>NC_054741.1:35226009-35891009 GCF_018143015.1 Lytechinus variegatus
TGAAGTAGTTAACATTTTTATAATGTACTCCATTTACTCTGAAATTCAATCCATAGATTATATGAAAATTATATAATTGTATTGGGAAAACAAATGCTACTATTTAGCTTAATTTTACAGATTAATTTTCGGACATTTATATGATATGTGTTGGTAGTGTCATGAAGCCTCAATTGCCTTTTTTTTTTTAGCCTACGTATTAAGGCCTCGGGGCCCCCGTTGCATAAAAGTTACTATCATAGTAAATGTGCCTTCCAGTGGTGTCTTTCATGGAATCCTTGATTCTGATTGGCTGTTGAGCCTTGTAGCCATGGTAATTACCATTGAATGGCAGTTACCATTATGGTAACTTTCATGCAATGGGACCCAGGAGGGCAGTTGTGGTAAGTTTGAACAGAATGCAATAAAATGACCACATAAGTATTTGTACCTAGAAATTTAAAAGAAAAAACGTATGTGCCAAATGAATCGGATAGAAAATGCTGTGCAGTGGGCAAAGTAAGCCTGTCATTCCAGCCTGGTTTCAGGTCATTTCCAAGTGTGATAATACACTGGCCCACATGTGCTTATCTGTGCTGGTGATCTGCAGTCTGATCATTTTCAGCTTAAATTTCATGAAATTACCAAGTTAGGTTTATATTAATGAACTTGATCTACAATGTATATCATGATGATAACCCTAATTTTAAAAGACTTTCTTTATATGAAATCTGCAAGCAGTCTGATCATTTTCAGCTTAAATTTCATGAAATTACCAAGTTAGGTTTATATTAATGAACTTGATCTACAATGTATATCATGATGATAACCCTAATTTTAAAAGACTTTCTTTATATGAAATCTGCAAGCACTTAGCTTTGAGCTGGATACTTCTTTTGTACAAGACACTACCAGTTTAAACAATATTTAATAATTGAATTTTTCCCCTATTTTTTTCTGAATTCTTCATTTTAGTATAAGTGAACCACCTACACCGTTTATGGAGACCAGCCCTGTGAGGGAACGTAAGCAGAGAGAACTTCATGTGTGGCGCCAGCCTAGTAGCCCAATGGAGAATGTTTGCTGTGAATGTTGTACATTCCTCAAAAATACAAGGACAGGTCCACCACCCCAGAATGCAAGGGGATTACCTGTTCCGTTTAGTCTGGCTTCACCGCCACCGCTCTACACCACTTAGACTATCCGTAGAGCAGTCTAGCTCCACAGTCATTAGGCAAGACCAGCTTCAGCACAACTACCGCTACCATCTCAATATGGCTCCACCCTCTACCCTGCCTGGCTAAACTATCTTCTCTGCCTGGATCCACTGTCACTCTACTGAACATCTTGAATCTACTCAATGTGGCTCCTCTCTAGCTTTACTCTGCCTGGCTACATCTCATCACTCTACTCAGCCTGGCTCCACCCTGAATCTACTCAACCTGGCTCCTCTCACTTCTCTGCCTGGCTACATCTCATCACTCTACTCAGCCTGGCTCCACCCTGAATCTACTCAACCTGGCTCCTCTCACTTCTCTGCCTGGCTACATCTCATCACTCTACTCAGCCTGGCTCCAGCCTGAATCTACTCAGCATGGCTTCTCTCTCTACTCTGCCTGGCTACATCTCATCACTCTACTCAGCCTGGCTCCACCCTGAATCTACTCAGCATGGCTCCTCTCTCTACTCTGCCTGGCTACATCTCATCACTCTACTCAGCCTGGCTCCACCCTGAATCTACTCAACCTGGCTCCTCTCACTTCTCTGCCTGGCTACATCTCATCACTCTACTCAGCCTGGCTCCACCCTGAATCTACTCAGCATGGCTTCTCTCTCTACTCAGCCCGGCTACATCTCATCACCCTACTCAGCCTGTCTCCATCTCATTGCTTTACTCATTCTAGTCAGCCTGGTTCGACTCTCAGTCTACTTAACCTGGTTTGACTCTCACTCTAATTAAACTGGTTTGACTCTCACTCTACTTAACCTGGTTTGACTCTCAGTCTACTTAGCCTGGTTTGACTCTCACTCTACTTAGCCTGGTTTGACTCTCACTCTACTGAGCCTGGTTTGGCTCTCACTCTACTTAACCTGGTTTGACTCTACTTAGCCTGGTTTAACTCTCAATCTACTTAGCCTTATTTAACTCTCAATCTACCTAGCCTGTTTTGGCTCTCACTCTACTTAGCCTGGTTTGGCTCTCACTCTACTTAACCTGGTTTGACCCTCACTCTACTTAGCCTGGTTTGACTCTCTCTCACTCTACTAAGCCTGGTTTGACTCTCTCTCTATACTTAACCTAGTTTGACTCTCATTCTTCTCAGCCTGGGTTACCTCACTCTACTCATCCTGGGTCAACTCCCACTATCCTCTGCCTTGCTTCACCCTTACTCTGCATTGTGCATAATGCAGAGTCTGAAGTAGGAGACTAGATTCACTCATGTACTGTGGCTGCCCTACTATAGACAGATAGGGTGAAGTCTAGTCTTCACCCTAGGCATGGTATAGTTTGTTATATTGTCAAATTGGAGTCTGTGTTTGCAGACTAGAAAACATTCACATTAACGATATTTTCCCCTTCTAATTTGTGTATATTATGCAACTTTAACTTTCATGTTTTTGCCAAATTTATATGTTCTGTTATTTTGTAAAATAGGATTTTTTTTCAATAACCCACATGTCTGAAAACCGACTTTCCTGAGTGAAAGACGATTTGGCTGAATTACTTAAGTGCTGAATAAATCAATATGTCACATTCTCGGTAAAGTTTTGAAATATTTATATTCAAATTATGACAAACACAGTAGCACATGATATTTAGTTCGCAGTCTTAGTTTATAAGTGCCATATTAATGCAGAAAGACACAATTCATATCAGTATCAATTGTAGCACATTTGATTGGTAGATCAGCTTTAATTTTTTTTTTCTGTTTTAGGTGCTATTTTAGTTTGTAGGTGCTTTTTTTTTTCTGTGTCTTTGCTAGCCATATAAAAAGGGACTTGGTGCTTATAATGTATGCTTTAAAAGAAGGTAATATGCTCCCCGAAATTGGAAAACACCTGACATTGTTTCAGATATTGCACAACAAATTTCAGCTTTTGTGGTGTTTAGAATGTGAGTAAAGGTTTCTGCACACTGAGTGATTTCAAGGTTGGTGTTATGTTGGTATAGGTATTTTTGGAAGAACACCTGTGTGTGTACAAAAATGATCTAAAAAGAAAAGAAAAAAAGCTAGCTCAATACCAGTGGGGTGTTTCATCAATATTTTCATCCGACAAGTTGTCAGATCTGACAACTTTCCTGGATTCTGATTGGTTGAGAAGCATTGTTACTATAGTAACTGTCGGATAAAACGGGAGCGTTTCATGAAAGGATTTTATCCGACAAGTCTTGTTTTATCCAACAATTACCATAGTAACATTATCTGTCAGCCAATCAGAATCAGGGAAAGTTGTCAGATCTGACAACTTGTCGGACAAAAATATTGATGAAACGCCCCCCAGGACTTGTTGGATAAAACGTCTGACAAGTCCTTTCATGAAAAGCTCCCCAGGTGACATTCGTCCCATGACCTGGGGGCCGTTTCATAAAGCTGTTCATAAGTTAAGAGCGATTTAAGAACGACTGGTGATTCTTTCTTGGGGTAAATAATATACACAAAAACGTACATTTGCGAGGGTTTTCCGCTTAAGAAAGGATCACTAGTCGTTCTAAATGTCGCTCTTAACCTAAGAACAGCTTTATGAAACGCCCACCAGCTTCATTGCAATTTTTTTTTTTTGCTTTGCTGACCGAGCAACACCAACTCCAAAAGGGCAACACCATAATTGAAATCACCCAAGGAATCTGCTTCGGGAGATGACGCAGAAATATGGTTCATAGAAAAAATGGAATGAAATCGTTCCTCTGTACCACTCGAAAGAGACTGTTCGCACCTATCATTATACTTAGTCTCTTATCAAAATTATGTTAAGTTAACTTAATAGGTTATTTGCTGAATTGTATGCAACTATAGTTCTGAATTTTCACAGTAGTAATGTACTCATTCCCATTTATGATAAGTAAAATATTGTCTTTTTGAAATTGCCTAGGCTTGTTGTTTCTTGTAAAGATTTTTACTTTGTATGCACTATATTTTTGTGTATTTATATCTAATAATGTTTGGTTTTTTTTTTATTAGTTTTGATCTGTTTGAAATGATTATTTTAACCTGCGTTGTTTAATCTTGCCAGTTTTATCATTTTTGTAAATGTTATGATGGGATATTATATCATTGTTCTTCTAGTTTAAATAATGCATCAATATAAATGAGACCCTCTTCAACTCATATAGTTGCTATTTGATAAAGCTGATCATAAGTTTATACGAATAACTGGTGATCAATTAATGTGCTCAATGAAATACCACAAAGTTTCCTTGTAACATAATGGGTGTGCATTCCCAAAACCCTAATCTACTTTGAAAAATACATATGATTTTCCATTCAGGTGCTTGTTAATGATAAGGTGAATCTACAAAGATATTATTTGAAGTATTTTCAACATGAGGGTAGTCAAAATGAATGATAATGCAATTTAGTACATGAGAAAGAGTCACCTGGGCCCCGTCTTACAAAGAATTACGATCAATCCAACTAAAATCAAGTATATGGAAATCAATCAATGTCATAATTATTTCCTTAGGAAATTTGCACAATGTCCTTTGAGAACAAAGAGAAGCATACTTTTAAGAATTGTCAAGAAAACAGTGAATGTATGAATATACATGTACATCACATCAAGAAAATATTTTGAACAAACATGTATTTTAGATGATGACGTTGCTGGCTTTCCATAGTTGTCGTTAATTGGATCAATTGTAACTTTTCGTAAGATGGGGCCCGTTTGTGTGTAAAGTCACTTGTAATTTGTAAACAGCTTTATGATAAATCATCCTGTGCTGGGTGAGCTCATGTTACATAAAATGCCCATTTTCCGTATTCCTACTCACGTTATTCTTTTTTTCTGTATTCAAATAAGTTTTCATTTACCAGGTTTGACATGTATTCAAGACAGTGTTTTTGTATATTCACATGCAGCAGTATTCATCTCAGAAACAAAAGCTAACTTGTTATTTAATACTTGAACCATAAGAGGCTTGCGAATTTATTATGGTGTGTCGTTTTGTAGATATACATATGCATACAAGCTTGGGTTTTTTAAATATCTAAATTAGCAATATAAGTACAAAGAGAAAGAAAAGATTTGTTCACAAAGAGGTCAAAGGTAATTTTGACCTCCTGGTTTTCCACAGGTGTAGAAAAATGCCTAATTTATTTTTTGTATTGAAATAAAAAACTAAAACAGTACTTTCCCAAAGCTTAGAATGCTTTAAATTGTATCAGTGTTTACAAAATTCAAAGATTTTATTGTACTCAAAATGTGTACCATAACTGTTGTCTATCTCAAAGGAGATTGAAATCCTGGGAGCAAGTTTGCATTAGTAATTTTGACATTTTTGTTTGTCCACTTGTTCTCAAACTTTAATCCACCTTATTCTTTGATTGTCTGCTTTCATACTTGCTATCTTGTTCCAAGGTTTTCATTCTCTTTTAAAATATCTTTCTTTTAGCACTGAAAATCTCTGAGCTCTGATTCACAATGCCTGTTATCAATAATGAGTAACATGTACTTAAATCTAATACAATTTGCTCTCAGCCAATCAAATGATAGAATTTCAATAGCTTGTGATAAGGGTCCTTTACTGTACAATGTCTGTTTGTTGATTTACCAGTAGTGTTGTTAAAAAAACATTCCCAAATTTAGTCTAAAGGTGAATGAAGTCCACTCTAGTAAAAAGTTAATTTTTATTAGGAAGAGAAAAATCAAACAAGATTAACCCTTAAAGTTCAACTAATACTGGATTTAAAATAAAAAAAAAAACTGTGAACTTAAACTTTTGCTCAATTTCACAAAATGTGAATGCAGTGCACATCCTGGTTTGTATTCAAAATGAGGGGACTGATGAAGTCACCCACTCTATTTTTTCTGTGAATTTTATTTTATGAATTATTTCAATTTTTGGGTGTTTTAATGTGGAAATTTGATTGCTCCCTGATCATGTTCAATTGACATTGTTGTCCCCTATTGTGATTTCATGAAGTTTCTTTATTACCAAATCTTCAATAATATAATATGATCATTAAAAAAATAAATATAGAAAAGAAATATTGAATTGAATGACATCGCCATTTCTAATTTGCATGTCAATGTGTTGTGCACATATTTGTTTTGTAAAAAATGTTTTTTACTAAACACTTTTCCTGTACAATGTATTTCAATTGATTGTTCAGCACAATTCTTGTTTAATAGTTCTCTTTTTATTCAAATCAAGTTTTTGTTGGGAGGACTTGCCCTTTAATCTCTGTTCGCATGCCCTGCTTTGTGGCATTTGTTGCATCATTAACACACAATATTTTATTTTGTGATATTGATCTCACTGAACTTGTATCAGTACTTGGCATTTGATGGTCTAGCCTTTCAAAAAAGGTGTTTTATTATGATAGATGTTAGGTCAGAGTAGGTATATTTCACAGCCGTTCAGATTTTGTATGATGGTGTATAACTACATGAAATGTTAAAAAAGTAATCCAAATGCTGTTAAATGGAAAAGAGATTTAAAGTGTCCAGTACCATGTATGCAACTCATTCCAAATATGCACTCTTATTCCTTTGAAATGCATTCCATAAACAAAAATTGGGCGAAATTTACAACCTATAATATGCCGTATATTATTTCACTTTAAAGGGGGAGGGGGTTTGATGAAATACATCAGAGACTAAGAAAACAATGAATTTTCATTTTAGTGACATTGTATGAGAGCAGTTCCTGCATATATCATGTAATCTAAATGCCATGATTTCAATTTTTAATGGGCCATCATGAATAAAAATATTTTTCTTATAGAAAGTGGTATGAAATGATGTGTCTGACTGAAGATATGTCCTCCCAACAAATGAAATCATTTTCAATTTTCTTAGAAAATGATAATTTGGGGGTTTATATCAACTGACATTTGGAGTAGCTGCTCAGCTCCACTATTCTTCGACAAATTTTCATCAAACCTTCACCAATGCATTCCTTCAATTTTTCTTATTTTTTTTCAAAACAAATTTATCAGGAAGAACTTTCCATTTGAAGTCTAATTAATGGTGAACAAGATGGGGGGGGGGGGTATTCAATTACTTGTGTTGTAATGTTTGTAAAGCCTCTGGCTGATGTACCATATGAAGCACTGTGTAAACACAATATGATATTAATATATTACAATGAATCAATATTTGCTTTAGTTCAGGGGGTGCATGAGAGTTAATTTAGTTAATCAGTGAACTGTTGAAATTGTCTTCAGTTAAATAGTGCCAAGAAAGTCGGTAACGTATTGAAATTTGATTTTTTTTCTTTAAAAGTTTAATTTGTGTACTCTTAGTTTATTTGTCAAACACATTTTTTATATTTGTATTTTAGTATAAATCATTAAGAATCACAATATTTACAATAGATTGACATGATCACAATACCAGAACTAAAAACATTTGTTAGCCACTCTTAACAATAGATATGTAGGAAAGGAAATACATTGTAAATAATGTGCTACTGCATGTTCCAATTTCCTGGTATAAGTTTGATTGAGATCGTGACTTTTGATAAATCTCCCAATGCCTTATTACTACAAGAGGGGGTATTTCTAAATGGATGTTTTACTAATACACCTACATTGTGCAATATTAAATTACAATTTTCTTAATGACCGCTTCAGAGTTGCTTAATTTGCAAAGGTTGTTTTGCAAGATTTAATGATATGAGGAAGAATAGTTTTAGATAATACTAGATTCAGAGTATGAGCTTAAAGTGTCACTGTTATCCTTATATTGTAATGTTTATACAGTTTAGAAACGTGATCTGCTTTTGTTATTTGCTTAGACTCCTTCCCTATGAAATGACCAAAAGAATGTCTTGTGAAGTTTTGAGATACTTCATACATTATTTCTAGCTTGCATTTTCGTTAATTGCTCTCAATGTTG
Source organism: Lytechinus variegatus (assembly GCF_018143015.1). Taxonomy (NCBI): domain Eukaryota; kingdom Metazoa; phylum Echinodermata; class Echinoidea; order Temnopleuroida; family Toxopneustidae; genus Lytechinus; species Lytechinus variegatus. The sequence goes on from NC_054741.1 coordinate 35,234,050, forward strand.
TAGGTTTAGGAACACAGCACTCCATTGACCTAGTAAAAAATATTGTCATGGGTCTGTCTCTATGATTTATTTAATTCAATAAGAATATTTTTATTATGAGAACTAGTCTTTGCATCTTATATTTATTTAAACATTTTCATTCACTATAAGAGGCTTTAATGGTAACAAAGAGACCTGTTTATTGTAAAAATTGGCTGATATCATGAGTGCATATTGTATATAATAATATTGTCATTGAAATAAATTGATATTATTAGTACTGTTTATCAAAGTGTTCAGATTTGTGATATTATTCTTCAGTGAGACTAACTTATTCTGGTTTACTGTATTTTCCAATCACAGATAAGATAGAATTTAGAGTAAAATAGGAGAGAATAGACAAGAAGAGAAGAGAACAGAAGTTGTTCTGAATTTTTTAGCTGATATCACACTGTGTAAAGAAGAAATTAAAAAAAATGGTTCAGTCACTTAGGTTTACTACAGGGAAAATGGAGATTGGAAAAAAATAGGTAGCCACAGTGAAAAGTCGACTTGGCGCACAAATAAACAGGATCATAGATTGAAAATGGCATGGTTTCCTTTACTAAGATTGTTGGAAGTTGATAGTTTGTATGGATCGAGGGTTATACCAAAAATTACAGCTTATATGAATATCTGAGTGAAGAAAATGAAAGTAAGATGATTTCAAGAAGCAATGATATTAATTATAATACTTGTACTGAATGTTCATATAGCGCTATTACAAAATAACTTTGTTTCACTGTGCTTTACACAATGGTTTGGGACAGAAAAAGAAAACAATACATGTACATGTAAACATGTCAAGATTAGGCATATTGATTAAAAAGCAGAGTTTTGAGATATTTCTTTAAAATACTTTCAAAGATCGAGAGAGGTGCATTTTGGGAGCTTGCTGAAAGCTCATTCTATGTTCCAGTTTCTTGCAGCACATGCCTAATTAATATATTTTTTACTTCTATCATTACAGTTATTATTATTACTATTATTTTTTTCATTATTATTATCACTATTATTGTTATTATTGTTGTTAGTAGTAGTAGTTGTAGTAGTAGTAGTAGTAGTAGTAGTAGTAGTAGTAATAGTATAGGTAGTAGTACCAGTAGTAGTAGTAGTAGTAGTAGTAATAGTTGTAGTAGTAGTAGTAGTGTAGTAGTAAGTAGAGCTAGTAGTAGTGGTAGTAGTAGTAACAAAGGGGCCGCTGAAGCCTGGTTTTTTTTTAGTAGTAGTGGTAGTGTAGTAGTAGTAGTAGGAGTAGTAGTAGTAGTAGTAGAAGTAGTAGTAGTAGTAGTAGAAGTAGTAGTGGTAGTGTAGTAGTAGTAGTAGTAGTAGGAGTAGTAGTTGTAGTAGTTGTAGTAGTAGTAGTAGTAGTAGTAGTAGTAGTAGTAGAAGTAGTAGTGGTAGTAGTGGTAGTAGTGGTAGTGTAGTAGTAGTAGTCAAAGTAGGAGTAGTAGTAGTATAGGAGGAGTAGTGTAGTAGTAGTATAGTAGTAACAGGGGCCGCGGGAGGGGGGGCTAAGGGGGCTTCCCCCCCCCCTCCCCCACTTTTTCCAAAACCGTGTACAAAAACGTAAAAATTACCATATGATTGTGATTTTATGCATGGTCAGCCCCCCCCCCCCCCCCACTTTCAAAACCGTCCTGCGGTCCCTGGGTAGTAGTATACTAGTAGTAGTTGTTTTTATCATTATTATTGGGGTGCCAGTTATTGGGTACATTGTGCATTCTGCGGTATGGTAACAAATACGTGTAGATCTATCCTTGTACGTATTCCAAATAAATTTGTTTAGTTCCGCGGTCCAGCTGCGTTATAAATCGTATGCTCCTCAAACTGGCAGACTCGCAAGATTAAAAACTATCTACTAGCTTCACCGGCACCGCACGGAGATCTCACACACACAAGAAACAAAACCTGTATCGTGCTATGCATACACCGAGGTCAAAGCATGACATAACATATCGTATGATCACAAGCCCAAGGTGCGCTGCCAGAGCGACGACCCACGCAATCAGGGTACTAATGGATAATTCGTTTTTCATACCTGTTCAGCGTACAGCGAAAACGGAAAATCAGTACGTGGTTCGGTCTTTGAAAACAAAAAACGAGATCACAGCGTGAAAACCCGTGCTGTGATTTCGTTTTGGTTGATCAAAATCAGAATATTGAAATCAGAAATGTTTTGGGCTCTCTCTGATTTCTCATTTTATATTTGTGTTTTTATGTATCAAAAACGAAACCAGAACACGCTCTCCGCTCCTTGGTTCCGTTTGTAAAAACGAAAACAGCGAAGACGAGATCAGAGACTCCCTTGCAGTCCTTGCAACGTGATTTCGTCTTTCGTACAACCTACAGGCATATTAAAGAGCGCCCTCCAGGAGGTGAGGCAAGTTTCAATGGAGATTTTAATAAACTGTACCACACATATTATGTTGAAGCCAGTTTAAAAGGAGGTGAGGCAAGTTTCAGTGGAGGTTTTTATAACTGTACTCTATATTATTTTGAAGCCAATTTAAATGGAGGTGAGGCAGGTTTCAATGGAGCTCATGCAGTTTTTTAAAAAGAATAAACTGTACCACACATTATGGTGAAGCCAGTTTAAAAGGAGGTGAGGCAAGTTTCAATGGAGGTTTTTTTCAAAAGAATAAACTGTAGGCCTACTACACATTATAGTGAAGCCAGTTTAAAAGGAGGTGAGCTAGGCAAGTTTCAATGGAGGTTTTTCAAATAAACTGTACTACACATTATGGTGAAGCGGCACCAGTTTAAATGGAGGCGAGGCAAGTTTCAATGGAGGTTTTTTAAAAGGAATAAACTGTACCATACATTATGGTGCAGCCAGTTTGAAAGGAGGTAAGGCAAGTTTCAATGGAGGTTTTTTAAAAAGAATAAACTGTACCACACATATTCTGTTGAAGCCAGTTTTAAAGGAGGTGAGGCAAGTTTCGATGGAGCTCAGTTTTTTAAAAAGAATAAACCACACATTATGGTTAAGCCACTTTAAAAGGAGGTGAGGCAAGTTTCAATGGAAGTTTTTTTAAAAAAGAATAAACTACCACACAATGTGGGAAGCCAGTTTAGAAGGAGGTAAGGCAAGTTTCAATGGAGGTTTTTCAAAAAGAATAAATTGTACCACACATAATCTGTTGAAGCCAGTTTTAAAGGAGGTGAGGCAAGTTTCGATGGAGGTTTTTATAATTGTACTCTAAATTATGGTGAAGCCAATTCAAATGGAGGTGAGGCAAGTTTCAATGGATCGAGGTTTTTTAAAAAGAATAAACTGTACCACACATTATGGTGAAGCCAGTTTAAAAGGGGTGAGGCAAATTGAATGGAGGTTTTTTTTTCAAAAGAATAAACTGTACTACACATTATGGTGAAGCCAGTTTAAATGGAGGTGAGGCAAGTTTCAATGGAGGTTTTTTTTTTTAAGAATAAACTGTACCACACATTATGGTGAAGCCAGTTTGAAAGGAGGTGAGGCAAGTTTCAATGGAGGTTTTTTAAAAGGAATAAACTGTACCACACATTATGGTGAAGCCAGTTTAAATGGAGGTGAGGCAAGTTTCAATGGAGGTTTTTTAAAAGGAATAAACTGTACCACACATTATGGTGCAGACAGTTTAAAAGGAGGTGAGGCAAGTTTCAATGGAAGTTTTTATAACTGTACCCTAAATTATGTTGAAGCCAATTTAAATGGAGGTGAGGCAGGTTTCAATGGAGCTCAGTTTTTTAAAAAGAATAAACTGTACCACACATTATGGTTAAGCCAGTTTAAAAGGAGGTGAGGCAAGTTTCAATGGAAGTTTTTATAACTGTACCCTAAATTATGTTGAAGCCAATTTAAATGGAGGTGAGGCAGGTTTCAATGGAGCTCATGCAGTTTTTTAAAAAGAATAAACTGTACCACACATTATGGTGAAGCCAGTTTAAAAGGAGGTGAGGCAAGTTTCAATGGAGGTTTTTTTTCAAAAGAATAAACTGTAGGCCTACGAAACATTATAGTGAAGCCAGTTTAAAAGGAGGTGAGCTAGGCAAGTTTCAATGGAGGTTTTTCAAATAAACTGTACTACACATTATGGTGAAGCGGCACCAGTTTAAATGGAGGCGAGGCAAGTTTCAATGGAGGTTTTTTAAAAGGAATAAACTGTACCATACATTATGGTGCAGACAGTTTAAAAGGAGGTAAGGCAAGTTTCAATGGAGGTTTTTTAAAAAGAATAAACTGTACCACACATATTCTGTTGAAGCCAGTTTTAAAGGAGGTGAGGCAAGTTTCGATGGAGCTCAGTTTTTTAAAAAGAATAAACCACACATTATGGTTAAGCCACTTTAAAAGGAGGTGAGGCAAGTTTCAATGGAAGTTTTTTTAAAAAAGAATAAACTACCACACAATGTGGGAAGCCAGTTTAGAAGGAGGTAAGGCAAGTTTCAATGGAGGTTTTTCAAAAAGAATAAATTGTACCACACATAATCTGTTGAAGCCAGTTTTAAAGGAGGTGAGGCAAGTTTCGATGGAGGTTTTTATAATTGTACTCTAAATTATGGTGAAGCCAATTCAAATGGAGGTGAGGCAAGTTTCAATGGATCGAGGTTTTTTAAAAAGAATAAACTGTACCACACATTATGGTGAAGCCAGTTTAAAAGGGGTGAGGCAAATTGAATGGAGGTTTTTTTTTTCAAAAGAATAAACTGTACTACAGCATTATGGTGAAGCCAGTTTAAATGGAGGTGAGGCAAGTTTCAATGGAGGTTTTTTTTTTAAGAATAAACTGTACCACACATTATGGTGAAGCCAGTTTGAAAGGAGGTGAGGCAAGTTTCAATGGAGGTTTTTTAAAAGGAATAAACTGTACCACACATTATGGTGAAGCCAGTTTAAATGGAGGTGAGGCAAGTTTCAATGGAGGTTTTTTAAAAGGAATAAACTGTACCACACATTATGGTGAAGCCAGTTTAAAAGGAGGTGAGGCAAGTTTCAATGGAGGTTTTTTAAAAGGAATAAACTGTACCATACATTATGGTGCAGACAGTTTAAAAGGAGGTGAGGCAAGTTTCAATGGAGGTTTTTATAACTGTACCCTAAATTATGTTGAAGCCAATTTAAATGGAGGTGAGGCAGGTTTCGATGGAGCTCAGTTTTTTAAAAAGAATAAACTGTACCACACATTATGGTTAAGCCACTTTAAAAGGAGGTGAGGCAAGTTTCAATGGAGGTTTTTATAACTGTACCCTAAATTATGTTGAAGCCAATTTAAATGGAGGTGAGGCAAGTTTCAATGGAGCTCGTTTTTTTAAAAAGAATAAACTGTACCACACATTATGGTGAAGCCAGTTTAAAAGGAGGTGAGGCATGAATAAACTGTACTACACATTTTGGTGAAGCCAGTTTAAATGGAGGTGAGGCAAGTTTCAATGGAGGTTTTTTAAAAAGAATAAACTGTACCACACATTATGGTGAAGCCAGTTTAAAAGGAGGTGAGGCAAGTTTCAATGGAGATTCTTAAAAAGAAAAAACTGTACCGGTATTATGGTGAAACCAATTTTAAAGGAGGTGAGGCAAGTTTTAAAGGAAGTTTTTTATAACCGTACTCCAAATTATGGTGTAGCCAATTTAAAAGGAGGTGAGGCAAGTTCCAATGGAGTTTTTTATAACTGTACTACAAATGATGGTGAAGCCAATTGAAAAGGAGGTGAGGCAAGTTTCAATGGAGGTTTTTTAAAAAGAATAAACTGTACCACACATTATGGTGATCGAAGCCAGTTTAAAAGGAGGTGAGGCTAGTTTCAATGGAGTTTTTTTTTTTAAGAATAAACTGTACCACACACATTATGTTGAAGCCAGTTTAAAAGGAAATGAGGCAAGTTTCAATGGAGGTTTTTAAAAAGAATAAATTGTACTACACATGATGGTGAAGCCAGTTTAAATGGAGGTGAGGCAGGTTTCAATGGAGGTTTTTTAAAAAGAACAAATTATGGTGTAGCCAATTTAAAAGGAGGTGAGGCAAGTTTCAATGGAGGTTTTTATAACTGTACTCTAAATTATGGTGAAGCCAATTTAAAAGGAGGTGAGGCAAGTTTCAATGGACACACTTGAAAAGGCCATCTTGTAGCTTCTCGTCAACTTCTTGATTCACGATCACGCACGTGGTAGTATAAAAAAATGCCTGAACTGTATGTACCCGATGCAGGCGCTGCGTTCACATGTATAATTATCGTAAAGGGTGCTCTTTAATATGCCTGTAGCTCGTACAAAAAACGAAATCACGGTGCAGGAAGTGGAACCTCCATTGAAACTTGCCTCACCTCCTTTTAAACTGTCTGCACCATAATGTGTGGTACAGTTTATTCCTTTAAAGAAACCTACATTGAAACTTGCCTCACCTCCTTTTAAACTGTCTGCACCATAATGTGTGGTACAGTTTATTCCTTTAAAGAAACCTCCATTGAAACTTGCCTGACCTCCTTTCAAACTGGCTTCACCATAATGTGTGGTACATGCAGTTTATTCTTTTTAAAAACCTCCATTGAAACTTGCCTCACCTCCTTTTAAACTGGCTTCACCATAATGTGTGGTACGTACAGTTTATTCTTTAAAAAAAAACTACATTGAAACTTTCCTCACCTCCTTTTCAATTGGCTTCACCATCATTTGTAGTACAGTTATAAAAAAAACTCCATTGGAACTTGCCTCACCTCCTTTTAAATTGGCTACACCATAATTTGGAGTACGGTTATAAAAAACTTCCTTTAAAACTTGCCTCACCTCCTTTAAAATTGGTTTCACCATAATACCAGTACAGTTTATTCTTTTTTAAAAACCTCCATTGAAACTTGCCTCGCCTCCATTTAAACTGGCTTAACCATAATGTGAAGTACAGTTTAATTTATTCTTTTTAAAAAAACCTCCATTGAAACTTGCCTCACCTCCATTCAAATTGGCTTCACCATAATTTAGAGTACAGTTATAAAAACCTCCATTGAAACTTGCCTCACCTCCTTTTAAAGTGGCTTCAGCATAATGTGTGGTACAGCTTATTCTTTTTAAAAAACTGAGCTCCATTGAAACCTGCCTCACCTCCATTTAAACTGGCTTCACCATAATGTGAAGTACAGTTTAATTTATTCTTTTTAAAAAACCTCCATTGAAACTTGCCTCACCTCCATTCAAATTGGCTTCACCATAATTTAGAGTACAGTTATAAAAACCTCCATTGAAACTTGCCTCACCTCCTTTTAAAGTGGCTTCACTATAATGTGTAGTACAGTTTATTCTTTTGAAAAAAAACTCCATTGAAACTTGCCTCACCTCCTTTAAAACTGGCTTCACTATAATGTGTAGTACAGTTTATTCTTTTGAAAAAACCTCCATTGAAATTTGCCTCACCTCCTTTTAAACTGCTTCACCATAATGTGTGGTATAATTATTCTTTTTTAAAAAACCTCCATTGAAACCTGCCTCACCTCCTTTTAAATTGGCTTCACCATAATGTGCGGTACAGTTTATTCTTTTTTAAAAAAAAACTCCATTGAAACTTGCCTCACCTCCTTTTAAACTGGCTTCACCATAATGTGTGGTACAGTTTATTTTTTTTTAAAAAACTGAGCTCCATTGAAACCTGCCTCACCTCCATTTAAATTGGCTTCAACATAATTTAGAGTACAGTTATAAAAACCTCCACTGAAACTTGCCTCACCTCCTTTTAAACTGGCTTCAACATAATACGTGTGGTACAGTTTATTAAAATCTCCATTGAAACTTGCCTCACCTCCTGGAGGGCGCTCTTTAATATGCCTGTAGGTTGTACGAAAAACGAAATCACGTTGCAGGGACTGGAAAAGGGAGTCTCTGATCTCGTCTTCGCTGTTTTCGTTTTTACAAACGGAATCACGGAGCGGGGAGCGTGTTCTGGTTTTGTTTTTGATACATAAAAACACAAATATAAAATGAGAAATCAGAGAGAGCCCAAAACATTTCTGATTTCAATATTCTGTTTTTGATCAACAAAAACGAAATCACAGCACGGATTTCATGCTGTGATTTCGTTTTTTGTTTTCAAAGACCGAACCACGTACTGATTTTCCGTTTTCGCTGTACGCTGAACGGGTATGAAAAACGAATTATCCATTAGTACCCTGATTCCACGCCTAGCGAGCTCGGGGGCGCGCTGACCGAGCTGGGTCACGCAACCAGGCCAACGCGAATCCAAAACTCGGGTACGTAGGCGGCTCCGATCCCCGGGGGCGGCGAGCTCGACGTCGAGCCTACCTGGGTGAAGCCCGGGGTGAAGCATTTATTATGGAAGGTTTGGTGGGGTGAAAATACATATTCCACGATTTCTCATAATTAAAGTTCATAATAATTTTATCAAAGTATTCGGTCATCATGTTTCATGCGTATCAGATGAGCATTTCCGATTGAGTCCAAGAATAGAGGAGCAGCGAGTCATACTTATAAAAACTTCAGATTTTTTTTTATACAGTTAACAGAATCCGATCGTTGGCAGATAGCTGGGATATACACCTATATCATAGGAAATTGTATTACGAGTTATTAGTATATATCTCTAATAGAGATATATACTAGTAACTATAGTAATACATCTTTATGGCCTATATATTTTCTGTTGGCAGTGCCAGTGTGGACTCCCCGCGCCTTTTCGCCATTTAGGCGGGTCTCTCAGTGCAGAGTAACTGATGTCGAACTTGATTTGCCATTCAACAAGGGCTTTCCCCCATCCTATGAGGCCTATATTGAGATTAAATTGAAAATAATTTCAATCCGCTAGAACTTTCCAACATCATTTTACTAGCATTTAGAAATTTGAATATAGAAAGATGATGCAAAGGACCAAAACACTTTATTACTGAACACGCGCGCATTCTAACATTTTCAACATGATCCTTCCTTGGGGAATTTGAATAGAAAGATGACGAAAATTTAAAAGTGATCGAGCCGATCAAACCACTGTTTTCAGAATCTTTTTCTTTTCAAAACAATAAATAGTCAAAAGAGCTAAGTGATTTTGAGAATTTACCCGGGAATTTACCAACTTTTCCTACAACACATGCAGGTTCGGTAATACCATTTTCAAGTGATCAACTTGCATTTCACATGTGCGACAACCATGCATAAACAAGAAAAACTGATCTTGTCAAAAAATAAGCTTCTTTTTTTTGTTGGTATATTTGTGTATTTATGGTAATTTCAAAATTTAACGAAAATTGTTATGATTGGAGAGGGTTGGCACGTTTTAAACGGTATGTTTTAAAAAGAAACCCCGGCGTTTTTTTTTAAACTACAAAAACGTGTTTTAAAACTCTGCATATATAATTGTGTGTTCCCTTATAAAAATCGCCAATGGTATTTGAATGGTGCCGAATGGTAGTTGAATGGTAATCTGAATGGTAAATGGTACGCGAATGGTATTTAAGTGGTGTTTCAATGGTAAGTTCTTAATGGTAATTGGTAGTTTATTTAATGGTAAATGGTATACCATATACCGAATGGTGTTTCAGTGGTATGTGACTAATGATATGATTGGTATGATGAATGGTATACCATTTACCCAATGGTGTCTCAGTGGTATTCAGTGGTGTCTCAGTGGTATGTGCTTGTAATGGTATGATTGGTATGATGAATAGTATACCATACATCCAATGGTGTCTCAGTGGTATACAATGGTGTCTCAGTGGTATTCAATGGTGTCTCAGTAGTATGTGCCTGTAATGGTACGATTGGTATGATCAATGGAATGCCATACACCAATGGTGTCTCAGTGGTATACAATGGTGTCTCAGTAGTATATGCCTCTAATGGAATGACTGGTATAATGAATGGTATACCATGCACCAATGGTGTCTCAGTGGTATACAATGGTGTCTCAGTGGTATTCAATGGTGTCTCAGTAGTATGTGTCTTTGATGGTATGACTGCATGGTATACCATGATATACCCAATGGTGTCTCAGTGGTATACAATGGTGTCTCAGTGGTATTCAATGGTGTCTCAGTGGTATGTGCTTGTAATGGTATGATTGGTATGATGAATAGTATACCATACATCCAATGGTGTCTTAGTGGTATACAATGGTATCTCAGTGGTATTCAATGGTGTCTCAGTAGTATGTGTCTCTATAATAATGGTATGACTGGTATGATGAATTGTATACCATATACCCAATGGTGTCTCAGTGGTGTCAAATGGTGTCTGAGTAGTATGTGCCTCTAATGGTACGACTGCATGGTATACCATTATATACCCAATGGTGTCTCAGTGGTATACAATGGTGTCTCAGTGGTATTCAATGGTGTCTCAGTAGTATGTGCCTCTATAATGGTATGATTGGTATCAATATGGTGTCTAAGTAGTATGTGCCTAGTGGTATATAATATAATCATGTTGGATAATTGTAAAGCTATAGTGGCTTAGTGGTGTTTGCCTAATGAATGCCATTTGTGTTAATGGTGAATGATATGCCCAATTGCATTACCCATTAACATAATTCCGAAGATTTAAAGAAAATATATCAAAGATTAAAAGGTATTTAGAGTTAATTGAATATTTTTACCTGTGACTTTTATGCGAGCAGCTTCCCCAAATCAAGTGTAATCGCTCATGATTGTAAACATGGTCTCTTGCATTCTTTTAAATTGTCTTTGTCCTTATTAAGTAAAAGGTCTATATGTGTTTAAATATTATTGATCCAGTGGTTATGATACAATATTATAAATTTGTTATATTTTACAATTGTACATAAATTTAAATCTGATGCAATGGGTGCAAAAATAAAATCAATCGGTCAATGAAATCTTTTTTGATAAAAAGGGTTTTAATTTTTAATTAATAAGTTTTATTCTATTTTTATAATCATTATGCTTGTTTATGGCCGCTTTTTATAAAAAGAACTATATATTTAGTGTTCCAAGAAGATAATTGCAATCAATCCCAAAATTCGATCAGATGCAAATTTACAGGTGATGATACATTAAGTTTATCTAGAATATATCAATTTGGATTTTTTTATGGATCAGTTGCAAGTTTGCAATGAAAAGTATGACTCTCATGATTTTGGAGTCTGAAATTGATTTGCGTTCGATTGCTTCGATTGCAAGTTTCTTGCAATGCCCCATATTTTGCTCAAAATGAATTCACTGTTGGTTGTCTTGGTCCCCCAACCTCTATCGAATTCCCATCCGCAAACCCTGATTTGGTCTGTCTGCAACGTCAAAAGCCCCATCTGACACATTTGTACGCTATTATAGCTGCTTCCAATCATGAATTATTTCACCCTTTTTTTACAAATGATATTTTCAAAATTCTAATTCTATTTTAGGCTCTAAATATTCTTTCCCACTTGTGGACGGCGTTTATAAAGAGGAGAGCTATTCTATAGGCCGGCATTACTTGATTGAAATGATTTATCCACATGATCTTGCTCCCTCACCCCTATCAAAATTCCCTGCCGCCATACAGGGTATAGTACAATGTAACAGAAAAGAAATCTACTGAATGAAATCTCAATTTCAATCATTACAAAAGCAAATTAAAAGGGAAGAGGAGTGAGTAAAAAATATATATATAAAGGGGAAAAAACAAGAAAAGAAAAAAGGCAAAGAAGAAAAGAAAGATTAACAGAAAAGAAAAAGAGACAACGAAAATAAAAAAAGAAAATAAGAGAGAGAACAGGAAAAAAAGTGAAGGGATCGAAAACTTTTTTCATAGATTCCAAGATCCAAGGAAAACAGTGGCATGCACTCACGCCATCATGGTTTCCAACCCAGAACCAATCGAGAGGAAAAAGAAGACACCCCTGATTTGGTTTTAATTCACCCCCCCCCCCACCCATATCGGGATGTGTATTTATCTTGGCGAAGAAGTCCCCTCCCCCCATATTTTGTCATAATTTATCCCCCCCCCCCATATGCTTTGGCGAGAGGGGCCGCTTGGCTGCTTGCCAGGTAGCTCTATTATACGTGTTGTTCTCGCACTACGCACGCGCGAACGTCTAACCGCCAAGTGCAATATTTGAAAAGGAAAACTCGATCTACCTAGTACCGGTACTACCGTTTTACTGTTGATAAGTCCGTCGATAATTCATCAAAAACTAAAGGAACACGGGTCAGATTCGGACAGCGACTTCAAAGTCATTTGTAGAAGGCTATAACAGTAAGTTCTATAACAATTTTCTTTGATTTATTTCTCAAATTGTCTCAAAATGTTAGATGTCGTTGTACTGCCACGACATGCACGACCACTGCACTGCCACCGTCACTGCCCCGTTGGCGCTGGCCGCTGCTCTACGGGCCGGGACGTGGCTTTGACGATAGGGAGTGCTTATGGTTTATGCTTTGTATTGGCAGAGTTAAGATCGGCGAGCATTGAATAGTAATTCGCTCATATTGCCTGATGTTTATTGTCAATGTTTTACAAAAACCATCTCTGAATACATTGAATTCGTGAATGAATGATTTGTTAATGCTAATGTCAAGACTGTCAAAGTTTTAATTGTGAATAAATAGACCGTTACTGCACATGTTAATTTACTGAAATTGAAAACCTGCCGACAAATATTGCTTTGAAATTAGGCCTATAATTTGTTGTTGTTGTTGATAGATGTTGGTAAATGAGATAAAATGGAGGTGAAACATGGTAAGGGTCCTAAAGTTTAAAAAATGATAAAGGCTACGCAGGTCTATAACTTAGCTACACTGTACACACCACTCATTGCACATACTATTTCAATGGTAAAATGTGCACTTTGTGTGTGGAACTGTGACTGGACGGAGTGACAAACGATTCCTATTCAATTTTTCTACAGAGGCTGCAATAAATATGCAGAGAAAACTGGCGCTAATGCAGTTTTGCACCGGCCGATTACCAGCATACCTCATCACCAAAACTTGTTCCCAAATGTCATGACAGGTCTCTCAGTCACATTTCGATGTTAATATACCCACCGTTTTTCAAAATATTGGGAATGGCTGTATTTAGTCTTCGATCTCGACGTCGTTGATCTAATCCGTAGACATCACTTCGTGGATCTCTCGGATTCGCCGTAATATTTATATGGACTGAAGTTAGCAACCAAATCATGCTAACATGTGGCAACAAACTGCCAGCATGCCGCATGCGAATCTTTTGATCGCATAACTTCGGTCCATATCAACATGACGGCGAATCCAAGCGATCCGCAATATTTTGAAAAGTGGTGGGCATATTGTGTATTGATCTCAAAATGTGTGTAGACAATTCTGGTGGGGAGTTTTGTTTGAAGTTGCATGCACAACGAACAATTGTCCATAGACTGTGTACAACGGATAGATCGTCTCCGCACAGCGATTCGAAGACCGCTGATTGGTCAATAGCGCAGATCACGTCATGACCACGTGGTCCCAAAAATAATTCCTTTGGACTGCGTGCGGAAGTATCGATAACGATATCCGGTCATGTTGTGTACACGGTAAATGGTCTTGGTTCGTGATCGGATCGCTCCGGTGTCGATCGAAAATTATCGAAACTGCAATTTCATGCATATTCACGCGACGCTCCGAAACCCGGAAGCCAATTGACTTTGTGCACGTTGCGATAGACTCTACAAATTCCAAGGAACACGATGACATATAGACACTAATTCGTAAGATTTTGACGGAAAAGCAAGAAGTATTCAAAATTCGCTTACCTGTGCGGTATCGGTGAGAAAATAGATCCTCCGAGAATACCTTTCATAATTCATATAAAATATAGGAAAATTGAAATTCTAGGTCGATTTTGGTACGAGGTGATAGGGAATTGCACACTTGTTTTGGTGGAATTCTGTGTGGGGAAACAAAAGGCTTGCACTGCGCATGCTTACTATATTTTCATTCATAAATTGGTTCTCGGCAGTGGCTGGATGACGTCATGTAATAAGCAAAAATGTACACGACCGCTACGTTCACGCTCCGCTATCCATTGTACACAATTGTTCACTGTGAGTTGGCTGGTGTGAAACTGCATTAGTGCCGGAGGGTATTCTTAGATCCTTTCATGGGGCTAGGCATATCAATTTTTAAAGTAAATTTTATCCTCTTTTAAAGTTAAGTTTGTCCTGTGATCACATTTTATCTGTTTTTATTTATTTACTGATCAAAACTTGCCTAAAAAACGTCTGGAGTTCATCCACTGGCATATGATTGTCCATGAACGGATCCATGATTTCTCAAAGGGGGTAGTGGGGCACATTTTCCCAAGGAAACTTTAAATAACAAGCAAACCAAAAAGGAGATCCTCTTGTATGAGACAATATTTTTAATATAAATATTTGCTGTAACTTTCGAAGGGGGGAGAACACTTGTGTAAGAAAGCCACATTTTTATCAAACACATCAACTATTGCTCTCAAGGTGGGGGCACAGGTCAAATGCGCCCACTAGGATCTGCTTCTGCGATTGTCAATACCAGAAAAATGGAATTTATGTCATCGATTACCCTCTTGAAAATTGCTGCTCTAGAAATTTGATTTCAGATGACATAGCTATTACTAGTATAAAGCATGCACAGTTATAATACAGCCTTGTCTGAACTACGCTGAAATACTATCACATTTCCTTATTTTTATTTTTTTCTGGGCTGGTAATCAGAGGTCCATGAAAAATATCTTTAACATTAAAGTTCTAAGATCATTATTTTTCTATTACTATATTAGTATTCTATTTTTGTTTGTATCTGCACATACATGCAGATTTTACAACACTTAAATTGATTTTATTTCATTTTCAAAGTTTGGACGACGGATACACTGGATGATAAGGTAGATGATCCAGCCTTATCTTGGAATGACACGACGGGTGTTGAACACAGAAAACGTACCGTGTACAAGAAACAGTTGGAGTTTATGAAAGGTAGGTGTGTAAGAATTTTCTTCAGTAGAAAAAAATGCAAAGCTTCATGAGATAAAACAGATTGTATTCCTGCAGTGGCATAGCTGAAAAAAAAACCTTGTCAGGAATGGTAAAAAATCCTTAGAAAGGACAAATGTCATCCCTATTTAGAGGAGCACACGTCTTTTCTGACACCACCCCCCCCCCAGAAAGAAATCATGTTGGCTGAGGGGGGAAGGGTGGACACTTTTTCCCCAGGTATTCATTTGTTGTGGTATTTGTCATCATTGGGGCAACCTCCCATTATATAATAGGTTATTGTCTACCCATCTATGGTTAAACATAAATTTATTTATCATATTTTACAAAATGTTTTGTTGATATTTGTTAATTGGTATCATTCAATTGAATGGTAGAGTATACTGCAAATTTCTCAATATATAAAAAAATATATGAACTTCTAAAGAAAGCTTACACACATGACAAGCATTCATATTTTGAACCCTTAGCTAATATTCTGTCCTTTGCATTGTTTTCATCCAATATTTCTTATTACAGCTTCAAGGAATTAATCCTGCCGGTTACCCATTCATTTCATCTGGGTCTAGTGATGCACAGTGTGGATGAAATTCGGGCTGAAGGAAAACACACCATGGCTAGGACTCAAATTCACGACCCTCTGTTTGAAAGGTGAGAGTCAGAACCACTAGACCACGACGTTCCCAGCTGATGTCATATCCCCACTTGTTCTTTTGTATTTTATTACAAGAAGTCGCGCTAATTTACATTTTGTCCTCCGAGAACTATAAAAATGGAGTGAAAATTTATTTCAAAGACATGTCCACCCTAACAAAAAAGTTGATTTGATTAAAAAGAGAAAAATCAAACATAAAAATCGGATGAAAAATAAGAAAGGTATGACATTTTTAAGTTTCGCTCAATTTCACTTAATAGTTACATGCACATCCAGGTCGGTATGCAAATGAGGGAACTGATGACATCACTCATTCACTTTTCTTTGTTTTTTAAATATGAAATATTATAATTTTCTCATTGTCCTATGAAATAAAGTTTATTTTTATTTTTTTATTGTCAAATCTGTAAAAAATTGAAATATTTTACAATTCAAACAATGAAAACCAAAACAAAAAGTGAGGGTCTTATTTTGCATCCGATTTAGATGAAATATTTTGCATGATGCTTGCCTGATTTTCTCTGTTGATTCAAAACAATCTTTTCTGTGGTGGACTAGACCTTTAATGTGAAGATATGCATTGCTGGAAATAATGATATGATACTTGGGACATATCATACACACATGTATGAAAATATGAAATAATTATTTCATTTTATAGAATAAGCCTAACAAATATTCCTGACGATCGTGTGTACATTGGGTTAATTTTTTACCAAAATGTTGTTAAATTTCAAATTCAATAACTTTGTTATTATCAGATTTTAATGAAATTTTCAGCATGATCCTTTTCTGATTCATTCTCTCCCTACCAAAATCTCCCCTTTTCTCATGCTTTCTTTCTATGGTCCCCTTCATTCTCCTTATAACTATGTTACATGTAAAGTGTAACCGGTCGTCCAACCAATTTGATTGAAGGGCTAGAGGTACTCGAGACTGAAAGCTATGTGATATAATTCAAAGTGTACATCAGACAAACAAAAAACACTGAAAATCTCATCCAAATTTGTTTAGGATTAACAAAGTTTTGACGAATTAAAGCTGTTATTTTTTGCTAAAACTGTTCTCTGCAAGTCCTCATGAATATACAAGATCACAATTTATATATTTTTTGTATTATATGAATTTAAATTTTGTCCAAGCTCGGTTGTAAAAAATTACGATTGACTACTGATTTACTGTGTAAGACAATATAACACAACAAAAATAGACAGAAAAGAAATAAGTGGGTATCTTGTATATATTATTTTCTATATATTTTGCAAAAGAGGTCTCTATTTTTCTTCTGTTTTTTAGTTTTCCAAATTGAATAATTTTCTTTCCTTATTTTCCTTATATTTTTTTTCTATGTGTGATATATTATTTATTTATTAATGTATCATTATTGTATTTATGATAAACTTTTGGCGTGTTTCTACAGTAAATCATTAAAAACGGTTTATCTTTTCCAGACTCGAATTACGATTGACTACTAATTTACTGTGTAAGACAATAATCTTTCTCACACATATTTAACACAACAAAAATAGACAGAAAAGAAATAAGTTGGTATCTTGTATATATTATTTTCTATATATTTTGCAAAAAAGGTCTCTATTTTTCTTCTGTTTTTTAGTGTTCCAAATTGAATAATTTCTTTCCTTATTTTCATTATTTTTTTTCTATGTGTGATATATTATTTATTTCTTAATGTATCATTATTTCTTAATGTATCATTATTGTATTTATGATAAACTTTTGGCGTGTTTCTACAGTAAATCATTAAAAACAGTTTATCTTTTCCGGACTCGAATAACCTTATCGTTCTTAAACCAACCTGTTTCTACAATCTGAATAATCTGATTAACTTGCATTTCGCGTCGCAAATACGGTGGAAATCGGAAAATTCAACCTATAACCTCACATTGCATTTTGGTATGTCAAAAATTGCATCTCGTTAGGAAAATTTTCAAAATTCATGGTAGATCTCACTCATTGTAGCAGGTACACGTTTCGCGATCAGCTGGCGAGATAAAAAACGGCCAGAATATATGTTTACTGTGAGATCGCACTTCTTGGTTCAAGCACTTAAGCCAGACATGTATGCTATTTTGCCCCGTGTTTTTACAGAAAAGTTAAACGGATTAACATGGCAATAACCACCTCTCAGAGAGATGGTTATGAGAAACCGTATTTTGCGCGATGCAATTTATCAATAAACCGCATCGCGTCTTTTTCTACAGGAAAGTTATCAGGGATTCTGGATACTTAGGCGGGTAATACCTTTTAACAATTCTATGTAGAAACATGCCATTGATATATCTTTTTAGGTGAAAAGAAAAAAGAGACCAATTTGGGAGTACTATTTTCCCCCTTTTGGGGATATTTCATTTCTTCTAGGTGTGGTACCCTTTATTCATTTGGCCATGTGAAGGCTATCACACATTTTGAGTTTAATCTTCGAAATTTGGTGTTCATTAGTTGTTTTCCAAACTCTGTCTTACATGTAAATTTGTTTATAGGAAGATTAACATAATATTTATGTGGAGTGCAATCATTGATCTCTTGTGGAGTCGCACAGTCACATGTATTCATAATATGGTGCTATTACGCCATACCTGTCAATACTCTTTTGTACTTGAACTTATTAATAAAAAAAATGTTTATTAATGTCGTGGAAAGCAATTACACACAACAGATTTAACATCAAGTTTATTGTATTACAAGTATCAGGTTTGTATGCAGAACAGTGGTTTTGCCAAGTACTCAATCCATGTAAAAAGCAATATGAGAGAACAGGTTTATTCTTGGAAATGTTAGCCTTCATTTGTTGTGTTTTTCAATCAAACTCTGTCTTGATGCATGTTTATTTTTAGATAACAAGATTGACAGAGTATAGATATCAACGAGTAGCTAAGTCATATATATTAATAACTTATGTGCTTTAATTATAAAGTCTATACTTGTGAATACTCTGTGCCATTTATGCTGTACTTAAACTTCTTATAGTAAAAACATTTTATTGACGTTCTTGAAATAAGTAACTGTTTTCATTTTTTTCTTGTGTATACTTATTCCATTATTAAGCCTACCACTAACCCCAGAGATATGCTGTTCACCATTGGTCTACCATTCACTGTACTTTATTGGCCTACTATACATTGCACATCGTTGTTCTACTGTCTACCATTCAGTGTAAACCATTGGTCTACCATTGAACCTGTGGTCTATAGTGTATGACCAATGGTGTTATTTGAATGGTTGACTAATAGTATAGTGTGTATGACAGTGTTGTATGGTAAATGGTAGGTCAATGGTGTACGGTGTATGGTAAGCCAATGGTGTATGGTAAGCCTATGGTGTACGGTGAATAGTAGTTCAATGGTGTATGGTAGGCCAATGGTGTACTGTAAATGGTAGGTCAATGGTATACGGTGTATGGTAGAATGGTGTAAAGTGAATGGTCAATCAATGGTGAATGGTGTGTGGTGTACGACGAATGGTAGTTGAATGGTGTATGGTGAGCAGTGAATGGTGTATGGTGAGCAGTGAATGGTGCACGAATGGTGTACGGCGAATGGTACGCGAATGGTGTACGATGAACGGTACGCGGATGGTGAATTGTACACGAATGGTGAATGGTACACGAATGGTGTATGTTGAATGGTAGGCGAATGGTGTATGGTGAATGGTGTAAGGTAATTGGTAGGCCAATGGTGTCCAGTGAATGGTGGCTGAATGGTAAATGGTAGGCCAGTGAATGGTGGCTGAATGGTGAATGGTGGTCAATGGTAAACCTGTCTATAGTGGCCATATGGTAGATCAATGGTGAATGGTGTTTGATCAATGGTATATGAATGGTAAATGGTGCTCATGAATATGGTAATAGTAAGGTCCGAATTATTTAAATTAGTTTGAATGGTATACCATTGAGGCTTGAATGGTATACCATTGGTGTATGGTGGGTGCTGTGCGAATGGTATTCCAATGGTATATCAATGGTGTATGATAAATGGTAGTCAATGGTATACCATTCAATTTTTTTTATAAGGGTTGTTTGCATATGGATGTGATTTTAATTATGAATGTTGTATTTTCATTTCTTACGTGGTCTATTATTTTCTTCTAACTAAAGCTCTTTCTCAACCACTTTCTCCCCCCCCCCCCCCCCGGCTCTCCCCTTCTCCCTGCACTCACTGCTTTGTCATGTTCCTTTATTCCTCCCTGTATATAACTATTGTGCATATTTTTGAATTCCGGGATTAATCCATATATGTGAATATTTTCATGTTAAGTATATTTGAGTGTTCTGCTCACTTTTGAACAGGGAAAGAAATACTATTCAAAATTATATAGCTCAAAATGATAGGCCGACAAGTATGGTATTGAATGAAATGGAAGTGTTGCACAATTTTAAAAATAGAAAAAGTCTGTAAAATTGACATCGTATAGGCCTTATACTGAGGTACACGTATACAGTCATGAAACCAGATTAAACTTTGCGCTTCGTAAAGATGAAGAAAAGTACTATTTTAAAACAGCATATGATAATCAGCTATAAAACCTTAATAGTCCCAGGGGACCTTAATGGCCCCTCAAAGTTTCTTTAATAAATTCATACTACGACAAGGCCACGTCATATTATTGTTCAAATCTATTTTTGGGATGCATGCATGGTATATATGCGTTCATTATACTGACACAAATAATGTCAGACCCTGAATTGCTCAAAACATGATTTCATGTAAGTCTGATGTGAATTCTCGCCAAAATCTGTATCTGTATCATTATTTTGTACTTTTTGTTAGTAATTGGAAAATTATTGACAATAATAAGAGTAAAAAAAACGTACCCATGCAAAAAAAAAAAAACATTTGAAAATATAAACATGAATTATTTATACTGATTTTTTTTTCTAATTTGTATTTGATCAGAATTCCTCAATTAAAAAAAATAAGCAGATCAAAGGCTTTATTTATAGATTTAAACCTCATTGTATTTGGTGTAATTCATTCAAATGGATAATTTATTGATTTGATCAAGCTTTGAAACCCCATAGATTATGTCATTTTCTACCATTGTAAATTTCTTGCCGCCCCCCCCCCTAGATTGACAAGACTCAAAGTATCCGGAACTGCATGTATATGAGGCATAACTTATAAAATGTCAACTTATTTTCGTGGTTTCTTTAAGCATTCAATTCCCATGATTTAGTAATTTGGGGGAAATATTAACTTTTCTAGTGGAAATTCAATAAAAAAATATAATCTCTTATACTTTCAAAAATGTATATTTTTAAAACATCAAAGTTAAAAATCATACTGTATTATATAGTTTAATTGATTTACAGAAAATGCATAATTCGTTGGGGAGGGGGAATAAAAAATGTTATCTTTCATTTTTTGAAAAAAAAAATATTACAACCCCACACTCTTAAAACAAATCAGTCAAATTGACTAGTGGGTGCAACTGATGGCAATCAGTCACATTTCTGACCGTGACATTCTGACATTCTAGTCAGAAATAACTCTGTTCTAGTAAAATGCGACTAGAAAATAGTCAAATATAACAGTTGCACCGTGAGCTAATTTTTTTGACTGATTTGTTTTTAGAGTGTGTGATTGGATATTAATTATCTTCGGCAGTATAGGCCTACCAGGGAGCTTGTTCCTGATCATAACGATCCGATGATCATGCTGATATAGGCCTACTTTTGTGACATCACATATCTCGCCTATAGAAGTATAATGAATCCGACATTCTAATGCTCATTCTTTTTTTCATTCATTCTTCTTAAACATTCATTGTTCTATTTCTTTGATTTTTTCTTTCATATTCATTGGTTTCAAGGGTTTGAATGTTTTTTAGCTGTTTTATTATCCCAACTGAGCTAAATGTGCTGATAACAATATTACTATTTAAACCTATAAGAGCAAGTTTTATGACTTTCTTGCTAAAACTGCAACTGTATAACTTATAAAAGAGTAAGCTTTCGATTCATGAAAATTACGGACATAGAGTTTCATTCGCAGTACATTATTGTTATGTGCAACTCATTGGCCTATATTTTAACTTTTCTCTTCACCCAATTAATGGAGGCCTAAACCTATATGACGGGACAAGGCTCGGAAACACTTGACGGAAAATACGTTACACCAATGATCCCGCCTTTTTGCTTTCATTATTTTCCTATATTTATATTGAGCCTTAATTTCTCAGTGCTATATAATAATATTAGTTCAGGGACCGTTTCACAAGTTATGAAGTTACATATGTAATAAATGTAAAACGGTGCTGAAATTATTGCATTTCAGTCATTCGCTGATCCGTAGAGAAGTATAAACCGGTATATGTTTTATTCTGACAAAAGTCCCATGACAGATCGAGGCATAATATTATGAGCCTCCTCGAGCTCGGGAGCCTCCTTACTAGTATATCACCCCGGGGGGCCACTTACGTTGACGAGTGGATACCATGCGCGACCAAAAAAACAGGTAAAAAGGATGTCTTTTTCACGATAGGGCACGTTACGTACGTAACGTGATAAGGGTGTCAAAAACACAAAAATAATGAAAAAAGGGTATCTATTTCACTAGGAAAATTACGTGTTTAGGGTCGAAATTGTCGGGATGATAAAACAAAATTAAAATGTTTTATAAAGGATGTCCTTTTTGCCCCAACACTTCGTGTTTAGAGTCAGATTTGCGCGAGGTGTAGAAGAACGTGGGGTCGTACTAAACCAAATAAGGTAAAGCCGACGACCGAAGGACCCGTAACAATAAAACATTACTGTACTTGTTTAGGGGTTCATTTCAGGGAATATTTGCCAAGAGTATCGTTTTGTTTCCAATACTTGTTAAGGGTAGGGTTTCACACGCCAATACTTGTTAAGGGGTGCATTTTCAGAATATGGAAATTACGTGTTTAGGGTGCTTTTCCAGACCCCATGGTCGCGCATGGTATCCACTCGTGAATGGAAGTGGCCCCCCCGGGTATATCACGCGACCGAAAATAAAGAAATAGGAACAATGCATTTGAATGAAATATCCGAGTAGGTCCTATGATATTATATGAAGGATGATGTAGAGATTTATCACAAAATAACAGATTTTTTTTTAATAAAAAGTTTAGGCCTATGGGATGCAGTCTTGCCCCGAGATCTTGCTCACCACCCCTCGGAGATCTTCAGATACATACTAGTACATTTTGCAAAAAGGAGGTTATCTCTATGATTTTGGCTTGACTCTTCAAATCGGCATCTAAAAAGTGGACGGAACATTCATTCTGCTCGATCGATATGGTGTATTAATTCTTCCATGTCTGTCTGGTGCCGGTATTTTTTATTTGAAAATACTGTGCTGGCTGGTGCCTTAATTCATCAAGCAGAAATCAAGAGACCAGATTGTCTTATTCATCAAGTTATTGTAATATTAATGCAGTGCTGTAACGTTAGGACGGTAAGACTAGACCTTCAAGTAAATCTAGTTAGCGATTTTGTTCACTGACATGACACAGCTCAGCTCAGTGACATAACCTGGGGCATGCAAGGCAGCGCAGGCGAGGCCGACGGCAGGGTCGTCAGGGAGCTGCCGCCGCCGCGGCGGAGCCCATCTTACTGCTGTCTGAGCCTGAGTCACGTTAAGTTTAGGTTATATAATAATATACTTAGGCCTATATAGTCTAGAGTACGTAGGCCTAACTTACATAGCCTTGAGGACTCCATCATTAATGATAATTTTCGATATTTTGACATATACTTAGGCCTATTAGGCCAAGTAAAAAAAGAAAGTAGTTGAGTGTCCACGTCGTATTTTTGAGAGCGGTGATGAGGGAGGTCCTTACTTTTTGCTATCTTACTATTTTTTTTTAAAACAAGGAGGCATTTTCTCGGCCCATTTTTGACATCAATGATGAGGGAGGTCCTTACTATTTACTATTTTTTTTGCTATTTTTTATTCTAATGGTTGTCAGGCCATGTCAAGCTCGAAATATGTGATCGATGCATGCTTAATATTAATAATAAATGAGTAGAAATGTATGCATACATACAATTGATTGGAAATCTATGGAAAATGTATTATGCGATAAAAATCTATTGATGTATTTATACTGATGTATACCGGTACTGTATTGTAAAACAAAACGTTCATGTCAAGTGAATGATTTAAACATTATTCTATATTAATATAGGCCTATATATATTGTAAAGGTAAAAAAAGCATGGGGGTGGGGTCATTTTCATTACCATGGAGCCATGTTTAGTTTTCCAGAGCCAATCTCTTTTTAGCTCTGGGCATGGTTTCGCATCGCAGTTTTCCAGCTGCTTGTATATTCATTAACATGTTGTTTAATACTGTTCAATTTTTATTCATTTTCTAATTGATATCAAATGTTAAATGATGATTGAATTAATTGTTCACATAATGTTTATTATTTCATGTTTGTAACTCTAATTGTTAGATATATTTACTAACTAATTTTTAGTTTTACAATTTTCCATCAAATTGAATAGCTCAAGGAAGAATAAAGTTTATCAAATTTGAACAGAATTGGCACTTCTTGGAATCCCATTAATGATTTTCAATCTTCATAAAGAATAACCCACTTGAAATTATTTTTTGAATATTCAATGCACTGCCTGCTGACGTTAGAAAACTCAATTGATTTCAAAATTCACATGTTGCGCCAGCACAGTCAATAACATCATCCCAGCACACAAGTCATGCATTACCCAACAGAGTCACAACAAGCACAGTCAATCACCGTAACACACATCGAAGTATAGGTGCTATCACTTACCAAAAAACCAGCCGAAATACAAATTTACGTCACTAAAATTGATTTTTCTGCGCCATATTTCCAAAGCACACGACGGATTAGTTCATATTCAAGAAGCGGGGTCCCCGAAAATGCACTAAAAATGAAGAAATCCGTGATCTTCCCCGAGTTTGCAAACTTTATTTTCTTGCTAATTTATGATGGTATCTTCAAAATTCCAATAGAAAACCAAATCAGAATTTTTTTTCTTTCTTGCAGTTACGGCGATATCGGACTTTGCAATTGTTTTTGAAGTTGCGAGAGAGATCCCAAAGCAAATGAGAGCAAATCGCTCGCCAATTTTGTGATGTTTTTCGCTATTCAGCAGCCATAAAAATAGTAAATATCAAGAAAATTGATGCTGCAATGAAAAAGGGAACATCAAAAAAGGAACATCACAATTTTTTTTTTTTTTTTAGCCAATTTTTGAAAATAGTAAATATCAAAAATTTCCATGCGGCGGCCAAAATAGATGCGCGCGAGGACGATCAACTACTTTCTTTTTTTACTTGGCCTTAGTCTTCATCATCATGATCATCATTAACCCAGGGAATGCGGGCGGGAGCCCAGGCCAGGTCCAGGAGCTTACCGTGTAATTGACCATACTCACACACGGGACAAGTGTAGACTATGGTCAAAATATCTAGCAAGATAAATTATGAAAACAGAAATTTAATAATGCACTTACCACGATTATAATTTATATGGATGATGGTCTAACGAGTGGCAGTTGTTTTGTACGGTTGAATTTTATTTATCTATGAAACTTTGTACGCCTAGCCCTCATGCGTATAAATGATACACCAACCTGGTGGTAGACTGTACTTTAATGGATGTTGAAGCCAAGGGATAAAAATTATTTTACTATGGCAAAAATTAGGATTTAAGGTTTCTTACCAAGCTGATCTCGAGTAGATCCCTCAATCCGTTTATCAACAATTTAAGCAAATACGATAGGCCTGACCCTTGAACCGCTTTGTTATGCCTTTGATTAGCGATATTACAAAATGCCGTTTTGAAGAACATTTATAGAAAGAAATTATTATATAACAAATACTATAATTCAGTACATGATTACAAATAATTATTAGTATTATACTAATTATAGACTTATAGCAGGTCTTGAAAATGTAGAGCAAATTTGAATTTACCAACTTTTCCCAGAGAAAACACAGGTTCAGTAATATGATACCTTTTTCAAGTGACCAAAATATTTCACATGCGAAGAGGGGTGCGATTAGAAGCCGATATAAAAAAGAAAACTGATCTCGTCAAATTTCAACTTCTTTATTTTTTGTAGGTATTTGTGTATTCATGGTGTGAGTTTGATTAATTTAACAAAAATTTTGCGTTTGATATGATTGGATGTGAAATACATTGTATGTTCAGTAGTACGATCTGCTGACATACTTTCATGACATCACAGACAGTCAGACTGCAGGTCCAAAGAAAGCGGCTTCTTTCATCCAAGTGATATTCATGACTTGAGATATTTTGCATATTTAATGAGCTTGATGTGGACCAAAACACCTCTTTTCATTCGGTCATTGCTGCTCTAATTGTGCATCGAATTTCATGAATTTGGTACCATTGTAAAGAAGAAGAATCATTCTTTCAGGTCATGTGTTTGGATTTATTCAAAGATTTTGTAATATAGGTTAGAATTTTGATCTAAAATATGCTACAAAATAAATATTTTCACCTGACAAAAGCTGCTATTTTCACACTTTATTTTTGTTTGAGCCCAAATGATTTTAATATCACCATAAAGCTGAATATGTATGCTTTGAAATGATATAGGTTTCAAAATAAGAATTGGTTTAATCGAGTCAAGATCACACTTTTCATTTGCCAAGTACATAAAGCAGTTTGAAAACAAGAATACTGAACTCTGATTGGTCAAAGAGACCACACAATGGCAAATTCCAACGTCTCCAGTGCCTGGGTTCGTGGGAAGGTCACACTTCCCATGTGGTAATCTCCTCAGCTTTATGGTGATATAGATATCATTGAGGCTCAAAATAAAAAGTTTTGCACAATTTGCAAAAGAAAACAGAGGAAGAAAATTCAGTTTTGAGGCACATTTTCAGGCCAGAAATTTACTTATTTAACAAAATATTATATGAAAAATAAATGACCAATATGAAAGATTAACTTTTACTCTATCTGATGGTGCAATAATATTTCATATAACTTGAGGTTAAAACAGGTAAATTCTTAGAGAGAGAAAATCTCACGAATCACAAGATTTTGCAAGAAGGAGGATTCAGCCACGAGATGATTTGGATGAATCTGGCCTTTTTTGCTCATTAGCATAGGGACCTGCGGTCTGACTGCAGAGCTCGCTCTCCTACCAATCGAAGGATAGTGCTCATGAAATTAGTTATTCCGACATTAAAATGCTCATGACTTTCTCATTCATTCTTCTTAAACATCCATTGTTCTGTTTCTTTTTTTTTCTCTTTTATATGAATTCAATTGGTTTCAATGGTTTGAATGTTCTTGAAAATTCCACAAAAGTTTTAGCTGTTTTTATTCCTTATTTTCCCCAGCTACATGTGCCAAAATCACTATCAACTTGGACCCTATTTTGAAAAGCGTATAGCAAGTTGTATGACTTTCTTGCTAAAACTGCAACTGTGACCATATTGGGAATAGAAGAGAAAACAATGGTCCCACATTTCATCACACCAATTTACTATGCACAGGATTCAGGGTTTTTCATTAGGGAGACATTTTGAGGCATTGTACATAAAACACCTATTAAAATTTAGCATTGTTTACCATCATGACTCAGAGATTTTTAATGAATGTCTCTGTATTGCACTGCATTATGGAATCTAGATTCAGGTTGGTGGCCTGATTTGCCTCACACGCACAGAGATCTCCCCCTCCCACCATTTTACTCTATTTGGTGCATCCTCCAGCCTCCACCTTCCCTCCTACTCTCCTCTACTTCTTTGGCTGCCCCCTTCCCCTCTAATCTGATGTCTCTAACTCGAGCGCCCTCCTCAAACCTTGATCCTTCCTGAAGTCACTTGCCCGAACAAACGGATTCTGTACATCATTCTCCTCCGCCATCCGATCCAGCGTCTTTCCCAAATGCAACGTCTGCATCAAAACTTTATTCTTAAGTCCAAGTCTGCATGCATGATCAACCATATATTTTTCTTGTTTCTCTTTGTAGATAAAACTAATTGCATCATGGATATTGTACTGAATGTATTGGATGCCAATCTACTCACACCATACAACATCTATCCAGAAACATGGTCAGAGGACTACTGGCTTAGGCAGGCCCTAAGCCTATTTGTAGTTGTCAATCTTGGAGGCGCCATCCTCTATTTTCTATTGGCTGGCTTCAGTTACCTCTTCATCTTTGATCAAAGACTGATGCAGCATCCAAAAATTCTGAAGGTTTGTGTGATTTCTTTAACTGAACTGTTTTTTATACCATGATTATTGCTTAATGATGATAATTAACTCTCACTTTACATTTTCAAACTTCAAACAGGTTAAATGAAATAAAATAGATATATTAAATCGGGGAAACTTAGGGATTTGCTAACCTTGAAACATATTATACTTGATAAGGTTATGAATAACTGTCTTTCCAAAGGAGAACAATTTTTTCAAGGATGCCAGGTGACTGTTCAGATTTTAACCCTGGTCCTTTTAATTCACACACATGTACCATCATTAACTACAACACCGTATGTAATGATGCTGACAATTGTTGATGCTGCTGGTATGGACATCATCTTTTTCATTACCACCATCATTGTTACCATCATGATCATTGACTTAGACATCATCATCAGCAGCAACATTGTCAGGAGTGTTAGCATCAACAGCAGCCTCATCATCATCAACATCATAATCATGATCATCACCATTCACCAGCATCACTATCATTCATCAGCATCATTATCATCATCAGCGCATCAGCATCATATGATCAACATCATCTGCAACATCATCATCATTATCAGCATCATCATCAGAAGTGAGCTCAATCATTTGAGATACAGCCTGGCCTCCACTCCATTTTTCAAATCAATCTTTGTCAATCGCTGTGCTTTTCTACATTTTTGACCAATGAAATAGTGTGTTGTGGAATTGATTATCTGTAAAATTTGAAAGACATGCACCACAGTGTTGTGAAACCCACCCCTAGTAAGTATAGCCAGATGAATATTTTATAATAAAATTCTATTTCTATTTCAACAGAATCAAATCAGAAAAGAGATCATGTACACACTGTGGTCTATTCCTTTCATGGGCATCCTCACAGTAGTCATGTTTATGCTAGAGGTCAGAGGTTACAGTCGGCTTTATGACAGCTTTAGTGAGAGTCAACTTGGTAGGTATACCCACCTTTACCCACAAACGTGCACACATTCTCTTTCTCCCTGCTGATCAGAATGTCTTTTTGCCTTGCTGTGGCCATGTAACTTTTAATTTATCATGAAAAAATGAACAGGGGTCTGTTTCATAAAACTTGTTAGAATAACAAATTTGCAATAACAGTTATAAGCTACTGAAATCCTTCAAACTGATTGGTTGTTAGTAAATTTGTTATAGAAAATCTTGCATACGTTTATTGTAACACGTCTTTAACAAGTTAGACTATGAATTGCTTGCCTCTTGCACTATTGCCATAGGCTTAAGCCAACATTCTTCTTGAGACTACATAAATAAAGTCGAAAAATTTGTGGAGACGAAAGATGCTTCAAATGTATTCCTTCTATTATAGAAGCTCTCATGAGCTCAAATATTCGACTGACCTAGAGCATTATTTCAGACCAGAATATGTAAAGTACGTGTTGATGACATCTTATTTAATTTCACCCAAGTAGAACATATTTCTGTGCTCCCAAAATATTTGATGTAGGTAGAGTCAGTCACCTGTATGCCATTGTAATTTTTATTTTGTAAAAGTTGTATACAGTGAGTGCATACAAGGGTGATGGTTTGGGCCGTAGAAATCAAGTAATCTCATTTGTATCGCACTTATTTAGCATTATCTGCAGAGTACATGTTGCTTTTCAAAAAAAGGGACTCAGCTGTGTTTCTCTGTAGAGCCATATGTTTATCCTGATATTATCATTATTTGAACAATTTGTTTGTAGGATGGTTTAGTTTGCCACTGGAAGTGATGTCCTTTCTGTTCTTCACCGACATGTGTATCTACTGGATCCACCGCTGGCTTCACCACCCCCTCGTCTACAAACACCTTCACAAGAACCATCACATGTGGAAAGTTCCCACTCCGTTTGCTAGCCACGCGTTCCACCCCATCGACGGGTTCCTGCAGAGCTTCCCATACCACCTGTACCCGTTCTTCTTCCCGCTTCACAAAGGGGTGTACCTGACCATGTTTGTCTTCGTCAACTTTTGGACAGTGAGCATCCACGATGGCGATTACCGCGTCCCAGAAACCATGAAGCCGTACATCAATGGTTCGGCCCACCATACGGATCACCATCTCTTCTACAATTACAATTACGGTCAGTTCTTCACCTTGTGGGATAGGCTTGGAGGATCCTTCAGGAATCCCTCTGCCTTTGAGGGTAATGGCCCTCTGGAAGATGTCATCAAGATGGCTAGTAATGGCTCTCTTTCGTGTCAGACCAAGGGGAAATCAGAGAACCCAAGTGTCCATCTCGAATCCAATGGTTACAACCTCAGAAAGCGCTAAGCGATCACTTAACTGGTTCATGATAGACATTTTGATGAGCTAAATCGGTTTGCTTTTTTTTCACTTATTGAAGCTGGTACTATATCTTATTGATACATGTATGTCACTGTCTCAATGAAGTTCCTGGACTTGACTTTGGTTTTGGGTCTCTTTACAAAGTGTTTTGAAATGCCAGCTTTGTATGTTTAGAAAAAAAGAAAGAAAAATCAACTTGAGCCATCTTCAAATCTTCTTTCTGGCAACATACATTTTGTGGAATTGTTCATAAATGTTCTGTTGATTATGCAATATTGTTAATATATGGATATTTAATGAATATTTTGAGGAATATTTTGAAAAGCAAAGATAATAATTCTTCAGTTGTTTGTCCTGAATACATCATGTATATATGAATAAAATTCAAGCTAAGTTATATATAGATATATACATGAACATAGATGTGGTTGCATAAAAATGAGACACCGTATACATGTAACTGACCAGGCTCTAAAATAAAAAGATGAATAATATTTCAGGGGCTACTTTTCACAACTTAGTACTGCCTAAATCTGCAACTTAGGATAAGCTTTACCATTGCAATGAATGTGGATTTCCAGGGCTCCTTTTTGTAGTCTCCAGGGGCCCGTTGCAGAAAGAGTTGCGTTTAAACGCAAGTAAAAAAAATAAATCGCAAGTCCCAAATGCGCGCTGTTGATTGGTTGACAATCAAGTTGCGCATGATTTTCAGAGTTGCGATTGATTGCAACTCTTTCTGCAACAGGCCCCAGGGCTATTTGAGAATTTTAGGGGCTAATTCGCCCCCAGCCCCTGTGTAATTGTCTCCCTGTAACTGACAGAATTTACACACACACACACACACGCTCCCTTGTACACAAAGAAAGGGGGCAGATATTGAAACCTCCCAAATGAGTTGTGTAAAGGTGTAAGGACAGTATATCTGCAGATAAGATGTTAGTTAAAAGCATTCACAAGAGCTATATAAACGCTAAGAACATGCCATGAGGGCTACACTTCAGCAATAGTGTAATTGTGGAATCATACCAAAATTGTTTGTCGTGGCATATTTCAGGGTAGTTGATTAAACTGTTTCATTCATTTGTGGAAATCCTAATTTCATTTGCTCTGTCATTTCCAATCATTAGACTAATTAGTATACAGGTGCATATGTACATTGTACTATGCAGTGTGTCTTACTTCAAACTGTCATATTGTTAAAGACCTGACTTTTGGACTTACTTGGCTACACAGACATAAAAGCAAATAGATAATGATTTTTGCGCACTCACCATTATCAGCTGAAAAGAAAACTATGTATAAGCTCCTGCTTGTATATATAAATGTCCATATTGGCAGATATTTAAAACCTTGCTTGATACAAATGCACACATGTAGCATAATAAAGTAAACAGCATTGTAGATATTGAATTAATAGATTATTTACATGTAAATGCATAGTAGTGTTGCATTATCATTATTACAATTAATATTATGAAAAATGGTCTGACATGGTGGTGTGTGATGACTTTGATTTCTCTATGCTGCTTCACTCGCAAAGGATTGAAAATCAAAAGAGCCTGTGACAGCACAGTATTTACACTTTTTTGTGACATAAATTGATCTATTTATAGTACATGTACATTCTTTTGTTACACAAGTTATAGTTTATTTTGCTTTGTAAGTGATCATTAGTTGTCTTCAAGACGATCAATTATGAAGGATTTTTCCTTATATCTTTCCTTACTAAAGGAACTCCTCACCAAAGCAGTTTGTTTTTAATATTCCCATCAGTCTTGTGTAAGGGAGAAGTCACACCATTTGCATATTAAAGAACCTACTTTGTTCGAAAAGAGTACAGATTATTTCCCAATGAAGTAGTTATCATGTTTTATTCACACCATTTAGTTTGTGTTTCAATCCACAGAGCATATTGATAAGATTAAGAAAACAAGTCCTACCATTTAGTATTCTTTTAATATTAAGAAATATAGTGTTACTGTTGGTAGTGTCGTTAAGCCGTGATCAATTAATCAATCTCTTAATCAGTTGGTACAAGAATACATCCACGGTCCTGTATCAAAGGTTAGCGATTAATAGTACGCTTGATTTATACAATTGATTGTACATGGTAGTCAATCTAATCAATTATAGAAAAAAACTTCAATGATCATTGCTAAGCTTTGTTTTACGGGACACATGAATGTACTCAAAATATAACCTTTGTCCATCAAGTGACCAATTGTACAATCCAGTGTTTTAGCTGATGAATATTGTTTTCCAGTGTCCTGTAAAACTTGGGGGGGGGGTCCTCTTATCAGCCACCTTTTAGATTAAGAGTCAAAGCACATTATGGTTATCTTCATTGAAGCAAATAGTGTGATAAGTATTTGGTTTAATTTTTTTATTAGTTTTGTGGATTTTTTGCAAAAAAAATGGGTTAGAGCAGTACATCTGTGCATCATCATGGTAACAATTTCTATTACTTATTGGGCAGTTTTTACAGAAATCGAGTGCAGGCAAAAATAAAATTAATATGTTGCAGGATCTCTGATAATGTGTAACTGTATGTGCCAAAAAGACATGAGTATTTTAATTGAAAGATTTATTTCTTGTCAGAAAATGTGAATTTGGTTGGCATATGGGCATGGAGAAACCCCAATCCATTAACCTTTTTGGAAGTGTTTTCAAAATATAGGAAAAAGTGAAGATTATTTAAAATTCCAGATGAACAGCACTGATTGTGATTGGTACTTGTGGATATCCTTATCCTGCCATAGCACTTTGAATTTTTAATGTGATTATCTGTATTTTCAAATTATGAGTTAAATATTTTTTAATCTGTGTTTTTTAGTGAATTTGTTGGTGATATTTTTTTGCAATATTTGTGTGTGGTTATCAGTATGTAAATAATGTTAGCACGACTTAATTATTAGGGGATAAGATTTCCTCTGATCATAGACACGATTAAGATGAAAAACATGTACTACTAAATGGATCAATTCACTCTAGTTTTAAAGTCTATCAAAAAATTGAAGATAATCAGATCAGCTGTAAGCGGAAACTTTTCAGATTTTCAAATAATCACTCTAATTATAACAAATACATCATATCCACCATGTGAGTGGACACAAAAATGAATATTAGTGCTGTATTCAAATATACATTGTAATTTTCACTATACATTGTATATGCACTCTAAATATTATATTTGCAACATGTAAGTAGAGGGTACACAGCATGTAAACAAAATTCATCTTTATTCACGGGGGGGGGGGGGGGGGGTGAAGCTGGCCCATGTCTGTTTTGAGAGGCACAATCAAAATAAGTAATGTAAAAATGCAGTTAAAGCAGAATTGTGCCCCCCCCAAAAAAAAAAAAAATTGTGGACGAAATGTCCTATTTTGGATGAAAACCCTTTTTTGTGTCAAAATTTTCCACAGAATGTGCTCCTCCCCCTTTTTTGAAAATCCTGGATCCACCCCTGCTTTATCGTACATTTGGATAGGTTCGATGAATAATCCATTGTGGGGATCAACAATGATAGGTTGGTCATCTTGGATACATGTGGGTCTGACTTGCATTAGCACTGTAGAAAAAGGAAGTGAATATTTGCATAGTCTACGACTCCATATGTAGTTTTAATGATCATTAAAAGCAGAATTACCATTTGATATAAAGAAAAAAAGTTTTTATGATGATTTTCTTCGGTTTATTTTTACGTAATTGATTTTGACCTTACCCTCCAAATTAGTCTTGATTCTAACCGTTGGTGTGTTTGTTAATTCTCACCTCTTTCCTTCTCTCTTAGCGCTACAACGGTTAGAATGAAGACTAATTTGGAGTGTAAATATTTAAATACAAATATCCCACATGCTTGAAAATAGATCGTAAAACATCCTCCCTAATATCTTATAATATCCTCTTAAAGACCTTGCAACATTCTCCCAAAGATTTTTAACATCCTGACAAAGACCTTTCAACATTCTCCCCAAAATCTTAATAGCATCCTCGCAAATACCATACATTTTACAAAAGATCTTAATACCACCCTCGCAAAGACCTCACAATAAAAGATGTTAACATCCTCGCAAAGACCTTACAACGTTTTCTCAAAGATCTCATCATCCAAAGATCTTAAAGGTCAAGTCCACCTCAGAAAAATGTTGATTTGAATCAATAGAGAAAAATCAGACAAGCACAATGCTGAAGATTTGATCAAAATCGGATGTAAAATAAGAAAGTTATGACATTTCAAAGATTCGCTTATTTTTAACAAAATAGTTATATGAACGAGCCAGTTACATCCAAATGAGAGAGTTGATGATGTCACTCACTCACTATTTCTTTTGTTTTTTATTGTTTGAATTATACAATATTTCAATTTTTACGAATTTGACAATTAGGACCTCCTTGCCTGAAGCACAAAATGTTAAAATAATGGAATTCCACGTGTTCAGGGAGGAATGAAACTTCATTTCACATGACAATGACGAGAAAATAAAAATATTTCATATTTCAAACAATAAAAAACAAAAGAAATAGTGAGTGAATGACATCATCGACTCTCTCATTTGGATGTAGCTGGCTCGTTCATATAACTGTTTTTATGAAATGAAGCGAAATTTTGAAATGTCATAACTTTCTTATTTTACATCCGATTTTGATGAAATTTTCAGTGTTATGCTTGTTGAATATTTCTCTTATTCAAATCAAGGTTTTGTTGGGGTGGACTTGTCCTTTAACTTACTCGCAAAGACCTTACAATATTCTACATAAGATCTTAACATCCTCGCACAGACCTTACAACATTCTCCCAAAGATCTTAACATCCTCGCAAAGGCCTTACATCATTCTCCCAAAGATCTTAACATCCTCGCAAAGACCTTACAACATTCTCCCAGAGATGTTAACATCCTCGCAGAGACCTTACAGCATTCTCCCAAAGATCTTAACATCCTGGCAAAGGCCTTACATCATTCTCCCCAAAATCTTACAAAATCCACCTTAAGGTCTTACATCATCCTCCCTAAGATCTAAAAGCATTCTCCCAAAATATGCATCCTCCCTAAGATCTTACAACACCCTCCCTAAAATCTTACGATATCTTTTTTTAAAAAGATTTTAAAACATTTTCACATAAAGATCCTTCATCTTCTCTCATGGATTCAAGTTTCATTACTTATCTTTATTCAAACATAATGCAAAGTAATATAAATCACATACAAAATGAGTGGATGAACGTTATCATAATAGCATAATTAGATATTTTAAGACGGACTTGGGATTGTAAATAAAATGATAATAAAGTATAGAATATGGAATAGAAATGAGGATGGGTCCGCTTAAAATAATGCTTGTAAAGTTGGGTTCCCCTTAGAAATGTAAAAAAAAACGTTTTAAAATTTAATAAAAAATGTAAATAAAAGTTGAAAACAAAAAAGAAGGAGGATGCAGAGCCTCTAATGTAACATGATTTTTTAAGTCGTTCCCTCAACTTATTATTCGTTCCAAGACTTATGTTTCGTTCCCGCGACTTTTAATTAACTCATTCCCTCGACCTTTTATACGGTATATTGTATTTTCCCGGTAGCATGCACGCATAAAATGTATAAATTGAAACTAGAGGGTGTACTCTTTGCACATGCTTTGAAGAATTGAATATCAGTCTCCTATTTACACTCGTGTTAAATCATAGCTCATCAATGAATAAATGAATAATAACAATAAAAAAATCCTTACAAATCAATTATAGATTATATTTTACTCCACTGAGAGGAATCACATAGTTTACAGTACAGTACAACAGTAGCGCAAAGACCCCCCCCCAAAAAAAAATAAATAAATAAAAAGCTCGTGCAAGACGATCAGAGTGATACTTGTTTACCTTTATGTCGAAGTTTCATGAAGCACGCCCATATAACATTTTTAAAATACCCAAAACATGATCAAAGTTCATTGACCCTAAGTGACCTTTAATTGTTCCCTGATCGAAATATATGATATCTTTAAGAATCATGAACTAGGTCCATATTTTCAAGTTTGTAAATTATAATGAAACAAAAAAATAACCTTGGTTATATAAGATTTCATTGTTGACGTCGCCGCCGCGCATAATAGTTTTGCTCTGCTATGCAGGCAAGAAAAAAAAGAAAGAAGCTATGTGGACTATTTCTGCGTATATTTACAACTCTGAATATTTTACTAGAAAAGTATAAAGTGTCTTAAAAAGATACAGAAAATTATTCCCTTTGAAATTATTTTGTTAGTTGAAGACAAAGAGATCGTCGTAAAATTCCCACCTGAAAAAGACTTTTTGTCTCTTAAAGAGGACGTAAACCATCATGTGATCACGGAAGAATATGAAAAGGGGCTATTTTTTGCCTCAAAAGCTAGAGCACAAATGCCCTATTTTAGGGGTTGTCTTCTCAGTCTGTACTTTATAACTTTCCTTCAGTGACGACGAAAAGAAGAAAATTATGAAGGGGGAACATTTCACAATATGAAATACAAAAGGTAAAAGAGAACTTCAGGGATGAAAATTCGCCGATTAAAATTAAAAAGTGTCACCTCACAAACGGCACATTTCTTTTAGAAGAAACAGCATTTCAGCTCTTCAATGGGATTTTTATTCGCGACAAGTACACTGCCCCCACCCGTTGTTGCCATACAGAAATGAGAGGGCGCTAATTACGCTAATATCAGAATGAACGTTTTGAACCAAAAGAAAAATAATTAAAGGGGTATATGAGACATGATGGGGCACTCTTCAGAAGAGGAATTTCATTGAAAAAAAAAATGAAGGGGCATGCACAGTTTCAGAACGCGAAATATGGAAACCTGTACGGCACTGTTTAGAAAGCGTTACTTCATAAAGTTAACATTTCTTTTTGAAAAAAAATTAAGAGCATATAATAGGAACTTGGCAATTTATCTGAGGAAAAGAGCACGTCAGTTGTAAGTAAGCCAGGGAATTAACTCCCGCCCGCGGAACTAACTTGGGAGCTCCCTGGGTTAGTTTGAGAGGTTATTTTCTTGGGTAAACTAAGCGGCGCTGTGCCCCTGCTCCCGGATCGCCGCCCCCTGGCTACTTTATCTTACTTATTTTTCAGGAAGAGTAGGTAATTCAGATGAAGTGGGGCAACTGGCAGTTAGAACTATACCATCTCCAAAAGAAAAAAAGAAAATACAGATTCCGACCATGGCAATTGCTCCGATCCCTAACCTCTAAAACTAAATAAGCCCTAATTTTAATTTTCAAATTACTCTGAAGTCTGAACTAAAAACTCCGAGCCCACAGGAACCGAGCCTTTTGATCAAGACAGGAGAAAATTTCGCAGTACCCCCTCCTCGAGGGTATTTCGGGGTTTCCCGGAAATCCGATAACCGCGCAAGTGCATTGATCCAGTACGGTGCTGTACATTTTCGCTCTCTGGCTCTGCGTACGATACGATTGACCCATGTCATGTCATATGTATACAGCTCATGCCTCAGTCTAGAGTCTCCCGAAGTCCCACAATATTGTGCTGTCGTACTTTCTGAAACTTGATCATCACCAATATTTGGATCTGTTATATTACTAGTTGTTGACTGAGTGAGTGGCTACTGATGCTATTTGCCACAGCCCAGACCACGTTGTCAATTTTTTATGCAGCTTTTTAATTAACAACGAAAATTATGAAGGAGGTGAGAATATAATTTGAAGTTGAAACTTGAACCTCAAGTGAGATTACATGTTGTTTAATAGTCATATAATAGTTGCAGTAAATAGTGGTTACTGTCTAACGTTAACAAGTAACGGTAACTCGTGTACTCCGTTACATGCTTGAGATATATATTTTTAGTTTTTAAACAGTTGGGCCCCTACACAGCCTAACTACATGAACTAAACTAGTCTATGCTAATTTCTGGGATTTGTTGTCCCCAGTCCCTGGTGCAAGTCTTACTCTTAAGATCTAGTGGAACAATATATCATGAAGTGTAATCCATATAGGGCCTATAGATCTAGACTAGAGCCTTCAGTCTTCAGAGACTGATATTAGTCTCCAGAAACTTAGTTGTAGATCTAATCTACAATAAAGGAAAACATGAATTGAATGAAATTATCTTTAAAACTCATGAATTTATTGAACAATAAATTGAAATTTGCATCAACAATTTAAACAAAAAGAAAAGTTGCAAGAATGTAAAATTGCAATGTCCGTGAGTCTGATGTCATTTCCTAGTACATAGACCCTAGAGGAATATTGTTTGATGCTGTTCTTATATTTCAATTCAGTACCAGCGCATTCAGCCTATTAACGATAAGGAAGGACAAGCCTTTAAGGATGGGACGTCGAAGCCAGGACGATGTGCATCGTGTTCTCTTCTTGCCCTATTCTTCCTGGCTATCTTAGCAGGTCTCGTTGCTGCAGTGGTTCTTATCATTACCAATCCTCAAGGAGTGAGTCCCAAGCCTGTACCATGCACCGATCCTTGCACGTAAGTACGATAATGGCAGGGTTCAATCAACGAACGGGCCCGTTTCATAAAACAAATTTGCAATAACAGTTAAAAACCTACCGTACTCAAATCCTTCAACCTGATTAGCTGATTGTTATTTTGTCATATGAATTGTGCATTTGTTATTATAAACAAGTCTATATGATTGGGGCCCAGATCTTGAATTTTGATATTTTTAAGTGCAAGTCAAATTATCTATAGGGCAGGGATTTTTTTTTCTGGGGCTACTTATGAGCTCACAAGACCAAATTTGCCACATTGTATTAAAGTTTACATTGCATTGGACGCTAGGTGAATTTCAGGGGCTCTTTTTTAGTTTTCCAGGGCTCTGTAGGGCATTTCGGGGGAAAATTCGTCCCGAGCTCCCGTGTAATTTTTGTCCGTGCTATAGGGCATATTTTTTATATTAAAATACAAATGGGAAAAATGGGCACCAGAAATCTTCAAGGCCAATGAGATGGGCAGTGCATGAGGCCAATTGTCAAGACGTGTCTGACATCCATGACCATGGTCTTTGGATGGTCTTGGATTGATTGGAACCCTGAATGTTGTATTGAGTGACCAAAAGGGATTACAACTCTTATTATAGTGTTATGGTCAAAGATACATTTTGCAACAATGCGGCTGCGGCCAAACGTGTGACATCTTGCGATCTTGATATCAGAATGACCTTGATTCGATATCAGAAAGCTATAAGCATAGATCTAGTCAGGATTTTTTTTAGCCTATTTCGATGAGTGAGAAATGATTTGAAATTAAAGAAATGAAAAAATTGTGGTTATTTTTTGAGGAGAGGGATCTTGACCAAATGAATTTTCTTGCAAAATGAATTGCATAATACATCCATCATAACAAAATATTTTTATTGAATAATACCAATCCCATAACAAGGAAAAAAAAAAACACATTATGAGGTTGAAACAGTAACAGCTGTAGGGAATTTTAAAATTGGTCCAGTGACAAGTGCTCCGGATTTTATTTTGTCTAAGATGTAGGGTTAGGTTTAGGGTAGACAGCTGGCAGCCGTCTGTTTCGAGGAGTTTTTAACATTCTTTTTTTTAAATTTCTCCTCGTACACAGATGGCTCGCTATCGTGCAGCCACCATTAGGGGACTTGCAATGCAAAATCCCCCCCGTTGGGGCTCTTCAATTTTTGTCTTTAATGAATAAAAATTTTGAAAATAAAAGCGACCAAAAATGCAAATTAATGTTCCCTCTTGGCATTAATTGCCAAAAAACAGAAAAATCAAGTTAAAAGGAACAAAAACAGTGACTTACCTCGGCTGTCGCGCCGTTTTATCCAATCTTAAGTACATAAACATGGCCATTGAGTCCCCTGTACAGATCGCGCTAGAACGTCGGTCTCTGTATGTGGTAAGTGAAGCCAACGGAGTTCAGCTGAACAACCAACATAACAGAGACCGATGGTTTTGGTCTAGGTTTAGGGTTGAAATAGGTTTGTGTTATATAGGTTTAGGGTTACTGGTAAGTTTAGGATAGGGTATACATGTAGTGTTAAATTCAAGGTAAAAGTTGGTTATTCCATTAGTGTGTGGAATTTATGGTGGAGCAATTGTCACCTGAGCAAATCTCATGGAACCGATCTGTGAATAAAAAGGAAAACCATCAAGTGTGCGTTAGACCACGTGATATTGAACCAAACAGAGCAAATTTATAGTAGGCCTATACCGATTCCAAACAGAATTTTGCAAAATGTAGGATAGACTAATTGGCATTTCACAATGAGGATGCAGTTTAAGGTGACCCATATTGTGTAGCTAGTTCCATTGTGTATTGTGTTCTCATATTTAATGAACTTTGTCTTTATAGTTATGATCAAACATGACCCATGTAGCATACAATGCATGGAATTCACAGAGGTGGTTTAAAGGGGAAGTTCACCCTGACAAAAAGTTTATTGTAAAAATAACAAAAAATATTGTTAAAGGTTTGAGAAAAATCCATCAAAGAATAAAAAAAACTTGTTAGAATTTTAAGTATTTAATTATTTGATTTGTGACGTCTTACATATGTGAGCAGCTTTTCCTACATATCGTATGGCAAAAAATCGATTGAATTTCATTTTCTCAGAAAATTGAAACTGGTTTTTACTGTACCTTCTGACCGGTATATCAATAGGCAAATCATTTCACTCGTGTTTCTAAAAAGAAAAAAATAAGTCATCACTAACCATTAAAAAATTGAAATTTATGCATTTTATATTACATAACTTATGGGGCAGCTGCTTGTTTATGACGTCACAAATCCAAAAATTAAAATTCTAATAACTTTATTAATCTGTAATGGGGTTTTCTCAAACCTTGAGCTTCATCAATACTTTCTATTATTTTTTCTGCTATTTGTACATCAAACTTTTTTTCAGGTTGAACTTCCCCTTTAAAGTCAAACCATGGACTCTTATATTTGAGGATGATTCAGGAACTGTTGAAGAATGGTACTTGTGTGTGCTTAAATGTGCATGACAACAAGCATAAATTTAGCACATTTTACCAAGCACATCTGTTCTTTACCAGGAATCATTGGATCATTCCAAATGCATGTTTCTGTTAAATGAAGCATAAGCAACAAAATTTTGAATACTGTAGTCCATGGTCTAAACTTTTAATCACTTTTGTAAAATTCCAGTTCCAACCAATATTTTGACTGTATCTGGTACCTTCATGTCCAATAATTACAGATATAATATTGGATGGTCTTGAGGTTAATACAAGGAAATATTGGACGAGCTTTGCATAAATATTGGACGAGTCGAAGACGAGTCCAATATTTTGCAAAGCGAGTCCTATATTTCCTTGTATTGACCGAAAAATGGGACATCCAATATTATGATTATTATTCATACAGAGAATTTTAGCAAATAATTTTTAACTTACCCTCCCGCCCTGAGACTCTGACTCTGCTGTATGATGGGGGGACCTAAAGCTACGCACTTTGTTTTCAAACAATAAAACTGTCCCAATTTTAATATTTCAACAAATTATATTTCACTAATTTGTGGCAAACATTCTAAAGATCATTAACCAAGTAGAAAATATCACAAAACTCACTAATACGAAAATCCCGTCGTGTTTTTCGAAAACCTCTTAATTTCGCCGCCCGATGTAGAAGGGGTCCTAAAGCTACGCACTCGATTTATCATGCAAAAAAATAGTATTTCCTGTGCCTCAATTTCTAAAATATATTCAAATTATTATAGGATAAAATGAAATTAAAGCGAATATAACTCCAAACTTCCTAACAGTTGTTGGTTTTCTCTGCATTTAGAGATTTACTGCAGCCTCTGTAGAAATTTTTTTTTAGGAATTGTTCATCACTCTGCAGTCACAGTTCCACACACAGTGCGCATTTGCCATTGAAAACTGCATGCGCGCGCGATGAGTGGTGCGTACACTTCGGGAATTCCCCTTCTTGTCGTCCAATATTTTCAATATTGTGTCACCTCGGAAAAAATATCAGGCGAGTTCAACAAACTTTTTAAGTGGGTCGAGTGCACCAACAAAATAACACTTGTATTTGGGCTCTAAAATTGTCTGTATGAATAATAATTACAGATAACAAATCAACTTCTCTAATACCAATATTAAAAATTTGACTGCCTCATCTTTCTTCTTTTTTTCTGTTTACATTAAATTCCCACTGTGACCTTTAGGTTGATTTTTGGTGGGGTCATAATTAAAAATTACAATGTGTAAAATTCTGTAAACATTGTAAAATGACTTCGTAGTGGTGGTTACACAAACTCTTCTTAGGCTGAGTAAGTTGTCTTAAAGCTAAAGGGAGTACATCTAACATTGATAAAGCTTCAAGAAAAAACTAATATTTATTAGATATGAATGCTAATCGTAAATTATGCAAATATTAAACAAGATTAAAGATGGAAATGAACTGCTACAATTCTTCTTAGCAAGGGCTGTGTTTTAAACACTTTTAACTTGAAATTAGTGGCAGTCGGAAGCCATAATTATTGAATTTATGATGAGTTGTTGCCAGATAACTTCTTTGCCAGACATTCCCCATTGTTTTGTCTATTAGGATTAGTGATGAAAAGGTGCTTGGGGGAGATTCCTGCAAGAAAGACGCTGCTCAGTCCTAAACCATACGTCCTTTCTGAATTCGGGTTGAATACTTTCTGAAGTTGTTAAAACTAGCCAACTCAATTCAGTTCAATTCAATTTAATTCAATTTAAGACTTTATTCCAGACACAACTGCATAACCAGAGGTCCATATAAACAAACATCATAGTATGCATCAAGACAGACATACAGAGATAAAACTAGATTAACTCTTTGCACGCTGAATTAATTTTGGGGGGATAATAATGACGATTGTTTCCATGACATTTTCTTTAATTTAAGATATCCATATTGCACCATTGATACTCATTATTATATAGATGTCATCCAAGAACTGTTGCCTTTAATTAGCTTACATGTGTATAGTTCAGGGTTGGCGATTTTTTTGATTTTTTTAAAAAAATCAAAAAAATCGGATTTATTTGATTTAAATCAGATTTTTTTGATTTAAATCAGATTTTTTTGATTTAAATCAGATTTTTTTGATTTTTTTGATTTTTTTTAAGTTCCTTTGAAAAAAGGGTAATTATCCCCCCCCCCTTACTCTTACAATGACATCAATATTGATGTTATACATTTAACCCCTAATATTGTTCTTAACCACATATTTTGTAATTAAAATCCAGTAAAAATGGACAATTAAAAATAAATTTGAGGAATCATGTATCTGAACTTAATTCTATCATACATAGGCCTATGAAGGAATATTCCATAGGGAATTCCCAGTGAGTAGAGAAAATTCCCCTCTGGGATTTTTCATTCAAATATTAAAAAAAAAATCCAAGAGAAAAAATCCCTTATCAAAACTGCCAACAAACCCTTTGCCAATTACTAGTATTCATGTATATTGTAAGAGAAATAATTCAAATCAATGATTTTTTTCAATTAGTCACAGCTTTACAATAGTCAAAGAGAGACTACAACTGTATATGTTAAGGATCTTTTTGATAAAAAGCTCTTCTCTTGCTACAGATATAGATGCAAAACTCTCAGTTTTGGAGAACAATATAGGAGATAGCTTAGTCAAAGGGTGACTATACTACATTCTGTTACTGTGATTTTTTTTACATTAATCTACAATTTTTATTCCCATATTCTCTACAAAAAAATCTGTTTGATCCATGAAGTATGAAAAAAATCTACTTACTTTTAACTTAAAGGATAAAAACTGCAAAACTGCTTAAATTACAACATATGTATTACAAAAAGAAGTATTTTATTTTAAATGAGACACAGCTTACAACTGCCAATGATTGTAAATGAAGTACCTGCATCTTAACGTTA
This sequence comes from Lytechinus variegatus, assembly GCF_018143015.1. Taxonomy (NCBI): domain Eukaryota; kingdom Metazoa; phylum Echinodermata; class Echinoidea; order Temnopleuroida; family Toxopneustidae; genus Lytechinus; species Lytechinus variegatus. The sequence goes on from NC_054741.1 coordinate 35,277,992, forward strand.
AAATACAGTGTTAAATGTTTATTCTGAGTTTTGCAAATTGTTGTTATAGAGCTCTTTCCATTATTACATGCAGATACAAAACTTCCATTATTTGTAGCACTGAACATAAAATGGGCTGCAGTGACTTAAAAGGTTTATAAGAGAAAGCTTTTCTCAACAGTCAAATTATGACTGTACTACATTATGTTAATGTGATTTTTATAATTATGTTATTCAAAACATCAAATGTATGATAAATGTAACAATACGAAATAAGAGGCATGTTAAATATGTTGATTACATGCAGGTATCATTTTTTTATTTTACATGACAGAAGTAGTTATGTGTAGGCGAAGGATCAAAACTGGAAAACTGCCAACAAACCTTTTCTCATCAACTTTTATATATTATTTTTTTTATTTACAAACTGCTCTCTGAAAAGTCTTTGGATTATGTGAAAACTTTACGTTAAGAAAGAAATTGACTAATAATAACTGACAAAGAATGTAAAATTTCAAAAAAAAAACTCGACATAATTTACAAAAAATGAGTACCTATTGACAACATACATCTGTAGTTTTTAAGGAATTACCTGATTTTATTAATTTGATTTTAATTTGTTTTAAGTAGATATGAAGACTTTGTTGATCTTTTATTGATATAAAGTTAATGCAAAGTTTTTCAGTTGACTTGAAGAATTAAAACTGCATTGAACAAATACTTTGTCCATGATTTGTACATGTTTCAATGGAAGTGATTTAAATCAATGATTTTTTTAAAAAAATCATGGTGATTTAAATCGCGATTTAAATCACGATTTAAATCAACGTGATTTAAATCCGCCAACCCTGGTAAAGTTTGATGGTAGGGGAGAAAACTAATTATTACGATTGTAAAATTTAATTGTACGAATTTGCAAAATTGCAACATCAGCGCGTAAAGGGTTAAACAAAGAACAGTTAATTATGTATAAAGAGTACAAGGTATAAAATAATCACACTAAAATCATACTAGAAATTAACAATGAATACACAAAACAAAATGACAGCAATGTATAAAAAGTACAATGGAAATATTTACAAATGGTGATATGAGTAACTTGTTTCAATAAAAGACAAATATACGTAGCTATTTTAGTAGATCACGACCATGAATCTGCCATTAAATTGTTGTACCAATGCTTCCTCAACTCTGATGTATACCCCGTACAGCTGTGCAATATACTTACAATAGTATTTTCAGAAATGCCAATTGTGACACAAATCTCTAACAGTACAAGTTCAGTTTGCCAGCTCCTAGTGACACTCAAATCATTCATAACTGTCTAAGAATAATAAACATTTGTCTTCACCTTCAACTCTGGGTAAGAACAGAGTAAAACATTTATAAGAAACATACAGTGTAAACAAAGTTAAGACATGTTTTTTGGCTCCCCATAAGTTCAGCACAGAGTACATTACCTAAGTTACACTAGAAATCAGAATACTTCCCATAGAGACTTATGGTGAGATAAATTGGGCTGTAGTCTCAATAATGTTGATAAAAAGTATTTTAAAAAATGCCATGGATATCTATTTCTGCAAAAGACTAAATTTCTCAGACATGGATCCTGTATCATGAGTGAGCACTTTATTCTGATTGAACGTGGGATTTCTGATTGATGATAGTTCATACACAATAAAGATAGATCATAGAAATCAGCCCCAACATCCACAATATCTGTTATGTTATGGGGTTCTAAATTTCTGATGTAGGGGAAGGCGGGGTAAGTTGTGACAGTTTTTGCTTTTTGCATGTTAGAATTGATATGATTAATAATCTTGTCGAAATAAGTACCTTGCCTTGAAATTTAATTCTTCTGAAATATTTTCCACTTGTATATAACTTTCTATCCCCACACTGAAAGTCATCGTGACCTTTGAAAAAAACGATGTCAATTGGCTCAACTTGCCCCATATAAGGGGTAAGTTTGAGCCACCTTCTGGGGTAAGTTGAGCCACAAAAACTATGTACAAAATGTATGGGGGAGAACCAGCATGTCAATTTTTTGTTTAAAGTCTTTTCACTTGCTAATTCTCTATAAATACTAACATCCTGTAAAAGGAAAAGAGCAGTCATGTAAATTTGCTCCTTTCAGCCTGCATTTCAATCGATTTTTATGGTTTGTTTGTTTTTTAAGATACAATACCATATGAATTACCATGGCTCAACTTGCCCCATGCTGTTTGGCTCAACTTACCCTAGTCCGAACTTAGTGCGATAATTTCATATCCACACATTTATTATGCATCCATCATATAAAAGACTCTTACAAGAATGAAGATCCATACCTGGACTAATAATGTTGTTATCATGTCTTTATTATATTTAAAGACGTGTGTGTTTATAAAGCACTTATCTATTTCACACTCTTTTTTACTTTTTTTGGCTGAAATTCATATTTTTCCCTCTAAAAAACTACTTTTTGTTTCAAAGTTGGAAACAATGTGGTGGGGTTAGGGGTTATGCTATGGTCATCAATACATGACACCACCACAATGTCTGACTCATTCATTATTGGCCTGGGGCTGGTGGCTCAACTTGCCCCTATGCTCAACTTACCCCGCCTTCCCCTATACTAAAAAAATTTTCTGAGGGGGGGGCTAGACTATCAGATTATAAAATCTGTCTCTTTTCTTTCCATTCCTATTTATTTATTTTTCTTCAATTTTAATTTTCAAACGAATATTCTTGGTACCTTTAGCGTGATATTGGCAGAGTCCATGCCTCTAAACCTGACCTTCCCAGATGGGTCGCCGAGATTTCAATCAACTTTCGCAATCTGGAAAGAGTTGCTGGCTACTGCTGAAGAAACCGTAGACATATCTTCCTTTTACTGGACTCTTCGAGGAAAAGACATATTCAATGATACTTCAGACTTTGAGGTGAGTTCCATGGATGAATGTTCTCTTATCAGTCAGGAGAGGGTCAGATCTAAATCAAGGTCCTTGTGTTTAGAAGGGAGATTCACCCAAACAATAAAGGTCTAAAGGTTTTTCAATAAAAGAAGGAAATTAGAAAAAAGTGAAATAAGTGAATTTTTTATGAATTCTAAGTTTTGAATTTGTGATGTCATGTGTGAGTAACTACTCGATAGGGCATATAGTTCATAAATTCTATAATTTCTAATTTGTTAATGGTTCATGGTGGCTGAAAACATTATTATGCAGATATGAAATGATGTGTGAATCTTGACATAAAATGATTTCCAGTTTTCTAAAAACAAAATGTTATTTATAGAATTTATATCACATAACACATGGAGGAGCTGGTCGCATGCGACATAACAAATTTATAATGTAGAAATCCATAGCTCCCTTAATCTTTGATGAGTTTTGGTCAAGTTTTTACAAATATTTTTTTTCCTTTATTATAATCAACTTCATGTCAGCATGAACTTTCCATATTCCTATCTCCTGCCCTTTCTAGATAATTGGCCAGTTTCAGTTCACGTGACTAATTGTATGCTTAAGACTATTATTCCCTTCAGAATATTATCAATTCTAGATCATAATGTAAAATAATTTAATACTTATGAATATGATTCTTTAATATTTGTATTTTATCTTTTATTATAAATGTGATTTTTTTTGGTTACAATGAATATATAATGTATTGATTTTGGAAATTTGAATTAATTCTATCTTTAGGGTGAAGAAATCTTCCAGGAGTTGATGGCAGCGGGTACCACGCGGAACATCAGCATCCGTATCGTTGAGAACAAACCATCCCACACAGTCAAGGACTATGACACCAAGGAACTCGTAGCGAAAGGAGCTGCTGAGGTCAGGGCCCTGGACTTCAACAAGCTTCTGGGAGGAGGGATCCTGCATACAAAGTTCTGGGTCGTGGATAACAAACACCTGTATCTGGGAAGCGCCAATATGGACTACAGAGCCTTGACACAGGTAGTGATATCTCTACTCTGATGGACGTTGGTGTCGGAACGTTCTGACGAGACAAAGCTAGGGAGGAGCATGCCATTGGGGGTTAGACCACCCTTGATACCAATGCTTTGTTTGAGAAGAACGTTCTGGGGCCACTGCTTCTGGAAGCATGTCATGAAGCACCTTTGATTTTCCACTGTCGGGATTTGCCCAAGGCCAATCAGAAGTAATGTTTTCATTACCGTATAACAGAGCTGCCAAGTCGTACGGATGTTCCGTATTTAGTACTGAGAAATGAGAAGAATACTGATGGTTTGATGCAAAATACTAATTTCTCAAGTTTCAGTTTTATGTGTTGTCCAATGGTATTTCTTCAAAAATACTTATTTCCTCACCAAAATACTGATTTTCAGCTTTAAAAATACTGAAATGTTCTTGTTCAGGTTGGTATAACAGCTTGTGTCCATGGAAATCAACTACAAATTACTATACACTCTCCAGGGGCCATCATACAAACAGATGCCAGTTTTGATACAGGAATATTCTTTGATGATTCCATCTACCCAACTCCCACCCCCTCCCTGGTTAAAGGACAAGTCCACCCCAACAAAAACTTGATTTGAATAAAGAGAGAAAAATTCAACAAGCATAACACTGAAAATTTCATCAAAATCGGATGTAAAATAAGAAAGTTATGGCATTTTAAGTTTCGCTTCATTTCACAAAACAGTTATATGCACATCTCAGTTGGTATGCAAATGAGGAACTGATGACATCACTCACTCACTATTTCTTTTGTATTTTATTATATGAAATATTTTTATTTTCTCGTCATTGTCATGTGAAATGAACTTTCATTCCTCCCTGAACACGTGGAATTCCATTATTTTAACATTTTGTGCTTCAAGCAAGGAGGTCCTAATCGTCAAATTCGTAAAAATTGAATTATTGTATAATTTAAACAATAAAAAACAAAAGAAATAGTGAGTAAGTGACATCATCGACTCTCTCATTTGGATGTAACTGGCTTGTTCATATAACTATTTTGTTGAAAATAAGCGAAAATTTGAAATGTCATAACTTTCTTATTTTACATCCGATTTTCATGAAATTTTCAGCATAGTGCTTGTCTGATTTTTCTAGATTGATTCAAATCAACATTTTTCTGAGGTGGACTTGACCTTTAAAGAGAATGAAATAGGAATATTCTTTGATGATGGTTTCCCCTAGGTTTAGAAAGATAATTAGATTTATATTGGAATATTCTTTGATGATGCTCACTGGTTAAAAGAAGTTGACATAGGAATATTATTTGATGGTGTCCCTCGTAGGTTAAAGAGATTGGCGTAGGAATATTCAATTGCTCCTGCTTAGCTAAAGACCTGGACAAGCTCTTTGAAGTATACTGGTATCTTGGGAACCATACCACTGTCCCACCCAAGTGGCCTGAAGAATTTGCCACAGCGTACAACCTAGATACTCCGATGGAACTGAAGCTAAATGAAACCAATGCTACAGCCTTTATTGGGGTAAGTTGGTCAAGTTTTGATTGTCTTTATAAGGGCCCTATACAGGGTAGAAATTAATATTCTTTTGTCTGGGGCTACTTTTGTAGAACTTCACCAGCACAATTTTGAAACCTTGTATTAGAGTTTACATTGGTCCCTTTGAAAATTTCAAGGGGCTTTTTTTCCTTAAGAAAAAAAACTATTCCAGGGCTCTTTAGAAACTTTTGGGAGGCAAATTTGCCAAAGCTCCCATGCAAATTTTTGTTAATGGGCCTCATTACACAAAGCTTGGCAATTATTCGGAGAACAAATATTTACAGTTTTATGCATTGACCAAAATGTACAACTACATGTAGTTTGTGAAAATTGATTTGTACACTTAGTTTCTTCTTGGCTTTTTCTGGGACTCTCTACATACGGAACCCGGAAAGAGCACACACAAGCAAATCATGTGCAATACATGATGCAGTCTAGACATTCATATCTAAAATGTTGTTGTATTCAAATTCTTTCGTAATAAGCCATTTTTAGAACGAGTATTTTATTTTCATTATTATATCATGATTCCATTTCCTTATTGTCTCGTTCAGAAATGTGAAAAAACCCCAATAAATTAGTTGATAAAGTAGCCAGTTAAGATACATAGATGTGTTGTACTGTGAATGATGATTCCTCTAAATTGGATAAAAACATAATCCATAGAAGGGTTATGATTTTTCGATGAGCTACTCTTAGAATGAGAGTGAATGGGAACCGAAAGATTCATGTGTGCCCTGATGAAAGAGGTGCTGAAATCAGTGAAATTTAACATTTAGAAAGCCAATCAGTCACATGATATACAGGAAAAGAGGAAGGAAAAGGGCCATATCCTTGGCTAAGTGTGAGAAGAAAAAAGGTTTTTTATATCATCCTGTATGTTAATGTTAAGCATGTGATTTCGCAAGAGAGATCATTGTCTTGCGAAGCGACTCAGCAGCCATTGTTTGGATCAAGAATCATTTCATTGGATTGTTGACAATATGAGATGCTCCTTCCTGTCATTTTAGAGATCTTTTGCATGTTATCCTATTAGCCTTGTCTATTATTGTGATTTGACTAGAGAAACAGTACGATGTATTCGTAATTAATCTTTTTAAACACAATGTTGTGACGAAAGGAAAAAAGAAAGCAATCATATGATATGTATAAACACGTACAAGTTTATCTTTGTTCTGTTGTAGAAAGAGTTGTGTTTAAATTCACCATTCTGATTGGCTGAACATTTGTGTTGTTTGATTTGTGGAGAAGCATTAATGGTCGCAACTCTTTCTATAATAACTTTGACTGATATTTATTGGTTTGATTTAATTCAATAGCAGCTATTTATTAGAAGTAGAATCTATATACTAGTTTGATAAGCCACTCTTTCCACACCCTGAAATGCATGAAAGAATCCAAAAGTAAAGATGGCAGAAAATCATCTTATAATAGGATGGAATGGTCCATATCAGATAAGGAAATATGTATCATCACAAGTAGCCTTTGCTAAAACCTTGTATCTAAGAAAAAAAAAATTGCCAAGGAAGGGAATTTCCATGAAATAGGTGACTGTTTTCAGACAATGTAAAGTTGCCAACAATGCTGTATTTCTAAAAATGCAGCTTTTTCTGAGCTGCCATAATATTTCTTAATCAATTTTCAACAGCCCAGCATCTATGTTTTTAAACTTGTGTGCATTGGTCACCAAATCAATGGGTATTGCAGGGCTCGACACTAGCGGCGGTCCGACAGTCCCAGACCGGTAAAATCGCTGTCGGGCCAGTAGATTTTCAGAAATAGGAAGATTTACTGGTCCGACATGACCAGTAAAAAATATCATTGACAGGCCAGTAAGTTTTCAAAAAATAGCAAGATTTAAGTGTCCGACATGACCAGTAATAAAAACCATTGTTGGGCCAATAACTTTTCCAGAAATGGTCAAATTCACAGCAAACCATTTCCCCCGGTAAATTCTGCCATTCACACACAGAATACACACAGATTGAATTGCACGTAAGTGTTACTAGAGTATACCATACAGCATGCATACAGTGTACATGTAGTCTAGTCAGCCACGTAACCCACATGGTAAATTCTCTACTGGCTGCACGAACGAAGCCTGGCTAAACTCTGGCAGAAATCTCTCACAGAACTGTCAAAATTCACGGTTCATACTCATGAAAGGCTCTTATAATGTCCATATTTCCTAAAAATTGGAGTAACTCTGTCATTTGTAAGCAGTAAAAGGAGATATTTTCACTTCTGTTTTGGTTTCGGTGATATCGTCTGAATACATAATAGCCCCACATATCTGTTGATAGCTCTATGATTTATGTGTGTGTTGATACACTTGGTATCTGACTTTCTTTCGTACTAGCTATTTTAATTGAGCCAAAAAGAAACTGATAAATTATTTATGATGATAGTTTTAGCTTTCTTCCTCTGTTTTCTTCCTATCTTTCTTTCATTCTTAATCTTTTTTTGTTTATTCCCTTAATTTTTTTTGTTACTTTTTTTCATTTTTTAATTTCCCTTTTTTCTTTAATTCATTCTTTCTTTTTATCCTTTTATAAAATATTTTCTCTATTTCTTTTTTCTCTCTCTTTCTTTCTTTCTTTGTTTGTTTCTTTCTGATTTTCTCTTTCTTTAGTTCTTGAGTCCATCCATTCTATATTCATCTCTTCTCTTCCTTTCTTCCCCTTTCTTTCCTTCATTCTTTGTTACTTTCTTTGTTTCTTTCTTTCTTCAATCCATCATTTATTTACCCTTTCTTGTTTTTTATTTATTTTCTCAGCCCTTTCTTTCTTACATTCATTCCTTCCTTTCTTCTATCTGTCTTGTTCTTTCCTTTTTCCCTTTGTTAATTCTATCCTTTTACCTTTCCTTTCTTTTTTCTTGACTGATTGCTTCCTTTCTCTCCTTTATTCTTTCCTTCCTTTCTTTGTCTCTCAGTCTTTCTTTTTTTCTTCCTTACATCTATTCTTTTACCTTTTTTTTGCTTGCTTCTTTCCTTCCCTTCCTTTATTTATTTATTTCCTTCTATCTATAATTTAATCTTTCCTTTATTTCTTCTTTAATTCCTTTCTTCCTTCTTTCAATCCTTCCTTCCTCTCTTTCTTTTGTCTGTCTTTCCATCTCTCCTTTTACCCTTTCTTTTTATTGCTTCTTCTTTCTTTCCTTTACTACTTTCTGGATTTGTTCTTTCTTTCTGAATTGCTTGCTTCATTTCTTTCCTTCATTTCTTTTTTTCCTTTCTTTCTTTCTTTCTTTCTTTCTTCCTTTCTTTCTTTCTTTGTTTCTTTGTTTGTTTCTTTCTTTCTTTCTTTGTTTCTTTGTTTGTTTCTTTCTTTCTTTCTTTCTTATATTTGTTCCTTCCTTTCCTTCTTTAGTTCTTTTTTTTTCTTCCTTCACATCTATCCTTTCTTTACCTTTTTTCTTCCTTCCTTTCGTTCATTCTTTCTTTTCCTTCCTTCCTTTCTTCATTTCTGTCTTGCTTTCTTTTTTTCCTTCATTTCCTTCATTTTTTTTTTTGGGGGGGGGGGTAACAAAAGGCTAGAAAAATAAACTTGCGCCTTTTTTAATGTTTTCTTTATTTTTCGGGACCTGTAGATTTTAGGTTCGGACCAGTAAAAATTTGAAAAACTGGGTATCTACTGGTCCGACATGAATAGGTTGGACCAGTAGAAAAAATGGGTTAGTGTGGAGCCCTGGGTATTGTGTCTTACAGTGTAGAATGCAATCAATATTTTTATTTCCTTTTATACAGTGATGGGCTGCAATTGATATATCCTTTTGTCACTGGCCTAGAGCAAAGGAAACAATAGATTAAAACAAATCTGAGGTTTCATAAGCAAACAGACCCTTTTCCTTATGATAAGGAAAAGGGTCTGTTTGCTTATGAAACCTCATGTCCTATAGAAAGACCAAGATTATTCCTCTCAAAACTAGCACGGTAGCATACAAATCATGTGACTATTAAAATGAGTCACATGACTATTAAAGGGGGATCCATCCTTTGTTATAAAATAGTCTGGGAGAAAATATAGGAAAAGCAGAATGGTGGAAAATTGAAAGAAATTGGACAAACATTTTTTAAGTGGTTATTGCTGTGATAAAAATGAGATCACTGGAAATTATGTTATTTTTGAATTAATAGTTTGGTGGTTGGGACAGCTTTTCCATTGGCTGTGTAACTTCAGGGATTTGTGGTATTTTTTTTAATAAGTAACTATTGTAATCAAGATATTAGTAACACATCTAGCATATTGTTGTTTTTTTGATAAAGAAAATGTAATTTGATGTAAGACTTGAAAATTTTTTTTTTTAACAACAGCATTTAGTCAGTTTGTGTATTCGAGCAATTGGAAGGGTGTCTCTATCTATTTTGAAAAAAATGTATAACACATCTTCTTGATATTTATTTAATATTCATATTATGCGACTATTATTATTTTGTTATATGTATTACCTTTGTATATTGTATATATATATATATTTCTGATACTGATGTGAATGCATTTCTGATACTGATGTGACAGTGAATGCAGAAATAAATAAAATAAAATCATACATCACCATGACACCACCAATGTGGCCAATTTGAAGTATCCATAGATATAATGATTAAAACTTTTTACAACTTTCAAAGTAGTATATCGATGTAGATTATGTATGAACAGGAGCAGATCCAGGATTTCATAAATTTCATAAAACCCTTGAGCAGGGTAGGAAATGATTTTTGTCTCCTCTACATAGCAGAGTGAGACTATGATGAAGGTTAAGTTTTTGAAATGACAGCATTACTTAGAAAGTGTATTGACCTAGTTCATGAAACTGGGACATAAGGTTAATCAAGCATGCCTTTTTTACCGCACACGCAACTAGGCATTTTAAGTGTGACTCTAAGTCATACTTAAATCTTTGTGAAACACCCCCCATAATTGTCAATTTTGTTTCCACCTTGAACAGAGTTCCCCACCAGCCTTCTGCCCGTCTGGTCGGACATCTGATATCGACGGTCTCCTCAATGTCGTCGAGTCTGCCAGGAAATTTGTCTACATCGCTGTCATGGACTACATTCCAGAAAAAGAATTTTCACATCCTATGGAGTAGGTATCACGTTTTAAAGGTGGCTTAGACTGTTAACTAATTCATGCATGCACCACAAACATTCATTGTCATAAAAAGCTTCCGTGTCGACCACATTTTCCCAAGACATGCAAAAGAGGAAGCCCCTTGAGTGAGAACTGAAAATTAAAGAAATATTTAATTGAACAAAGAGTCTCAAGTGCAAACTAAACTATCTCAAATTAATAGCGGGATATGAGAAATGCAGTAGTGTTTAAATGAGGTTTATGATCACTTTGAAAGAGAAATATGGTGATTAATACATGTTGTTGAGTACATTGTATTGACTTTTCTCCCAGGATTAAAGGGGAATCCAGCCTTGGCCATAAAATGTTGTGTTGGGAAAGAGAAAAATAGATTAAACAGAATGGTGAAAGTTTGAAAGAAATCGGACAAGCAATAAGAAAGTTATAGCTGCTTTAAAATTGATATCACTAATACTATGTAGATTTCAAATTGGCAACTGGGTAAGTAAATTATGACAAGGGGCAAGGACAACTTTCCCATAGGCCATGTACTTTATTATCAGGGATTTGTGGTTTTCTCCTAAGTACCAATTCCCCTGGGGAAGTAATCTAAATATAACCCAGGTAGTATGTTGTTTTATGTCCTCATGAAAGAAAAATTCAATTTGAAATAAAACTTTGGGACAAAATGACATTTTAGCCATAATATGTATTGGAGTACATGGAAGAGTAGTCCTTGCCTTACATCACTATGACATCACATGTGCGGCCAATTTGAAGTCTCCATGGGTATAGTGATTACCAATATTTACAACTTTTAAAAATTCATAACTTTCTTGTTGTTTGTCCGATATTGTTCAAACTTTCACCTATCAACTTGTCTGACATTTCTTTTCCTTATAAAAACAAGTTTTTATTTGGGTTGGATTCCCCTTTAATCTGTATAATGATGTCACAGTAAGGGGCAACTTGCGCACGTGCATGTATTATGAAACACACAAATCACTCTAACAGGCCTTGCTTTTCGAAATAATTTTGAGGGTACTGGCAATGCACTAATACAGCTTTCCCGTAGGGCATGTTTTTCAATTGCTGCACAATTGGCAAAAATAACTCAATGTAATGCACAAAAAATAAACAAGGTCAAATAAATTGAGCGCCCAAGACCATGGCATTAGTTGCCTTGGATTTATTCAAACCTTCGGTTATTATTGTATAAATGAATAAATATTACTATTCATCAATTGTTCTACATATCGTGTATGCAGGCACTATACATGTACCATACCGTATTCAATATGAATGTCTATGGGTTTGCACTCCTGCCAGTGGCTTGGCATTCAAGGATATTTTAACCCTTAGAGAGAAAAAGAGAGATACTGGTAGTTCCTTCAATAAGATATTAGTATTTTTAGAAAGTTAGACTTGCTTAACTGCGATAAGAACTTTGGCAAACTTCAGTTTAGTTTCATTTTTCTTTTGATAGTTCAAATGTAGAATATAAGTAAAAGGTCATCTTTTGGTTTCAGGCAGTTCTACAAACTTTCAAGTCTACGACAATCAGAATGCAGCAATGTGCTTTAATAATGGTTATATGATAATAATTCTATATTACAGACTATGGTTGTTAAAGTGGGCATGTATTGTATGCAAATTTTACAAAGATTCAATAAAAGGGGGGGGGGGGGGTGGTTTACATATGTGGGGGAGGGGTGGGACTTGTTTAAAAGAGTTTTTCCAATATGGTAGTCTGCATCTTGAATTAATTCTATTAACTTTGTTTAAACAAAGGATTGAAAAGTGGTTTTGGAAACACTTTATAAAAGCCTTACGATTTCTGTCGGGGGGGGGGGGGGGAACTGGGTGTCTTTTAGACATAAGAACAGTGCTTTGTGAATGCTGAAAAAAACTGTCATCATCTCCAAATTTTATCCAGATTTATGGACAGTCTGATAAATTTCACCCAATTAAATTGTTTTCTTACATTGCAGATACTGGGACGTAATAGATGCTAAATTAAGAGAGGTAGCATTCAACCATCATATCAACGTACGTGTTATGGGAAGCATATGGAACCATACGTCGGATGATATGATCATCTTCCTTCGCTCGTTGGCTGAGATGGGTGCAACGGGTAGATTCAACATCCAAGCGGTAAGAGATATTTGTGATTAGACTTTAATTTGATATTATTAGAAAATGAAACATGACTTGATTTTTAAACTATCAAATTCCTCATTTTAAAATTGCATTTATTATTCTAATGTGTTTGAATGCAGTGCTGTCTGCAGCATATAGGGGTAGAGTTTCTCAAAACTTTTTGTAAATGACTTATTTTAACATGATTAGGAAAATCAAACACATCCAGATCAGGAAACATTTTTTTAAAAGTCATATATATTTAGTAATGCTTACAGCAAATGCTTACAGATGGGCTCCTTAATTATGTTTTGGTGACATTTTTCTAACTTAATTTGGTGATATCATCAATTTAAGTATGTCTCACATTGAGGTCACTTTCTCATTTAATAATAATAATATAGGGTATTTATATTGCGCACATATCCACCTTGTTAGGTGCTCAAGGCGCTCCTATATTACCCGGCTAAGCTAGACGTTCATAGCGCACACAGCTTTTTAAGGAATTATTTCCTACCGGTACCCATTTACCTCACCTGGGTTGAGTGCAGCACATTGTGGATCAGTTTCTTGCTGAAGGAAATTACGCCATGGCTGAGATTCGAATCCACGATCCTCTGTTTCAAAGTCCGAAGACTAATCCACTGGGCCGCAACGCTCCATTTGAATGACACTGGTTGTATTTTCTCAGAGGTGCTAGTCTTCGGGCTTTTACTTGATATCAGGCCCTGACAACCTCCAATATTAGGCTCTTTCAAGATTGTACAGCACATATAGGGCTCAAATATGTTCTGGCTATTCCCTTGAAGTAAACAGACTGGCATCCCTATTTTCTCTTGAAGTATAGTTAATTAACTTTATTGATAAGGCCTGTTGATAACAACTTGCTTCACTGTTCAAAAGAAAAAAGTTGCTCAATTTGAAAATGTTATGATTTCTATCCATAATGATCTCACAAGATCTACATATTTTTTCTAATTTAATAATCTTTTTTTTTTAATCAAAATGATCCAGAAACTCTTCTGTGTGCCAGCATATACTCCTGTGGAGCACATCATGCCGTATGCTAGAGTCAACCACAACAAATATATGGTCACAGATAATGCAGCTTATATTGGTGAGATCTCTTTATTTTTCTATTTTATTTTTACTCTCAAGCTGATGTTATTGATTGGTCAATGGTCAAAGTATAGTAATAATAATGACTCCTTTTATAGCACACAGCTCCACTTGTTTGGTGCTCATACAATGTTCACAAGTTCATAAACAGAAAAAAAGAAATTGTCTGAAATATAATATACTATTAAATCATTAATAAGAGAGGAACATAGACATTTTCAGTTGGGATTTTGGAGAATTTACAAATTAAAGAAATATTTTAACTGACTGTTGAATCCTAAGGTCAGGGAAGAATAAAGATTAATCAGTAGAAATTTTTATGATAATTGTGGTATTTATTAAATTAGCTCTGATCACTTTCAAACACATTACTGCATAGTGCTGATTATAATCTCTCAAGATTAATGCAAAGAAATGATGTCACAGAAGGGTGCATTGTATTTGCTCTTCGCTCTAATCTTTCTTTATTGCTGGGGGCCATTTCATAAAGCTGTTTGTAAGTTAAGAACGACTAAAAGAATGACTGGCGATCCTTTTTCTGAAAATTATATGCATCATTAAATGTTCATTGGTGATTATTTTGCACATGAGAAAGTTCACCAGTTGTTCATAAAATCGCTATACAAATAATACATGTAAGCGTGTCCATGCAGGGCCAAATAATGAATGATGTGCGAGAAGAGCCAATGGATATACCGCATTGAGGTCCGCAGGACCGATTGTGATATATCCATTTGGCAAATCGAGCACAGTGTTCATTATTTACGTACTCTATGAACAAGAATGCATGTATTGTTTGTTTTATACAACTCACCCATGTTACTGTGTTTCCCAGAATGCTATATTTGATCTAAATTATAGGTAATTATAGATTATTCCAGAACTTGCACTATCCTGCACTCTGATGTCAGAGTGCAGGATAGTGCTTTTGGTATGTCGTCAGAGTGCAGGATTGTGCATTTTGGATGCAATAGTGCAATTCGCTGAATATCATGTGATCCGATTTGGACTAATCAGATTAGAGAACATTCTTGGGAGTTGTATCTTTACTCACGAACAGCCTTATGAATCACACTTGTCCATTTTCTGGTGTATAAAAACATGAACCCCCTTTTTTGCCTTTTTATCCAGGTACATCCAACTGGTCAGGTACCTACTTCACACTGACTGGTGGAGCAAGCTTAGTGGTCAACCAAACTCAAGCCCAGATGGAGACCAATGCCACCACCTTACAGGGGCAACTTGCCGGACTCTTTGAACGTGACTGGAATTCCATACATGCCCTTCCCGTCCTAGGCAATGTGGAGTGTGTATGAAATAGTTTAGATTCACTTGGTCGAAGACCAGTTGGTCTACCCTTAAGATAGTCTGATACAACATGGGCTATTCATTTGGTCTGATTGCCATTTGGTCTGCAGTACTCATGGTCTAATACCCACTTGGTCTATTCTCATTTCGTCTAATGCCCAGTGGTTCTAAATTCCACTCTATCTATTTTTTTCTTTTACTTGGTAAAATGAAAATTTGATTTATAAACATTTCATCTATATAGACTTAGGGGGTGTTGCAAGAAATATTTGCAATCAATATTCTGTTTCAAATTCACAACTGATTACACTCCTTTTGGAAGAAGCAGTTTTGAAATCAATCACAATTTTACAATTAATTGCAAGACATATGATTGATATATGGACCAAAAATAGACTTGCAAGTGGTTGCAAGTTTCTTGCAACGCTCCGTAAGACCACGTGGATATTTAATATAATGGGTTTTGTCAAACTGGTAATTGGACCAAATGGTAAAATACATGTGCTAAAGGGGAATTAGACCGATTTTGTCAGGAGGCTAAATGGTTGTAGATGTATTTAGATGTGAGATGAGACCAAATGGAAAATATAGACGAAGAGGGTGTAGGCTAATCAACAATTGAATGTAGGAAACATTGTGACCCGATTTCACAAAAGTAGTTTTGAAAACCATCGGTTGAACCCACGGTCTATGCAGATTTCCTATATAGATTACGCCTATTTACCACGTATTTACAAAATGTCCAATGCTAATGTGTGCTTTTGTCACAGTACACCAAATTAACGCCTGTTGGCATGGTTTTGTACACTATTTTATTCATGAGTCCACCATTTGAAGACTGGACTATTAATTAAAAGCAGCGGACTCATGAATAAAAAACATACTTAACCATGGCAACGGGTGTCAATTTGGCGCACCGTGACAGAAGCGCGCATCAGCATTGGACATTTTTCATATACACGGTAAATAGGCGTAATTTATACAGGAAATCTGCATAAACCATGGGTTCAACTGATGGTTTTCAAAACCTCATTTGTGAATTCGGGCCAGTGTGATGTTTCAGAGTATTATGGACCCAGGTGGTCCTGTACAATTTTCTTGGAAATTTAAAGAACCCGGGTGCTGTTTCATTAAGTCGTCTCTACAGTAACGCATAACTTTGCGGATGACTGGAATATGTTCTTGACTGGTACTAAGTAAGCTGCGCTGGGATTTATCTTGCACAAGAAAGGGTTACCAGTTGTGTGTAAAATCATGCATACATTTATGAACAGCTTTATGAAACGATCACCTGGTAGTTAACGGGTTAGTAAGATGTACAATCTTTCAGACTGAAATATGAGTGTTTGTGGTCACTGATACTTATTGTTTTTTTGACAGTTCATTTGAAAATGTAAATTCTGTATATCAAAAGTTTACCTTAGAAAACAAGAAATTTGATGTTACTAATTTCGTATACAGTACATGAAGTGAACTTTAGATAAAAAGTGATTTTATGACCTGAGCGGATGAACTCTATTGCATACCCTATTTATGATTAAAACATCAAAATCACATTTCCGCTACCTACTAAAAATACTAACATTTAGCAACTTTTACATTGTGATGACTTTGATTTTGATTGGCTGCAGAACCATGTTAAAGTGAAAGTAGTCATAATGGTATTTTGATGCATTCAAACTCTTAGAAATATCTGATTTTAATGGAATTTAAAGGTTTCCTCCATTTCATTTTCAATTATTGATTTAACTCAACAAATGTTTTATGTTGACTTGGTCTTTCGTGATAAGCTTATTCAGTTTTGTTGAATGATAAGCTATGGTACTATGAATTGTGGCAATGCAAGTTAACTATTACACTATTATAACTGCCCTACAAAGAATAATCACGCCACTCGTTTATACTTTGCCTGCACAGAGCGTATGCTCTCATATTTATCAAGTAATAATAGAATGAATGAATGAATTAGTATTAATTACTGCTTATTTGGCATATATTTACCCCCAGTGAAAAGAAATACATGTAGCATTGCATGTGAATAGCCAACACGTTTTAGTTCATATAACAAAATAAAAAATTCAAGCTTGAGAAATTGTTTATAAAGCTCAGTTTTTCTACTAGATGCTGTTCACACATGATAATGTTTATTGAATGAATGAAATATTTTAAGCTCATGGAAAAGCCAATGTTCCTTTAAATGTGACATAAATAACCATGGAATCGCCCTTATTTTATTTTTTTTAACTTATTGAATGATACTTATCGCAAACCTGACTGTATTTATGAAAGATACTGCACATTGAACTTGCCATCTTTAATTCTTTTCTTTTTCTTTCATTGATTTTCTGTGTCCAGTAGCTTGATAGATAGCTAGATAGTCATATAGATAGACAGGAAGATACTTGATAGATAGATATATAGATAGATAGATAAATAGATAGCTAGATTGATAGATAGATAGATAGACAGACAGACAGATAGACAGATAGACAGGAATATACTAGATAGATAGGTAGATAGCTGTCATCATCATTTTTCAAGTTCAATCTCATAAATGAAATGAAATAATATATCAGGACACTGTGACAAGCATTCACCTGCATTCAATTATTAATGCTTGATGAATGTTTTAATACTCAATTCAGATTTTATACATTTATATTTATATACCATATACATTTATATACTGTACTATGAAGTTGATAATTGTAAATGAGAGTACAGAATGTGATATAGGTGCATACATTCCAATTATATTCATATATATCCTGTCTTCCATTTGCTTTCAATGATTAAATTGGCATATTTACTGGTATTTGTACTTTTTCCATAATTGTAAATTTTCCAATAGATCTAACTAAACTTTGATGCCAGTCACTATTTTCAATACTGCGATTAATATTTTATGCATTCTGTATGATATAGAATTATGAAAATACTCTCTGAATGTTTTTTGTATGTTATCTTTTTTACCCTTATTCTTGGATTTATAATGCCTGCTTTTAATAAAATGTGCTTTGATTTATGCAGAAAACTGTGAAATAATGTTGTAGAAAATACAAATGTTTGGTTTTTTTAATTTAAGATATGTACTAACTCTGATACACCCTTGTAACCTCACTATGTAAACTGCTCAAAATAGTTCTGAATAATTATGTGTAAAGACATGTTCGTATATTTTATCTATTTGATATATGATTTGTTACATGTATTCTATAAAAAGAATGAATCAAACAAAGCACAAATTTGCTTGTTACCTCTTTGTTTTACGTCTCAAATATTTTGTGATATATGATTGGAAGTGCAGTGAAAAATCCGCCAGAAAACCCCCTTGAATATCATGACAAACTCTTATTGATCAGGGGCCCGTCTTACAAAGAGTTGTGATTGATCTGATCAATCGCAAATATGGAAAGCCTGCAAAGTCAACATGTAAAATGCATGTCAGTTCGAGAAATTTAACATGACTGCATATCCATGAATTCATTGATCTCTTGTCAGTTTGGTGTGTTCTCCTTTGTTTACAAAAGACATTTTGCAAATTTCCTGTAGAAAAAATTATGACACTCATGGATTTCCATAGAGTTACGATTGATTGGACCAATCATAAGTCTTTATAAGACGGGGCCCAGGCCTTTTTTGACATAATCTCTTGCACTTTTTGGCAATGGAGGCAAATTATGATGGATGTGAGCTTAAATGTAGAGAGATTTGAAACGGAATGGTTAAACGAGAAGTAATTAATTCGGAAGATGATGATGACAATGATGGTGGTGGTGATGTAATGAAGATGACGATGATGATGATATTGATTATAGTGATGAAGATAATGGTCATGATGGTGGTGATGGTTACAATAATATTAGATGCTGTGTTAAAATTAGTCTGAAAAACATCAATAGTAACATAAACTTGAAATGCTGAAAACAAGACCGATCGATTTTGGAACACATGTAAGCCTTGGAGATATACAATATGCTTCCCAGAAAAATGAAAACTGGGATTCCCATGTCTTTTTTTTCTTGAAAGGCAAATAAATTACAATATTTTATTTACGTAATCATATGATTCAATAATTCATCTTCAATTTGAAACCAAATACGAGATGAAAATTTCACGCATTAATGAGCAAGAGGAGTGAAATTTTAAAGTCAAAACCAGGTTGCGCAGAAAAATTGGACAAGATTGGTTCGTATACGACGACCATGCTTATTCAATGATTGGCTCATTGCATTTATTTTGTATTCTTTGTTAAGATTCTCTCACTGATCCCTGAAATGAGAGTGGATTCAGATTCACACGTGAGTTTCTGCACAAATCATTTCTAATATGTCTCATTTATTATTTGTAATCTGCCATGCTAAGCTCTTGGTTTTAAATTAGAGATGACATTCCACTCTTGCCATGAGTATCAAATTCATAGTAAAAAAAAAATTTAATAATTGCGAAATCTATCTCTGAAAACTGTTTTTTTTTTTTTTAGTGGGATGCACTGTATATAACACAAGATGGAATGTGCATAATTTAGGCCTGTTTTTTTTTTCTTAATGTAATGTATTATCCGCTAGAGGGCAGCAATTTCTAAGCCCGTAATTTTCTTCAACGTTTTAGCCTCCCGCTCGCTCTCGATCGATTGGGCCGGAAACTTGCAGTCAATTTGCCTGAAAATGGGTAAGTTTGATGAAAATCAATATTTATACTGACTTTGCAATATTGGTAATATTTACTGTTCAGTAATTGATTATTAGAATATAGAGGGACGTTTGTTTTCTTGGTAAGAATCATTATTTTTACGTACCAAACGTTGATTTTCGCTTCTGTCTTCGACTTCGTAAACGTCATTGAGAAAGCACGTAGACCAGCGATGCGAAGCCTGTGAAGCCACCCAAGGTTACACTGAAGTGACACGCGGGTAGGGCGCGGGGAATTTGCAGTGTAACAGTGGCCGACGCGACCTCGTCCACGGCTCACACAATCCTTGCACAACGAATCGTTCGAAGTCGAACGTGCTATTACTAATATAAATATTACTAAAATAACATTTCCATCCCACCTTTGTCACTCTGAATATCCGATCGAGTTCACTTTCCCGAAGTTCGGGTAGGTGGAGCGTAGTTTAGCGGTAGAACCGGTAAGTGGAGTGGAGCCTGCACGAACTTCGCCCGAGGTATGGTAGTGGATCGTATTACCGAACACTTTTCATGAATTTGATCATATCAAACACATTATTCCAATAAAATTCACCAAACTTTCACCATAAATACACAAATACCTACAAAATATAAATATGCAGAAATTTTGCCGAAATTGTTTTTCATTTTTACGACATCAGCTTCCAATCGGACCCCTCTTCGCAAGTGAAATATTTTGGTCACTTGAAAAGGTATCGTATTACCGAACGTGTGTTTTCTATGGGAAAAGTTGGGAAAACAAAGTCACTCATGAGCTATTTTGACCATATTTTATTGTTTTGAGGATATAAAGACTTCGAAATTGTGTTTTTGATAATTTTTCATAATTTTTCTATTTAAGTTCCCTTTGGAAGGAAGTTGCAAAGGTTTGAGCGTATTTGATTATTTTCTGACGCATATGATGCGCGCGTTCGGTAATACAAGGCCGGTCGGTAATACAATCACTCACTATACTAGCGATCCTGCAGCCGCCATTTTTTAGGGGGTTAACAATGTAAAACCCCCTGACGGAGCTCATTGATTTTTGTCTTTATTTCATAAAAATTTATTATAAGAACTGGACCAAAATAAAGATTATTATTCCCTTTTGGCCTGAAATGCACAAAAATAGGAAAAAAATAAACTTAAACTTTAAACAGTGATTTACTTCGTAGGGACAGTGATTTTCCGTTTCAAAAAATGGCCTTTTTCCGTTTCATAAATCTCAAATTCTGTTTCACCATGTCAGAAAACGGAAATTCTTTTCCCTTACTAGACTATATACACACGGAAAAGTGACAATTCCGTTTACACATTGAATAGCAAAATCACAACACGTACTACACTCGCACTGGTCAAAATTTGTATCTGCCACTGTACCAACAACGCAATAGAATCCGTTCTCATCTGATCTACATGAATGCGGGTTCATAACAATTAACATATTTTTACAAACACATTTAGCATGCATACATCCTCACCTTTCACATTATTGGCATTATTTTACTTTGAAATGAAATTTCATTGATAATTTTGGGGGGGTTTTGGACATCGTCATCATCAGTCAACGACTTTAGCCAATCTGCCATCTTGGATTTCAAGACCACGATATCGTGCTGTTACATCTTAGAACATAGAGGGCAGCAACACACGACCGTGTTGGAATGATGTGTGCATGTGAAGATGTGAAGCCCAACCCGGCCGGCGCCGGCCGCAGGGAGTACAGGCGCTGGGTACAATCGAGTGTGGTGATGTCGAGTGCAGTCATGATTGTAGCGAAGTGCGATCGTGTTTTCTGGGGTTTTGTGGCCATTTAATATTCTCATTTTGTTGTGATTTTGGAGTAATTCATGTTGCTATCCTGTGTATTTTGAGGGAAAATACGTTTTCTGTGATTTTCTGTTTGAAATGCCACTTTCCGTTTCAAAAGGCCCTTTCCGTGAATTCCGTCCATTAATCACTGTCCCTAACTTCGGCTGTTGCGCAACTCTCACTTTCTTGGTTTGTCCAAACTTAATACATAAACATATGGCCATTGAGTCCCTGTACAGATCGAGATTGAACTTCGGTCTCCGTATTTGATGAGTGGAACCAACTGAGTTCAGCGGAACAACTAATTTAACAGATAATTCTGTTTGAATATTATGCCAAAATGATGGTAAAAATCTCAGGGTTTTTTTTTTGGTAAATGATAAACCCAAAGTTTTGCAGGAACTGCAAAAAGAATTTACCAATGTTTACACCACCAACTGTCATGGAAAACATTTGCACAATGTCAGTGCGCTGGATAATTGAAACACCACTTTGGGTAAATTGTCTGGCTGGCGATTGATCCAAATGGTAGTGCAATTTTATTGCATGACAAATGCCAATTTTCTTGCAGTTCTTTGAAAGAAATTGTTCATGAGGCCTACAGGTATCTTATTGATGAGAGTACTCAAAATAATATTTGGATTTTAGCACATTCCTGTGAGGCCCTCTATTGAGGAAGTGACATAGATCTATGTCAGCCTACAATTTTTTTTAAATAAAAGATTTTTTTTAAGAAAAGTAAATTTAGCCTTGGGCACTGGTATGTGATGAATAACTATAGTGGAAACTCAAGTATTTGTCTACTAGATCAAAATAAAATAAATAGAAAATTGTACTTAAACATTACCATTCTTGTTTCACCATACAGCCTGAGGACAAGTTCATGGTCTAGGCCTATACCATAACCTTGTGCATTGCATGACTGATGTCCAACCACTATCAGCCAGACCAAGTGAATATTTAGTGTTTTGGACAAAATTGTTTACCAATTTTGAATAGAATAAATATTAATGTTAATTGAATAAATATACATGTATATTATTATCCAATCATGCAGATGTCATATATGCAGTGTATTTGGTTTTTACAGGGTTGCTATTTTTAATTTGCTGTTTTTCCTACCCTGAAACATCAAAATATGAAAACATAACTTTAAATATTATTCAAACAGCAACATGAATCATGGTTGTTTAAAAACGCTTTAGAAAACACAGAACACAAACACCATCAAAGGTGCATCGTTCACTGTAAAAAAAAAATTAAAGCTGATTATGCGTTCATCATTTTTAGATTAGACCAGTTTACTGCGCAGTTTGGTCTATCACATAAATGGCCAATTCTGGTACGAGCTGGTGGGAGCTTCCACTGTGAGAGCAAGATTAAAGATGTGGTCATGTTCAATCTCGCATTCGAGATGCTGAAGGTCGTAAAATCTGAGCTGATCATGTTTTAATCTCGCCTTTTCATCTGAATTTTCCTCTCAATCGCGATCTGAAAGACGTTTATTTTTACATCCGGGAATGGGGGATATTGAACACACCCTTTGCTTCTCATTATATTAGGGTTTTTGTAATTGCATTTGCATTTCCAATCATGATTCATGATGCTTAAGGACCCTGACCGGTGTAAAAACAATCATATATTAAAAGAAAGGTAATAATTCATAGAATACAAATATACCAAAAATATTCTGCATATCTCCTTCCATTTTTTAGAAATATTAGATAAAAATCAAAGAAACTGCTCCAAAGTACGCTTCGATTGAGCACCCCACGTCGCCTGGAATTGATGACGTCACGTTGTGTCTGGAGGGTTGCGATTCCATAGGCTTGTGTACAAAAGCATTGGGTATTTTCTTCCATTTCTTTATTATGAATCAATTTTTTTTTTCGTTTTCAGATGAAAATGGCACTCACAATTATTTACTGTTCAAATGGATGGAAACCTACAACTATTCACTACCTTTTTTGTGATTTCTTTGAATGGCTCTTATTGGGCCTAAATTGCTATGTCAGGAAAAGTTGTTATACATAATCTGAATGCAGATAGAATTGAAATTTACGCCAAATAAGCAGGAAATAAATATGGCAAAATCTAGCTCAAAACTGTAGATTTCATAATTTAAGCGTGTAGGAAAAAATATATGTGATATCACTCTTTGATGGAAGTGACAAAAATGAAATGCGTAATCTGGAAAGCAAAAAAATAACCCAGTTTTTCTGTGCACAAACCAAGGAACCACGATGCTTCTTACACAACGTGACGTCACGGTCTCGATGCATTTGAAAAGCACAATAAAGCCTATTTTCTAAGCCGGGTTCGAAGCCTGATAATTGGAATATTCTTAAGCAAAATACTCAGCTGGAAAGGGGTGAAAATGAATAAAGCTCACATTGCTGTATTTAGTAGCTTATAATCTTTCGATTGGTATATAATTTGTCAATTTCATTTTTGGGTCCGGTCTGGGTCTTTAAGGGAATGTAATTCAGGAAAGAAGATGAGAACCTTGCAGTATATGATATTTTGTTTTTTGTAAAATCTATCCTTCTATTTGTACATGTGGATGGTAATGGAACAGACATGAACACTAACATAACTTCCTAAAAATTATCTTGTTTACATAGCAATCATCAGAGAAAGTACATTGTAACCTTTTCTACTATTATCTCTGTTAATCCTTTCAGTTCCAAGGTCATGTGACCATTGCATGTGACACCCAGAGATTCAATATACATGTAGGCCTAATGCATTGTGAATCAAGTACTTATTTCACTGGATGCATGCGTGTGCATACTGGAAAAACATACCACAGTTGTAATGATTTTCTATTAAAACTAAAATGAAAATTAATAAAGGCACAATATATCTCAAATGCAAATTAGAGGCAAAACAAGGCTATTCAATATTGCATCCATGGCCATTGGTGGCCTTGTGTTCATTCAAAGCAGTACTCCAGGCTGAAAATAATATGGTTTGAACAGATTATAAACACTGAAAATTTGATCAAACTCAGACAAAGAAAAACCAAGTTATGACATTTTAAAGATTTGTGTTATACTGGTGAAATGGTTATATGCATGGCCCCATGAATATTCAATAAGCAAATTGATGATGTCATATCCCCCACTTTTCTTTTTTATTTTATTATCTAAAGTTATTCTAAATTCTCCAAGAATTAACAATATTGGAATGACAGCTGCTTTAATGTATAAGAAATTAATTACTGCAACTTAATTTCAAGACAAAGGAGACATACATGTATATTATATGAAAATATGAAATAATTTTAATTTGAAGGAAAGTGATGAGATGACATCACATCAGCCCATCTTAAGAATTACATGACGTGCATACAGTATAACTGTTTTCGTAAAATGGCCTGGAAACCCGGACCAGCTAAAATTGATTTATATCCACGCAAAAATACAATGTTTTGATCTACTTGACTCTTATCTACATTTATGACCTTGGTCTCAGAAGACATACAATACACTAGCGATTGCCCGCTTTGCCCAGGTTTTTAATTTACTTGCCCAATCGGGCAAGTAAATTTTGATCATCAGTTAACAGAAATGAACAAAATATGTGTAATCGTCACATCGTCATACATCTAAAAAGTATTACCAGAACTAAACAAATATGTGTAATTTTCACTTCGAATTGCCCCCAAACGCATTGAAGCTCACTTGAAAATGATCTGTCAATTATGCTGTGGCGCAATGTGTGAGTCTATATGGCCCCATACACTGCGCTCATGCATGATATGCATACAGCATGCACTGACGTGACCGTACCGTCGGAGGTACGATAGCTTCAAAAGAAAATTTCGTTGTTTTATCAGACTGCACCGTATTGTCGATGTTAGACAGGACGTGCTCCTCGGAAGCATATTTTTTATATTTCATTGACGTAAAAATTTCCATATCTCCAAGCAGACTGATACAGGCCCGCATGTTTTTTCAGCTGTTAAACACTACTACAGAAATAGCACTCAAAATGGAAGGGGAAAGCCTCATTGTATTATTTGTTCTCTTGCGAGTAAAAATGAAATGAATCGAATCTTGTTCATGCGTCTCTTTTTTTATTGTGTAATATGTGTGTGGGGTGTGTGTGCATTCGAGATTCTTAGCCTACCCCCCCTCTCAATATTTCCTCCATGTCATCTTCTATGGCTAGATTGATACATTGTTAAGAGGCTACAGTTATTTTTAATGTTTTTTATGGGGTTTTTTGGGGGGCAAGTAAATTCTTTTGGGCAAGTAAAAATCTGAAATTGAAAAAAAATTTGTTTGGTGTGCAGTCTTGGTATAACTGCCCAAAATATTCAATCATTTAAAATCCCTGTGCTCATTCTAGATCCACTATAAACACACAAAAAATGACAAAACAAGGGAAATTAGCTTTATATATGGCTGGCAATACTGTCCCCTGCTACTTCCTTGAAATTATGAAGTGTACCAGACTGCATAGGGAGCCCGCTTTCATTATCAATTGAAAGAAAATGACAGTACTTGATGAAATGACATCGCTCCTTCTCTTCTCATTTCATTTGGTTTCACTTTCTTTAATCAGAGTCTACTTAAAGGGGACTTGCATGATTTGATCAGATGAAAGCAAATTAGACAAGCAAAACGCTGAAAATTTCATCGAAATTGGACAAGTAGGGACAGTGATTTTCCGCGATCGCGGAAAACGGACGGAATTCACGGAATCGGCTGTTTGAAACGGAAAGTGGCTTTTCAAACGGAAAATCACGGAAAACGTGTTTTTTCTCAAAATGCACAAAAAAGCAACAGAAATTAATCCCAAATCCTCAACAAAATACGAATATCAACTGAAAAAACACGATCTCACTTTGCAACAACAATCATGACAATCAACACATCGTAACTACACTCGAGCCTCTCCATCACTCGATCGTATATATCCAAATTAGTTTTCACTTACGTCCGCATAGAAGGCAGAATCCGGCCGTGTGTTGCTGCCCTCTACGTTCGGTCATAAAATAATGATCACGGTGATTCATCAAATCCAAAATGGCGGATATTCGGAAGTCATCGACTGCTCAAAACGATGTCCGAAAAGTCCCCAAATCAGCGATAAAATCCCATTTAACAATAAAATAATGCTAATAATATGAAAGGTGAGAATATATTCATGTTGATTATGTTTCCCTAAATATTTCATGAGCTCGAATCTCTTCGATTAATATGGATTTTAAAGCGATGTTAGTACATTGGTAGATGCAAATTTTGAGCAGCGCTAGCATTTTGACATCGCTACTCGTTGCGTATTGGTTTTCTATGTAAACGGAATTGTCAATTTCTCTTGTACACAAAGTCTATGGGGAAACGGAATTTCCGTTTTCCGACATGCTGAAACGGAATTTGAGATTTTCTGAAACGGAAAAGGCAATTTTTAGAAACGGAAAATCACTGTCCCTAGACAAGGGTACAAAGTTATGACGTTTTATACATGTAGTTGTGCATTGGTCCGAAGAAGCAGTTCTCTGGATGTCTTCATGAATATATGCAATGAGCAGGCCATTCATTCATATAAAATTAAAATCAATGATTTTATATGAGAACTTTTTATCACATGAACATGAATTTGGAAAATTACTGCTTTAGAAAGTCCAGTTAAGTAGTATCATTTGATCATTTTAGTATCTTTTGGGGACTTTCTTAGTTGCCCAAGAATATCCATCATCTCTGTTGCTGCAGCTAAGTTTCAGAGTTTTCTGGGTTTCATTCCCCCTACTGAGAAAAATAGCTGAATAACATACATTCTCAGAAAATCATGGATATTTGATGAACTCTTAATTACAAAGGTATTGTGTCATTATTAACCCGTATTTTTCATAGTGATTTTATCAATTCTCATTTTTAACACATGAGAAATGTTAAGTGGGGTGTTGCCTTAGCTATACTCTTGTCTAAGCCCACTAGTATAAAATGAATCTCCAGAGGGCTTTTTTTGTCTCAAGTGATATTGTTTACATGTGAGATAGTTGCTGTTAGTACTATTTTGAGGCTGCATATTTTAGTGGGAGGGGTTTTGTGAAGAGGAGGGGTTGGGCCTTCAGGAAAAGAATTGTGCTCTGAGATGGCAGGGCACATCATGTATATGTAGCCTGTTCAATTAATTTGGAAAAAAAGAGTAATCTTTCGGTTTATGGCCAAAAGAACACCTATTATTAAACAGAATTGTTCTTTCATAGTATAGTCCAGCTCCAGCAACATGTAACTCCTACAACATAAAGCTTTACATTGGATTGATCATTGGGCTGCCTGCTACAAATTGATTGCTGTGATCATTGTGTATGATCTATCATAATAAAAAATCCCCGTGATCAATTGCTATTGGCTTCATGTTACAGGACCTTGGTTGAAGGAGATGAATGGAGGTCTGGAAAGCCATGCCCATATCTGTTAGCTATTACAGGATTGGGAATTCATTCAGGCATTGTCCCAGATCAGTGCCACTACAAAATCCCTTTTGAGCATTCTTACCAAGATTCCCCCCTTTCATGAATGCACACAAAAGCCAGCTTAAAAGGTCTTAAATCACAGGCCCTTTCTATTCTTGCTCTTTCGACCCTTCCACTACTTTGGTTTGAAAATAGAGGTGTAATTTCCCAGTGGTTATGCCATATTCTATCAAGAACCCCAAGAAATGACCATCTCCAGAGAAAAAAGAATGGCCTGTAATGTTTGGACTTGTACGGATTGACTGACTGGAAAGTGAAAAATAACAAGTAATGAAAGAGAAGGGAAGGTGAATAAAGGAAGAAAAGGGGGAAAATCAGTTGTTAAATTTGGAAAGCTACAAGCTTGTAATAATGATAACATTTAATGAGCACCAGACGTTTCTAACACTAAGCCTATGGGTAGACAGGATTTATGTATACAACAGTCTAATGTTGCATTAACTGTCTCCAGACCAACCAATATCATTGAAAACAAAAGTTTGATCCATTTGAGTTGGGTTTAATATATGTGACTGTTACAAGATTGAAACTTGTACAAGACTGCATTGAAACTAGTTCAATATATGCCTACTTGATACTTTACATGTAAGTTCAAATGTACAAAGTACATAAATAGTTAATAATGTAAAAAAAAATGTAATGTAATTTAAAAAAAAGTACAAGTATCAAGCAGGCGTACATGTATATTGTACAAAGGACTTTTGTTGCCACAAACCCCCACCCCTCAGCTTCTCTTTCAGAATTTGCACCATCATGTATGACAAGCCTATATGTCAATGATTGGAAAGCAATCCTGTTGACCAAACCACACATAAAAAACTATCTTGGGCCGTATTATTGAAGCAATCTCTCACATATAAGCCTGCATGTATTTTAGATATATATGAAAATAGATACTCTGTGTACGTTTGTATGCAAGAAGTATGATCTCCATGTTAGGTTTACTTTATTGTACTAGTCTTTTGAAATAGACATTTAATCTTGCCCTTTTTTGGAACGTGTACACTGTAGGCCACAAATGACAGTGAAGCAGTTAGTCTGTAACTCTGTGTTGTCTTTTTATCCAACATTAATTACAGGTCAAGGATTTTTGTACAATTTATAAAGAAAATAAAAAACAACATATATTCAGCCTTTCATATTTATGACTACAGAGGTTTATGTTGGCAAACTAGCAAAGTTCAAAGCAAAAAAAAAGGCTAACTGCCATTGACCCATTATGAAAGAATGCATTGTGGTAAAATCCATTGCCCCGCCCACCTCCATGTGTATAAGCCCATGCAGTTGCCACCCTAGGTGGGTAGAACTTCACGCTGACTTCCTGACTTCGGGGAGCCGTGCTCTGTGTGAGCTGTATGCAGGAAACGGAGTGGCTACATGCAGAGTCACAAAGCACTGCTACAGCTCTCACTCATTCACTCACTCAGCCTATCGTTTGCACTGCATGCGTGACTTCACTAAGTCCACTTCACTACTACAGTGTAACCGTCGATCCCTCTCTTTTCACTTGCATTCAGGAAGTCTTGACATGAACAAGCCGTACGGTTAATGTGTGCAGATTTACCCAACCAATCTAAAGGGGATCGACATACATGTCATCTTTTCTTTTGTACATGTATTTTTTGCGAAACCCTTCTTCAGTGTTGTTTTTCTGCATGGGACAAGTTTAAACTGAATTCAATTATTTATTTTCTCTTTCTCTTTTTACTTTTGCCTGGATCCTCAACCGTTTCTTTGGAACTATTCTGGTTCTTATGTGGATTTAATCACTTCTCTTGATCCCGCCATCGCATTACGGATGCATCACCATGCCTGCTTACACCGGAGCAGCGGTAAGTCATGTTCTCCTTATCTTTTTGAAGTTGTGTTTAAAATTCTTATTAATTATTTGGAAAACTATAATTTCCACAAATAACTTTTAGCCTAATTCAATGTTTTTAATAAATCATCTACATGTGAAATATAGCGCAAGTTGCATATTAAAAGCAGAAATATTCTGCAGCAGTAATCCATTTTCAGTTTTGTAGAGGGTATAAATCTTCATCTCATAAGTACAAACACTGCCATGTTTCTTGAAATTTGTGCACATATTTGTATATTTCAAAGCAAATGAACTCAAAGATTTATTTCCAATTCATCTAATGCCAATTTGTCCAATTGCCGACTCGTCTACTATCATTTGGTTTACCATCAGTTCGTCCACTATCCACACGGTCTAATTCCCAATTGGTCCACTCACCATTTCGTTTAATAACCTGTTAGTCCAATAGCCATTTAGTCCATACACAAGTTGGTCTAATTGGACTATGTGTTAATTGTGCAAAATGAATGAAAATGAAATGAATATTAGACCAACTGGTTATTAGATGAAATGGGCATTGAAAAATGGTAATTAGACGAAGTGATGATTGAACCAAATGGTTATTGGACCAAATAGTTGTTAGACAAGATATTGATGGACAGAATAGCATGAGACTAATACCCTTTTCATAAACCCATCCTCCAATTAGCCGCCTAAGAGTAATGCGGATAATTCAATAAAAATTGCGTTCACAAAGTCCGAAAATAATCCGCACTATTTTTACGAGCGCCCGTCCTGAAAAAGGCGGGTAATCGTCATGACAACTGGACACGCCCCCTCCGATGCGGTGGTGTTGGAAAAGGGTGACCTTGTGATCGCACCATGGCAATTATCTGCATTATTTGGAAATGCGTTCATAAAGTCAAAATCTGGTCCCGATGCTGCTATTATGCGGATGATAGCAGCATCAGAATAATGCGGATAACTCTGGTCCTCCTACGATTTTAAGACTAAATTATGCTGCTATTAGCCGCATAATTGGGTTTATGAAAGGGGTATAAATGAAAGTAGATCATGTGGTGAGTTGACAAGTTAACAGTAGACAAATTGGCAATTTACCAATTCAAACGTAACA
The DNA here is from genome assembly GCF_018143015.1 of Lytechinus variegatus. NCBI lineage: Eukaryota > Metazoa > Echinodermata > Echinoidea > Temnopleuroida > Toxopneustidae > Lytechinus > Lytechinus variegatus. The sequence continues at coordinate 35,308,990 of NC_054741.1, forward strand.
TCCATTTTTAAGGCCAATTAGTCCATAACATGTATTCATCAACTACATGTACCAGATGACATGTTGATCTTAAACATGTATTTATCATTTGGGCAAAGGGACATACATGAGACTTTAGGCAAGAGACTCAATACTGCTTTGCCTTCTACCTGTAAATATACACTGGTTCTTGGAACCGGCAGCTAACATTTCAGTGTTATACAAGTATAACGGCCTTGGTTCTGAAGAAAGAAATATGAGTTCTGTACTGCACAGTAATTAAAATATCGGTATAAGACTATGTTCTCATTACAATCCTAAAACTATAGTGGAAAGTGGTTCAGGAAACCAGTTTGGAATATCGCTTTGCTATCGTTCCCATCTGATTGCCCCAAATAAGTGGTTTTCAGAACCACTTCACGTAAAGAGGTCTTGATGCGTAGATATTCTACACACAGTATGTGGAATAGCACACCCAACATTTGTGAAAATCGCTTCCCGAAGAACATTTATGCTTTATACCGTACGAGTCGAACCGATCTGGAAAACCACCTTGTGAAGTGGTTATCTAAGCTGGTTTGGAAGACCACTAAAAATTGTTTCCAAACCCAAGACCGCTTTGAGCATTTGTATTATAGGTTAAACTTGTTTCCACTAAATTACTTTTAGGACTGTAATGAGAACGGAGTCCAATATTATATCTCTACAACTGCTTAATGAATTATGCAGTATTCATTTTATGTTGGCAACACATATTATTACATCATGTAGGTTACAGGTAATTCTCTGTTGTAGGCCTACACATACCTCAAATTGGAGGCTAATAAAGAATCTCCGAATGTATACAGTATCTACATGTAGGCCCAATCATTAGTAGGCCCTGTGTCTGTCATACAATGTAGATGACTCATTCTGCAGTTTCCTATGTTGCTAATAGACAAATTATATCAATCTGAGTGCAATGCAATTTGGCTTGAAAGAGAACAACTGCTTTTGAACTGAACTCACCCTTGAACCAGTTGGCTCTATTAGTCATGCTTTTTGAAATTTCAGCTATTCTTTTTTTTATTTCTCTAGTTTGATTCACTGTATGTACTCCATAAGAAATAAAATATAAGTACTATTAAATTTAACAAGATATTTGGTTTGGTATTGTTGGTGCATTGTTTTCATACTCATCCACAATGAACCATGCAAGTAATACTTTTCTTATTGATTCAAAATGGCCATGAATCCTTTGAATACCCAAAACATCAAAACCAAAATAAACACAAGCAGAATCAATTCAACAGCATCACAAATTTCAAGTACATCTTGTCCAATTAAAAGTGCTCACAGCCACCCCTACAAAAGAATTTGCACACTTATTCGCAGATAAAACAAGCACATTTAGTTGGCTACATGTACATGGCAAGTTTGAACAGTCTGTATGCAAATGTAGTTGTGAAATTGAATGTTCTGGATTTCCTTGAGTGTATAGTTGATAAAACAATAATCTGCAATCATCGTCCATGCTTCGAGGAATTCCTGCCAAATGTATGTGGTTTTAAGGTCTGTTTCTTTTTTTTTCCTTCACAATCACATGAGGAAATATTGCTTTCTTGCCAAATTAAAGATTAAAGGAGCATAATGAAGATGCCATAAAGTATGATCATTTATAGTGTAGAAAAAAAGATTTCTGATAAAAAACAATAGGCCTACTAAACCTGAAATGTAGAGCAAAAATCGAACAATGAAGTGATTCAAGCATTTTATAATCAAACAACATACAAACTTCACTACTATTTAATACTACATTTGATACTAAATTCAGTCAAACTGGATGTAAACAAGAAAATATATCAATCTTATCAATACTTTATGTAAGAGCAAATAATAACATGTAAATAGAGTTGGCATACCAATCCAGGTTATTGATAACATACAGGAAATTTAAACAAATTTTTAATTCTTTGGAAAAATAGTTAGTCCTACAAAAAGTTTCTAAATCTTAAGAGTGAAATACATACATGTACATGTACAGTACTTAAATCTAGGCCTATATTCTGGAGGATGTTTCATCAACACGTGTCTTCTGGCAAGCAGTCAGATCTGTTAAAGGGGAAGTTCACCCTTGACAAAAAGTTTATTGTAAAAATAGCAGAAAAAATAATAAAAAATATTGCTGAAGGTTTGAGAAAAATTCATCAAATAATTAAAAAGTTATTAGAATTTCAATTATTTTATTTGTGACGTCATACATGTACATGTATGCGAGCAGCATTCATACATGGCGAATGGTAAAAAATCAAATAAATGTCATTTTCTCAGAAAATTGAAAATCGTTTTCACTGTACCTTTTGTATATCAATAGACAAATCATTTCACACCCGATCATGAATAGAAAACAAAATTAAGTCAGCAGGAACCATGAAAAATTTGAAATTCATGCATTTTATATTACATAACACATGGGGCAGCTGCTCGTCTATGACGTCACAAATCCAAAACTTTGAACTCTAATAACTTTCTTACTTTTTAACGGATTTTCCTGAAACCTTCACCAATATTTTTTACTAATTTTTCTGCTATTTTTACAACAAAGTTTTCCTTAGGGTGAACTTCCCCTTTAAACTCTCCTTGATTTTCATTGGCTGAGGAGCACTGTTACTACTGTCAGATGGAGCAGACTGTCGAAAACATCGGACCAGTCCTTTCACAAAATTTACAACATGAATATTTAGTCAGTATATATGGTTAGGTACCTTTAAATCACATGCAGGACAAACATTTTCCTTTAACTTTACATTTCATCATTGAATGTCCAGATCCTGCAGGATTTAGGATTAAGGATGTTGATCAGGCTTGATCTAGATCTGATCCCGCTACAGGAAGTATTTGATTTCTGACCAAAGTTATAAATATGCTGTCACCCTGGATTAATCCACTAGTCGTGTCTGGATGGGAAGTACTGTCCCATCAAGGTTCATTAAGGTCTCATGAAGTACCTTGAATAGTTGTTTTCCATTGACAAATACTGTGTTTACACATTGACTCGGCTCGCATGTTGAATCCGCGAGCCAGGTTGAACACTGCGAAGAAGGGATCAGAGATCGCGTTCATACGTACATATAAAAAGGCGAGTTCAACACGGCTCGCGGATCTCGAACGGAAGAAGAATTATGACGTCGCAAATTGAACGCGGGAAATACACCGCCGGAATCAAATCTTGTCCGTGCGAACAACAACAATGCCAAAAGTGAAAGCGCGCGCAGTGACCTAGGTCAAGAGAGTTCGACACGGCTTTCTGTTTACACACAAAAAAATTGCCGAGTCTGACTCGGGTCGCGGGTTGAAACCTTCGATTTTGTAGGATCGATAAAGCCGTGTTCGCGGATCGCGGATCACTCTGATCGCGTTTACACAGCATAAAATTGCCGTGTTGAGCACTAGGCTTGGGAGCCAGCGCCGAGTACTCGAGTCTACCCGATTCTCAATGCCAGAGTCGGGGAGTCGACTCTAATCTCAGGAGACTCGAGTACCAAGCGGCGGCGGTTCTGAGATAAAGGGGCTCGAGTCTTTGCCGTGCTCTCTCATTCATGGACAAGAATCGGCCCCAGCGTCGACTCCCAGCGCCGAATCCAAGCACTGAGATAGAAAAAACATGGAATTTGGAGAATCATTTACTTTGGAGCCTGCAGTGTATGCCGTGTGTATGAGGATGCATCGTGTGTGTTGTGTATTTCTGTGACTGTACAAAGCCAGTAGTAGAGAGCACGTGCGTTGCGTTAAGCAACACTTGTGATTGTATCATCAAAGTTAGTGTATTGGGATTTGTGTGTGACTTGTGTGAGATGTTTTTTTTTGGCTTTCATTCCAGAACCCCCGGCCCCACCATCATTTGCTCGCTAGTCTTAAATGGGAGTCTTGTCATATTGGAATATTGACCAGAAGTTAATAAAACATATTATTGTTCTGTCAGTAATGAAATTAGCGATTGAACTATGGATATTTTTCAGTCATATTTCCTTTAATCTTATTCTTTTCATTCCAAACAATCATTTTTTTTAATGATGTATTTCACCTTTATCCAGTTTGCCATTTTCTTAAGTGACTGAAAACAAAGACTAGTCCCTTCATTCAGGGACATCAACCCTCCGCGAGTTGTTTACATAACTTTCTTTGTCTCCGCTAGTATTGCACAATCTTGAGAAGCACATGTTTGGAAATCTGATATTCTTGCGGTGGGGGGGTTGCAAGATTGCCGCCCTTTTCATTCAGTGTTGAGTTTGGCTGCTACATGCCCGGGCTACATGGCCTCTGTGTTGAGAAATTAGGTCAGGGTAAATTTAATTGCAAAGAGAGGCTTTGGACGGCATTCATGATGGATAGTCTTTTTTTTAAATGCATCATTTAAATAATTTCAACTTCATAACATTTGCAGGCTTGCAGGTATATTGTATGATAAAATTACTTTTCTCAGAATTGTACGAAAGTTGTACAAAACTTTGTTATCTTTTTACATTGTATTTGGACACGAATGCAGATCTTTCTTGATTAATTTGACAAATAATGGGCTAAAATACTAAACAGTAAACATACAGACCTCAAGTAAACCAAGTACCACACATTCAAACTTGGATTAAATCAAATCAGATATCAGTCAAGCACAGAAATCACTCTATCATCACAGCACTAAAAATTATAAACAATCACTTCGAAGAAACAATTGCCAGGGTCAAACCACGGTCAAACATGTGCTTGCGTTGTGTCCTGTGTGTGTATAATGTTTGCAGTGAGTTGATCTTGTGATGATGGGGAGAGAATTTGTGTGTGTGGTTTTTATGTCTGCAGTGAGTTGGGTCATGACTGGAAGAGAATGAAAGGACCAGGGAGTCGGGAGGAGAACCGAAGCGAGTGCACACTGAGATAGAGGTATAGAGTGTACATGTATACGGAAAGGCATAATTGAGGCATTGTCTCGAAGCTCAATTTCGGCGCTGGGAGTCGACTCTCTTCGGAACCGACGCCTGGGGCAAGAATCGGAGTCGACTCTTGCCAAGACTAGAACCGCCCAAGCCTATTGAGCACGGCTCTCGTGTTCAACCCCCGAGCCGAGTCAATGTGTAGACACGGTATCAGTTGCCTATCAGCCTATCAGATGAAAGGATTTTAGTAGCTTATAACGGTCAGTGAAAGCCATGTCAGGTTGGGAAGTACTGTCGCATCCCCGGGGAGGGCACTTACTATAAATGTATGATATGTAAGTGCTGAGATTGATTTGTCAGCCTACAATTCTGTCCAGAGCATCACCAATTTAGCAAGCCATAGGAATTCCTATTACAATTATATCCCAGCTTCGGAGACCCTCAAATTTGTAGTTTCTCATCCAAATGCCCGCTCATACTCAGCGCAGTACAGTGGCAAGTTGCGTTGAACAACAGCCAAAGCTCTGCACAGCGTTTAAGACGCCGCTGTTTGGTTCATCGTGCAGAAATGTCATGACCAATCTCTTGCATATTCATGCAATGCTCTGAAACACAGAGACCCCCATTTTAAGACCAAAGTTTAGTTCCAGAGCCCCGAATTTCATTTTTTGGTGCAGCACATAGGTATTTTATAATTCGAGTACCTCCTCGGGTCCCATCAAGGTTTAATGAAGCACCTTGTCAGTGGTTTTCATTGACAAATTTGCTGTCGACCAATCAGATACAATGATTTTCGTTCATGTAGCTTATAACAGTTGGCAGTGAAAATCCTGTATGAAAAGCTTCATGCATCATTGTTCCTGTGGTGTGTTTTAGTGCAGCATCCTGGATGGCCACATTGGATCAGTGGTTCTAATTTACAGCATTGCTCTCAGCCAATCATATGCAATGATTTTACTAGCTTATAACAGTTGGCAGTAAAAATCTTGTACTGTATAAAAAGCTTTAAGTTCAAGCAATGCTCCCTCCATGTTGTACTTTGTCGAGCGTGGCATCCTGAATGACCAAATAGAGGCTTTGAGACCAGTATGCTTCAGTACAAGTACAACTCCACCAGAGGCCTGTTTCAGCAGACTTTTTTTTTAATAATGCATTTTTATGAATGTGATTGATCTGAATTAAAACCTTGTTTTATTTCATTGTTTACATTTCATTCAAATATAGCCAACTGCAGTAATACAGATGCATTTATGCATGTTTTGACTGCAGTTGGCTCTATCCTGTGATGTCACTCATGCTACTAATCCATGTAGGACAATTGTGTCTCTATCTACATGTCTAAAGTGTTATCAAACAGGAATCGAGTGCCCATTACTAGAAGTAATGTGTTGAATACAAATATGGGAAAGATGAACTTACAGAGAATGGAAATGCTGGTACCTAGAGTAGAGTTGTTTCCACCCCTCCATTTTCTTTTTCCTAAATTATATCTTGCCATGTACAGTGTACATGCAACCCATTGTATCATCTACATTGTAGGCCTATACATTAATACTTGATCAATAATATCTATAGATTACATGGCTGTACGCAGAAATTTTTATCCAGGGGGGGGAGCAAGATGCATACAAATTCTTGAATGAACACAAAAGCAAGGAAGCAAAGCGACCAAGCTTTTCATTGGGACTTTTTTGCATTTTTGGAGTAAATTTGAAGGATATCCTGCACCCTTTTGGTGGATTTTGTGAAATTTGTTGGTAAAGAAATACAAGTGCTCAAAATTTCTGGGAGGGGAGGGGGTAACTGCCCCCCCCAGGGTCCCGTTGCATTAAACTTTTTACCTGAGAAAACTCAGGTTGTTTTTACCGGAGTTTTTGCCCTGTGTTAAAGTCAATGGCAGAAATCAGACTAACCTTAGTTTTCAGTTTTTACCAGAGTTTTCTCAGGTAAAAGTTTTATGCAACAGGCCCCTGATGTGTACGGCCATGCTAGATTATGTGAAAGTGTATTTTGGTGATGCTGGACAAAAAATAAGGAAATATACAAAGAAAAGCATGTGTAGGAGTAGTTACAGATGTAGAATGGCGAGCAACAGAAAGATGTAAACAAAGTAATGTGAGAAAGATTCATTAATGTACTATGTAGTCTTATCTATTTAGAAACAGGATATGATGCAGGGAAGGAGGGCACATTGTAATTACTGTTACATTCAAGTCTATATTTATATAAGGGTTAGTCTAGAAATCACTTTGAGTTTCAGCCAAGTAATTTCCTTCTATCCCCCACTTTGAACCAGCATGAACTGTAGCCATATCCGCTCCAGTCCCTCCACATGCTCAAGGCATATGAAACGAATACAGATTGCAAAGTATCCAACGATAGCATCAAATTTCATGGGAATTTCATGATACAGAGTTTTACAGATGCCGGCTCGTTGGTTTTGAAATATGGATGTCTTTTCCATGTCCTGCATTCTTCAGAATGTGTTTCTGATTGCGTTATTTGTTATTTTTGTTGTTTGTTTTAAACAGAATAAACCGAAGGAGATGGAAGGGTACGTTGGGTTTGCCAACCTTCCCAACCAGGTGTACAGGCGCTCTGTGAAAAGGGGTTTCGAGTTCACTCTTATGGTGGTCGGTAAGTGCACATTTTCAAATGGTTTATTTATGAAATGAAAACAACTTCCTTGTCTGGATTCATATATATTGGAATATAAACCTATATCTCCCCAAAGTTACTTCTAATTTTGCCTACTTTTTAAACACACTACCACAGGCCAGAATTTTATGGCACATTTGTCCTTAATAGACATGTTTCATTCACTCAAAGACAAATTATGTAAAAACCAAAAAAAGTTTACTTTCATCAAAATTGTTTGGTCACAGACTTTACCTAGGCCTTGCCAACACAACCAACTCCTTTGTTGTTAGTACTGATTTTATAAAAAAGTAGGTGAGTGCTCTGTTGTTAAGCGAGTATTGTGGATGTGATTGCAGCCTTTATGTTTTTCTTTTCCTTTTCACCCAAAATTTTCTAGTATGAGAGAGAATAATGTCAGAAAATTATATCATTTTGAAATACTTTTTGCACCACATTATTTTGGAAACTGATGATCTTTAGTGTAGAAGAATTTACCCAGCTGGCAGACCGCAATATGGAGTGGAGATAGAAGCAAGAAAACACTGCAATGCCCCCTTCCAACAAAGGTCATGTAGGCTGGCCGACAAAAGTTTGTTGGTCCCAAAACCTGTTCAGGGTGAATTATGGAACATTTTTCTTAGACACCGTTCTCATTATACTTTCTAAAATTAGTTTACTGGAAACCGGTTCAGGAAACCAGTTTGGAGGATTGCTTTGCTAGCGTTCCCATTTGATCAGCCGAAAGTAGCTTTCAATCCCTCTTCACGTAAAGTGGTCTTTTTTGCTATGGAAACGCTCTCAGTGGGGGAGACATGTTTCGCGCAAAATTTGAAACTGCTGTGTAGAAATTCTACACACAGTGTGGGGTATAGCACGCTCAAATGGTGCAAGTTTGCTTCCCGAAGAACGGTTGTGTCCTCACTTACTAGTTTAACGAGGCAAAGCGATCTTGAAAACTACACCGCGAGGTGGTTTTCTGAACTGGTTTGGAATATCGCTTCTAAGACCACTTCGACAAGTTTTCACTAAACCAGTTTCCAGTAAACTAGTTTTATGACGGTAATAGTAACAGGATCTTATTTGATACTTATTTGAATTGAAAAAAAAAATAGTAGGCTAATTCTTCCACTTTTCATCTGCACAAAGTAGCGAAATTTGCATTCAGTAACTGTTTCTGTTGTGAGAGCCTTTATAATAAAATCAGTCCAAAAGGGATAAAGTATGGGAAACTTTGGGTGAGGTTCAATTTTTGAGCCTACTCAACAAGTGACCTTTGACCTGCAAAGAATTGTAGCCCAGACTTTAGCGCTGTTCCTTTCAGTAAAAGCACTGCTAAAATGACACTGACAATTTTGACCTAGCTGTTCAATAATTCAAACTGTATGATTTAGAACAGGCTAGATGTGAACCAGGCATAGACCATCCATACTGAAAGGAGTATAAAAGTATAAAGTGAATTTTGTTTGATGACAAAGCCCTGTGTGTTATCACAGTATGAACAGGGCTCTCCCGTCTGTTATGGAAGAAACTCAAGTTTCTTGAGAGTGCTGTGCCGTGCAAGGTCCCAATCGATGCACCAGAACGGCTGCATTCATTTCAGGATTCTGATTACATTTGGCTTCATATTCCAGTGCACACACATTCCAAGAGTAGATTTCAGTAGCCTGGAATGCTTGATGTTTATATCAACATTGGAACCAGGAATGTTGATAGATGAATCTGTAATAGTGCTTTGCAGGTAGAAAAGGAGTAGGCCCATGTCTCTCACTGGTTTCACTGTGTATAATAGGCCACTATCTGTCCAATATATATAAGTTGATGTTCTTTGTAATCCCCATTAGTTTGTACCAAACACACATTTTTATTTTCATGTCCATTAAAAAAAATGAAAGTTTATTGATGGTATTGGAAGGCTATAGCTGCAGCCAATGACCTACTCTGTTGACAGTTCCCTCACCCAAGTTTTTACCAGGGTATACCAATCTTAGATCAGATTACATTTGATACCATATACAACATCTTTGACTGGTGTCTGGGAACATCGGACCAGACAAAATATTCAAAATACATGTAGTCCTATCCACAGATTTACCAAGGGGTTAGGCCTACATGTACATGTACATGTACTGTTATGTTTTTCAAGGGAATCTCCTTTGTTTTTGTAATGTCATCCCAGCTCACCAGCAAAGATACATGAAGTTTCACATTTTTTTTCTGTACAATGGGGGAGGGGGATTATTTTTATCAGATACTCAAAACATGTCTAAAAGAAGGATTGAACTTTGAAGCAAAATACATGTAGGATTAGGCATACATCACCCAATGATTCAAACACTAATCTTATATCTGCCAACCCGGTCATGTTTTTTTTTTTTGGGGGGGGTAAACTAAGTAAGATTTTCAGAGAAGAAGATAAAATTACACAATAGATTGTGCCATGAGTCTGGTGTGTTAATATGTCAGTTAATTAATTAACCTTTGTGACAAATTCTTGAAAGTCCCAATTAAAAATTAGCATGAAATATATTGCAATATTAACCAGATGTCCTCTTTTCCTTTAAGATAAACAAAGAGAAAGCATAAAATCAAGGTTAACTGTAATGTTCTAGGGTTAAACAAAATATAACAAACAGACAATACTCATGTCTCATACGGCTGAGTAGGCCTAATGTGGCCAACAAAAATGTTAACATATGGGACTAGTGATAGAAATTATGTGATTGCCTGATGTAATGAAGCTTGTCATAAACATTGAAAGCAGCCTTTAACAGGGAGGTCATCAGAGTACAGTGTTCTGTAGGTGTTACATGGTTCATCTGGCTGAAATGTCAGAGGAGAGATCAGTAACGTTGGGTGTGCTCCAGCCCACCCTTCTTCCTACACAAGATGGGTGGGTATCTAGCTGAGGTCAAAAGTGCATTTAATTTTCCAGATGAAATGGACATTGGCATATTGCAACGAAACATTGAATTTCAACATGAAGATATTGGCTTCCTTAATATGTTCTGTGGTTATCGCAAAAAAAATGATATCGAGACTAACTTTTGATTTGAAAATTTTGCATACTTTTGTTTATAAAGAATAATTAGGAAGTTTTTATGTGAACAACCATTGATTTTCCATTAATTTTATGAACTGTAATGTATTGCTGCCTGTCAAGAAATGGTGTCTTTTTCAGCTCTCCACTAATAAAGCCTACTGAATATTGATTCCAGATGATATTTTTAACTTGTGAAAGCAACTAGTCAATGTCTACATGTACATGTAGGCCCATTAAGTCACATCCATAGACTACTTGTTGGCCTAAGTGTATTGTCAAAATCTTCCACCATTTGTGGAAAATATATTTCACACATTGGTATTTTGCCTTATAGTTGCCTGAATATACAGTACTTAGGTGATGTGATTTATTTTTTACCAAGTCTCTGTGAACAAATGCACATATTGATTGTGAGTTGGCTCATTGTTTACAAGTGACCAGATTTCTACAGCCATACTCAAAAGAGAGGAATCAGCTTGAAACTGAAAGTCAATAGATTTGGGCTGCTGCTGAGTGTTTACAGTATAGGCTGCTATATCGTCTTTTTACAGTAGAGGAGTGATTTGAATGAGAATACCCAAGAGAAAATTAGCATAGTAATTAGAATCCCCGTTATTGATTATTTTCTCGTCACTGGACTTTTGTGATAGTAACCCACAACAATAAATTGTTTTACACACAGTGTAGATGTACATGTAGGCTGCATACTCACAATACATGCTATAAATTATAACCGTCATTTATAGCGTCTTGGTGTGGTTCAGTAGAGTGCGTACCTGGCAATTTGAGTGCATAATCTAGAAATAATCTGCAGTATTTCAGGCTCCTGGTCAGGAATTCAAAGATGAGGTCGAGTGCAGATGGAATTTGGACATTAAGTCCTCCTTATAGCACCATTGAAATAATCTGATTTATAAGGGTCCTCGGCCTTTCGTGAATAGAAATAATCATGATTGAAAACATGATTACAAAACAAGGATATAATGAGAAACAAAGGGTGTATTCAATGTCCTCCATTCCTGGTGATAAAAGGAAACGTCTTTCAAATCGAGATTCGGAGGAAATTTTAAACGGCGATAAATATGCGTTTATAAACGCAATTAGCACAGATTTTATGAGCTTTAGCATCGCGAATGCGACATTGAACATGATCGAGGATTAAAACGTCTTTAAATATGCTCTTGCATTGGAAGCCTTTACAAGCAGGTGCCAAATTGACATTTCTTGTGATGGGTCAAACTGTGCCATAAAGCTGCGCTAATGGAATAGGGAAATTTAAAGACGATCATTCGATCAACATACAAACAGCTTTATACTTTTGACAGTGATCAGTGCACCGCTGATCGTGTTTGTGTTCCGTGTTTTGTAATCAAGTTTTCAATCATGATTCATGTTGCTGTTTGAATTTGAAACTCGATATAAACACACCCTGAGCTGCACCCATTCTGTATCGGATCCTCATCCACAAATTCATGATTGGGGTATTAGTGACTTCATTCAATATGGAGGCTTTACGATATATGAATATGTAATTGACTTCAGGAGGCCCTAACTGACACACTCATGAATATATTGATTTGGTACTTAATCAGTACATGCACTATGCTGTTGTGACGAATCCTGTGTTTTGCCTAAGGCCACAAGTAACATGCTTAAATGTTCCATCGATTTACAGATGATAGTGATTAAAATTTTGTTTAATGCTCTGTGGCTAAAATAGGCCTTCACTGTAGTATGAAGATATGAAATTACTTGGGGTTCTTGTTGATTTCAATTAGCCATTAAGATCAAATTCTCCTTGGTACTTTGCTGGTCGAGGGAAGCAGTAAATTTAATGTGCATACATACTTAGCCTCCATTGTAGAGCTCTGATATACTGTAGCTATAAATACAAATATTGAAAAAAAATGAAGTATTCAATTTCCCAATGAAAATCTTTGCAATAAAGAATACCATGTTAAATCCTTAAAAAGAAAATCTTCAGCTCATATGCAGAGATCTACTGAAAGGTAGGGTTATAAAAATCATTGATGGATGTTGGAGATTTCAGACTGAGTTAATCCAATTACTCTGAAAATCAACCATGCACAGAAAGTACAGTACCGGTAGTCAGTAGGCGGTTTCAGACCGCCTCGAAGTTCGCCAGTTCCAGGTATTCTCTGATCGGGAGATTTACCCCGATCAGAAAATACCAGGTATTTTGGTAATGTGAAAGCAAACTACGCGTAATTTCCCCGAAAGAAAATACCCGCTAAATAGTAGGTACTTGGCGAAATTACGAGAACTTTCGTGGGGATTTTTCCAAGGTCGCAGGTATTTTGGCGATGTGAAAGCAAATTACGGGAACTTTTATCCCAGCGTGTCGTTGGGCGCGGCGGCGTGGGTGGCTGCTGGGCTAGTGATTTTGAATCTCCCGCCTTGCCTGCTTATCAGACCACACTGCGCATGCTCGTAACTTCGGGAACTTATCCCGAAGGATGTGTTTCGGGGCGGTGTGAATGCAGGAATAATTAACGGGTATTTTTTAGCCTTAAAAAGTTCTCGTAATTTAGCGGGGATTCTTGTGATCGAGGCGGTTTGAAACCACCTACTTACATGTAGTCACATTGTGAATTCCATTTCTCCCTATGACTGCTAGTAAACACCCAGCGTCAATACTCTTTCTCTCGCAGGAGATTGAATACCATTATTACTGGGGTATGCCGCGACACATTATCACCGAATTGCTCAATTATGATTGCAAGCGCTAAGGGGTGATTGCGATTGGGACTTAAGGGCATGGGGTAGTGGATGAATCGATGTACTCTGGCTCGCCGGGGTCAATCGCAGCATGGGGCTGGTGAACCTTTACTCTGGTTCTGTGAGCCACAGTGTATGATGGGAGTTTTTGGTAGTATCCATTCATGTAGAGATCTCTGATTTGTTATTCTCAACTTGATCAAAACACTCGCAGAATACAATAAAAAAAGTTGAGTGAACAAATTGAATAACACTTAATGCTAAATTTTTGCTGTGAATGAGTTTTATCACAAGACATCAAAGAAAGAAGCGAAACCAAACCTCCCAAAGGCATTCTATAAACGTATCGAGGCAAAATATGGAAAATCAAACAACTTTCGCTACACTTTCTAAGTTTGAAGGCCTATATGTTATCCACTGATAATGCTTTTTATTATGCTTGGTCAGGGTTACCGTATTAGACAGTCTACAGGTTGATTTGAACAATATCATGCTCAAAGCCTTGCATGAAATAATATGATATAGAACTGAAAGACATTATCTACGGTGTCCTAAGGATAAAGAAAGTAATTCCTTCCTGTGCCCCAGGGAGCCAGCCAATCTAAATATACATTACTTCCTTTTGTCATTATTTCATCCAAGGTCTCTTTTACTCTGCCCAAAGTTCATGTTTAGCTTGTGATGTTCATGATACATGTACATTGCATATTTCCTGATTCCATTCATGGACAATTGTTGGAGTGTTGGCAAATTTCATTGGGCACCTACATGTACTAGCATTTGTATTTTATGTCATCGGAATGCTAACAGGGCAAAAGTTATTCCCTGATTGCCCAGTTGGTTCTCTATATCATCATTGCTATCATTTCACTAATAGCTGAGGAGTATGTACAGTATTTCTTTAGATGCAGGTACATGTACAGTACCAGAGGCCTATCGATGTGGCCTGGAGAAGACTGTCGATTTTTGAAGGAACCAAGTAGTTCCTTTTCCAAGTCAAACATCTGCTTCAACAACAACAAGTTGGCCCGGAGATGAAACCAACCAACATGTTATTTTAATAGGGAAATAAAAAGCCATTGATAGTTATACAGGTCTTTCCTGATATTTAAATGTAGGTGCTATTAGGATGCTAGTACAAGTAGGCCCTATGTAGATATTTTTACTCTGTATTCGAAAATTCCTGTACATTAAAAATTTGATCGAAGTTCCTCTAATTAATTTCTCCTTTAAAAGGACATGATTCTCAGTTGATTATCATCAGTTTAAAAAACAAATGTTTAAAATAAAAGTACAGGAATCTGGTTTTCGAATACTTCTCTTCCTGTTTCGTTTAATTTCTTGGGTTTTATTGTTGTTCATTGTGCTTGGGAATGTTATTAAAAAAGAATCTTTAAACTAAGCATTGCAGGTACAGGTACAATGTTGACCTACATGTACATGTACATGATATATATGGGGGCCCCCTGGTGCATATGATACATCGTACAGAGTACCAGGTATGCTGAAGATGCTCTGCCTATTCATGCACTTTAACTTCATTTCCAATTCCAATATTCGGGAGCGGAACACTATCTGCTTGCATTTCGTCACAAGCCACTTTCCCACGACCCTCTCGCTTGAGGGGTAGGGTTTGGTTTGTAGACACGGCAGCAAGCGAGTGAGTCACAGGAAAATCCCTTCTGCTACCTTCAAATCACTTCCACTTACTGCTAACCGACCTGGACATGTGATACTCTGTGACCTGATCAATGGACCAACCAACAAATGATGGAAGGAGATATGCGGACATTTGCTATTTGGTTTGCATTGCAATTTCCTTGCTTCTGTAGTAATGCTGCTTCAATAAACATGTCCCTCTAGTGATGAATTGAAGAATGTAGTGACCATCTTGTGTCTCATGCCATGCTCTTGCTCTGTGAAAAATAAGATAGATGTACCCATGTTCACAACTGTGTACTACATGTACAAAAAAGAAGTTAAGTTTTTCAAGGAGAAAACTAGAAATGGTCTGCTCATCATTTGCAATAGTTGATGATTGAAAAGTCCTTTGATATTTCTTGTTTCACATAAGGCCAAGTTAAAAAAGATAGTAGTTGATCGTCCGGGTTTTTTGAGAGCGGTGATGAGGGAGGTCCTTGCTATTTGCTATCTTACTATTTTTTTTAAGAATACGGAGGCATTTTCTCGGTCCGATTTTTGACATCAGTGATGAGGGAGGTCCTTACTATTTACTATTTTTTTTGCTATTTTTATTCAAATGATTGTCAGGCCATGTCAAGCTCGAATTATGTGATCGATGTATGCTCAATAGTAATAATAAATGATTAGAAATATATATATACATATTATTATATATGTATAAATATCTACGATTGATTGGAAATCTATGGAAAATAAAATCTATTGATGAATTATTACTGATGTATACTGGTACTGTATTGTTGTCAAACAGAATGTTCATGTCAAGTGAATAATTTAAACATTTTAATTTATGTAAGGGTAAAAAAAATGCATGGGGGTCTTTTTTATTGTCATGGAGTCTTGTTCAATTTTCCAGAGCCAATCTCATTTGTAGCTCTGGGTATGGTTTCGCATCGCAGTTTTCGGGTGCTTGTTCGTTTACATAATGTTGAATACTACTGCTCAATTTTTATTTATTTTTAAAATTGATATTGAATATTAAATCCCTCATTGAATATTCGATGCATTGCCTCCTGACATTAGAAAACTCGCCAGAAAATTCAATGCATTTCACAAATTCACATGTCACGCCAGCACAGTCAATCACATCATCCAAGCACACATGCAGTTCTCCCAACAGAGTCACAAGCACACAATCACCGTAACACACATCTAAGTACAGGCGGTATCACTCACCAAAAAAACCCCGCTGAAATACAAATTACGTCATTAGAATTGATTTATCTGCGCCATATTTCAAGAGCATGCGACGGATTAGTTCAGATTCAGTAAGCGGGGTCCCCGAAAATGCACTAAAAATGAAGAAATCCGCGATCTTTTCCGAGTTTGCAAACTTTATTTCCTCGCCAATTTATGATGGTATCTTCAAAATCCAATAAAAAAACAAATCAGAATTTTTTTCTTTCTTGCAATTACGGCGATATCGGACTTTGCAATTGTTTTTGAAGTTGCGAGAGAGATCCCAGAGTAATCTTGTTAATTCTTTCGTTATTCAGCAGCCATAAAAATAGTTAATAACAAGAAAATTGATGCTGCAATTAAAAAGGGAAGATGGCGAGGACGAGAAACAACACAATTTTTTTTTTTTTTTTTTTTTTTTTTAGAAAATAGTAAATAGCAAAAATTTTCATGCGGCGGCCAAAAGTGATGCGCGCGAGGACGATCAACTACTTTCTTATTTTACTTGGCCTAAAAGTAATTAGTTACTAAAGATCAGAAAACTTGGTTTGAGTATGAGTCTATTTTCCAAGATTCATCTTCTCGATCATAGTAAGCATTTGATAACATTAAAAAGGCTTGAAGAGTGATGTTTGGTTGCAAGCAACTTTAATTGGTGCAAAGTTGAACCCTCCCCCCCCCTTTAACTTAGGATGCAAAGCAAAGAGATGATGCTGCACTGATTTACTGTTCTGGTGGACATGTATGGGGATCTTTTAATCTGTAGGGCCTTTGATCTAATGAACCTCGGATCGATTGACATAAACCAGAGCATGTTCTACCTTCACCATTATTAACCGATTCCAATTGATCCTAATCATTTTCCTGTAATTGATCACTTGTGGATTTTCCGTTTATGGAGCTACTGATAAAGAGCTGCCAAAAACATTTTCATTGTCTCTGTAAAATGCCTGCACTCTCACTGGTGTTAAATCAATATTCAGTCATTCACATCATCCAAAATATACAATGATAGGTATGTATGTTATTTTTTTCGTTGTTGGTATGATGAAAAACATTTTAATCCAGCATGGTTTGTGAACGAACAAAGGGATGTCATCATTGCTGAATTAGGGTGTGAGATTTTGCGCTTATGCTGTTATAGTTCGTTGACAGCACGAGGGCCTCTCTCTTAATGTTGGTTTGTATGAATGCACTTTAATGGATGTTAAGACATATTACATTAAAAGGAAATGTGAGAAATATTCTGAAGGGGGATTATCAATTCAACATGATACTGAAGTATGAGCCTTACATGAGAAGGAAGGCACAATTGTTCGCTGATTGTAACCACTCAAAATCTGAATTTCATCTTCCTTTATCTGGAGTTCGTGTAATTCTGAATGGAAATGTTGAAAAGAGATCCCTTTTATTTCTTGTCTTGGTCAGGATTTTAAAACTGAACACTCAGAGTTAATAAGTTTAACCTATAGAAACGAGATAAGACCTTTTAGTACATTTATGTAGCTTTCACAGTGATTAAAGAAATCGAAACTGTACATTGGAAAGGAGATTTGCTGTTGTTCGTTTCTAGAGCTGGTTGTTGGTTGGTTGAGGGTGTCCAAAGCACAGATGTGATTTGTAACCCACATTCCCGGCATTCTTAAGATGAACGGTCGCACAGAGACCGCATTACTCCCTCCCGAAATTACCATTAAAACTCCAGCACATTAAAATGGCTGGGTGCCCTACCCCAGAACTATTTTATGATTAGTCTGAACTTGGGGGAGCCATACTTGCAGTGTTGCCTTACATTGCAGGTATCCATGTACCTGTGAATCTGAATGAGAGTGTTCATTGTTGGTGTACTAGATGATAGGTGGTAGGAGAAATTATGTTGACAGATCATACACACAACTGGTAATGTATTATCAAAGCTGCCCGTCATGCAAATCGTTCCGCCTTGTTTTATGGTAGAATTATTGATAGCCTATCATTTGTAACTTTTCATGTGGGAGCCTGAACATTCCTTGTCAGTGTGAATTGAGTCAACTGACCCCTACTGATTTTTAAAAAGTAAATATTTACAACACATTGTCATTGTTTACAAACAGCCCTTCCCTTTAATATCTTCATGGCAATGCACAGAGTGACAAGTTTGTTTTATATTTTTTTTACTTATTTATATCTTTTAAAGATATGAAAAAATATGTAGATAAACAATTATTTCGACTTATTTATGTCTATTTGTTATTTGAAAATCTATTTATCAATAATTTTCACAGGGGGTTGGGGGTTGTGATGCAGATTAAATGATATATATGTGAGATATAGAATGTACCGGGTAGGTAAATTTTTTTTTTGGGGGGGGTGGCTAGAAGAAAAGTATAAAGAAATAATCAAGTTTTATTAAATTCAATAAGTTTTTCTTAGGAGAGTTATTTTGTAAGTACTCCTTTGCAATTTACAGTTTTGCGGCATATCACCAAACCATATGGAAAAGATGATGGTAGCCCTGTAGAACAGTACATGCAGCATTGGATCGTGCCATCTATAGCAATGAGAATCGGTTTCAAAGTGTTGACAGGTCATGTAAGCAGGCCATGGGAGACAAGTAGACGTGTTTGTGTTTTAATTCATCCCCTAATTAGATAGGGCGTTGATGAGGGGAAGCTGTCATGGGAGTGCAGTAGTCCATTAGAGTTCCATTCAAATTCTTATCACCAAGGTCTGGTTCGTGTAACACAAAGCTTAACAATTAATTGTTGGCCTGATTTCTATGATTGATTGCATTGATTAAATGTGTATGATTAATCATAAAATGGGCCCTATGATCAATTGCTAAGCTTTATGTTATCAGGACTAAATGTAGATATTCAAAAGCATTCCACTAATCATACATTTGTGTACAGTGTATAATTTGTAATCATAGAAACTGACTGTAATGGTGCAACTTCATTTTAATGTTCGATTCTCCTTTCCCAATTCCTAGTGTCATCCTATTACCACCTTGAAATAGAATTTCATCGGTCTTCGACTAATTTCCCCCAATTTTCATGCATTCACGCTCTTCAATCTGCTTCAAAGCGAAAGAGAACCCAATACAAATTGACTCTCTCGCATTCTGCCAAATTGAAGTTCACGCTCAAGTAGATATGAAGAGAGGGAATGGAATGTGCTTACCTGAATATATCATGGGTAAGAGCCAGGAGGGCGTTAGTTCACCACTATACCATAGTACTATTGCCTGTCTGGCTCTGAACAGGGCGATATTAGATGGTGAGGTGGGATGGCGTGAGATCATGGGAGGTTGGATGTTTTTTTTGAAAAGGAGAGAATGTTCATTGTGGTTGTTATGATCTATGTTCATGTCATCTCCAATGGGGTAGAATATTACAGGTTCCATTTGCTATGACATGGGGGATTATGTTTCTCTTTTGTAATGCTGATGGGGTTTGTCTTGTTTACACTATTCCTTAATATCAGTACATGTGTATTGTATGCCTCATCCAAATAAAATAAAAGCTTTGAGTCTGAGCTGAATGTTCACACATTGCATCCAGGATGCAGAAATGACATACACATGTATTAGCAGTGGGAATTCATTTTTTTGTTTAATTAATATTTTTTTTTTTGGGGGGGGTGGGTTTTTTCTTTTTTCATTACAAATTATTTCCTTGCATTGAACTAGATGGTAATTTACAGAAGCTATTTTGTAAATTAAGGGGGCTCTTTTGTCATTGAAGGGATGAAATGGCCCTTGCCCCATTGATTTTTTTCACTGGTCCTTGCAAAATATCCATAATAAGGATGATTCTCCCATCTGAATAATTCTCCATTTATGTGATGCATCGTTATGTCGTACTTGGGTAATTTTGCACATTAAGGATTATAAAGGCTGAGAAATAATTTTTCTTTTCTTTAAAAATAAAAAAAATGTAGGCAATAGGCATGCATGTAGTATGATTCATACAGTCACACTTGTGTTTCATACATTACATAGTCTGTAGGGACTCTGTGGTAGTGAGGCTTGAAGCAAATGAATAATGACAACATATGGTTTAGAAGATCCCATGACAGTTGGTGGTATGTCAACACAAGGAAGACAGTTTATTTATACCAGGCTATTTTGATTGTGAATTCTTGTCTTTTTATGCACAGTAGTGTGTACAATACCATATACATTTACTCCAACCAACTTTTATTAATTTTTTTTGTTGAGAAAAATATTTTTCAGACCAGCTTAACTACCTTATCCCTCCCCCCTCTTCCCCATCATCCCTCCCCTCTCCTCTCCCCTTCTCTCCTTTGTTCCTATTGTTTAACATCTCTCTTATTCACAATTTTGATGAAAAATTTTCATTCTTGTCTTGTTGATATTTATAGTGGTTTCAGGATATTCATAATTTTTTAAAAAGGGAAAAAATTAGGGGCACAAAGTCAGGTACAGTATATGCTACACGTGTGCAAATGAGAGAGGATCAATATTAAAGGTAAATGCTAGTTTTGGTAACGATATCAAAATGAGTTCATACAGAATCCAACGACGCCCTAAGCAATAATTATACATTGTCCCACGTGCGCTTATCTGTGTTGGGAATCTTCGGTGTGAACATTTTTCAGCGTAGATTTCAAGATTTCACAAAGTTCAGTTAATGTAACTGTACCAGATCTAGATCCTCGATGATATACTGACAATTAAGCCTTGTTTTACAGACTTTCTCATGAAATCAGTGTTTACTGCAACTCCTGGAATTTCTCTTTAACAACGACTTTCATTGTGCATGACAAATGCATTGTAGATCTACACGTACATGTAGGACTACGTAATCCATGTGCATAAATGCATGCATAAGTATAACAATTGTTCAGCTTCGAAAGTGTGTAGTATAGTGAAGGTATGAGTAATGAAGGGATCAATAAGGATCGTTCCCATTTCAGTTTAAATTGTAAAAACCCAAATCAATTTGAAAACATGAAAAATCATAGGCCTATCAGTATCAAGTGTGACATCTTATGTGGTACAGATAGGCCTACTTACTGCATTGGTAAGTTAAAGGATTGTTTAAAATTTACAAATGACCATTCCATTAGCACTCAGACTCCCAGAGGCATTTTGTGGATCATGTGCAGTAGTGTGAACAAACCCCTTTCACATTTTAGAGTTAACAGAGCTTGAAAGAAAGCTAGCAAGCTGCACATAATCATGAATTGAGTCATTCTTCCCAAGGTCAGTTTAGGTTGTCTCGTTTAGGCAGACCTGGGTGAACCGTCAATACAAACGTGCATGAAGTCTCGAGCTAAAACATGGCAAACATACACACAGGGGTGACCCCAATCAGTGCGGATGACCTCTCCCAAACTCCTGCCAGTTTGCATAGGAAAGACAACAGCTGAAGGACTGGAGTATTACTTTTTCAACCATTCTCGCTGTCCATATGAAAGCCATTTCAGACAGGTTTAGGCTGAGTGAAACGGACATAGAATGAACATTGAAGTACATTGCATGAATAATGATTACATTAATCACAAAAAGTGCAGGAGTGCATTATTGTCTGAAAGTGAGTTGAATGTAAAGGTGAGAGTCTCCATCAGGGTCTACATTTGCCTGTTAGTTTTTCCAATAAAATAAAATAAATAGGCCTATACTTATCTCATAAGTTTTAGGGCACATTGCATTCATATAATCATAGTAGCAGGGCCCGCTGGGAGAACGGTTTTCAGAACTGAAGTGACTTCCCTGAGTAAATATACTTGTAATAAATTGTAATAGTGATCATGCATATTGGAGGGTTTTAACAAAACTTAAAATATCCTTTGATAGGCCCTATATATTTTCTTAGAGGTGTTTTGGTCTTGTGATCCGCATGTCTGATCACAAGATTCTAGCCATGAATCACTTTTCTTTTGGCAAAGCATTTATTTAAGTGAGGTAAATGGTTACCTGGCCAAAATTCATTCCTTGAAAAGCACCTTATTGGCAGCTATGCCAAAATTCAAAGTACTAACAAAAGTTTCAGGGGTGTTACATCAGACAGACATCAATGTTCTACTGAGAGACCACTCCAAGTATTAAAATACACTGCTTGATTATTCGTAACTTTTCTTTTAATAGGCCCAATACCATTTCAATTTCCAAATATCCTGCAAATATAAGAATATTTATTTTCAAATATTTTTCTTTCAGCTTTTGGATTATAGTCCTAAATGAGAAGGCTGACATAAAGGTTTCCAATGTTTACATCAAAGATAGTGGAGTTACAGGAGTATGTATCTTGTTTTTCCATACATATTTACCTAGGTCTTGCTACACATAAGTACCCTTATTTGAGTGATTGTAAGTATTTACATTGCAAAAGTTTTATTGACACATTGGCTCAAGTTATGTGACCTCCATTCGTTGTGTACCAGTTAAATGAATAACGCATAAAGTTGAAATAACCGGACAAACTTATCACTGTCAGAAATATATGCACAAGCTGCACGCACATGTATAAATGTCTGGTTGAATTCTTTAGCAGGTCATGATATTTCCTGTCTGTTTTTTTAGGGGTGGTAGTAATGATGGTAGTGCTACAGAAAATGTATTCCGAATGGATATGAGACTGGAAATGAATGTCAAGTTTTAGTATGTTTGCATCACAATGTTAAGTTGAGACAACGCTGGATACTGCGTCCCCAGGCGTCATCTAAATTAAGTCACAATGGTAGAGTTCAGAGGCCCAGTCTGCTCAACATGACAAAAATAGATTCCCATTCTTAAACTCTAAAATATCTGTATTTTAACGATATTTGCTCTAGATGTCTGATTTGGTTAATAATAGCAATATTGACTGGCCTTGGGGGCGAAAGGACATATATCGCTCTCACTAAATTGATATCACCCTCGTGTACGACTCAAGCGATATAAATCTAGTTTGGGCGATATACATGTATGTCGTATCACCCCGAGGCCAGTCAATATTGCATTATAATTTTTTTTTGCTATTTTTACAACAAACTTTTCTTCAGGGTGAACTTCCCCTTTAACTATTCGAAGGGAAATGAAGCACAGATGTGAAAACAGCATCGACACCAGTTGAACAGCTCTGATATATTATCATTTGACACACTAGTTGAGTTTCCTTTCATGCTTTTAATCGTGACCAGTGTGAAAAGCAAATTACTTTTCACAAGTCGTATGGGTGTTTGCAACCATTGCATACTGCGCTTGTAAGCAATAGTTTGTGGGTGCAAAGGTTTCATTCCTGAGTGCTGTATAGCTAAACAGGGCTGAGACATTCCAAACGCTATGAGCAATTCTATAAGATAATCAACCTTTCTCAAGTCTTACTTTATTTTACAAACAGACCAAGTCATGGTCCTTTTTACAGACTGTCAAAAGAACGAGAAATCAGAGACCAAAATTTTCATAAAGGTCCCACATATAGGGGCTCGGACGTATATATTTTATGGAATTTCCCCTATTTGGAAATTTGTGTTTAATGCAATTTATAAGAATTAGTATTTTGTTGGCCCATTAATTTTTTTTTTGCTTTCTAATCCTATATGGGAATATCCACTTAAACCCAAACACCAGGTCCTTTATTATTTGCTAAGTGAGGCAGCTACATAAGTTATTTCTAAAAATATTTTCTAAAAATATAAAAAAATATCAAGAATATTTCTTTTCTTAACTGCACTATGAAACATACATGTATGCAAAACTCGCTGTCTGAATTTTGTGGACCATTATTATCAAATGAGTTGTCGTATGAAAGAGAAAACCAGGACTTTTCAATTACCATTCAAACGCACTTAAAGCTGTGACCTGAATATAATTTTAAGAAGCAATTACTGGTGTGTGTAGCAATACTTTTATTTCATTTCATTCAATAAGGATAGATGGTGCATTGATTAATAAAAGTTACATTGAAATTCAGGATAATTTACTTATTTTTTGCTATGAAATTCATTTTTCCTTTCTTATGGACACATTCCCTCCGAGTTATAGCACTTGAATACCACAGGCTGAAATGTTTATGAGCTCCTGAATGTTCATATTCTCTTCTTGCTCTGACCCTTAACCAATCATAAACTTGACCCTTGAACTCAAGAAGATGACCTCACGGTCATATCAGCCAAGCTTGTCAACAAACCCTCAAAGAGTTTCCCAAGTGAAAGATAAAGAGGAGGGCCATGATTCTTTTCAAGATCGTAAAATATGACATTAAAAGGGCAGCCTTAAGGAATGCGTGAGTTTACTAGAGGAATTTCTTGTGTGCAATTTCATATCTAGCATTCCAATGCCATCAATCAATATGTACCGGTATGGAATACCTAGCACATTCATTAGGTGGTTTCAGACTGCCTTTAAGTTCATCAGTTCCAGGTATTCTCTGATCGGGAAATTTACCCCGATCAGAAAATACCAGGTATTTTGGTAATGTGAAAGCTAGCTACGCGTAATTTCCCCGAAAGAAAATACCCGCTAAATAGTAGGTACTTGGCGAAATTACGAGAACTTTCGCAGGGATTTTTCCAAGGTCGCAGGTATTTTGGCAATGTGAAAGCAATTTATGGGAACTTTTAGCCCAGCGTGTTGTTGGGCGCAGGCGCCGTGGGTGGCTGCTGGGCTAGTGATTTTGAATCTCGCGCCTTGCCTGCTTATCAGACCATACTGCGCATGCTTGTAACATCAAGAACTTATTCCGAAGGGTATGTTTCGGGGCGGTGTGAATGCAGGAATAATTAATGGGTATTTTTTAGCCTAAAAAAGTTCTCGTAATTTAACAGGGATTCTTGTGATTGAGGCGGTTTGAAACCACCTATTGTAAAGGAAAACAAAATGAATGGATTACTAGGTGTAGAAAATAAGTTCTGAATATTTCTCTTTCATCAGACGGCATCAATCCACTTGTTCTCTCTTTTTTTTTTAGGGCTGGAAATTCAGGCAAAACAAAAGATTCAGATATGAAACAGCAAGATAGGCTGCAAGATCAAAATGTTAAAAATGGGATATCAAAAAGTGAAGATTAAAGTAAAAGAAAGCAGGCCCTCATTCTTATACTCCTTTCATACTGCACTTTTCCCCAGTGAACTTCGCCAGCGAAGGGGAAAGTGTCCAGTATGAAAGGTGCACAGGAGAACTTCCCCGACGAACTTCTCCACAGAGGTGGAGAACTTCGCTGGTGAAACAGCCAGTATGAAAGCTAACAGGAGAAGTTCTCTTTAATGACGTCAGAGGTCATTTTTCTTAATTAGGTATCTGCAATTGATAAGAAGAGTATGATTCAAATTCAAATTAGAAAAAAGGTGTGCTTTCATTGACACCGGGTCTGCACTTACTGCCGCCTGAGAAAATCACCCATTGACTTTCGCAGGGGAAGAGATGTCAGTGTGAAAGGGTACACTTTTTTCTTCGCCGGGGAAATGAGGAATGCGTGCCAGAGAAGTTTTCCGGGAAAGATGAAGAGGCCAGTTTAAAAGGGGTATAATAGGCCTAAATGTAATAGGGCCTATTTAACAGAGGAAACGATAATTCACTGTTTTGCGATATTGAAGCGGACTTTTCATACTATAAATATGATTCCAATGAACATACTAGATGCAAAGAGTTCAATTTTTTACCTAAATTTTTTGAGGGTGCTTGTTTACATCAGCGCCCGGACGATGACCACCCAGGGCACCGAGCGTGTTTAGGGGGGCGAGTGAAAAGTGAGCAGGCATCGCCAGAATTTCAACTCTGCGCTAAATTCTGAGCGGCAACCAAGCAATGCCTCAAAACCAGCGGTGCCTGGACAGCCGCCGCACGGTATGCGGGCAAAATTGGCTAAAAGATTGCCGCCCGGTCGCCGAGCAGGCCATTTTGGGGGGTTGTGACCTTAGCCTAAGAGTAGATTTGCACTTTCATAGAGTAGACACAACCCATAGGTCCTACATGTATTTATTATGATACAATACAACATGAAGAAAGGTACAGCACCACTCTTCAATAATAAAAAAAAAATCTCTACAGGCTTTCATGAAGAGTTCAGATTTACGTTGGTGTGAGAATTCTATCAGATAACCGATTTTGGTCTATTATCGGAAAATGGAACAGAAGAGATTATTGACAACTTGGGGGGGGGGGGGTGGTTAATGCGCTATTGCTACTCGAAATAGCCTCTGCTTTTCTTGTACATGTATGCCTCATTGAAAAGCCATTGATAAATCTACACTGTGATCGGTATGCGTGTCACCAAAGTCAACAATGCGAAAAATCCCTGTGGAATTTACATCTATTGTACAATTCAATGAAGAAGATGAGTGAATGAAAATATATAATAGTCACACACAGATTGAATAGAAAAAAGCTTTGAAGAGGGAGAGGGTGAAAGAGAAGGGAAGGGAGGTGGAAGAGAGATTGTGCATGTTGTAAACTTTTTGTATACAGAGTTCAGAATTGTTTATCATCAGCAAATGTACAGTAATTGATTTTAAATATCCGATTAAATACTCCCTCATCAAAACATGAAAGTAAACTCACCTTGCACTTCACAAGGTTATTGTGCAGTCAATAATATGTGTTGTAGCATCATATCAAGTAAACTGGGAGTAATTTAGATCTATCTATTTTCCCTGCCATATCCATGCAGGAAACCAAAATAATGCAAGGGGTGAATAGGTCAGGAAAATTGAATGAGGTTTATCATACAGACAAGGGGTATTAAATCAAGTGTTTGCTATTATTTTTTGCAAGTAAAAATCCCCCCAAAAGAAATCCTAAAAATACCATCACACAACTTGGTTATGAGCATTCAATAACATAGGCCTAGAGTAGCTCCTAGCAGTATGATATTGACAGTCAAAGAGCTACTGAAATCATTGTATTTGAAATTTGGCTTGGAAATATCATACTCTTACTCTCAGAATCTTACCAATGCCAGACTTGGTCGAAATATGAACCCACATGTATCAAGAGTTGTCATTTAAAAAAAAAGGTAATCATTTTGCATGCAATTTTGTTTAACCAACCGTTGGTAAAAATGTTAGGTTCATATATTAACCAACATAGGTCTGTTAAAATAATTGTGAAGGAGTGCTATACAGTAATACTGAAATGCAGTTTTGTTTAATGAAGCAGTGAAGTGGGGATGTGACATCAGCCCACCTAATGAATTTCCTTGATGACATGCATATATCTGTTTTCACAATGCATGGCTAAACTTGAAATTCAATAACTGAAGCATTAGTTGTCAGATTTTGATGAATTATTCAGCATTTTGCTCAGTGAATTTTACCCTATTTATTTAGATATATATATATTTTCAGCCTGGAATACCCCTTTAAGAAAAAGACAAAGTAGTTGCTATACCTGTTGCATAAAGCCTGTACTTGAGAACGAGTTCATGGAATCAATCCAGCACCCTTGATGCCTATGAAAAGAACCTTGTTTTACCCTTGCCCTGAGGGTCAAGGGGTTAAGACTGAAGAGTGTCCTAGGTAGGCTAAGGTCTAGGAATGACTCATGGGCAATGTCAGGTGCAGAGCCCTGAAAAGAGAGCATCTTCACTGTCAGTCTGTCCTCGTGTTGCACACTTTGCAAGTTCAGTCATGAAAAGTTTTCAATGTTCGTTGTAATCTTTGCAATCTCATTGTGAAGTTTGCTATTTTCGTTGCAAACATTAAAATGTTAAGTTCATGATTTTTTAGTCACACTTTGCAATTTAATTCATAGAATTTACAATTTTTGTTGCATAAGTCTGTAATTTTAGTCATGAAGTTCACAATATTTGTTGCTAACTTTGCAGTTCTAGTTTTGAAGTTCGCAACATTGTTTGCATTTTTAATCAGAAATTTCATTGAAAAAATTGATGTGTGCATAGTTTGCAAAGAAAGTTGCAAACTTCGTGACTATAATGGCAAAGTTTGCAGTGAAAATCGCAAACTTCAAGACTGAAATTGCAAAGTTCACAACAAAAATTGCAATGTTTGCAACAAAACTTGCAAACTTCATGTGTGATGGACCATACTTCAGATCCACCGTACAAGACCCCTTCCTGCATTGTCGTTTCTTGCAAAATGATATCATTGATCAATTATACCTGTATATCAAAATGTGGGAAGAAGTAAAGGGAAAGAATAAGCCACGTGAGAAAGTCAGTCTTCAGGAAGATCATTTCTCTTTTGTTTAGTTTTTGTAGACATGAATGTTTGGTGAATGACTGTAAGTGAAGCAGCATGTCTGTATGCAGGTCGTGATTGTTTATGTTTAGACTACTCTTGTCGTTCGTTTTCAAGGTTTACATTAGGATGTAGGCCCACATTGAATTATATTTTTCCATGAAATTTGTGTTTGACTTTCCAGAGTTGTGTTTTATTACATTATGTAGGCATATATATATATCTTTTATCTTTTGCAAGAATGGTCTGTGAGGTGAAATAATTCTGAAGTGATTCTGTTTCTCTTTGACCTCCTTAGAATAAGTGATGGCAGAATGGTGATGATGATGATGACAATGATGATGATGGTAATAATGACAATAATGATAGTCGTGACAATGATTATGGTGGTGATGGTGATGAAGTTGGTGGTATTGGTGATAGCGATGACGGTAAGAATAATAAGCGTAGTAATAATATTTCAAGGCATCATCTATGTGTTCCATTTTCTTAATTTCTTATTTTGTCTTCTTTCAGGTGAATCTGGTCTTGGTAAAAGCACACTGATCAACTCACTATTCCTAACAGATATCTACTCAGGGGATTATCCTGGACCATCACAACGTATCAAGAAAACAGTCAAGGTTTGTTCAATTTAACTGTTACTTTGGGGAGGGGGGGGGCCCTGCCCGGACTAGACTGGGACTAAGAGGGCACCGTCACCCAAAATAAGCTTTCCCCCCAAAGAATCCTCAAGTTCTCATATGCTGCTGAGGAGGGGAAAGAACAAAAAATATGGACTCATTATGGTGCATTTCAAACTTTGAAGTTTTATTCATTATTTGAGATTCGCAGAGATTCAATGTAGGCAGACTCAGATATTTACTGGAAAAAAATGATTGTCATACACACAAAATTCACTTAAAGTTTGTTTTGAAATTTAACTACGATGCCTGTACCTAAACATGGCCCTGTTACAAATATACATGTAATTGATTGTAATTTTTTTGTAGGCTTTACCTGGTTTGTCTAATACAGTGAGTCATGCTCTCCTGGTAAAATTAATTGTATAATTTATGTAATAGGGCCCTGACATGTGAGAAAAATGGCCAGGTAAATACTGTAGTGAAGATTTCACATTGAAAAATCCTTGGTCTTGTCATGCGTTATCTATTCTTTTGAATCTTTTCCCACTTATCTGGTTTGCCCACAAACAAAACAACAAATTGAATAGTTCATGTTGCATGGCTACACTGATAAAGCAGAGATATTTCTCAGCAGTGTGGGACTGGTTTAAAGGGGGAAGGATTGCATGTTTAAAAAAAGAAGCAGATCAAAATACAGATTTGAGCATTATACCCGACAGGAGATTGTCAAAATGAAATACAAATTGGAAACAAATAATTATTTTGCAAGGACCTCTCCATTCTTGTGTTCCACAAGATCATTCAAAAAATTAAAGTGATTGGTTAACATTGGTTTGACTTTAAAAAAATCTGAGCTAGAAGGTCACACTGGTCACCTGTGTCTGTGATATGTTACAAAAATGAAGCCCAGAAAAAATTGTGTTCAAAAACAATTATTTAGTGCTTCAAAAATTGAAATATAAAGTGACCGGAAACACCATCTTAATTTCATCCCATACACTTATGTGTACTATTTAGGCGTCTATAAGACACCTATTTACAAAATAAGAGTTTGCTTGTAGTTTTAGCTTTTCATTCTCAATAATGGTTGTTTTCAGGGTTTATTAGTTCTAATACATGCACTTGTACACATGTTTCATCTTGGTTTGAGAATTTTTTTAATCGGCTGCTCACAAAGTTAAACAATACCTTTAATTTAACCTTTTCAGTTCTTTTGTTTTAACTGTCACAAACCTATTTCTTTCACTAAAACCAGTTGAATATGAGGTTGAACTTCCCCTTAAACTATTAATTACATTCAATTAATCCTAGCTGTTTGGGCCAGATAAGGGATAATAAACACAGAAATGAGGGATTGGTGAGTTGAAGAAGTGTGTGGTATTATCTCATGGTTTGTTTATGCCAAATGTTCTGAGCCAGAGTAATGAACCATGTTTAGTAAAATGACAATGTCATGGTCATAGTTATTTTTATACGTGAAAAAAATGCCCATTCTAAAATGTTGTATTGCTACTAAAAAAAAGGGTAACATCAGTGTCATTCTGCATTTGATGAATTTCTGAACACAGCACAATGATCAGTTATTTCAGCTCTTAGGTTTTGCACACACTGTGTCAATGCCTCCCAAAAAAACTTGCTTTTCAATGTAAATTCAGATAATTAGATTGAATTATGATCTAGTTTAATTTGCTTCTAAAAGGAAAAAGCATATTTTGTTGATAGATTGTAATGGGTTATCTAACTAGGTCAGGTTTTATAGGCTTGATCTCATTGCTAAGCTCTGTCCTGTTTAAAAATACCAAGCATATTTCCAGTTTGTAAATAATAATCTCAGAATTTCACATGCAAGCTGAATGTCTTTATTAAATCAATAATTTATCATTTGAATTTATTCATTTATTTATTTTATTTATCTATTTTATTTATTTATTTATTCATTCATTTACTTGTTATCTTGCATATCTTGCATAGTATCGTACACAAGGAGGAAGCTTATGATTCCATTATATTGGTTATAATAATTACTAGCCAAACAGAAATCTTTATGGGAAACCAAACAAAATTGATTTGACAAGATACTGAATATTAATTAATGTTTAGCTCAAAACTTCTCTTTTTGTAGTTTCAAAGAAAAATATAGCAGTGCACAGTTTAAATCATTACTACTAGGCACATGGATTTTTTAAGGAGATAATGATAATATCAATATTCAGTTCTTCTTGTATAGCACTTATCACATAATCTAGCATCTCTACATTGTAAGCAATCTTTTGTCATTTAACTGAATATTAGCCTACTGAATATTATACCCTAGCTCCTAGCATGTGTATGTTTTATAATAAAAGAGATAGACATGTGTCAACTCATAACATTACAATGTATTCAGATTGACCACACCGTTTGTTATCTAAATTTACCTTCTAATACAAATTACAAAACATTCATTTTGAAAATATTTACACACTTTTTTTTATCACTGCATGCATAGATCTATAGAGTGGACTTTAATATTAGACTTAATTTGTTTATGAATTCTGAATTCACTTTTGCATATCTGGAAACCAAGATTAACAAAGAATTGTTTGCCAAGCCTGATGCATATTATAATATTGATATGGTTCATAGATGTTTATTTGTCCGTAGGTGTCTATAGATGTGTACTAGTTTATGCGGATTGTGGTTTCTGAGGTATTTCCTGAAAAAGTATAATCCTCTGATTTAATTCAGTGATTCTGTTTGATCTGTAAGGATGGAATTTGGTTGAATCTTTTATGAATAGCTTCATGGATATTGTGGTTTTGAGATTTACGGAGGTAGGGGGGGGGGTGCAGTAATACTTGTAGGCTGGTATTGTTTATTTGTGATTGCATTATCTTCATAAATACACTGACATGCCCATCTATTATTCATAGATTCATGTATTTTCAATCATACAGTATTTACATATTATTACCAATAGGCCTAATTGAATGAAAACAAATCATTTTTATTCAAACAAAACAATGGATAGTGTTCCTTTAATCTGGGCAGCTGCTATATCAAACAATATGATTACGCCCCAAGACAAATTCTTGTCTGTTTTCTTTAGTTTTAGAGTAGGCCTACTTTTTCTATCATAAATTGATTTCTGAATTTTAGCCATTGCTTTTTGAGATGACTTCTTGGCATCCCATAGGACCATTTCATAAAACAAATAGTCAGTGATTTTTCACTGACTATTGTTATCAGCTTCTGAAATCCTCGCATCTGATTGGTTCAGAGCAAATTTGACATTGAAAATCCTTGACAAGTTGCTTTTATGAAACACTCTCCAGTATCCACTGGTTAGTCAGGTCCAGAAGACAACAGAGTAATGCTGCAGTGAGTACATTCCTACCCATGGAAACAGACTCCAAACCGACTGATGAAATGCCTATGGAAATAACATGATAACTTTGATCGTTGTGGAGTCAAGTTTGTCGGTGTGACTGTAACATAATAATGGATTGTCTGATGACTTGAGCATCCATTTGCGGATTCTGGGGAAAAGTCTACAACCATATTAGGGCAATCAGTTGGTCAGGGGAAAGAGAGTTTTCAAAGGGGTAAATGTACTAGGGATGGACAAACTTTGTGACGATCATTCAGGGTATTCACTCCCCCATGAGATTTACCATCAACAGCTGATGGCTTTATGAAATGTCAAATCTTTCCCTTGCTATAGGCGGTGCTGCACCATCCCGAGTTTGCTCAATCTCGAGATTTTAGCCCGATCGGCCCTCTTCGCGATTAATCTCGAGATTCAAGAAACCCCCTCTCCACCATCGCAAGAAGAGTGATTCCTGCTCGAGCGAGGCATCAATGCATTATGGACTGACGCCGTGAATAAATTATCCCGAGTGCGTCTGCACCTATGAATTAGCGCGATAATTTGTAAAATAGCACGATATTTTGTAAATAATCTCAAGTTGACTTGGGAATGCAATCTCGAAATTAATCCTATGAACTAGCGCGATAATTGCGCCTCCATTGCAAATAATCTTGAGATTGTTCAGATCGGGATAATGTGCCAGATCAGAAATAGCGCGCTAATTTGAAAACTCGGGATGGTGCAGACGGCCCTTACATGTATTTCTCTATCCTTCATTTTGTTTATACTGATGGTTTCCTTCTCCTTCAATCCCTCCCCCTTATCCCCCTCACCTACTCATCAACTTTAAGGTATTTCTTAAAATTTCTTTTTGCAAAATGTAGAAGTCCATATAATATGCCCAATAGGTCCCACCAACACATTTCTTGGTGTAGGCCCTTATGTATAATAAGCCTACTATGTCAGACATTCAGACCTTTTAAAAAAAATTTGGTATGCAATAGTTTAACATTTAACAACAGAAAAAAGTTTGATCTTTCTGGTTTGATTTTCTTCAGGATTTGAACGGTGATGTAGATCTTCCAGGAGACCTTACCTCTGGTTTTTTTTTTTTTTTTTTGAGAGGGATACATATTTTAGAGAATTAAATGTCAAAGCTCTATCCTTTCCTAATGATGGATCTTGCATTAAAATGTTTGTTGAAAATTATCAATTTTTTAAACAAATGTTTTCCAGCTGTCTCCATCCAGAAGGTTGACTCATGGCTTTCTTTTGCCTGACCCTGGAGTATAACCTTGATGAACTCCATACATGTATGTCCATATGAAGACTGATTTGATGCACATGCATCCGATGCCACTCTATCAAGTCACATGTAACCTACCGTAAATCTTTGTCCTATTTATATCCTATAATTGGAATTTGATTGACTACATTGTTTCTATATCCCAGAGAGAGTCTGGCCAATCATGTCATCACAGTGTTCCCAGCAAAGATTTTTATTTCACTAAATGTCAATTATTTTGTTACAAAAGAATTAGTAACATGACTGATTTGACCTCGTAAGACCCCTTTATGCCCTCCAAACATTCCAGATTTCCCAGAGTATAAAGAACATTAAATCCATCTTCTAAAAATGATCACATTCTTTTGCATGAGATTCTTACACGTACATGTAAACGGATTGGTAGAAACCTTTGACTGGGATCTAGCCCTTCCTGTAGGTCTACATCTAGGACCTACTTATATTCTACAAGAATGTAACATTGCTAAAACTATTTGCAAACATGCCAGTATTTGCACTTGTTTTAATTCGCATTTCAACATCAAGTAACAGAAAAAAAGCCCTCATGAAACAATGGAATTTATGTTCTTGATGACTTGAGATTGAAAGATTCCAATAATATAGGAAGGTTTTTAATTTTTTTGGTTTTTCTGACTTTTTTTATTTGGGGGGGGGGGTAGAAAAACTATGATTCCAAATTAGAAATAGTTATGAGCCTTGGGTTTGGACATCTGGATATTTGTAGGCTCTAAAATGCCCCAAGAATGGGCTTATTTCTAGAGCTTACCTTTTTTTTCCGGGGGGGGGGGGGGGGGTGGGATGTACAAAGTTTGCCAAAACATGTGAAGTGTTTGATAAATGAAAAATATGCTTACTGTTTAGGGGTGCTGTTGACAACCATTGGGGATGTGTATGGTACATTGATAGAGTTGAGTGCCCCTTCCCTGTGAGGATATCATGATCTTATTTAATGAGGACTTCAAGGAATTATGACTCCCATCTGTTGTTATGATCACAGGCTGTTAGCACATTGACTGACATGTAAGGATGATTTAAGGTCAATTAGTAACCTGAAAAAATTCTAAAAAGTTAAATACATTTTATTCATTCATTTTGATAAGCCTTTTTTGTAATCTTACCCATATCATAATAATAATAGCTGGATATCCATACAAAATCTGAGTCATATTCAGTCTAAAACAAATAGATCATAATATACTATCTAAACAATGATTAGGCATGTAGACAGTAATTGAATCTGAATCTACTCTCATTTCAGGGTTCAGTGAGAGAAACTGAATAGAGAATACATGGACCGGGGGGGGGGGGGGGGGGGTGCACTCGACCAAAAAAAGTGGTAGGTGTGTGCCACGGGCGAGACAAAAAACGGGGGCCTTGGAGGGGGCTTATTGTAAAAAAGAAGGTCCTCGGAACGGGCTTCGGAACTACAATTTTGTGAAAACGGGGGTCCTTGGAACGGATCGCCAGCGTGTGAGTACGTGCGTATGCACCCCTATGGAACGGGCATGCGTGCATGATGCAGCTAGCGCGGCCTCTGCCGGGTGCGCTCGCGCAGAGACGATGGTCGGACAGCGCTCGGCGGCCGCTTTTCACCAAAATTGCAGCAGATCAATGCGACCGGAACGACGTAACGAAAAATATGCGAAGCTTTGGAGCGGATTTCTTTCTTTTTTCTCGATAAGAACAAAATGCTATGCCTTGGAGCTGCTTTCTTTGTTTTTTCTCAATAAGACAAAAATGCTATGCCTTGGAACGGAAATTTGGGTGTAAAAATGGGGGTCCCCTCCGCGGCACATACCCACTATGCATTATATACTGAGTGCCCCCCCCCCCCCCCCCCCCCGGGACATGGGCATATTAGAAGTGATAACCAGCCAGTTGTGGAACAAGCACAGTCGTGGTATATACTGAACCAATCTTGTCCAATTTTTTTGCACAACATAATTTTGACTTTAGAATTTAAAACTTGTATTGCTCATTAATATGTGAAGTGATTGTCTCATATTACTATAAGGTATCTTAATATCGAGAAATAATTTAATTGTTTGGTGATGTAAATGAAATATCATAATTCATTTGTCTTTGAAGAAAAATGACATGGGAATCCTGGTTTCCATTTTTCTGGGACACACTACTGTAGGCATAGACCCCTGTTACATCTGAGAGATTCCCTACCTCGGGCCGGCCCGGGGCCTACCTCGGGTCGGAAAGAAATCAGATGTAAACATCCCAAACCTACCTCGGGCCACCTTTTAGCGAACCTACCCGAGACCACATCCAGAGGTAGTCTCGGGTAGGTATCGGGCCGGCCCCGGTCCACCGATTCGTAGATGTAAACGGACACAAGCTTTCGAACCTATCTCGGTCCGTTCGCCAGCTGTCAAATTACGTCATAGCGCGCGCTATCCCCTCCCCAGCCCCGTCGTTCTTCGCTCTTTTTAGGGGGGGGGACCGTCCCCAAACTAAAATTTAGGGGGGACACGTCCCCGCTTCCGCCGCCTATGCATGCGACACGTGAATTGTGATTGATAAAGTCTTTGATTTGAGTGAAAAGAAGCATTTTAAACGTATCCTTTCAAGTCGATCATATCTTCAACGACTGCTGGGATCATCAGCATTCTTTCAGAATCTCGGGTAACTTCAATTAGCGCGCGCGAATTATTCGGAGCCTAGATCGAGAGCGCCTTTTAAAGGTGTCAGCAATCGGATGCCGCTCGAAACAGTACAGATAGGGCGAAAGGGGAGGGAATGAACACTGTGATGTAAACAGACCACATTTCGGACTCGGTCCGTTCGCGAAGCTAATCCACCAATAATCCAGTCAAGGTTGCAAGTGGACTCGGTCGGGTCTCGGGTAGGAAACTTTCAGATGTAACAGGGGTCTTATATGCCATCAATGAAGTTGCCTATATTTGGCATTCCCCTTTTCCTGGTTTCTTTGTGAATGCTATAGGCCTACATCATGTTATGAACTCTGTCAAATCATGTTTATTCAAGGCCTATTATATCTTGCTCTGCATACTTTCATGCCGTAAATCAGTCTCTATATGTAATTAACTCCAGCAGAACTCATGAACTTTGACAATAGGTCCTACATAATAGCCTGTCATATATTTATGACTTATGTCATGTTCTTGCTTTCCACGTTCCAAGTAATAGGCATGGCACACATGCACTTTTAATTGCATATTGTTGTAGAATCGAAATTCATAAAATTTAAAATTGTTTTTGATAAATGACTAGATTCGTCCCAGACAGGCTGTATGAGGATTTGTTTTGAAAATATTTATGCTCCTATTTAAACCATTGATTTTTAAGATCGACTTGCCCTTAAAAAATGTTTTGAAAGTAGGATTGAGCAAAGTGCACTTGTGACTTAGACCAAACTAGGCAGAATTACCCTGTTTTCCTCTGCACTTGTCATAATGTATTGAATAAATGGGAGGATGAGATCATCCAGATAAACAGAGACCATTAAAGGTTTTGAAGTGTCGCCATAACTCAGAATGTATATGAACCTAGTTCATGAAACTTAGACATATAAGGGTAATAGTGTATCACCGGAAGATCCTTCCTGAGTTTCAGGTAACATGATTAAGGTCAGAGGTCACTTAGGGTCAATGAACTTTGGCCATGTTGGGGGTATTTGTGGAATTGTCATAACTTTTAAATTTTATGGATCTAGTTCATGAATCTTGGACATTAAAGTATCCATGAATCCCTGAATATCCTGTGTGAGTTTCAGATCACATGACCAGGATCAACGGTCATTTAGGGTCAATGAACTTTGGCCGTGTTGGGGGTATTTTTGGAATTATCATAATTTAAAAAGTTTATGGATTTACACACGTACATGTAGTTCATGAAACATAGTCTATGTTTTGGACACGTCTTAGGTCACATGAATATGGTCAAAGGTCATGTTGGTTCAATTGACATAGTATTTTATTATCACATGAATGTTTTGAATGTTTTCTTTTGTGAATAATTATTCAGTAGCTGTTTTCAAAGTCAGCACCGATCCTTTATTAATCGCGTAATGCTAGCGAGACGGCCAGAGGCGTTCCACTTGTTATACATAGCAATAAACGGTATGAAAATGTTTTACAGTGTTTGTAAAGGTATTTGTGACCGTAGCTAAGTCTTTCTGTTCAATCTCTAGATTCAGGTACAAGGAAGTTAGAAACCAACTCAAGGGAAAGTTTGAATTGTTATTTCCAAGAGTTCAGTGTGTTCCTTCACATCTTGATAAAATAAAGAAGTTTCAACATGTTTCCTTTTAAATGATATATAATGGCATAAGTGGGATTTTCCCCAAATGGACCATTCATTCTCAGAAATATTCCCCTCCCTTCTGTCAGTCAGAGACAAAAGGCAAGAAAAAAGCGTAAAAAGTATTTTAAAAAGTAGAAAAAAGGAAGGAGAGGGTAGACGGATATCATTTTGTTTTTTCGTCACATTTATTCCTCTTTTAGTTGATTAATGTGTGACTTTAAATACAAGATCAATATTGAACAGAGTCACCAGAGTCATATTTCCTGTTACACAAATCACATATATTGGTCAGTATTCAGATGATACACATCATCTAGGGCATTAGTAAGTATTATACACTTGAAGTTTATACAGAACAGTTGCAAATGATATGATTCAAAGGTAACGAAGTGTGGATTATTTGTTGTAATGCCTGATCAAAATGATGTATATAATATGTTGTATAAGATTGTAATGTAGATCCTTGTTATATGATAATCCATCCTCATCTCAAAACCATGACCAGTCAATAGAACTAGTCATTTTTACTGGTCATTAGAAAATTTGCCCGTTTGCTGATAAAAATCACTGGTCAAAGGATAAATTTCTGCCTTGATTAGGACCTATAACACCATTTTATAGTAGAGTTTTTGTGGGGTCAAATTGTGTTCAAAGCCAATTTGGTACAAAGTGAAGAAAATTATCAAAATTTATGTATTTCTATGTTATAATTTACACTTATAATGTCACAATTAGTCAGTGGAGAGTGTTAAGAATAAGAATTATTCTGTCTTGAAGTTGAACAACCATGTTTTCACTTTTTAATATAAACATCAACAATAAGTAATGAAAGACATAATTTCAAGTCTGTCAAATCTATGGTTGAGTTAAACTTTACTGAATACTTTTTTGTGAATTCATGAATACAATAAGTATAAATTTGATAAAGGTACATTTTCTGGTGAATAATGTCACACAAGTCACGCTGGGATGGATTATAATGGAAAATTTTGTGACAATTGAAGTATGAAATGAGTTTGTTTATAGCATAGATATCCTTGGCATTCTTTTCTAATATTCTGTTTGAGTTTATGTCCCGGTGGTCACACTCTTCAAAATTTATTTATGGAATTACAGGCGAACATGGCCCATTATGATACATGGAATGATTTCCATGAAAAACTTGTACGTACAGAATCCAATGAAAATGATCTCCAATGAAAATGATCTCCAATTCTCCATTGTAATATTCAAATTCTGAATCGGGTGTCCTCAAAATATGATGTTACTATTGTTAATGGGTCATTAACCTTTGTTTCCACACAGTCTTCTCCGAGAGATCTCAGGGGTCAAAACCCGCCTGAGCATATCATGCTTCTGCTTCAACATAACCATAAAACCAATATCGATATTCAATATTTTTTGATATTGCATTATTTAGATAGTTAGTAAATAAGAAATTACCCAGCACTAATGTATTCCATATTGATCCACTGTATAACACTATCAGCCAATATTTGGGCATAGTCCTATTTTAAATTTAACATATTCACAGGTAAATGAGTTGGGTTTTTGTTTTACATGAATATGCAGTTACAACCTAAAAGAACAGGCTCTTCTTAGATAGATACATGCATGTCTGGGGGCATGCTAGTAACTCCAACAAAAGATGGACGAATGAGGAGGCACTTACACTGGGCAAAAAGGGAGGAATGATTACATTTACAATGATAAATTGAATGCAGAAGTACCATTTAATCTTGTTGCTGAAGCTCAGACCTATTACTGTCTACTTTGCCATAAGATGGCCTGA
Organism: Lytechinus variegatus; assembly: GCF_018143015.1. NCBI lineage: Eukaryota > Metazoa > Echinodermata > Echinoidea > Temnopleuroida > Toxopneustidae > Lytechinus > Lytechinus variegatus. The sequence goes on from NC_054741.1 coordinate 35,348,649, forward strand.
GGCTTACTGTGCGCCAGAATGAAATCACCATTCTTTGATAGGCATACACTGTATGAAGCTAATACATCTTTTTGTTACAATTACATGTAATTAGATGTACAATTAAGTGAAATTTCTATTCTAGAGTAAGGGTTCATCACGTGCTTTAAAACTGATTCGGGCACCAAAATAAAATACCTGTTATAATCTTCACAGCTATGATTCATATCTAAAGCTCCAAGTTCACAGGTTGATGTTTTAAGGTGCGATACTTGACTGGTAACGGCAACGGCATTAGTTTGTGTGTATTACATGATACCTTGGGACGGGATGAAAATTGGAATTACCCTTCTTGATTCCTCATCAAATGATTATTCATCATTAAGAGCGGCCTGATGAGGAGGATGATCACCATGATGGTACAGTATGTATGACTCAGACCTGGTAGGGTTTCTTCAGACGTCTCGTCATAACAAAGAAGATGTCTTCATTATCGACCTAAAGATATTTTATTCTGAGAAACATTACTTAAGTTTAATGAAATGTGAGGTGAAAGTGAATTTTCATTTTTTATACACGAGAGGACTGCTACCTCAGTACATCATTATAGTCTTCTGCTTTGTTTTCATGGTGTATAAAGTCATTGGAGCAATACGATAATGCAGAAAATGTGGTAGCAGCTATAATTGGCCATCACTTGCTTTTTTTCTATCATGGCGAAAGATGGTATAAAAAAACAAATCATGTTGCTATGAAATTTGATATGTCAGGCAACCTGAGCCCAAATGTGTGTAGCCCATTTGGAATTTGCCTTACTAGTATTTGTAGCAAATCATGATTTTCAAAAAGCTATAGATCCATGCAGTTATCCCACACCTCAACAAATTAGGAATAAACAGAAATACATGCAGAATTGTAAAAGTAGATCTAATTATCTGCTGCAATGAACTTAAAGGTAGTTTAATAAAGACTGAATTCCCTAAACACCCCTACCCTTCCCCCCCAACACACACGCACTAAACCATATCAACCCATCACTTTTGTCCATCAATTCATTTGAAGCATGTCAGCTTACCCTTCATGCAGGACTTCATGTGTACAAGTGGATTGATGATTAATTAGGTTGTCTACATGACAATGAATTAATTAGACACTGTAATTAATTAACTTTACTTTAAACTAAACATGCATGCAAAAGGGGATGTACTTGAACATGTCACTGCAATCAATCAATTAGAATTTGTAATGTAAAAATGCCATTAAAACAGAAGTGTGCCCCCCTTTTGAAAGTTACAATTTTTTGGGGGGAGGGGGTGATGAAATATAACTTTTTTGTTAAAACCCCCCTTTTTTCTTTTGCTTGTCAAATTTTTCCTCAGAAAAATGTGTGCCCTCCCCTTTGAAAATCCTGGATCCGCCCCTGATTCTACCACTTGAGGCTTCTACTCATATTCTATCACCTTAAGACTAGAGCATATCTATTCTTGCCTTAAAACCATCACTGTATCTGCTACACACCTCCACGTGTGTTAATTGTATTACAAGTCTGGAATAGATTCTCGGCTCCCCCCATACCATCTGCCTTATCTAATCATATTTGCATGGAACATTATTACACTGTAATTCAATTAGGAGTTCCATACTGTAAAGTCACTATCATGTATTATTACATTCGGGTAAGCCTGTGTGAGTTAGGTCATCGGGTGTTAGCAATTCTTTGGCGTGGAATGTAGCAAAAGGATGTATGACTTGATTTAACACTGACTGGACAACAATGAAATCTTTATAACCTAAGGTTACGTTTTTGAAATGACATCGTACGGTAGAAAGTATGTGGACCCAGTTCATTAAACTTAAACATAAGGGTAATCAAGTATAACTGAATATCCTGCCCAAGTTTCAGGTCACATGGCCGAGGTCAAAGGTCATTTAGGGTCAATGAACTAAGACCATGTTGGGGGAATCAAAATCTTAACCTAAGATTAAATTTTTGAAATGTCATATCCTAGAATGTATTTGGACCTAGTTCATAAAACTTGGACAGAAGGGTTATGAAGCGTTTCTGAAGATGTTGCCAGAGTTTCAGGTCACATGACCAAGGTCAAAGGTCATTTAGGGTCAATGAACTTTGGCCATGTTGGGGGTAATTTTGTTGAATTTCCTTAGTAATTTTGAAAGTTACAGAGCTAGGTCATTAAAGAGAAATTCCAGTAGTTGCAGCTACACTGATTTCATGAGAAAGTCTGTAAAACAAGGCTTAATTGCCAGTATATCATCGATGATCTAGATCTGGTACAGTTACATTAACTGGACTTTGTGAAATCTTGAAATCTACGCTGAAAAATGTTCACACCGAAAATCCCAACACAGATAAGCGCACGTGGGACAAAGTATAATTATTGCTTAGGGCGTCGGGCCGACGCCCTACCCGAATCCCGTGCTTATTTGCTGAATTCTCAGCAATTACACAATTTCTTCCAGAATCCTTTGGCACATGCGTTTTATTTATACAAACAGACACTTTAGTGGTCATTTCATTGGATTCTGTACGAACTCATTTTGATATCGTTACCAAAACTAGCATTTACCTTTAAACTTGGATATAAGAGTAATCAAGTATCACTGAACATCCTTTGCGAGTTTCTAGTCACATGACCAAGGTCAAAGGTCATTTAGGGTCAATGAACTTTGGCCACGTTGGGGGTAATTTTGTTGAATTTTCTTAGTAACTTTGAAAGTGACAGAGCTAGGTCATAAAACTTGGATATAAAAGTAATCAAATATCACTGAACATCCTGAGTTTCTAGTCACATGACCAAGGTCAAAGGCCATTAGAATCGTATAATGCAGGCGAGACTGCCAGAGGCGCTCCACTTGTTTGATATTATGGATTGGCTCAGATCCTTGTTTGTGTCTTATGATTCATGTGTGATATTGTTTGTATTGCATAAGAGCTTTGAAATAATGATAATATGAATAATGATCAGACTACAAGCAATTTTTTTAAATTTTACCTATGCACATTTTTTTTTGGGGGGGGGGGTATGAAAGAGTAACCTTCAACCTTGATTAATGGCAAAAAAATCACAAAACTCAATCACTCTTTTGAAAGTTGGTTTTATTACAAAGCTGAGGCTTGGTCAATGATCTTATTATATTGGCTGCTCACTTCAGTGATGATCCTGAATAAATGCCTATCATGACAGCTAATAAATAACATAGGCAGGCAAGTCAATATTTTGGATACCAATACCATGACAATACCTGTACATAGAATCAAACTGTACTAGTTCATTTCATTTTGTTTTGGAAAGAAATCTGTATTCATTTGATGGAATAAATGAATAACTTGCAAGGGTAAACAATGTCCTTATCGATGAAAGCTTCACTTGTGCCATTCTGCCAGTCGCTTTTACGGAGCATGTTACGTAGCTACTGTCATACCATTATCATTATTGAATAATACAAGGGAAATTAGGATGATAGCGCAGGTAGATATGGAAGAGGGAAGGGGAAATTTGATTGGAGTTGTGATCCTGGCAGTGGTTTTCATGATACAGTTAAGTACAAGTTCACTGACAACCCATTGAAATGTGTAGTGTATTTAACATGTGTCAAAGTGCTCTGATACATAGTACATACTGTTTGTAAGTTGGAATGAATTTGAGGTTTTGTGAAAGAGGGGTCCAGAGTATGGATTTAAATTGGTTTACTTTACTACTATTACAGGGAGTGCAAATGCTTGAAACGAGGGGAACCATTATGTGCTCATGAAGCTTTCACTAAAGTTATGAGTGACCTACATGTAACTAGAAACTTGTGTACATGGAAATCCAAATATGATTTGCAATCATTTTGAATTTAATCATTTTAAATGATTTTTCTTTTGGGGGGATGTTTTTATCACTAAAGTACAATATCTTGCCTTTTTTACGATAGTGATATTTGAATTTTACCAATTTCAAGTTCATGGAAACACAAAATTTAATTCTTAAGTTCTATTTTTACCAATTTCTAGTTCATGGAAACATAAAGTTTGATTCTTTATTACTATTTTAATCTGATGCAAGATTATCTATGTACAAAAACAAACTTTGGTTATGAAATTAACTTTTCCACTTCTTTTTGTCTTGGATGTACAGGTTGAAACATCACAAGCCAATTTGAAAGAGAATGGAGTTCAACTAAGACTTACTATTGTAGACACACCAGGCTTTGGGGACCAAGTAGACAACAGCAATTGGTATTATATTCATTCTAAATTTTATGCACCTATTTATGTATCATGTTCCTCCTTTTTCATCTTCTACTTTTATCCTACTTCTCAATTTCTTTCCTTTAAATCTATTCCTACACTTTTCATCCTCTCATTTCTATCTCTCCATTCCTTCTCTTTCTTGCTTTATTCCCTTTTCCCTCCACCTTTGTGAATGATATTTCAAAATGTAAGTCTGTTTCTGGAGACTAAATTTGACTGGTTAATGACGTTGAAAATAATAAAGCAAATGCTATTTTACTTTTCTGAGACATGATAATGATGATAGATAATTGTTTGATTACATATTTTCAATTCATGCCCTGATAAAGACAAAGGAAGCAGGGGAAACATACTTTTGGAACATATAGTTTTGAGATTTAACTTGTGACATTTACTGTACACTATGCAATACCCATAGGTATTTTTGATCTACACTGTCATGTGTGATTTTACTCTGGATTGCCATAAAGCACGGCTTTCACTTTCTATATAAGTAGACATTCATCACATGACCGTGATCTTTGTTTCATGTTATTATGTGATTGTTTCATGTTATTAAGTGGAGCTTACTCCATACTGAATTCAGTATATCAATGTAAAAATTGTTAATGCATGCATGTTAACAGATAGACCATATATCTTTAATCGTTCAATGAGCAGTCTGTATGACCATGATTCGTATAAAATAGAAGGGAATGGTTTGAAAATCACCACTGAATTTTAGCTAATCAGGGGCTGTCCATGATTTACAGGCTATATTTGAAAAGTTACTCAACATACTTCTGATGATATGAAGAAAAAAAAAGAATTTCCTATATAAAGATGCAATAAAGATTAATTATCCCCCCTCAAAAAATAACAACAATAAATTGATAATAGTTATATTTAAATATTGCTTTTCAAGAGGATACATAGTGCAACTATTGCATAACTGTGAAGAATTCACAGTTGCAGGCGCACTTGAAAATCCCACCCCAACACGGCTATGCCATTTTTTACATATTAATGTACGCAATTGTGTTATTTTCTCCTGTTTAGCTGGGCACCGATCTTAGATCACATAGACAGCAAATTTGAGGAGTACCTGAATTCAGAGTCGAGAGTAAACAGATATTCAATACCAGACAAAAGAGTACAATGCTGTCTATACTTCATAGCACCTTCAGGTCATGGGTAGGTACCATCAGAAATAGAAACAGTACCATTATAATCAGGAACTAACACTTCTAGGTACCAGTTTATCTGTGCGGCATAATGCATGTGTACCTTCAGGTCATGAGTAGGTACCATCAGAAGTATAAACAGTACCGTTATAATCAGAAACCGACACTTCTAGGTACTAGTTTATCTTTGCGTCATAATACATGTGTACCTTTCGATTCCATGACATTTGCTCCGGCGACAATCTGCACATTAAGCCAAACATAAAACCTTACCTCTAAAACTAAATAAACCCTAATCATAATATTTCCATCATTCTGAACCAAAAACTCTATTGCAATCCTTACTCTAACCCTAAGCCTTCTAAGATATTAAGACCGGAGCAATTGTCGCAGGAGCAAATGTCGTGTCACTGTACCTTCAGGTCATGGGTAGGTACCAGCAGAAGTAGAAACGGTACTGTTATAATCAGGAACCAACACTTTTTGGTACCAGTTTATCTTTGCGTCATTATACTTGTGTACCTTCAGGTCATGGGTAGGTACCATCAGAAGTATAAATGGTACCGTTACAATCAGGAACCAGCACTTCTTGGTACCAGTTTATCTTTGCGTCATAATGCACGTTTACCTTCAGGTCATGTGTAGGTATGATTATAATGAGGAGTGAACCACTTCTAGGTACCATTCCTTAGCAAAGTTTGTTTTGGGTACCTATTTTGTGGTACCTTTTGTGGTACCTTTTTTGGTACTTTCAGGTCATGGAGGTACCATTAATATTAGAAGTAGAAATGAACCACCTCTAGAAACCATGCAAAGTTTTTCTCTGCAACATAGCATTGTATTTATTGTAAGTACTTAGAGACTGGCTAAGTAAAGACATAATAAAACACACAAAAAAAGAAATTTTGAAATAATATGGAATAAAAGTTAAGAATAAAAAAAGGTAAACAAAAGAACTAAAAAGATAAAAAAAATAATATGATTTGCAAAAAATTACTTTTTTTCCTTTTTTTCCCTCTTTCTAAATGAACATTTTATGTTGAAAAATGAAGCCAGAAGTTTACCTTGCCATTTAAATAGCATCAGTAATAATCTTTTCGATTTGCACAAACTTTCAACAGTTTCAAAATGGAGTGATGACATTATGTGAATGACCTACTTACATATACATGTATGTATGTGCCTTTATTTATTATATGCCTATTTGTTTTTGACTTTCATCGCTAGTGATATAAATCACTGGTCTGTGGAGCCAATCCATAATTGCCAAATTGCCCAATGACCTGGAACACTGAGTATGCCATCAACATAACATCGTTATTACACACTCGATACAAGTTAAATGGATGTGCAAACTTTGCTGATGTTCCAATATTTATATTTATTTTGTTTGGAACATAATTCAATGTAAATATGTGTAGTCTAAACAAGATTCAATATATTGGAGGAAGTATTTTTTTTACAAGCAATTAATTCTTATTTGTCATTATTAAAGTGATGGAACAGTAACATTTGAATAATATAATCAGTGAGAGATATCGTATGATTAAAGGCCCAATGTTATCTTTTTAAAATATATGTTTCTCAAACTTTTGTTAGGCATTGTCAGAAGAGTGTAATCTCAATTGCTAATCATTGTCTTTTAATATGTCATTTCTTATATTCGTGTCTTTCTATCTCACTCTATTTTCCGAATTTTTTCTCTTTGCCCTCTTTTACCATTTTATTTTTTACATCTTTCCTCTTCTTCATTCCCAATCACTTCTATTTTTCAATTCTCATTTTAAAAAATATATTTTTCACTCTTTCTCCCTTTTTTCACTCTTTCTCCAAACGAATATCTTTTATTCTCCCTTCTTTCTCACTCTATACTTTTACTGCCTCCTCTATGCTACAGGTTGAAACCTTTGGACATAGAGTTCATGAAGAGGTTACACGACAAGGTAAACATCATCCCACTCATAGCCAAAGCAGACACACTCACGCCAGAAGAGTGCAGAGAATTCAAGAAAAGGGTAGGTGCACAAGTGACAGTATTATGAACTGGGTTCTCGCAATGGTAGCAGTGCCTTTCACGCAAAGGTAGTAGACTTATAGTCAAGACAGCTGGAAAGCAGGATAGTTCTTTTTTCCACATGCACCAAAAGGGCGATCATTATGATTACCTTCATAGAAACTTGAATGTTTTTGTCAAGCCAGCTGACAGTGTCTGCAGAATTCATAATGATGCGCTACCTTTAATCCTGAGTGATGTCTCAGCCTATGACCCTAAGACATACACATATTCTTCCTTTTCTGCTGTTATGTCTAACAAGGCTTCCTTTGCCCCGGTAGTTCCATCTTGTCCAAATAGGAAGTAAGCATGACACTGCTTCTTCATGACACCTGTTGCCTCCAACAGTTGATCTTGATCAGGTACTCCGGGTCTCATGGTGTATGTTTGTCTATTTTATTAACCTAAATATACCAGTGATTCCATGGCTACACATTCTACGGATCATCTGCACATTGAGCAGATATAACAATAACCCTGATCCAAATTGCTACAGTGTTCTGAATGTAAGACCCCTTTCTCACCCCTAAAGCTAACCCTCATACATCTTTAGAGAAATCAAGGCAGGCGCAAATGTCCTGGTGCAATATTTAGGTCACCGTGTCTGTATGTTCCATCTACATGTACCCCACCTTGTGGATCTGAAATGGAGCTTTGGCTCGAGAAGAAGCAACCTGTATGTTTTTTTTAACTACTTGCTTATATGGAGTGTTGTGGCCCAGTGGATTAGTCTTCTGACTTTGAAACAGAGGGTCATGGGTTTGAATCCCAGCCATGGCGTAATTTCCTTCAGCAAGAAATTTATCCACATTGTGCTGCACTCAACCCAGGTGAGGTGAATGAGTACCCGGTAAGAAGAAATTCCTTGAATGCTAGAGCACCGAGGCAGCCCAGCTACAGCCGAGGTAATGATAATAGCAGAGCCTGCTGGGAGAACAGTTTTCAGAACTGAAGTGGCCTCCCGGGGTACATATACCAATACTATTATTTTTATATGATTGGACTGGCCTAGAGGTGTTTCATCAACATCTATCATCTGAAGAGTTGTAAATTCTGACAACTTTCCTTGATTTTGATTGGCTGAGAAGCACTGATACCATGGTAACTGTCACATTGAAATGCTCCACAGATCTTCCAGTGTTACCTAGAACCAGTATACTTATTTTGTTGTTTGTTCATACATTAATCTGTGTTATCGTTACTAAATACCTTTATCAGAGGATGGAAGAAAAGAGTTTTGATACCTTGAACTCTCTGGCCCTTTCATCATTTGACAATATGGACATCGAGTGACAGGTGTGCCTGATCAACAGGTGCATAAAAGGATGCTAATTATTATCATGCCCCTGGTTATAGTGTCTGAACGTTAGAGCTTCATAGTCTGTAGTATTATGACAGAAGGGGGGGGGGGGCATTTCATGATACAGATATTGAGTGATTTGCACTGACTTTTGTTAAAAGCTACTGGAATCCTTTCATACGATTGCCTGAGAGCAAATTAGTCGGTGATAATCATTGAGAAAACTTTCATGAAACACTGCTGGGATCACTTCACATGGAATCCTGAACAGGCCCCCAAAAATATGTATATATTTTCGGAGGCCACTTTTTCCAATTTACTGGCTGAATCATTTGGAGAAGCATTATGATTGCAATGAAAGGGAAAAATTCCAGGTCTCTTTTTAAATAATCATTTTCCTGGGCTATTTTGAGCTTTTCGGGGGGGGGGGGGGGTGAAATTGCCCCAAACTCAAATTCTGAATCCATTCCATGATGTTGGTTAACTGGCTGTCATGACAGGCAGTGTTGTGGTTAGCATCTCCACTTTTAATCAAGGCAATGATTCCTGGAAGAGGAGGGCACCCTTACCAATTCCAGGGAGTGTTCCATAGACCTGTTGGTAAACTTATTTATCAGTTCATGAATGGCTTTGCTATGGAAAGCTACATTGAATGCTTCTGCTAAAGATGGGATAAAGAACTGGATTGATATTAATATAATGAACAATTTCTGTCTGATGCAAAGTATATCTAGCAAATGCTCTTTTAATACTGTCTTTGTATAATTATTTTTGATACATGCTAGCTTATTTAGGAAGGGTCCATTTTAATGTTTCAAATTTGTCTCCAAGTTTTAGATAGTGAATATTTTTGTAAGTCTAAAGCTGATTATTTAAAATTAGAATGAAAATTGCATTTTTCAGGTGCGTATCAATTTGATATTTTGCTTAAGGAATTGCGGTCTGTTTTTAAGACAATTTTGTTTGCACATATGATTTTCAGACTAACTTTAAGAATGATAGAGTATCATATTGAATTGAGCAAATTTATCCACAATCATCAATTAATTGATAAAGGTAACTGCCAATTTCTCCCTTTTCTTTGACTGTGTCAGTGACTTGGTTGTGTGGGAGGCTAAGCATGAAGCCCAGGGTTACACTCCATACTCTTATTATATTAATAACCTTGGCATGGCTCGGGAAGTCTGCCCGGGGAGTAGGGGAAGTATGCGTGGAAATGAGTGATTTCCTTGGAAGATGTCAACGTATAAAACGACGTCATGCGGGAAGGGCACGGGCACACTTCAACCAAAGTAAGGCTGAAGCGTCAGGGATTAGGCTTAAATTGGATAAGAGCGGGTAGGGAGGCAATGACAGGCTATTTAGATCATGTGAACCTGTAGTGTGTGTTCTCGGAATAGATTATCAGTGATAAAAAAAAATGGTCCTATGACTACAAAATATCTGATAACTTTGGGAGATAATGTTACAAAGACGTGACAAAAAGCAGAAAATATAAGGATATAGGGATGGTTGAGCTCAGCATCTATATTGTCCTATGTTTATTCATCTATTGATATTTGCACTAAAGAAGAATTGTCACTGTCAGTTGATATGGACTTTGGATCAGTGGGCACACGGTTCAAATCTCACTATATCAGTATACAACTCTCAGCCTAGTTGAAGTAGATTGATTGCTTGTGAGACTTTATTGCTTGAAATAGCTAGTGTCATTACTGGCAACTGCTAATGCTTGGGTATTGATCTTGGAGGACCATATGTAGGCATCCTGGGTTATACGAATAAAAACGTGAAAGCTAACAGGAAGAGTGGTTAGAAGGTGATTGTAGATGAGATCCCTCAACAGTCCTTTCCTTGCTTGAGATGCTCGTTAAATAAATCGGTGAATTTACTTAGACGTGCCATCTAGAACCGGGTCGTTGTTGTAATGAAAGTCATCGTCACTTGTTCCTTTCTCCGGTTTGTTATTTAGATTGATCAGATAGCGATTTGTAGTTTGGGTCGATACGCTTGTCGTCAGTTGAACAGGTGAGACGTGCGTGTGCTAGTCAAAGACGCATCGGAGGTCAAATTGTTATGTGCTAAGAAGAGTGTCAACATGATGGCAACTTACAGGGTGAAATTTCTTTGAGCTAAGATATTCCTCGTCTTTATTTTGTCACATAGATTCAAGGAAGAATGGGGGGGGGGAGGGGGTTGACAGTCAAATTTTGGGGCTGTAAACTAAATGGTATTCCTGCATATCTTGAAACTTTTGGTCCATCTTATGGGGAGGAACTTTTTTGTCCCATTGAAATAAGGAGAGGTGGAAGTTGATAGGTGAGCTAATTGAAGTAGAGGGGAAGGAGATATGAGAGGAATGTGTGTGTGTGTGGGGGGGGGTTAAACAATATTTTATCCCTGTATGTCTTGAGTGTATTGGTCTCTCTGATGTTTGTAAATGCTGATTAACAAACTTCAATGACTTAATCTTGTGACGTTTAACATTGGGGGTATACCCTACTCCCCCCCCCCTGTCCTGACAGTGACGATGACAACTTCCTTGAAAATTGATCCAGAATAGTATCTTAACCACAGCTATGAAAAAATTGTGGTGAAATATAGTCCCAACATATGGTATACATGTCAGCCATACTTAGTGCTTCAGAATGTAAAAGAGTGAAGTACGTTACTTTCAATTCATCCTGAATTTTAATCAGTAATGATTTTTTTTTTGTTTTTTGCTATGGTAGCATGTCGGTCACCAACAGCAAAATATTTCAGAGTTTATTAACTTTGCAAATTTATGCATGAAATCATGATCTAACTTAAAGCACCAAAATTGTTATTTTTTTGTAGATGCTCTTTCTAGGATTCTGATCGAAAATACTTATTAAAGAAGAACTTGCATAAAATTAATATCAATTATTAATATTAATTTTATGCAAGTTCAGGTTTTATTTATTTTTCAGTTTTTCAATCTTTTTTCAGTTTGATACACTCTTTGGATCATAACCAGCATGGAATTAATTGCTCTAATCTTGAAAAAAAAAGCATGGTCATGAATTAAAGATATGGAAGTAGAAAATATTGTATAACTTTGGAGCCATCATCTTTTTTGATTTTATCAATTTGGTATCAAAAGATTGGCAAGACTCAAAAAAACATTGTCATGAAAAATTGTCTCATTTACGTTTAACTTGTGAAACATTCTTTTGGGGTACATCGCAATTAATAACATTTTATAAGAATTCTTTATACTCCTATTCCCCTTATCTTTTACATGCAGATGTATTGGAAATCGTTCTTATGTTTCTGTGTTTGTTTTTTCTTTCAGATAATGGCTGAAATCAATGAACACAAGATCAAGATCTATGAATTCCCTGACATCGAGGAAGAGGAAGAGAACAAAGAAAATAAACGTCTTACAGTGAGTTGATCATTTCATCTGTCTGCTTCGTTTCTTTATTCAATCACGTTTTTCATTCACATTGACATTTTCTTCATCACTTGCCCAAATCAATTATCAGAAGTCAAACCCTACAAACTTTTCAATATCTCATCCACAAAAAAACCCACAAGTATAATTTGATAAATGTTTGAAAATTTCATTATTTCATCATTTTAAAATTTGATCCCTGTGATGCAACATATCTTTATAGATTTCAATCAGGCATTACCTAAAAAGACTTGATTAAATAATATAAAACTAAACCAATAGATGGGCAGTATACTTGTGTTTAGTGTGCAATTGTAAATGATGATAATTATAATTATTTGCCATCTATCTAGTTGACTATTCTGAGGTGTTGAATTGTAAATTGAACCTTGTAATCAAATCCAGTAATTTATGCTGCATTTCTTGTCATTTATAAAGTACCTGTATCCTGTACTCTATGAGGATGTTTTACAAACTACTTTTGCTTTAACCTACTACCTATATCTAAATGGGCATTAAATATATTTAAAAAATTATATGATATTTGCTAGGCTTTATTAAATTGTGCAAGTTTCTGCTACTATTACTAATTTGAAAACTATCATTGTGGGAACATACTGTATAATAGCTGGGTTTCGTTCTATCCCTTCAAATTTGATAATTTTTGAAATTATATTCCTTTCTTGCAGTCATTGTTGTATAGCCTAATATAATAATTACAATTAGAAGTAAATTGGTATGAAAATATAAGAAACTTAGTGAACAATGTATTGAAATTAGCACAGAAAAAGGGGGTTGACATAAAAGCAGCAGATAATTTCTCGATAAATGTTTGCTATACACTTTCACATGGATTTGTTTTATTTATACCAAATTTGAATAGGTTCATGTATAGATTTAGACTGATTCTTTAGATAGATTACATTCATTTGTCTGTTTGCATTAGTTACAAGCATTTGAATCACATCTCTGTAAAAGTGTTCCTTTGGAATATATATTTATGCATTTTTATAAACCACTGCATTGGTGAGTTGGCTCTAACGGCTGATTTTCAATTTTTGTTTTCTGTTCTTTTGTTTTCTTTACTCATCTTTTATTTCTACTCACCCCATTTTTAACTTATATTTTCATAACTACTCCCATTGACCTTCCTCCCTTTCCTCTGTTATAAAACTTTATATTATGGTGTTTGGGGTTATCTATGTTCTCTTTTATGAAAATATTACCCAAACTCTACATTTTCTTGATTTCTGCTGTGATATCTTTGGGTTTTATTTCTTCTGAAATCTGTTCTTTCTTTGTGCATTACACAACTTTTTTTGTCATCCATTCTTCCTTTCTTTGTAACTCTCACTGCCTCCCCCTGTCCTCTTATGCCCACTCGTTCCTGTTTCCCCTCGTCTCTCTTCCCTTTTGCTCTTTCTCTCTTTCACTCTCTCCCCTTTCTGATGTTGGCTCTTCTCTCCATTACTCTTTCCTGTCTCTCATTTTCCTCTCATCCTTATTCCTCTTTTATCCCTTCATTCTTGCACTCTCTCTTCTCTTTGGCCCCCTTTCCACTGTTGGTTCCTCTTTTCATCACTCGTCTTCTCCCCTTCTCTCCCTTTCCTTTTATCTCCTTTCATCCTTATTCTTCCTTCTCCCCTTCCATTTTTCCTCTCTCCATCACTTCTCTTTCCTCCCCCTACTCTACCCCTCTTGTTTCCCCATTACCTCTCCTAACCCCCCCTTGCTCTCATTATTTTCTTACTCATGCACCCCTATTCTTGCACCTTAATCTTGCCTGCCCCTAACATCACATATCTTGAATGCCATTTTATGAATGGTCTGATGCACGATTGCATCCTGTCCAATCAACAACCTCGATCATTTGAACGAACCAATAGCAACGGAGGAATGGTCCAAAAGAGAAAGATACTTCTCCCAACAGTCTCAAGGTATATCACTCGTCATTTTTTTTTTGTCCTACAGTTGGCTTGAAATCACATTCTTTCAATTACATTTGTATCAATTAAGATTTGCACTCATTTGCATCTTGCCTTTCTGTTTCAGTTCATTGTATTTGTTTTTTTCTTCTCTTAATACCAATTCATATTTGCTTCAGTTTTTAAGGCCTGAAGTAAAAGTGCATCCTAGAATGCTATTGAATTGCATTTTATTTCATTTTCATATGATGATATTGAGGTTATGCTGCTTGACTCTCATTTGAGCATGATAGCTTTATTGAACAAAACCTCCTTTCTTTGTATCAGCAGAGGAAACAAACGCAGAGCTGCCCATTAAAGTTGTGATTTGCAAATGAATAATGACTTAAATGTTTAGAAAATATTTTATCATGCTTCTAGTCAAAATAATCACTTAAGAAGATTCAATGATAATATTCCAGATATTGTTTTCTGCATCATATGCTGTTTTTTTTTAATGCATGTGTGAAAGGTTTGTGAAATAAGATTGAATTTTCGAAAGCAGGTTTCTTCAATTAGTATGAATGCAGCAAATCACCTCTTACTTCTTACTTTGGTAATAAAATTATCCTGAACTATGCCATTAATTTGCCATGCCTGTGCCTATAATTGATCTCAAGTGAGCTTTTCTATGCTTTGATGTGTGTATCAACAACAAAGAAAGGAGATATATTCATAAGACTAGAATTTAAAATTATATTTTTATAATAGTGTGCATTTGCCAATAATGAGTGAAGTGTAATTGTTAGTTTTATCACTGATCACTAACTGCGTAATGGTGAACAGCTGTCATTGTCCATACTGTACTTACATGTATGTCCAAAAATACAATGATCTTTTAGCATTTAAGCAAGTGGACATTATAGAGTCGTTCCAGGAAAATGTATATCTTTTATATGGTCTTTATCTTTCATCTAATATCTTTGCTAAGAACTGTGGTAACTGCATTGCACTACCCAATGAGAAAATGCAATTTAGATGACGCTACCAAGTTGATTCCATGCATTTCTGTGTTGCTTTGTGATGAGTTGTTTCTTTCATTTTCATTTGTGTCACTGTCTTTTGTTATTAAAGAGAATATTCAGAGTCAAAAGAGGCTTGAAAAATATGTGATATGGCTTGTCCTGCTTGTGATACATTGCATCAATTTGTAATGGAATTCAAGAGGGCTTTGGTAAAGCTTTCTTGGGCAATAGATACATGTAAATAAAACAAATAAAGCACAGACCTGTGCAATTCAAGGAATCAAGATAATATAGAAATCAATGAGCTTTGGGGCCCCGACATTGCAGAAAAAGTTGCAATCAAAGGCAACTCCATATATAAACCGCAACTTGGATTTTCAACCAATCAAAATCACATATCAGATTTGTGCTTGATTTTTTAGTTGCGATCAAACGCAACAAAAATGCAACAGTCCCCTGGCTGATAAGAAAGCAGGATGATGACCACCATGCTTCATACAGTATGTTATCTACATTTAGCTATGCATATGCTACATAGCTCTGATAAGTTTCTGTTGAATACAAAGTAGAAAATTCTTCTGTTAGCTTGTTGTAGTACCCAATGATTTATTAGCTATTATAAGTATACAAGACTTGGGAATGGAAACAGCAAAACAATTACATCCAAAACATCCTTATATAATTGCTACAGAACGGCTGTTTTATAGTCTGACTGCTTTATTTCCTCTGTTTTTAACAACATAATTAAATTTTATGATTTCATGCCCCCTTTTAAACCAAAATAAAAGTAAGCTCAAATAACCCATTTAAAAAGAGCTGCTATGAATAGCTGCCAATATTGCTGGTAGATATAGAAAAACCTGAACGCTCAAATTTCTTGTTGGCAGAGACTAACATATGAGGCATCCACTTTTTATCCCAATTTGTATGAAGGCTCGATCTGCAGCACCTAAAAAGAAGAAAATCTCAGTAAGTGATTCTGGGAATGCATTTTTTTTTGCCGCAAAAATTCATGACTTAATAAATTTAACAGCATGTTCTTCATTCTGTTGCACATACATGTATTTCCGCAAATGATTTTTAAATTTGTCTTTTTTTTATAAGGGAATGCTGAACATCTGAATAATCACCCTTTTTTAAGCTCTCGAAAGTAAGATGTGATTGAAAAATAACATAGAGAAAAGATAAATATTTCTTAATCAAATAGTGCAAGCAAGATCTTTAGATATTACAGTGCCAAGAACCAGTAAATGCCTGGTGGTATAGCAGAACAGTGATTGGTTGGGGCGGGGGACTGGAAGACATGCATGATATTAAAAAAATAATTTTGTTGTTTAATCGCATCAAATCTAGTTTAAAATGGGGACACCCTTCATTCCCATTCTTTAAAAATAAAATTGCATGCAGTTTTGTCCATATTAGTTGAGCTTTTTCTTGAAATAATTTTTTTTCCAATGTGTTGATACATGTATATGCCCCTTGTTATCATTTTACAAGTAGTTAGACCAAAGATATGAACCCTTTAACATAAAGCATAGCAATCAATTTAATATACAATTTATTTGTATGATTGCTTGCACAATATGACCAATGCTATCAATTGTAAATATCAATAGCATGATCAAAAGCTTTGGGCACTGGTATACTAAACCAGTCATGTGACTGCAGTAAATATTTCGGAGAAATTCACTTCTACATCTATGTGTAGAGAATATTAAAATACAAATTTCTTGAATACTGTATTTCTATTTAAATTCTACTGTTATAATTTAATGAATGAAGGTGCCAATTTAAAGGTTATAAATATTTTGTTTTTCAATGTTTACTCAGAATATATCAGGGTGCCAATTCATAAAAGTGGTGATCATTCACAAGTTGTCACTGAAAATAAAGTGAAGTCCTTGATTATTATTGGTTGAGAATCACTGTCATTACTATGACAATTCTTGGTGAATGATGATTGTGTGTCCTGCCATCCCCCAAACCAACAATGTGTCACCATGGAAGGTTCTTTTTAAATAGCCAACTTCAAACGGTAAAAAAATGAAAATGAGCACATCTGAAATGGTAATTCTTCTTCATTCTACCAAAATCTGAAGTTTAAGTTCAAGAAAATTTGAGATACTGTAGTTTCTTTTACGTAACCTGTTCTGGACTGCTGTGGATTTTTCACCAAGATTGCACATTGTGCATACCTCATGGTTCTAAAGTGAACCACTAACCTCAAACCTTGTTTTCTGCATATTCTCTGAATGTCTTCTACATTCAATCTTGTAATTGATTGGGGGTTGGAATTCCGATATTTTTAAATATTTTCTATTCCAGATTTTTTTTTGTAATTTTTTACATGAAATCCTTTGCCCGAGCGGGGCACCTCGGACTTTGCCAGTGACTTAGTGACCCTTGGCTATATTTCAGATTTTTTTCAGAGGGGAATATCACGCCTGATTATATCATTTAAACCTAGAAATGTATTTTTTCAAACCATTAAAAATCTCAAAATTCCTGTGAGGTGACTTCTTGTATGATTTGGGGGTTGCAGGTGACAACTTGGTCAGTAGACGACGAGTCATAATACATTCCCTCCCCCTTTGAAGTGTGACTAGCAATCTTCATGTATTGTTTTTGTGAGCATGCCTTGATGTGGTAATGAACTGTCCTCTGCTGTCTTTGTATCCTTGTAAAAATGTAACCCCCCCCCCCCCCGCCAAAAAAAAAATAAGAGTTAATAATTTATGTTCTCTTTTTGTAGTTAAAAGTGATATTAGAGTGATGTCATGTATCATTAAAATAGAACACAAACTAATATACTCCCATAGTGAAGAAGTGATATAGGAACGTGAAATGAATGAAGTATGATGTATTTAACATTGCGCAAATCATACATTTGCTTAAGTCGATAACTGCTATTCTCTCTTTGTAGTTAAAAGTGATGTCAAGTATTATATGGAATATAAACTTATTCCTCCCATAGTGAAAGAAGTGATATATGAACTTGAAATGAATAAAGTATGATATATTAAATGTTGTACAAGTTAAACATTTGCTTAAGTCTAATTGTTTTGAATTTCAAATCCTTTGAGCTAGTGTATTATATCCAATATACAAGTTCTATAATTTTTTCTCAGTCCTACCTAATTTCTGTCATTCCTATAACTATTTAAACATGCAATTAAAATGCAGCTCTATTTTATTTGTTTAATATGCTATGCTAAGTGGGAACTTTTAGATTTATTAAAGTTGACAGCAGGTTATTTACAATGAAACTTCTTGGAGTATTTCACCATTAAGACCCAATTGTAATGCAGATGAATAATGGAAATGAACATACAGTTTATTGGTTCTACAACATGCTATTGGATATAAGATGTATACATGTACATACTGTTTATTTCTTTTGCATTATAAACCCCTCAAAAAAAGTTCCGCAACTCAAGTTTAAGTGCTAATAAATTTCTTAGTGTGCCATCATCATATGTAAAAGTGGTATCATTGGAAAGTATGATTATTCCTCTTTACGATCATGTGTCATTTGTAATGCTAGTGTTATCATGAAAAACACAGACATGATAAATATGCAGCAATGTAAGAAATGAAATGTTGCAAAAATTCGTTGCCATGTCATGTTTGAGTTCTGCAACTCAAACTGCAAGTTTGAGTGCTAATAAATTTCTTAATGTGCCATCATCATGTGTAAAAGTAATATCTTTAGAAAGTATGATTATTCTCCTTTACAATCATGTGTCATTTGTAATGCTAGTGTTATCATGAAATACACAGACATGATAATATGCAGCAATGTTAGACATGAAATGTTGCAAAATGCGTCGTTTGCAATAGCGAATTTCAATTGTTTCGAGGATGGACCGAGTGCATTCACTGTGGTGGAAATTCTATAGAAATGGAGACTCTTGTTGGAAATCAATGCATTTTGCAACATTTCACTTCTGACTTTTCTCGATGTTCAGGGTGATTGCATATTCCATGATTACATAATCACAGCAAATGGCATGTCATTGTAAAGATGAACAATTCAGCTTTCCAATGATACCAGTTTCATCTTTTATACTTCATTAACCAAAAAGATATCATCCCCCAAATCCGAGTTGCAAAACTTTTTTTGAGGGGTTTATATACATGTATCTTTTTATTCTGTCCTATTTTATTGTCATTCTCTGCTGAAAATAATTTAAAGACTCTGAAGACCTTTAAGAAATCTTAGAAATGTATGTAGATTGACGTAATGCTTTTTTTCTTGTCGTGATGATTTATTCTGTCTCTTTGAAATGCCTGCTTGCTTGGTGATTTGATTGTAAATGTAGAAAGTACACCTCTCTAAACTGCTATTTCCTTTTTACAGACCTGCTTTTTCACCTTAAAATGTGAAATATTGAAATGAATTTGAGGGGGAAAAAGAATCAGTGTTACCAATTTAATATTTTTTTGTTTCCATGTGATATAGGAACGGGTTCCATTTGCTGTTGTCGGTAGCAACCACATTATGGAGGTCAACGGGAAGCGGGTCAGAGGTCGACAATATCCGTGGGGAATCGCTGAAGGTAATGTGAAAAAAAGATTACTATTATTCTATAATCTCAGATTGGCTACATACTGGTTTTTAAGAACCCTCTATATTGAATATGCCAATAGAAAGTGGAAAAAAGCATTTTTCAAGTCATCAATGATAACTCATTTCCACCCTTTTTTACCCACAAAATGGAAGTTTTGTTTGAAAATATAGCCTTCATGAAATTTGCCAAATTTGTTCTATGCCTGAGTGGTGAATGAGTGTTATCTCACCAATATATGTTTTCATACTGTACCTTCAAAATACTGCCATACTTATTAAGCCATTGACAACAGAGTTTATTCAGACTTTGTACAGTGACTATTGGGTTCTTTGTTTAAAGAGATGGCATTTCATGAAGATTTTGTCAATGATTTTTGCTAACCAATTTGCCCTTGGCCAATCAGGGTGGATTTCCAATAGTTTATAACGATTGTCGGTGAAAATCATTGACTGTTTGCTTTGTGAAACACTCCCAGTTCTTTCCTTTCATCGTCTTTTTTTATACAGTCGAGAACTTGGAACACTGTGATTTCATTCCTCTACGTAACATGCTAATCAGAACACACATGCAAGACCTCAAAGATGTGACCAACAATGTCCACTATGAGAACTTCAGATGTCGTAAACTCACCGCAGTCACGTCGGGCGACGCCAAGAGAGGCGGAAAGTAAGATTCAGTTAAACGTTAACTTTTTTTAAACAGCAACACTTCCAGCTTTTGAATGTGTGATGGATAGAGAAAGTATAAAAGAGCATTGCTCAGAGGCATAAGTATTTTAGGGTTAATTTTTTCTTGTGTAATTTGATTTTTAGGGAAGCAAATGTTAATTAACTACTGAAAAACAAGCCCCTTAAAATTTTTTTTTTTAAAATTCCAACCCTGGATTTAGCCTAAGGGTTTTGCAGTGAACTGAATATGCCTGTGTGCTACTGGCTTGGGCATATTCCCTCTTCAGTCCCCAGGTGGGTGTTTCATAAAGCTGTTTGTAAGTTAAGAGCAACTTTAAGAACGACTGGTGAACATTTCTTACGCTCTAAATAATCACCAATGAATAATAATGGTCAATATCTTTTACCATGAGAAAGGATCACCAGTCATTCTTAAATTGTCTCTTAACTTACGATTAGCTTAATGAAACAGCCCCCCAGGAGACTAGACACATCTATGTCTCTCATTGCATTTGCAGTCCTTATATCTGGACAGTGTCTTGTCTGGAGATATGGAATGCTCCCCAGGGAGTAGAGAAAGCGCATACATTGCGTGTGGGGAAGCCTGGATCAGTTACTGGGGTAATAACATACAATGGTGCTAAAAACTTAGTGAACCCTACCAGAAAATGAATATATTTTAAAGTGTTCAAATTCTGCCATCTCTATATTTTTTTATTGTGGAGCCAGGTGATATGATATAACATTCAATATAGCGTGTTTCTGTGGGCTCTTCGGACATTGTAACGTTGTTGTTTCCGTACAACTTTCAGCATGAAGGAGTGCATTTTCTGGTAGGGGTTCACTAACTTTTTAGCACCACTGTATCTTGAAAGCACTTAACAGACATCATTTTCTGTAGTAAGCTCTATATGAAATCAGAATATTACTGTTATGATACAAATATCAAATAAAATTACCCTTTTTTCCTTGTATCTTTAGGGCTAGCTCAAAGAACCCGATAGCACAGTTTGAAGAGGAGAAGCTTGAGCATGACAAGAAGATGAGAAAGATGGAATCAGAGATGGAACAAGTCTTTGAGATGAAGGTCAAAGAAAAACAGAAGGGATTAGAAGACTCAGAAGCCGATGTATGTATGCCAATCAAAACGTTGAAGTGTTCTTAACACTAAGGGGCATTGCACAAAATATCACCAGGAATCAATTGCAAATCTTCAATTTATTACAAAACGTATTCAATAACACATCAAATTTCAATGTTAATGTTCTTTGCCCCCAAACTAATATTGTTCCTACCAAATTAGTACAATTGGCAGGTGTGCGATACGGTTGCTCCAATGGAAACCTTGATATTGATTGACTGCTGAGTCCCGTTACCACGGTATTTAGTATAATTTCTGGTAAATGGTCTATACCTTTTTTGACTGATTTCCACTTGGTCTCAACTCTTCTTAGCCTAAATTGTTAGAACAATTTTTTTTCAACCAAAAAATTTCATTTGACAAAGAAAAAATTGGACCAACGGGCATTGCCTTGAAATGATATTCTTTGCTATCTACTTTTGCAGTTCTTTCAGAACTGAGTCAATCAATGAATAATGGAAATTAGACTCAATGAGAATTAGATTATATTGGTATTAGACCAAGTGAAGTGTTATAATAAACCAAATGGGTTTAGACCATGTGGTATTAGACTATCCTTTAGACCAGTTGCTTTGTAGATCAAGTGAATAAAACCATCTGTTGTACAATAATTCTATAGATGCAAAAACGTCTGGAACAGATGAAGAAGGGCCTGGAACAGCAGCAGCGTGACTTGGAAGAAAAGAGGAGAAACTTTGAGAAAGAGAAGGAAGCTTTCGATGAAAACCAACGTATAAGGGATGAACAACATAAAGGATCAAAGTAAGTTCTACTCTTTGCTTTTTCCAGCTTTGGGTTTTTGAAATAAAAAGGGAAACTAGCATTTGAAATCGGGTGTTTTAACTTGAAAAGGGGATGACAATTTTTTTTTTAATCAAGAAAAGAAATGTATGTGTCCCATTTCATGAAGAGTTGCTATGATAGGAACTCTTGCTGGAATGTCACCTTTTATTGGAAGAGCCAATCAAACAGAATTCTCACTGTTGCTATGGTAATTGACATTCCAGCAAGACTAGCTATGATAGCAACTTTTTATAAAATAGAGCCCTGACATCCTCCCAAGTCATAGGGTTTAGAATATGATTCTAGATAGCAATTTTATTGCACCATACTCCGGCTGGATAAAAAGCACATATTGATGCATATTCATTTTATATATATACAATATTGTTATGGGTGGTTGGTTTTAAATGATTAACCTCTTCAGAAGCCATGCAAATATGATTTCTTTGAAGTTGTATGCTAATGAGATGCCTTTTACAAGTTTAGTTAGAAGTTTAGTGGTTTCCTGTGCAATAGTTATGTAACATATATGAGAGCTGAGTAGAATTATTCCTTCGATATCGTAGTGCTCAGGTAGCTGAAAAGAAATCCTCTCTGATAATATGTTGGTTTTGTTGGAACAGACAATCGGTCCAAGTTAATTCCACTTAGAATTCCTTTTATTACAACTGGAACAGATTGTATATGTTGTTGGAGTGGTTTCTATCAAAACCAACATATTAACAGGCTAGTCTTTGCCTTAAAGAGCTCCATCTATTTTAACATTTAACTACCTTTTACTACCTATCTAATATGGCAAATAACAGCAAAATAAACAAAAGTGATTTTACTTACCGTATATTACTGGTTTAATGCTTGTAGAATTGAACTAGGCCACTTGACTAATTGCTTAAATTAGCTCAAATATGATATTTACTTTTCTTCATTTCTTAATCATCATCCACATCTTACCATCTCATTTCATCTATCGCTATTATTCACCGTTTGAAACTTCTTTTATCTATGAGATTTATGTTTCACAAGTTTTCTGTTTGGGTTTATTCTTTTGTTCGCCGAAATACTAGATTGTCATAGATTTTTGTGGAATATACTGAATTATGAAAAGCATATTTAGTTCAGTCATCTTTGTCTTTTGTGGATGTTGAATTATTCAGATTTATGAGAAAAATGAGCAATGGATCTACTTTCCTCTGGCTTTCTATTTGCCAATGAAGGATATATACTGCCCTCTTTGTCTGTAAATATACCAGGTTATTTTTTACAGAAGGAATTGTGGAATCCATGGACCCCTCACCCCCCCCCCCCCCAAAAAAAAGAATAATAAAAAAATAGAAAATAGATAAATAAATAAAATAAATAAACTTCATAAGAAAATCCAACTCCAGAAAAAGGTCTGTCTACCTAGTTATTCTTTAAAAATAATAGGAAAAAACTTAAAGAACAGAAGTCTGTTCTGTCATATGGTTCAGTTGTATAAAATCTTTTACATTGGCATGAAAATTGATAGATATGTATTGGGAAGGTGCCTAGATACAAAAGTCTCTGTTTACCTGAATTATTACATCTTACAATTCAATCTGTGATTCCATTTTAATTTAGATTATATTATGGTATCAGCTGTAACAATTTCTAATATTTTTAGTTTCACATATCATTTGATCATATAGTTGAATAGTTTAAATGAACATTTAGGTAATTGCTTTACTGCCATAATTCATCATCACAATAAGATACTAGTATATATTCTAAAATGATGATATTATTCTGCAGTTATAAGGGGCTGAATACATGATAGTCCTTCTTGGACTTAAAATTTCTTACTTTTCAAGAAAAATTTTCTGGGGTTTTTAAAAGTTGTTGAATTGGTTTTCCTGCGATTCCACAAATCCTTTTGTTTAGTATCATCTTGAAACATG
The DNA here is from genome assembly GCF_018143015.1 of Lytechinus variegatus. NCBI lineage: Eukaryota > Metazoa > Echinodermata > Echinoidea > Temnopleuroida > Toxopneustidae > Lytechinus > Lytechinus variegatus. Next base: position 35,372,828 of record NC_054741.1, read on the forward strand.
GCAAGTGAACAACGCAGCATTGGCTGTGCTTTTATGGACTAGTCGTCTTCCTGAGAATTTAATTACCGTTGATACACAAAGGACATTGGTTGTGAAAAAAAGTCAATATGATACTTTTCTTTTGGTTTTTAATTCCTATATTTTCTTTTTTCTTTGATTTCAAATTTCATTTGCATTGAAGGAAAGGAGGGTAACTATGCATAAATTCTTGTCAAAAAATGTACTCTGCTTTCTGTCCTCACAAGTGAAAGTTTGAATGTATTTTACTTTTTTCACTCATTCGGTGAAGGTCAAATTATGTTCAATTCTCACCCTCTACATTCATAAATCAATTATTTTGTAGTACTTCATGCTTTTATAAGAAACAATGAGCAAAGAAAATATTGTATTCATTTCTTCCATTGACCAATTCAATCATTTCATTTTATTGGCTTGCAAGAAATGTACCGGAGTAGTCACAAATCATGCAATTTTCATTGCTTTGTACTGTTCAAGCATATAATTCATAAAAAGACAAATAAAGTGCATGTTTTACCATTTTTGCCATTTTCTGTTAATACCAAGCTCACATCACATGAAATAAGCATTATCATCACGATGTAGAAGAAAAGCTAATTTTTACGAAAATCTCACTTGAATGTAAGATGCAATGCATGAAAACTATATGAGAATCAGCAATTCATGAGGACTGGAGACTCGATACAGTATAAGTCGTTTGACGTAGTTCCATAAACGTGCGTTAAGTCAATGCTGTGTACGTCTGGTGTCCTGCCAGTCGGCCATCTTGCCTCATTTACATATAACCTGTGTATTTACAGACTGTGGGCCATGCAAATTGCATTCCACAGGAAGAAGAGCATACTCATGAAGCCGCCCAAGCTCTTCAGTAGTACTGCCGAATGACAGCGCCCTCTCTCGGTCGCGGGGGACACTTACAACATTTAGGAACAAACAAAAAAAAGCGTAAAGAGAATTCATCATACACATCACCACCACCATCACATCACCTCATGCGTATGTAGCGCACCCGTAGTTTGAGGTCAAGCCTTCCCCGCGACAGAAATTTCCCCCTGCTGTTTTATTCGTAAGTTGGAATGGCGGAACTAACTTTTGCCTGCCGGTAAATGATGCATGTTAGTAGGGTACACAGACGACTCCTGTAGGGAAATGGAATTATCCATTATTTAAATTCCCGAATACTTGTGATGTTGGAAACACTGCCACTATAGGGAATCAAAGTAGATTCAGCTCGCCACATAAAATAGTTGCAAAGACTAGACACATTTTGAATGCATGGTGCCATTAGCATGTATGTATCTATTGCACAGGTCTGCAATTCTTTTTAAGCCATGTTGAATCACCCATATTTAGGGCTGTTCAGATCATAATCTAAAGCCTCAATCAAAAATGTCTTCAGACAGACAGTGAAGTTATTTTTTATACTAGAGTAAAGAATCTGGTTCAAGGTGGGATATACTGCATAAAGTTCTTGCTGGGGTGTAACATGCAACTTCAAGTCAACCAAGCAGATTTTGTAATTTCATGATTCTGGAAATGACTTTTTGCCCTTGTTAGCTATTTGTAAAGTGTTTTTGAAATTTCTTAAGGTAGGGTAGTTCCTAACATGGATTCGGAAGATGGTTTCACTCAAAGAATGTCCTAGAAAATATAATTATTATGCTTTCTTAAACACATAGTGGCATTGTTTTCATTAGCAAGTATTGCTCAAGAATGTATCTAAATAAATGAATACCATTTCCCTATTCAAGTTGTCTGTGTACTTTGTATAATTATTGAAATCTTGGATGATTTTGGTTGCGTTTTTGTTGCATGTTTTTAGTCTTGGTTGTATGGTCAATCTCACTCAAGTCAACAAGTGATTTCCTTGAGGTTGACTATGTTTCATTGTGCTTGCCTTTGGAAGAGCCTTCCAGTCCCTCTGTACAGTGTACTTTGCATGGATAAATGCTGTTTGAAAGTTCAATGTTGAAAAATTTCCTCAATGTGAAAGGTTCTTGTGGTATGATACCCCAACCACTTTTGTTGCTGAGTTGTAGAGCTTGTGAACCCCGTTTCTTTGTCTTTTGAACCTTAGTCGTATGGTTGTCACTATTAAAGTTTCATTAAGTTTCAATATGTCTCAATTTGGGCACGGTAGGAAACAAAGGGTAGACCTATTTTAAGGTCTTACACCAAGTGTGATACTCTGGATATACCTTCATATTTCAAGAATGAAAATAAGCTATGTTCGTCTTCTTCAGTTGCATGCTGTATGGATAAAATGTGAATGTCCAGGGGAGATGTAATCAGCTAGTGCCAGTGATTGTTGATCGTGTGCATGATGAGCTTGTCATGACTGTTGTTAACTTTTTATATTATTAAAGTTAGATATCCTGTCATATGACTGTCATTGATGTTCTAACCCTGGCCCTTATCCCTCAAAAAAGGTTCCAAGTTTCCTTCCCAATCGCATGCTGTCTTCCTTCAAATTCAAAGTTTGTCATGAGCTTTTCCTGAATGTCTTTTAATTGTCTTGTTTCTTGAGCTTCCTTGTATTGTTTTTCCATCACCTTCACTTGTATTTTGCTCAGTGTTCTTAAATTTTTCTGTCTATTAAATTTTTTATTTATTTTAAGATATTTTTCTTTATAATCATCATTGCTTATTAGATATTCACCTCTCTTCCTTTATTGTAATTTGAATGATTAAATCTGATGACTTGGGTAATGATTTATCTGTCAAAGTGCATTAATGCAAAGAGACATTAGTTTGGTCTGGTAACTCTGTCATGTAGTATGCATTATAAAACCCAAGGGGAGCATTTCCTGGAACAAAGAGTGGTTTTTCAATGAAAACTGTTAAAGGCTACTGAAATACTTACATCTGATTGGCCCAAAAGCAAAGTTGTCAGGGAAAATCAGTGACAAGATGCTTCGTGAAACACACCCATCATTGCTAGGTTTATATGTTCAATGGTTGTGTGGCCAACCATGAAATATACTCTGAAAATCAAATGAAAACAATGATTATAAAGCAATACGACGGACCTGGGTATGTTCAGACCGTTAAGGCCACCGCACACCTTACGACTGTCCGCGATCCGATTTTGGAACAAATCACATTTTGCTCATTTTCTGAAGATGTAAATGGAACATATTGTATTTGAGGTTAAAATTAATTGAAATGATAATATTATAAGCATTTTGAAAGATTGCAAGCCCTTATTTTGGAGTAAAGTCCAAATTAGTTTCAAATCGTAGGCCAATCGTACGTCTGCTATGACGTGATTACTACTAGATATTAAATTCTCTTTTATTCTAAGCAGGATGATAGCATGGTCACAAATTTGCTCTTAAGTATTCGTACGATGATTTAGAACATTACACAGTAAGATATTCCAAGTCTCAATATTAGCATCAAATTCTACTACATTTTATTCTGAAATCGGGTCGCAGACGAGTCGTAAGGTGTGCGGTCGTCTTTAAGTGTAGGATTAGAGCATTGGATGAGATTGGTGCAATTGATCAGGTACCATTTCTTTGTTCATGTGGACTGTGAACACACATTAGCGTTGAGGACAGCAATTGACTATAGCAGGGAGAAGGATAAAGTGAAGTAAAAAAGCAGATTTATATAGATAATCATTGATTCTTACAATCAGTCAAGAAATTGTTGTTCAGTTCACTTTTATATAGTCTCACCCATCTGTCAATTGATCCATTTTGCATCAGCTATCTTTAAAAAATCTCTCATTGCAAAATAGACATTTCTGTATTTGTCATATGTGTTTTATGAAGTGTAACATCTTTCCTTCTCTTTGAAGCATGTTGCATCTCAAATGTATGAAAGAACGAACACCCTTTTTGCATTCTTGTTTGCTTCTTTTGTAATGTTTGTGGGTTTGCCTCATATATGTGTAGATATGTAATGGTAGTTTTCAGCTTTGGGGGGAGGGGTTATAGAAAATGCATGATTGTTATTTTTTAGTACTTTTAGTCATGCATCATATGTGAATGTCACTTAATTTTAGAAGGGCAAAGAAAAGTATTTAATATTTTTTCATTCCAAATACATTTCACATCGAAACCCATTATAATTAATATGTGGGAATAATACCTGAATAATTTTTGCCACAAGCCACAGTACCGGTATACTTCTTCACAATAGATCATAATTGCATCATCCTCACATCCTTACATTATTCAAATTTTAGCCAGTCAAGGCATCATTAAACTATTTTGTCTCATTCTCAAACTATCGCTCCATAATTTCTTGCATCATACAGTTCATGTACCATTGACATCAAGTGGTATTGTGTGTAAAATTTATTTAATTTTTACATACATATAAAAATTATATTTATTCATTTTATTTATTCGTTTATTTATTGCTCCAAACAACACTCATAGATGTTTTCATCACTTATTTACTCATACAATTTTTTTCTTCCAAAATTAGGTTTCACAAAATAGACAAGTATGAATTAGGATTTGGATGATTTTATTTTATAGGGACATGAATATGACATTCCTACATCTCCAAATATCTTTTCAATGGTTTACCTCTCTTTCATTTATGCATTTATTCATGATAGTATAATCCATTCTTTTACTTTTTGTTAAAATTTCCTGTCTTTTAAAAATAAAATTTGCAGTTGTCTATCATTATTTTTACTTAATTATATATGTTTTATATTTTATGTATTGATTTTTATTTAATTATTTTTTTTATTTAATTTTTCTATTATTATTTCCCTCATTATTTGTTTATTTATTTATTCTATATTTCATTTTATTAATATTATTATAATTTTTTTTTGGGGGGAGTACATTTTCACAAAATCACATAATCACATATATTCCAAGTTATAACATATCATATCAAGCATACTATATTACACAATATAATGGCAAGCATGAACATATTTCCAGTTTGATATAATTCCATCGATAGACTACAAACCATGAGCATTGTATTCCTTAGAAAAATATTTAATTGTGAATTCTATAAAATCCAATGCTATTTTTTGGTTTCGTGATTTGATAGAAAACCGTTGAGCAAGAGGTGGTCTCTTGATGCTTCCCAAAGGTAAAGTCTGAGGCTTTTCTGAGTTGCAGTCCAATTTTGGCGCTGTTGCTTTATTACTATCATGTTTGTTTTTTGTTGTTTTTTTTCATTTGATTTTGATAGGGCTGCACGATACAATGATAATTGCACATTGATGAATAGATGGTAATTGGTTTTCCAATTACACAATAATTTCTAAATTCAAAAGATTTTAAAAGAAATCCTGGGGTCATTGGCCAGTTAGATATTAGATTAAGACTTTAATAAACCTTTTGGATTTGAATATGTAGCTAAATATTTGAATTTAGATATATTCACATTTAAAGTTAATCTGGAATTTAAAAAAATAACTCCATTTTTCAGCTAGTCACTTTTCACAGCCGAACTGGATTTATTTCAAATCCTTGAAATTCTGAGTGTAAAATAACTTGACAAACCATCGGAAACCTGTTGGTTATGCTAGTTTAACACAAATTTTCAATAAGTCCTATCCTGTCATGAACATGTGATGTCTCCTATCCATGGGTAAAAAAAAATGGTTTGAAAGGTTTTCATAAAATCCGCCTCTTGTCTTAAAGCTGTATAATCAGGGGAAGAATGTCATAAAAGGCAGGAATTAATCATATTTCCTTAAACAAGTTCATGGGTTAAGCCTCTGAAATTATCAGCACTAACACCCCCTCCCCCTCCCCACCAAGTCTAGTTTTACTTTGATGCTTCCATTAGCTGGAAAAAAAGGTATGTGCAAACATAATTTCAAATATTCCTGAGGGATGATACATCGTGCAGCCTTAGCTTTTAATCACTTCAGCAGATCACCCGCTAACTGAGACAGCATTCAGCACAAATAGTTGCTTGGTTTTTCATTTGGAATTATATATTTGATTATGATACCAATTGCAGAATTTGGTATTGATATTTTTTATATATATTCTGTTTGATAATTGATCTGTTGAGATGTAAACACTTAGACACTGTGCTTTAACTAATACATCTATGACTTTGTTTTTGAAGAATTGTTTTGAAGAGAGTATTATTAAACTAACCAAGTACATGAGCCTTCATACGTGCTAAGATTACTATACTGAAATATGATTTTGTTGAAATTATGATGTTTGATATTCCTTTACCTAATGTGCACCAGTATTTCTTACTGGGAGTAGATTTTATAACTTTAAACTTTTGTTTTTGTATCAATTATCAACTACATTCATTGAGAATATAATTTGTTTCCATCCTAGATAATGATTTCATACATTTCAATGTTTCATACATTCTTGAAATGTGTGTTGTTTTTCATTTTAACTTTACATGGTTATTTCAATTTCACAATACATGTGTACATATATTTTTTTTCAGAAAGCACTCTCATACACAAATACAATTATACAATTATGTACATCTACAAGATATCTAATCACCATTAAGTTTCTAAATGATTACGTCTTTTTCACAAACATAGTATTTTAAATAAGACCAAACAAGACCCATCATTATGCAATTTAATAGATGGAGAACAAGGGATTTAATTTATGCATGTTTGAGATTCAATATTTTAGTTGCATATTTTTTCGTTTGCTTTTTTTTACAGTGTTTGTTTGCTTTTAGCATGCTATTGTTTTTTTCTGTTTTATGTTTGTTTCAGTGAGAGTCAGTATAAAAATGTTGTGAAGATTGTGGTCTTTGTAGAATGAATGGTAATCACCAATGTGGATATATAAATTTAAAAAAAAATCAGTAGATATGCAATGCAGTTGTAAAAACAAAGAGAGAATGAAAATAAATACAAATTTAGAAAATGAATAAACTTCAGAATATGGTGAGGATTAAGCAAGAACCGGTTATGGCATTAAAACAGCTCTCCATTCAAACTTGAATGCATTTCCAAAGTGCCTTTAGTCATCAGCTTTAGTGTTTGTCAATTGCCCTTTTCAATTTGAGACACCCTCCCCCCCCACATGCCCTGAACAGAACTTGCCTTTCTCTTTGCTATTTCACTGCTGCATGGAAATGCCTGCAAAGAAAGATTTTTAATTTATTTTTAAGGATGTATTGTTATTTCCGGTATCCACGATAAACATTGGTTACAGCAGGTAGAAGTAGTAAGCATTTCATAATCTTCAAAGCACCCCCCCCCCTTCCCCATCACAAATCATTCCCAGTTTTGTTCTCATATCAGTTGTATTGTTTTGCTAATATTTTGTTATATTGTGTTGCACAGAAGTAGAATGAAGAAAGTGTTTTGTATCATCTGAATATAGTACTGGTACCAAAATGATTTAGGTTTCTTACTCTTTTGAAAAGCTATCCAGTGAGCATTTATCATCTTAACTGCTGGACAGTAATTTCTCTGTCTGATATGGTAGTACATGTATGCAACCTTCCTCAAAACCAACACTAAGTCACCAGGCAAGGCTTCCGGGAAATAGCCCAAATAATATCTTGTCTCTGAAAATCAAAATTTGAAAATTAGCAATTTTAAATGAGTAACATTTTACATTATTCTAGCAAATTTACTGATTTAAACCTAAAATCAGATACAAGTTTTTCTTATACGATTTTTTTTACAGACTAAATGGAAGTTTTATCCAAATTGCACAGAATGCATGCATAAGTGAAGCCATACTTGAAACTTCTATTTTGTTCTTGTTTTTTTCCAATTCTTTTCAGAATCTCTCACTAAAAATTTTTCAATAAATCAAGTACTTACCTGATTTATTGTTGATCCATTTTGACAAGCTACATATTAATTCAAAGCATAGGATCTGCATTTTCTTTTTTTTTGATAAAATTAAAATATCTCAAAATTCATTTGGGCGACTTATTGTTTGATTTGAGATGGAGGGTCTTGCAGTGAGATCTGTCCCATTCTCTTATGTCAATCCATAATTATGCTACAAGTCATCATGTCTAAAAAAAAGAATATAATTTTGCAGCATGATGTGTACTATTTTGCTCCTAGAATGATAGCATGATATTTGTTGCAATGTTTATAACAACTCAATGTGCATTGTGCCATCTGCTCTGATGCGTTAGTAATCTATGTGCATTGTCTTACTTGTTTTTACATCAAGAGGTTTGTTTTTGCTGAAAATGAAATGATCAATCTTTCTCATAATTTTTTCTCCTTTCTTTTTTTTCACTTCGACATTTCCATTTCATTCTATCTCTCTATCCTTGTCTATCCCTTAATCTTTCGTCTTTCATCCTTATCGCTGCACTCCTAAACATGACCCTCACTCTCTCTTTGTCTTTTTCTCTTCTTTTGTCTCGTGCAGGACACTGGATCCGAAAAAGGCCAAAGGAAAGAAAACTATATTTTGAATACGACAAGACCATTCATCCATTCATCGCAATCTCCAAGACCTTTTCTTTTTCTTTTTTCAATTATATATTTCTCTATGTCCAGGAATTTTATGTGGTTATCTGTCTCGTATTGACCCCCCCCCCCCTTCACTCCCCCAATTATCTGAACAAATTGTCATAGCATGGCAAGTTATGTAATATGAGTAATGGGGACATTATTGGCAGGATTATCAGCCAACTATATATGGATAAAATTTTAACCACAACTCCAATATTAAAATCTATTGATTTTCATTAGTGGGAACACTTATCATGGTTTAGCATATGTTCTAAATGTATGACGCCATCTTACACAATATTATTAAAATTCAGAAAAGTACGGTAAGATGAATTATTTTGATCCATCAAAGAATGAAAATTTAAATTTGTATTTAATACATGTACATCATTTATAAGGAAATTTAAATCAGAGGTATTTTATCATCATTTTATAAATAATGATTTTCGTAACAATTTTTCTACTTAGACATTGTTTCGTGGACATGAATTACATTTACAATGATATTTAACATGTGTATTCATACCATTGCCCAAATTCATGCCCACGTATACATGAAGTTTCTTTATTATTGGGTATTTATTTTTCCACATTGTCCTTTTCATCAAAGAAAAAAATGGTAAAAGAAAATTCCTGTATTATATTGCAATTGTAATAGATACTAATGTTTTCACATTCTTAAAGAACTAGATGTCATGAGGCATTGATTCCTTTATTAGTGAAACAATTATGTTCTGTAAGATATACCCCCGTTTGTATGATTAATTATTGAATATGTCACCTCAAGCATTTCAGTGTCACAGTTATCTATCCTGTAGATGAGTGTTGGAAAAACAGTTGATTTCACGACAATAGAAATTCCCAGTCAGTCAAACGCAAGTGCACCCTTCCTTAGCATTAACTTAAAATTAGTCATTCAAAATGAGAATTAGGCTCATTTGTTTTTTACTTTTGGGTGGTCCAGTTTCTTTTACCTGTGTTGGAATTTAACAAGAAAATCAGAAGATGTTACATGTATGTGGAAAAAAAAAGAATCCCAATCAAAATTTGTTATGTAGGGTTATTCTTTTCCATTTGCTATTTTCTTTAAGATACCATACCTCAGTGCAGCTTAAACATCTTTTTCTTTTATGTATTGTTCTTTACCCCTCTTTTATTGTAATCTAAGTTTTTAGTCATGGTGCTCTTTCAAGCTTCAATAAATGTTAAAACTGGCTTTAATTATTCTTTTAAAATTATGGTAGGAAACAACCAAGAAATTTATGCGATAATGAATGATTTAGTTGTGTTCATTTGTTAGTGTTATGAGACTGAATAAAATAATAATGTTGAATCATGAACACCAAATCTTCTTCACAGGTGTTAAAGGCAACATTAATTTGCCACCAACCAACACTAAACCTGTAATTTTCCTCTCAACTTTTGTATTGTATTGTAGATATTCTCAAGAACTTATATGTTCCAACACAATGGTTAGAAGTTACTTTTTTTTATATATATGTATCAGCAATTATTCTCATGTTCCACAATAACCATAGCAACTAACATAGGCGTTAGCATGTTGATGTTTTCTTTGTACATTACCACATTGTATTTCTGAAGTCTATCTGCCGTATAGTTGACAAAGTACAGCTTGTGAGCAATCAGGCTTCCATGTATTAAGTTTATTTTGAAAGCCACAATTTTTCAGTTTTCTTTTTCTTCACGACTATTTGAATAACACATGTGCCTATGGTATTTATTATTTTTTATCGAAACAATGATGAATATGTGCTTGTATAGATTGAATGTCTTGTACCTCTCCAATACATGTATGCATCTATTTTATAACTGTCATAACTACTAATAAAATGTCTGTAGCAAAAAGATATGTACATGTAGATAGAGCCCAGACATTACATAGCATTGTAAGCTTTTATACATCAGTCTTTATAGTGGTCATAGCGCCAGGAACAAATCGGCGTTATTTTACTGGAGTATATACATATCTGTACATATTATGTAATTTAAATTGCAAGGTTAAGCCTAAATGTGCTTTTCCAACACATTTTTTTTTTATTTGTGGGACTACATGACTTCATTTATGAATGAATCTGGCCAAAAATCTTTACCCCCTTTTGTTTTTAGAAATTCATTTGAATGTATTTTTATGTCACTTTTCTGTTTGAATAGGTATACGTGAACAGAGGAATCTATAAAAATGCTGCTTTTGTTATGAAATTTGGTATGTTTTGGGGAAAAGGTGAATTGGTGTAGGTTGTATGTTCACCTTCACATAGTTTCAAGGATACATGTTTTTAACTGTTGAAGCTTATAGATCCTGAAATCACATAGACATGGGACCTTGACATATCTCAGCGAACATTAATTCACACTGATAAAACTTATTTCCTCTACCGCGAGCACCAATTTCATATGAATTATGCAAAATAAAAGTATTATTTGGCCATATTACGATGCTTCACTCGATTCTTAAAATAAATATCATATACGGTGATGGGTATGAAAATAATAGCTGTGATATATCTCAGAAACAATTTATACAGAAATGTCCAAGTGATCTTATTTTTTATGAGAAGTAAGTCATGATATTATTCTAATATTTGATTTTTATGTGGAATACATTCAATATTTGTATACATGCTTGAATGTCCCCTATGTCTTGTACGTACAAAAGTAATGTACATATGATATAAACCACCAAGAATATGGACTAAAAAAAATACAATCTGTTTTATTTGACAAACTTTGATTGAATAAAGTATCCCATGTTATACATTCAATATCTTTGTTTACTGATTCGCTCTTTATTCAAAGTCTTTGTCGAAATACATATATTTGTGTTATGCTGTTTGTACACATCTGATAATTCTTGGTAGATGTGTGTATGTAATTGAGTTTTTTTAGATGTTTAGACTTTACAGATATGATTGCATACATTTAGGAGTGACTTATAACATCACAGTTTAAAAGACACGACTCAAAACTCAATTCTCTGCATCAATTTGTAAAACTCCCCCACGTAGCTTGGATTACAGGCTCTTGCTACAAACAATGCCCAGATGACTTTACCCTTCCCCCGTTAAAGAACCTGAACCTCAGCATTCAGGCAATTGAACCTTAACAGAGTTTGGCCCCACATCACAGAAATTATGAATTTTGGCTGCCGTATTGCAGATAATCAACACTTATTAATACTGATGTATTAAGAGAAAAAAAACGAAAAGAAAACAAGAGACCTTTTTGTTAATATCACATATTTGAGAAATGTTTAGTCTGACATACCAGAAACACTAGGGTTAAGAAACCAAGTAACATTCCATTCATTGCAATTATTCAACTGACAATTATTAATGGAAGTTCGATTTATCAAGGTTCCCAGCCCATCAGGGAAAATTATTTTACTTTTTTTCCAGTCAGGGAAAAATCAGGGTATTTGATAAAAAAATACCTCAGATCAGGAAAAAAATGCCTCATTAGGAAAAATCAGGGAATTTGATCAGCCCAAAAGTTGAAAGCACGGTAGTCAGACTCTAATCTTTTGTTGCATATCAAAACAACATCCATTGAATGACTGGTTATGGTGGTACAAATTAGTTTTACATTGTTTTTATACTGAAAATACACGTAATTCACTGCAACAACTTAGAAAACATGCGAAACTGGGAAGGGGTTTAAGTAATTATCTGGAAATTTTTAAAAACTTAATCAGGGAAAAAAATCATTGTTTTATTAAAAAGCTGGGAACCCTGTTTATGCAGAACTGATTTGGTGACATGCTCCTGTGGCATTTTCTCCTGTCTTAATAAGTCAGAGGGCATAGGATTAGAGTTTGTTTTTTTTGTTCAGAAAAATGTGAAGGATTGGGGTTAGTTTTGAAGGTTTGGCTCCATATGTGGCTTGATGTGCAGATTTTCCTTGCATTGGAGCAGTCGTTGCAGGAGCAAATGTCATGGAACCATTTGATTTTTAAGATCGACTTTTATATGAAAGTTCACCTGTGTACAGTTTCTTCCACCAAATTGCACTTGTGCACATCTGGGGCCCGTTGCAGAAAGAGTTGCGTTTAAACGCAAGTCAAAAAATCAATCGCAAGTCTCAAATGCGCGCTGTTGATTGGTTGAAAATCAAGTTGCGCGTGATTTTTAGAGTTGCGATTGATTGCAACTCTTTCTGCAATGGGCCCCTGGTTGCATACCAGTTCCCGTGGAGGTTTGGTACTACCACCCTTGCCACTCCTCTTAGTACATCTAACACTTTGACACAACTACATCATCTCTCCACTCCCAATGATCATCTCAATATTCACTACAGTGTCCATCCATCCAGTATACTGCCGTCTACAGACAAAAGAAGCAACTCACATTTTTTCTTGATTTTGAATATTTTCTGTCTGCTCTACATGGTGCCAAAGGAATTAGAGTCATATAGCCCTCAATTTCTGACACCTAGACATTTCAAAGCAAGGTACTACAGATTTGAACATAAAACAGTTACACATTTTCCTCATTTGCACAGAAACTTGTTCCACAGACTCCTTTTGTCAGTTGGCGACAATATAATTCCCGTTATCATCCCCCTATCAAATTGCCTTCACTTCTAACGGATTGACCTCTGTCAAATGCCCTTTCACTCGCCGCCTTCTCTTCCCACTCATTCTCCTCATAAATTGTTCTTTCCATAATAATCATGTTCTTTCCAGATCCTACTTACTTAATCTCACTTGCTACAATTCAACCTTCCATCACTACCCCTCATGCCTCTCTGCTATTCAGCATTTCTTCCATCCCGTTTAATTGCTCTATCACCTCTTTGATTCTCTCTCAGCTATCACTTACACCTTATGAGAACTTCCATGAAATCCTTAAAGGGATGGTCTAGGCTGAAAGTATGTATAGCTTAATAAATAGAGTAGAATTCACTGAGCGAAATGCCGAAAATTTCATCAAAATCGGATAACAAATAAAAAGTTATTGAATTTTTAAGTTTAGCAATATTTTGTGAAAACAGTCGTCATGAATATTCATTAGGTGGGCTGATGATGTCACATCTCTTGTTCTTTTGTATTTTATTATATGAAATTAGGTTTATTCAAATTTTTTCCTCCAAGAACTGGATTGACAAATGATTTAGTGCATTAGATATTTATTGCTGCAACTTTTTTCATTATAAGGGAGACACATTATTCACACATGTATGAAATAATGAAAAATATGATTTTATGTAATAACATAAGAAAACGGAAAGTGGAGATGTGACATCATCATCAGCCCACCTAATGAATATTCATGACTGTTTTCAAAAAATATTGCTAAACTCTAAACTTCAATAACTTTATTATTTGTTATCAGATTTTGATGAAATTTTTGGCATTTTGCTCAGTGAATTCTACTCTATGTATTAAGATATAAATATTTTCAGCCCGGACCATCCCTTTAATTTTGACTGGCTATTGACCATTGTTGTCATGGTAGTTAACATTGGCTGGCAATTCTATCAATAATAGTAATTTTCATACAACAGGTCCCATCAGACCTTCATATTGAAACTCTTTCAAAATGAGGGACTTGGGTCTTGCTGAATTGCAGCACTGCATTACAGTGTAGAGCAAACATATGCACATATGTTACAAATCGTTGCAAAAAGTGAATTAACTACATGTAGATACTGCTTGGTAAGGCAATTAATAAGATAACATACATCATGTTGAAACCAAATATTACAATGGCACTCCCATTATGTAATTCCAAGCTCTAGGAATCATAGGACAGCTTTCCCATTGTTTCTAAATGTGAAAATGGAAGGTCATAAAAAATGTCAAAAAGAGAATTTCATAGGAAGCATGGAAGTTGATGTCATTAGTTATGGATACTGTACTACGATCCACTGAACAAAACAAAATTTGATGAATGCACATTTACAGAGTTTATATTTTTCCATTTATTTACAATTTCTTGAACTTTGGTTTGCCTAAATTTCCATCTACACATAAAAGAGAGTGAAATGTTTATCAATACACTCAAATTCAAGCACATTTCCTCTCTGATGGTTGAATAGCCTATTAACATGAGTTACGTTAAACTGACCCAGATGGAACAATTTTTTGCAATGGAATATCACTAGCTGGAGTCATTTGCTTTGGTGGGTCTTTAGCATAAACAATGACAGATTATAATACAAAAACCTATGAAACTAAACAACTACAAAAATCTGTGGAATCTGGAACGAAAATTTTGAATTCTTATATTTATGGAATACACCTAGTTGCAAAATTGATGATTGGGAAACAGAAATATAAAGGTTTTTAAAATCAATATTATTAAGATCTCAGACTGAATAGTTCCGACTCAAGCAAAGGTTCTGCATCACTCTTTAAATAACACTGTTCGATGGGCACCTCATTTTTACATCTTTTGAACCACAGGATAAATAATTGACATTGGATTTTCACATTCGGGGTTTCAGTTCTACCACAGATTAAAAAATTTTAAAGAGTCATGTATTTCAAAATTTACTGTTACTAAGACATTTATTTGAAACCAGGTATTTGTGAGCAAATAAATACAAAATGAAGTTTATATTCACATGGACTACAACAAATTGGTCTCCTATCACTTCGGTTACATTGCTCTTTGGTCTACACTACACTTAAGTCTAATACCCACTTTGTCTGATTCTCATTCAGTCTAAAGCCCATGGACCGTATTCTGAAGTTGGGTGTAACTTGGACCATGGTATTACTCTGTGCTTTAATTATGGAAAGCCAAATATGTCAAAATTATCCTTACATTGTTTGTTTCTTATGTTTACTGTGCTCTTTCATACCTTGTGAATGGTGAAGAAAGCCTTCTTATTTATCATTCCAAAAGAGTTTACAATGGTTTGTGAGAAAAGTGAGCTGATACATTGGAATTATAGAGATTTATGTCACTATCGGCTATCCATAGTAAAACCAAAACTTTAAACCAGAGTTTAAATCAAACCCGACTTCAGAATACGGGGCCGTATGTCTACTTTCCATTTTGTGTACTATTTTCCACTTTGTCAAATTAGAAGTTAAACAAATCATAGACTAAATGCTCTTAGACCAAGTGGACATTAGATGACATGGGTACAGCAGAACTGAAGAAGACAAATTGGTGAATGAACTAAATGGCAATTAGACCAAGCGGTAGGTAAGTAGATGAACTTGCTGTAGTAGAACAAGGATAGACCATGCGGGATGAAACCAAAAGCAGTAGATGAAGCCCATGAAGACCAAACACCAATTTATCTTTAATAAAGCATGACTGACACTAGATCAGGCAATCACAGCATATATGAGAACATACTCCATGTTGAGACCAAAAGTCACCAAGCAGAACACACTCTGTAGGTTCTACCCATCATGGTTGAATGCATCCATCTATGTTTCTCTGCCTCATCTCGGCGGCATCGGGTGGACTGAATCCATGTCCAAAGAGGTGGAAAAAACTCAATTGGCACTTCAAGATGAAAAGGACATCTCAAGCTATAAGCATACCCAAGACCTGCATGAGGTATTCATCTTAAAGAAAATATTGGGCTCGGAAATGGAGAAGATGAAAAGAAATTCTTTCTGCATGATGTCAACTCTTCACGATCACACTTTGAATTTGTACATCACATTGTCCTTGTGTCCTGGAAAGTCTCGTAAGCAGCAGGGGAGGTCGTTAGTACACTGGGGTTGGAGTTTGAGTCAGGAGCTGTCCGAAACGCTTCTTTATTGTCACCCTCTGTTTAGAGTACTTGTCGTCTGGAGAAAACCGGGCTGTATTAAAATGATACAAGAACAGGTATTTTACTATGGGTGATTTCAAGTCCAGCATTGCTGGTGTTGGGTTTATTTTACATATATGAGATGTTCTGTATGGTGCATCCACGGTTTACTGGCAACACCAAGTAAATAATTACACCAAGCTTTTTATGCAAGCTCACAGTTATGTTATAGTTTTTTTTTTTTATGACGTGCTTGCATGGTAAAAAAAATGCATGTGTTTAACTCATCAATTTTACAAAGAAAAAGGGATTCCCCAGAAATGGGGTAACCCCACAGAGCATGCTCAAATCAAAAGTTTTCCACATCAAGATTAGCTTTTCAAAGTGGGGAGTTAGTACAAATTTAGATACAGAGATATTTCCCAATGTCTGGGGGGAGGAAGAAAATGGCTATTCTGTTCTGGTCTTGGAGAAAAAAAAATTACACAACAAAATGCTGAAAATTTCATCAAAATCATCAAAAATCATAATAACAAAGTTATTGAAATTTACAGTTTAGCATTATTGTGTGAAAACAGATATGCATGTCAACATGAATATTCATTAGGTGGGCTGATGTCACATCCCCACTTCCCTTTTTTTCTTATGTTATGACATGAAATAGTTGTTTCATGTTTTCATACACGTGTAAATGTGTCCCCATTTTAATAGTTGCAGCGATAAAAAACTAATGCACTTAATCAGTTGTCAATCCAATTGTTTTAGTTCTTGGTAGAAACATTTTGAATAAGCCTTATTTCATATAATAAAATACAAAAGAACAAGTGGGGATATAGACAACATCAGTTTGCTCATTGAATATTCATGAAGTAATACCAAGAACCGTTTCACCGGAATAATGTAAGCCTTTACAATTCAATAACTTTGTTGTTTTTTATCCGATTTTGATCAAATTTTCAGTATTTTGCTCAGTGAATTTAACTCTTATTGAGATATGAATATCTTCAGCCTGGAGTATCCCTTTAAACATGAACAACAGCAGTTGACAAGAGTAAAATTAGATGTATTAATCTCTTGCATTTAGGGTATTGTATTGTTTGTAAGATAACAATACTCAAAAGATGCTTAGAGGTTTAACTTTTTCTAAAAGTCTCTGTAGGCTACCTAACTTTTAGACTTTACTTACCAGGATGTGCTGACAAGGTGGGCTTTCCATTGGGGTCCAATTTCTAACAAAGAAAGGATTGAATACAAAAATATACATATTATAAACAGAATTGTAGACTGACCACTAATTCAAAACATACTAACATTATGACTAAGGCTATTTATTAATTTCAGGTGTTTCTGTGCCAGGGATATCTGTCCCCCGGCCAGACGATATGGAGAATGGAGAGTAACCAAGGGTTAGCAAATATAGTTTACTCTCCATTCAAAACACCCCCCACCCATTCTCTCTACAGCTACAGACAGTAATTGTGTAGTGTGAGTGGGCTCTGGCTCACCTAACCCAGGGAGCTCCGGCCCGCGAACCAGGACTCGTCCGTGTAATATTAAGCAGCGGTTACTCTCCAAAATAGGGTAGAATGGGGTCGCAATAGCACCCCAAATAAAAGGGGAAAACATAATTTATGCACTTACCTCGATTACATGGACATGATGGATGGAGGCCTATCGTGACACAGAATCCTGACATCGAGGCACAAACTGAACCCTCATTAAAGGGAAAAGTTCTGTCACATTTGTTCTCCTTCTTTCAAAATTGAAAACAAAATGGCCAATCGATACAGAGAACTAACGCGACATGGAGGTCTAACTTTTCCTTTCTTTTTGAGGGTCCAGTTTGTGCCTCGATGTCAGGATTCTGTGTCACAATAGACCTTCATCCATATACATGTGGTAAAATGTACCACAATCTGGGGCAAGCGCGGCTGCTCCCAAAGGGGTGGCTTGGAGTCATACATACAATGGAAATTGTATATGGATGGAGGATGTGTGCAATCCACTATGCACACACTACAATAAGCCTGTTCACGGTTGTAAACTGCGCACGAGCAGAAAAAGGTCATTTGAGATAAACCATGAAGGTGGCTTTCAAATTCACTGACATAGGCATTTGTGATTTGATGATTATTCATGTATTCCTTTCAAAATATTTATTTTATCACATCCAAGCTGAAGAGTAATAAATAGAGCCTTCATAATCACCGGTATTTGACAGTAGCCTAAACAATAGTCAAATGTGCCAAAGGCAGACAATAAAACAGATTTCCAAACAGTATCCCTGATGTACTATTCTAGTCACCTGGTCTATGTACAATGCCTTTTGTTCTTAGAATTTGAATACTCTACCGGTAAAGTTTACGCAACATCTACATTTGAAAATGATAGTGTTTATCCTAATGAAAAATCACAAAGGTCATTTGAGAAAAGTTGATCATGAGCTAACCGTGAACTGGCTTATAGACACAAACCCCTCTATGGAGGCTCTGTGCATTCATCCATGCATGGGTGATCAGCTTAGAATGCTGCAGGAGTGCAGGGTGAGGCAAGCCCCAAGATCTGATCATCACTTTGGACGTTGGACATACAGCGAGGACTTGTTTTAATGTTGTAACCCGCAAGTGAAAACCCGAACCGTACCGTCCCGTATAATCCAACAATTTGAAAGCGGGACCCGCTGACCCGTCGGGTTTTAACCCGCAAGTCAATTAATCTTTGAAAAATGAAAAACATTATTTCTGCAATCCCCACACTATACAGGCTCAAATCAGGAAAATATATGTCTACTACTACCTAGCCTAGAGTGAATTTACTTACAATTTGCAAATTCGCCTTTTATTCCGGAGAGAAAATGTTTTTTGGGTGACTTTGTACCACGAAATGGGTCCGCTCTGATCTCGAAATTGAAAGCATTACGCAATTAACGCCTCGGATCGGAGCTAGCGAGCCGCAGCTCAGCGCGCTAGCTAGCCCAGGCTGCCCAGCAAGGATCGGCAGACGGCAATGTTGTTTTTCAGTCCAGGTCGGTCGACAATGCGACTCACAACAATCATAATTACAATATTCAATTCCATGGGACCTCGTCTATAAAGTAATCAAAATTGCAATAAATACCTGGATAATGATACAGTCAATTTTTTCTTCTCGTTTATCTCTATATTATTTCCTTCTGTTTTTGTATTTCATTCGATAATATGGCCGCTAAAACTCGATGTTCAGTTTACCGTCGCCCGCGTTTGAAAATCAAATTCTGAAAATAAACTATTTGGATATCTAGATTCAAAACTGATTTAAAACATTAATATAAGCTTTTCAGTAAGACAATTACTTGTATATCTTGTAAATACCTGCAAATCTTTTCTTTCTTTCTTTTTTTGTGAATGGAATGACGCTGCATGCTCAACAATACCTCGAGCTTTCGTGCAGGCTCCACTCAACAACCGTAGAAGTGGTGGAGCCTGCACGAACATCGCTCGAGGTATGGTTGAGCTACCTCAATAAATCCCAAAGTCTAGTAAACTCGCGTTGGTGAGTTATCATACGGCCTAGTACTCATCCAAAATAACTTATCTTATTTGCTAATTATAACTTAAAAATCAGTTGTTTTATTTTTCCAGGGGATGACTTAAATATCAGATAAAAAAATCATCAAAGCTCAATCTGTTACAAGGCCGACGGGAGACTCACCCACGTACGCATTGGCGCTTGTGCTAGCTAGTCTGAGCTCTGTCTCTCTGCCAGAGCTCTGGGGGACAATTCGCTCTGTAAAGGCCTCAATGATGGTGATTTTCTGCTTCAGACAGAGTTTATATTTCGGGTATATTTTTCAAAACTGCCAATGAAGTTTGATGATTTCTTCATTGTCATGTATATTTAAGTTATTAATGAGTTCATTCTCACCAAATTTAGACTCCCCCATAGAGAAATACAATTTTCGTGGAGATCTGCGTTTTCAAAGAACTTCAGGAAAAGTAAGGGTATGTGGGCCTTTATTACATGGCCAAGTACTGGAATTAGATGGAGTAAAATTTAGATATTAAATTCATTTATATCAAGTTCAACTCACAGTCTCACCCACACAAACACACCCACATCCAAGATTCTAGGCCTGAAAAAAACTTTAAAAATCATACAATATTAAACAACAAGTAATAATTAATTTAATAAGTGAACAGGTATTCCTCAAAATACAAAAACGTAGCATTTGAAAAGAGCCCCTGAAATATTGCAAAAAAAATGAAAATGGAGACCCCCCCAAAAAAATGATTAATTTTTCCCTGGCTTCAAGTTCCACAGAATAAAGTGCGTTAAAAGGTTACAAAAGGTCAAACTTTCATCTTCTGAAAAATAATGAATAATGAAATCGGTTCCTCATTATGAGCTGGAAAAAATGGGACGGGAAACTCAACTTCGAGTTTCATTGGCCCATGCGGTTGCTTTTGACTGCGCTGCATGCACGCACTGGCGCTGGCCTTTGAAAGAGAGCAACTCGATGTATTTATCATGTTGAACTGTCTCAGACTCAGTCCTGTTCACTATTCACAAGACAAAAATACGCCGGCATTTTTAAAAGGAAATATCTACGTCTCTAAAAGAATCTGCCACGTAAGAAGCACATGATCTTAACTCAATTTTCACTGTGAATGTTTTTAGTATGCGTCGTTTATTCTCCCTTTTTTTTGCATGACGGTCTGCGGGTTTGAGAATGAACTCGGCCCGGCCCGCAACCCGCGATCGGAGGCATACCGGCAGGTTAACCCGTACCGCAACGGGTGCGGGTTACAACATTAACTTGTTTCACCATACATTTCATCCTCTTTGCCTTTCTAACAACCAAGGTTTTTTTGTCCTGCGAGTGCTACTACCAGAGCTTATATCATACTTCACAACTTGACATTGCCATCAACTTAACTTCACACCCATATCTACACTACTTTGAGCTTCGTTGGTTATTTTCCATATTATTTTGGCTGGCCAGTCAGCAAGTGTTTACTCAGCTTCACCAAGCTAGGCGAGTATAATTTCTTCCACCCGTTTCTGTTTTCCCCTGTGGAATTCACCCTATTGAATTCCAAAGTTGGCGCTTGCGAACCTTACTTTGCGCGAATTGGTATCCCATTGGATTTCAATTCATTCATTTTCATTTTGATTTATTTTGAGTGCATTTTGGGAGTGTTCTGCTTCCTTCATAAATTTTTGGAAGGGGGTAGATATTGGATATTTTGAGTGTGTTTAAAAGATCGAAAATACATTGTGTTTTTAATTTTTGTAGATGTAGATTAACCCTAATCATGATTTGATTTTAACTTCATACAAAGACTTCAAAGGAAAAATATCCTCCTCAAGTGTTTTATTTTCATCTTTTGCCTCTAAAATGACCATTCAACCTTTTTATGGTGCACTAAAACATGTCAGTGAAAACCATTGTTCTGATATTCACAGCATATTTTTCTGGGAATATTACCCCTGAATCCTCAAAAATAAAAAGAAGGAGGGGGTAGGGAATAATGGTAATTTCATTAAATATTCAGTAATTTTATTAATTTAAAGTAAACCATGTCTCTGAACATTGTAACTTTTTCCCTAAAGTTTAAATATATTGAGGAATGCTTTTGAAGTTAAATTTCTTCTATCCAAGCTTAACATGTGCATATAACATACAGCACACAAGGGGTGAAATGCTTTTGAATTCAAAGTTATTTCTATTTGATGTTTGTAAGCAGATTCCTCAGGTCATTGTTCAAAGCTTTAAATAATACAAAACTACTCCCCTTTTAATTAAGCAGATGCATTAGATAAGTTCATTCAGTGCTTTCTATAGAAAGTTATTTCCATTAATCACAAGGTACTTCAATTAATTGGAAGATCTTCAGAAAACGTCCTAAAATAAGCTATTGATCAATTTCCACCAAATAATACAAATGTATTTCTTTTGTTTAAAGTTTCTTAAGCAGACCCTCTGCATATTTGAGAGCAGACTTGAGAAACATCCAAATTTATTGTCTTCAACCCTGGTATTCCATTTAATTACAGAACATACACAATAGGTTGGAATTTCTATTGTCTATAGATAAGTAGGGCAATCTAACTGTTTAAGGGTGACACAAGCTTTTCAGACTTTTTATTGTAAATCGTTCACCTTTGGAGCAATTTCTCTTTCAGAGCAATGAGTTATGTTATTTGCATTTTTTCTCTAAGAATCTTCCAGATCTTCAGTAGATACACATATAATCGAGGTAAGTGCATAATTTATATTTCCCCAATTTATTTGGAGCGCTATTGCGACCCCATTTTGGAAAATACCCATGTCTAACTTGGCTCCGGAAGCGGGCCGAAGCCCAGGAGTTGACTGTGCATAACGAGGCGAGGGAGACATGGGACTGGGGTAGATTGGGGTTGTAATGGTGATCTTAATAAAATGTGGACATAAATTATGCACTTACCATGATAATATGGATGAAGGTCTGTAGTGACACAAAAATCCCAACATTGAGGCACAGACTGGAACCTCAAGGCTCAAATTTAAATGTAAAGTTCTGTCACGATACCTCTCCTTCTTTCAAAATTCATAACAAAATGGCCAATCGAGACCGGTATTGTATCGAGGCTGTAGGGCTCATGCATAAATTTGGCCAAGTCTACGCCCTAGCGCTATATAATAGCCTCGGTCTCGATCAGCCATTTTGTTTTGAATTTTGAAAGGAGAGGTATAGCTAGGGGCCGGCTAGGCTACTACTATGTCTATGTCTATGAACTATCGCGACAGAATTTTTCGTTTGAGGTTCCACTTTCCAGTCTGTGCCTCGCTGACGATGGTCAAGATTTGCGTGTCACGATAGACCTTCATCCATTATGGGTAAGTGCATAATTTCTGTTTCCATATACATGATATAGGCCTAGTACCGTACTGAGACCCCAATCTACCCCAGTCCCGTGTCTCCCTCGTGCACGGTCGACTCCGCTTCACGGGCGGGCCGGCCGGAGGTCCCTGACCCTGGGTGATGGCTCACATGACCGCATCATGCAGGCACATGGCCTGGTATGCGCGCAGTCTTTGGTCCCATCAACTGATATTTGAGTACCGGTACGTACTTTGGTCTGTATTTTTCTCTCTTTTCGAATCTATAATCTTCTAACTCTAAAAGAAGATGAGGAAAATGGTCAATCGACAATACAAACTTACCTGAAGTGTGTACACACGATCCCCAGAATCATTCAAATAGTACATAAGATACATGATTGATAACAAAAGGGTTTTTCAAACACCAAATTTCGTACGATTATTCGCTTTGAATTACTAGTAGTAGTGGAAGTCACATATGGCACGCCGATATGGAATAAATATAAGATATATATTTCACTTAAATAAATATGTTTCTTTTCCAATTCCTTTTCACTCAAAGAAATTTATATTCCACTTTTAAAAACATATTCCACTTTTCACAAAATTCATACCACTTTGTCACTAAGATATGTTTCACTTTTTTTGCCAAAATGAACTTCACTTTTTCGCAGAATTATATCACTTCTCACAAAAATCTTTTGAACTCTTAATATTTTTCACTTTTCAAAAAAATATATTTTGCATGAAAAAAATCTATATTTCAGTTTAAAAAAAATATGTCACTTTTCAAAATAGTATACTTTACTCTTAAAAGAATAATTTCACATAAAAAATATATACTTCACTTTTCAAGAAAGATTTGATTCACTAAAATAAAATATATTTTACTTTTCCAAAATATATTTCACTCTTCAGAAAAAATAATTTCACTTTTCAAGACAAAATATATTTCTTTTGTGAAGAAGTAGTCCTCACAGTTAAATTATATTCTTTCTAAATGATAGGTGTGTACCTAAGATTAAAGTAGGTATGTGAAAGTCCTGATAGTTGATACAGTTACCCATTTCACATGCCAGGCGTTCATGGCTTCAAGTCTTAAGGCCATGGCTCAAAATAGTCCAGGGTCTTTTCTCCTACTGCAGGAGTCTATGTCCTTGACGCAAACGTCAAGGGAGGGATAAACAATCATTACCCCTATCTGGAAAAAACACAGTTTATGTAAGAAACCACTAAACTGTGATTGGTCAGGAAGAGTTTCTCCATTATGAAAGATTTCTGCCTAAAAAAAAAATGAGACAGAAAATCGTGTACAACTCTTGAACGCACACACAGGTCACGGAGTGACCCTGAGTGCAAACAGCTGACTGTGTTACAACGTAGGGCAACTGCGTAGCCAGGATTTCATTTTGGAGGGGGCGGTAAATGCACGCGAAGCGTGCCAACACTTACAGAGCGCGCGAAGCGCACTCAGAAGCGCGCGAAGCGCACTCAGAAGCGCACTCCCTAGGGGGTGGGTGCAGGGGCCGGAAACAATGGAGAACTTCAATATTGTCATCTAACCGCGCGCAGCGCGGAAGCAAAATTCATATACAAATTTAGAGCAAGAAGAGTGAAGGAGTTTCTCTTTTGAGAAAAAAATAAAGAATAAAAAAAACCACAAAGCTACCTTCCTTTCTTCCCTTTCCTCCCTTCCCTTTTCCTTTTCTCCTCTCTTTTTTTTTTCCTTCTTTTTTTTTCTTTTTGGGGACGTTTTTGGGGGGGGGCGACCGCCCCCACCGCCCCCCCTGGCTACGCGCCTGACGTAGGGGCGATACATTTTCACGATAGGGGTGATCAAACTCACTGGAGGGACTTTAATTCACTTATAACAAAGAAATGTGTACTACAGTAGTCCTGTTAAATGCTCTGATGAAAATTATATGAGTTTCACATTCATTTGAACGGGAGGACAAGATTATTGTATATATCGAGTGCATTATGCATAAATCATACTACCATTGCGACCCCTGCCCGGCCGATGGTTCAGGCATGACGATCCTGAGTGACGTCACCGATAGAGACCTCAAATGCCAGGAGAGCCTATTCGACAACTAACTTCATCTAAAAAACACGTATTGAAGATACCATCCAATGGGGAATGACTTTCATTTTCATGAAATATACATTCCATTCTTCAATAAATCTTTAACCCCGTCGTTAACTGCCCATTCATTCTCGAGCAATGGGGGAATGAATACAGAGTGTCTCAAAATTTGTGTGAAAAAAGGTGCATTTTCCATAGAACTTCTGCCAAAAAGCAATGCGTAAGGGAAAGATTAGCCCCAAAACACGAATAGATGAGTTAATCAAATGGAATGAATCATGAAAATCAGTGAAATATAGTTTCCCCTGTACTCATTACTGAATACCCCGACTTGATACGATTAATTTTTCCCCCTCTCCATCAACTTTTAAGAAAAAGGGTGCATATTTTCATAAAAATACCATGTGTTATATCGACGGACGCCCGTGCGTACGAGCAGGAGGAAGCCATAGAGATGTATATTATTGACACTAGAGGGCGGACTTCATCAAATTGCTGTGATTCCATGGTCGGGGCGGCCGCCATCTTAAAGAGGGCAAGAGCGCGGATTTATAACACACGGCTCTATAGGAGAATATCACATATTTCACTTTTTTTACATTATATTTTCAATTTAATGCTGTATGCAACGTTAAAATCACAAGGCAAAACATTTTTATGTTAAAATATATGATAACCATGCATATTTTATAAAGGAGATGGACTGAACATCCAGAAAACGGGGGAAAAATAGGTTGCTGTACGTGCATTATATGATGTAGATCAGGGCTTGGTCTGAAGTTTCCCCTCCTTTCAGTTAATTTTGAGGAAATCAAAGTAGAAATCATATGGTGAATCACTGATAATCCCATTAAATATAATATTGGAGACTATGCGACGTTATAGCTATATTTAACACCACGGGTGTTAAATCTAGCAGCCCAATCAATAAAGGACCTCACCATCTGGTGTTGGAGTTACACTGCCACTGGTGTTAAGATTACCAACATTTAGGATGTTAAAATATATCAACACCAGTCTTGGTGTTCAATTTGAACACGAGTCGGAGAATGTTAGTGACACCATTTGGTGTTCATTTGACACCCTCGAACACCTGCAGAAACGAACATTTAAACGCCAGTTTAAATCACCCATTGGTGTAAAAAAAAATACCAACACCACTTACACCAGCTTTGGTGTTGTTTCACGGTTCGGATTCACACCATTAGTGGTGTTCAAGTTCTTCAACACCTGCAGCCTGACGGTGTAACTTAACACTAGGGTATTTTTTTATACCCCAACAACAGACAGTGTTGAGTTACTCCAGTGAAGTGTAACTTCAACAATAATTTTTGTTAAAATATTTCTATCCAACACCTGTCACGGTGTTGTTTCAACACTTCTGAGTATTTGGTGTTTATTTTACACTCTATAAGTGTTGTTTCAATACAGTATATTGCTTGAACACTGAGTGTCAAATGAGCACCAAATCAAGAGAACATATGAACACTCTAAAGTGTTAAGTTGACCTTATCTGACACCCTTGTCACGGTATATGCTATATGATAGCTAATATATTGAATAACTACTACTCAGTCGACCTCGTCGTTTTCCCCCGTTTTCTGGATGTTCAGTCCATCTCCTTTATAAAATATGCATGGTTATCATATATTTTAACATAAAAATGTTTTGCCTTGTGATTTTAACGTTGCATACAGCATTAAATTGAAAATATAATGTAAAAAAGTGAAATATGTGATATTCTCCCATAGAGCCGTGTGTTATAAATCCGCGCTCTTGCCCTCTTTAAGATGGCGGCTGCGCAATACATGGAATCACAGCCGCATTACTCTAGTGTCAATATACATCTCTATGGAGGAAGCCAAATGTCTCGTATTTTTCATAATGTTACAAAACGTTAGTTCATTCCATAGCCCTATAGTGTTATTGGCCAGAAGTGGTTATTCTTTGTACTCTTTGTATCCATCTAGAGACAAGGAACAACTTAATTTATGTAAGGAGATCCTATGATGTGATTGGTCCAAAGATGTTTCGTTATGTATTTCTTTAAAGGCACCTCCCAACGCTTATGGTATGGTGGTCCTGTGAGATGATTGGTTCCAAGTAGATTCTCTATGTATCCCTTAATTTATATCCACCCCAAGATAAGGAATAATATAACTTATATAAGGTAGTCCTGAGCCTTGATTGGCTAGAGTAGTTTATATAATTTCAGACAAGGAGAAACAAATAGGGTAGAAAATTCTCTATGTATAACATGCAGTGGGTTATATTTATGTAACGGTACGTTATAAATAGTGGAAGGAAAGTGAAGTTTAGACAGAAGATAGTGTAACAGGGGCCGCGGAACGGTTTTCAAAGTGGGGGGGCTGACCATGCCGTATGGTCATTTTTGCGCTTTTGTACACGGTTTTGGAAAAAAGTGGGGGGGGGGCTGAAGCCCCCCCAGCCCCCCCGGTTCCGCGGCCCCTGTGTAACTATACGAAAGAGAGGGAGACGTATGTCTCAGAGCTGCATGGTATTTTATTGCGCTTGTGTTGAAATATATACACATGTGTGTTGAAGATTCATCTTGAAGTCTTGAACCTGTAATAAAATCAACTTCTTCTCGCAAGCTTCTAGTCACGGGTATTTCTTTGCGTCAAGGCGAGAACATACTTCAGCTTGGTTTCGTGACATCAATTTTAAAGAAATATTTCTCTTTAAAAAATATATATATTTCACTCTTCAAAAAAGTAATTTTACTTTTAATATATATATATATATAAATATATATATGTATATATATATATATATATATATTTCACTCTAAAGATAAAGGCCTATACATTTTTTTTAATATTTCACTTTTCCAGAAAAAATGTATTTCACTCAACATCAAGTTCTGTTGGGTGTATGATTTTTCAAGTGAAATATATTTGTCTAAGTGAAATATTTTTTTTGAAAAGTAAAATGTATTTTTTAAAGAGCTTTAATATATTTAAAAATGTGAAATAAACTTTTTTTAATAGAGTTTTGTGAGAAGTTGTGAAATATAATGTTGTGCAAAAGTGAATTGCAAAAGGGCAAAAAGGTGAAATATATTTACGTGATCAAATGAAATAAAATTTGTGAAAAGTGGATTATATCCTTAGAAGTGAAATATAAATTTCTTTGAGTGAAATGGTTTAGTGGAAGAGAAACATATATAGTCAAGTATTGTATTACCGGACACTATCATGATGATTCTGGACGCGCATGTTACTGCGTATTCAATTTCGTACTGTAAGATTTCCGCAGTTCAATTTACAGAGCAATACATGGAACAAGATTGCAAAAACAAGGTGAAAAATTAAACTTTTACCATTTATATCTCTAAAATGACAGAAAATGCTTAAAATATCATAATCTTGCATAAACAATTTTTTTTCCAGAAATATTGGCCTGATTTGCCGAATTTCAATCTCATCTGCGCCTGTGGTGAATATTATCGGTGATCATCGATACTCACTTTACTCAGTGCGTGAGGTTTACCATGGGAAAGCCATCAACGATTGACAGCACATTGATAGAACTTGATGAGCATCACGATACGAACGAGCATAAATATTGGAAAGGGTCATCATGATGGAACATGCAGTTAACAGTAACATGAAAAAAATTAAAATATAGTTAGCAAACACAAATTTATTACCAACATATCTGCTCAGATTCGATATGAAAAAAGCAAACAAATCCTTAAATCTATGCATAATATGATATGTGAAGAAAAAATTACTCCAATTCTTTCTGACATCATTATCAATCAAGAATCTTTACCCCTCCGGCGCGCGTCTGGAATCGTGATGTAATTTATCACGCACAAAAAATGCAATTATAGAAAACAATACATCAAAAATATTTTTAAATATTTATACTTTTAAGTGCGAATTTTTCTTGAATGTATTTCCTATAATCGTCAATTTTAAAGCACTGAAATGTTGTCCGGCAATTTAATGCCACACCCATTTATTCAAGTGAAATGTATTTATTCCCTAGCTATCAGCGTGCCATATTATACAAATATACAATGACACTCGAGGATCTGGCTAAAACTATTCGCATCGAAGGAACATCACATAGTACTATTCTCCCGAGGGCCATCGGCCCGAGGGAGAATAGTACTATGTGATGTTCCTGAGTGCGAATAGTTTTAGCCTGTTCCGAGAATGGGTCATTGTATATTTGTTTTATATCCCTTCCACTCATACCATTCCTCATCACGTCTTTATTTTTTAGAAAAAAATTAAATGCTTACCTTACTGTCCCGGCTTCACTGTTTCTGATGGATCCATAGGCATAATAATATCAATTTTTACAAAAAGTTCATCCAAACATTCACTAGAACTCTGTGCATCCAAAAGTTGTTATTTCTTAGTTCATATCATGCTTCACTGGTCCTTGTGCATCCAAACAAATTTTTCTCAATAAGTTTATTAAAAAAATTCAATAGTTAACATCAGGAACAATCAAACAAGAACGCGTAAAACAACATATGTACAAGGCTCTTCCACTGTCTTTAGTTATGATAGATATTAACGGTACAGCCATGAAAGATATACTGTGGCTGAACCGTCTGCTGGTTCATATTCAGCGTTGCTGTCTGTGGCAGTCTCATATTATTAGAAGCAGGTCTTGGAGGGTGACGTTGACGCTGATGCTGGGGTGCATTACCAATAATGTTAACAATATCATCAAGAACATCAACAGATTCAGGCATGTCATTCATGATTTGTTCAACTTGACTATCTGTCAGCAGATTGAAACTGGGGTCTTCTTCATCATCAGCAGCATGAGATGGACCAGGATCATTCTCCTTTCTCTCGGTGGATGAAGACACTGAACTATGAATCGATGATAATGTGCGCGACATATTTCTCTTCTGCATCTCACTAGTACGTGAATAGTTCTTGATGCTCGTCTCTGAGCGGTGGCCCGAAACCGACATAATGTCTCTTGAGGCATAACCGGCATGATCTAAAATTGAGATACTAGTTGCCCTCAGTGAATGGTTAGTGTAAGTTTTACTACATCTGGCATCCATAGTAATTGTCTTGGCCATAGAAGCTAGGCTGTTCTTTCCCAACACCTGGTTATCATACCAGTAGCTTTCTTCGTCAAACTTCTTGGAGTTTTGGCCTTTGCCTTTATTCTTGGGCCTTTGCCACATGAATTCATTATTTGGGTTCAGTTTTGACAAGTACTTCTTCATATTTGCAACAGGGCAGTGATTGATATTACCTGGGAGAGAGTGCATCTGTCCTCCCTGTGCCTCCTCATCATCATCTTGGTGGTTCTTTGTGTTCATATCTCTCATTGTGTAGAAATCACCGTCTTCTCTTTCATGCAAAATGAAATCACTGGGTTGCATGCTCCTCAGATTCTCCATACCCCTGTTAGCAAAGTAAATCATAACATCGACAAAAACCTTCCTTTGCAGGCCATCAGGTGTGTTTGTGTCCAAACTTTCTTGGATCAGCAACATATCATCTTTGCTGATGGGTGGGTGGTGTTTGACGTTGGCTTTCCCACTTGATTTGAGTTTCTTGATCAGGGCCTTGAAGCTCTTGCTGCTCATGGAGAAAGCAGAATCGTTGATGATATCAACTCTTAAGGTCTTCTGGAAGTGTCTCTGCAACCCGAATCTTATAGATTGCATGGACTTCTTGCTGTACAATTCACCAGCTTTTGTTCGGGCGCCGACATAGAATCTTGCGAGCGCAGAGTCGAGCGACTTCGCATTAATCTCATCACAATTCACCCCATCAATTTCGGCACAAAATTCACGGAAAATGGATACAGCATACTTAATCTGTTTCTGTGTGTTAGCACTGTCACTTGAGTTCATAAAATCCACAATTTCGTCGTCGTTGACTTGCTGGAATCTTCCGTTATTCTCGCGACAGGAGGCTGCCATTTTGTTTGTTTACAAACAAAAATCAGCTGTTCGCTATCGATCAATCTCGTTCCGAAAATATCGTTTTACTACGATCGATATTCTTCGTTGATACCCGACTTTTACAGCGAAACGATTTTTAATAAGTCGATATAGAACAATCGTTGAGAAGTTGAGAAAATAAAAAGTCTTGCCGTATGGATCGTCTGTTCGGCGAGCGCACCTGGTTCGTGCAGCTCGCCGAAAGTTTCCCGTGGCATGCAGTGGAGACTACCGTTCGGCTGAGCAGCGCTCTGCTCGCATCGCGCCGCACAGCTCGCGAATCGCGAGGTGGGGGGGGGGGGTCAAAAAAACGTATAGTTCAATTTTTCCCTAGGGAAAAAATGGACTATGCGTGACGTCAGCAAGGAAAACGAACTATCTCATGGCAAACGTTTTTCTTAGTAAATCTATATTTTTTCTGCTTGTGTACACTCTCTATGCAACAATCTTAAGTAAGGGATATAATAATGTATACGACGACCGACGACCGTACCATCAAGAAATTATGGCAGACTACAAAGTGAAACTCCGAGCATATGCCAAAACAGTCCTTCATGCAGCGAAATACCCTCATTGTGCCGTAAATGGAGTTCTACTTGCTGATAAGGAAAAATTGAAGGACGGGAAATGTTTGGAATTTGTAGATTGTATACCATTTTTTCACCATTCACTTGCGCTTGCTCCGATGCTGGAGGTGGCTCTGGTACAGGTAAGATATTGTTCAGTCCCACCCATTTGTTTTCTCGGGGGATAACTGGAGCGTTTCATCAACATTTTTGTCCGAGCTGTGTAATTTATTGCCTGTGAAAAGAAACTTATGTAGATTCTAAATGGTGAAGATGCAAATTGTAATAGTTGCCATTTAGAAGAGGAAATAGACAGCCGTCTGTTTCGAGGAGTTTTTAAACATTTTCAATTTTTTTTTATTTCTCTGAGTCTGCACGTCTGACTAATTTAGTTCTTGACTCA
This sequence comes from Lytechinus variegatus, assembly GCF_018143015.1. NCBI lineage: Eukaryota > Metazoa > Echinodermata > Echinoidea > Temnopleuroida > Toxopneustidae > Lytechinus > Lytechinus variegatus. The sequence continues at coordinate 35,404,851 of NC_054741.1, forward strand.
ATCATCAATGGCAATGCTGTCTTTATTTTTAGTTTACTTTCTTCAAACTTGTCTTAACGTGAGTTAGCCAGGACTCCCGGCAGCAGGAGGCTCCTGCCTAGAGAGTAAAAATCACTTACTACGCCACTCATTCAATGAACAAGGTTATAATATAACCTTGTTCTCAGTTGATCTCCATGTGTGACAAAATAAGGGTGGCAATGTTTGGCTTATTTTCTCTTTTTCTTTGGGGCAAATGCTTGATTTTTTTACACTGACAGTTTCCATTAGACCTGTTAATTCATACTGCTTGGCTCTTATTTAAATTTGATTCTTTATATCATTTTTTCTTAATTAAAAATAGAGATCAAAAAATGAAAATTTTCTTGCCATATTACTTTCCACCAATAGAGGGCGTACACAAAAATATGCCCAAAATTCAAGTTTTTGAGCGCTCTGGTGAATACAAAAATTATTCCCACATTACTAAATGATAAATAGATTAAAACTGTATGAAAATTAGTAATTTGGGTCACAAAAGTGATATTTTAATGATTTTTTTAGAGTGTGTGCTCTATACAGCATTGGCATACCATAGTCCTACCTGTAGATTCTCCACAGGCCAGATGGTAGCAGTGAACAAGTGTACTACGCTATGTATGCTTACTCTCCACGGAGCCAGGGATCGCATCCCATTCATGTGTGTGTACAGCGAAAAAAACTGGAACCTTCGTTTCGCCCCTGAGACTTTCTTTAAATTTCTAGATCTAGCCCTAAATCATGTATGGGAGACAGCTTCGTTTCCAACATTTCTACAATATTGATTTCATTTTAAACAAGTACACAGTGGCAAATCGTCCATAGACTGTGTACAACGGATAGATCGTCTCCGCACAGCGATTCGAAGACCGCTGATTTGTCAATCGTGCAGATCACATCATGACTACCGGTACATGGTCACCAAAATAATTCCTTCGGACTGCGTGCGGAAGTATCGATAGCGATAACGATATCCGGTCATGTTGTGTACGTGGGAAATGGTCTTGGTTCGTGATCGGATCGCTCAAGTATCGATCGAAAATTATTGAAACTCTGCAATTTCATGCATATTCACGCGACGCTCCGAAACCTGGAAGTCAATTGACTTTGTGCACGTTGCGATAGACTCTAGTCTACAAGTACAAACTCCAACGAACACGATGCCATATCAACGCTAATTCGTAAGATTTTGACAGAAAAGCAAGAAGTAAATCGAAATTCGCTTACCTGTGCGATATTGCTGAGAAAATAGATCCTCCGGGAATACCTTTCATAATTTCATATAAAATATAAGAAATTGAAATAATTCTAATACATTGGTACATGTAGGTCGATTTTGGCATGAGGTGATAGAGAATTGCACACTTGTTTTGGTGGAATACTGTGTGGGGAAATGGAAGGCTTGCACTGCGCATGCTTACTATATTTTAATTCATAAATTGGCTCTTGGGCTTGGCAGTGGCTGGATGACGTCATGTAATAAGCAAAATGTACACACCCGCTAGCGTTGAATGCTCCGCTATCCGTTCTACACAAATTGCCACTGTGAAGTATTCATTACAAAACGAGAAAAATATAAAAAGACGGGAACACTTGCCACCGTGTTTGCATTTTTGTGAAAAATAAGCAAAACTTTGAAATGTCATAACTTTTTTAATTTTACATCCGATTTTTATGAAATTTTCAGCGTTATGCTAGTTGGGTTTTCTCTATTCATTCAAATCAACATTTTTCTGGGGTGGACTTGACCTTTAAGGTATAAAACATGGAAAAAAATTGACATTATACGCCCGTTCTAGACGGGACGTATTATGGTATCATTCACGTTGTCCGTCCATCCTTAGAATATGAGGTCAAAGGTCACGGTCACAATGACATATTTTCATCTGATCCTTCTACAGTCCTTGTAAACGTGATAACTTCAGTTTAACTTAACCTAGGCTCATATAATTTGGTGTGTATGATACTAGTATGGATCCCAGGAAGACTATTGATTTTTAAGTCAAACGGTCAAAGGTCAAGGTCACACTGACATGTTTTCATCATCACCCTTCTGCAGTCCTTGTAAACGTGATAACTTTTTAGTTGAACTTAATCTAGGCTCGTATAATTTGGTGTGCATGATACTAGCATAGATCCCAGCAATTCTATTGGTTTTGAGGTCAGAAGGTCAAAGGTGAAATCGCCACCTTCCACTTTCTTTGCTTGACCAATAGCTCCATTTTCTGCATTACAGGCGGGCATATTATGTGCTCACCTTAGCGACACTCTTGTTTGAATAAAGAAAAAAAAAGATTGTAAAAAAAAATACGAAGAGCCTTTAAATTGTAATCTGTTTTATTTCACTTTGTTTTGCAGGTTGATGCTTACTGTCATGCCCATGGACTCAAGATTGCAGCATACTATCAAGCTAATGAACTCTTGAAAGATATAGAGTAAGTTGCATTTTGAGAAAATTTATGCAAATTTATCAAAGAGAAGTTGGAAAAGCACGTGGTTAAGAGACTTCTTTGTGTGTGTGATTCAGCAGGGAAAGAATTGCAGGTCCAAGTTTGTATAAAGAAAGAAAGTGAATCGCAGATCTCGGCTCCTGTATAAAGTAGACACTTGGGCCTGAATTCACAAAGGTGGTTTTTAAAACCATCAGTTGAACACATGGTTTATGCAGATTTCCTGTATAAATTATGCTAATTTACCTCGTAAATTAGAAATTCCAATGGTAATGCACGCTTTTGTCACAGTGCGCCAAATTGACGCCTGTTGCAGTGGTTAGCCACGCTAGTTTTTTTCATCAGTCTACTGTTCAAAACAGCGGACTCATTAATAAAATGACTTTAATCATGGCAACGTACGTCAATACGGCGCATTGTGTCAAAAGTGTGCACCAGTGTTGGTAATTTTTTTAGATACGCTCTAAATTAAGCTTACCGGTAATTTATACAGGCAATCTGCATAAACCATGGGTCAAGCAATGGTTTTCAAAACCACCTTTGCCAAACTTCTTCTGATAAAGTACAGTCCACCGACTGGTGTATTGTTAACTTGTAGTATGTAACAAAGGAACAACATTAAACCAATTTGATTGTTGATTCTCTAGGTCTTAGGCCAAGATAAATGCTCTGACTAATACCCGTTTCATAAACCCATCCTCCAATTATCGGCCTAAGAGTAATGCAGATAATTCAATAAAAATTGCATTCACAAACTCTGAATATAATCCGCACTATTTTTTACAAGCGCCCGACCTGAAAAAGGCGGATAATTGTCATGGCAACTGCACACACCCCCTCCGATGGGGTTGTGTTGGAAAAGGGTGACCTTGTGACAGCACCATGGCAATTATCCGCATTACTTTGGAAATGCGTTCATAAAGTCAAAATCTGGTCCCGATGCCGCTATTATGCGGATAATTGCAGCATCGAAATAATGCGAAAAAATCTGGTGCTGCTCCGATTTTACAACCAATTTATGCAGATATTATCCACATAATTGGGTTTATGAAAGGGGTATTGGAGAATATATCTTAAGAAACAAGCCATGAACATACCATGGCTTGGTTGACATACCAAATCTGTTCTCTTTTGTTGCAGGAAAAATTCTTATCAGTCAGAACTTAAGTGTTACCAGCTATTGAAATTGTAACATTTTATTGTATAAAAATAATATAAAATTAATAATAATTTATAATAATAATAATGATAATTAATAATAATAATAATTAATAATAATTTATAATTAATAATTCATAATTTCTCATATTACGTCATCGATGATAGCTCAGAAGAAAGGAGGAATTGCCTTCAAGAGCTTATAACAGGGTTAATCATTTCAAAAAGGAAAAGCCTCACCACCCCACCCTCAGGCTCAGTCACCCGAGACAAAATTAAATATTCACATGAAAATAATAATGTTTATGTGTGTGTAGTTTAACAAATTATCTTCCACCCCTAGCATTTTCTATTCTATGAATAATTGAAATTAATTTGAACTTATGTTTTTGTCTGTCAGTTATTTATAATTTTTCTGTTTTGTTATTTTCCCTTTTTTTCAGGCCAGATTCAATAGCAGTGAGAATAGCAGATAGAATAAATGATAACTCTTCAGATTCATGTCTTTTAATGGTAAGAAATCTTCTCAATCTTGACATCCAATCCCCCCCCCTATACACTAAAGCATTTATTATTTCCTTAAACTATTTCTTCATTGTACTAAACATACTGACATGATTAGAAATTAGTTATATTTTAGCTTTTTCTCCTCAAATACTTAGTTTTAGGTATTATTTTAGCAATACTACCAAATTTAATCACCTTGTTTGTTACAAATTGTTTGATATTTGTTTCTTTCACCCCATTTAAACTGTGTTTCTCTCACGACAGATTGACAACACAAAACTAACGGGAGGATGTGAGAAGTGTGCCCTGAGACTCTATACCTTACAGGATGGTAAATGGGGATATCGCGGAACACAAACAAGGTAAGCTGCTGAGATGACAAATCCTTTTCTTAAGCTATTGACTCCTGAATTCTATAGTTCCAAACAGCTTTATACAGGGACTAATCGGTTTCAGTAGGCAATGGGTTAACCTGTTGACTAGTGAATTTTGTAGTTCCAAAACCCTTTTACAAGGGCTATGCGGTTCTAGTAAGCATTGGGTTAACCTATTGACTTCTTAATTTTGTAGTTCCAAAACCCTTTTACAGGGACCGTGCCATTCTATTAGGCAATGGGTTAACCTTTTGACTACTGAGTTTTGTAGTTTCAAAACCCTTTTACAAGGACTATGCGGTTCTAGTAGGCAATGGGTTAACCTGTTGACTACTGAACTTCATAGTTCCTAACAGCTTTATTTTCAGGGACCATTCGGTTCCAGTAGGCAATTGGTTAACCTGTTGACTAATGAACTCTGTAGATCCTTTAGTTTAAGCTTTGTTTAGGGTCCATTCGATTCCAGTAGGCAATGGGTTTATACAGGTGACTACTGAATTCTGTAGTTCTAAACAGCTTATTACAGTGACCATTTGGTTCCAGTAGGCAATTGGTTAACCTGTCGACAACTTAATTCTGTAGTTTCACAACCCTTTCACAAGGATTATGCTGTTCTAGTAGGCAATGGGTTGACCTGTGGACTACTGAACTTCATAGTTCCTAACAGCTTTTTTTTTCAGGGACCATTTGGTTCCAGTAGGCAATGGTTAACCTGTTGACTACTAAAATTTGTAGATCCCATAAGCTCTGTATAGGGACCATTCGTTTCCAGAAGGCAATGGGTTAAATCTTCTGGAGAGTGCAAGAATAAAGCTGCTGTTACAACCCATCACCGTGGGTGATTTCAAGCTATGTGTTGATGTTGGTTGTTAGTGTTTTAGCTTCACAGTTGAGATTGCTTTCCCTCGCTCCAACACATAATGTGAGTGTAAAAATGTGATAAGGATAGCTTAACACCTAGTGAGATTCATCCTAGCACCAGCTTCTGTGCTCATATAAAAACTGCTTTACACCAACACTAGAAGGTCAAAACCAAACTTGAAACCACCCAATGTATCTAACAGGATATTCATCTCCTGGATATGGAACAGTGGGATTTTTATTGTGATATAAGGTCTTACCACCCCAGCAAACTTAGGCTGGCTTAGATTCTAAGCTAATTTATTGTGGTTTATCTGGACGTTGCTATGTATCCAACACCATTGTTAAGGTAATGTATAAAGCTGTTCCACATAAATTAATGCATGACTAGTGACATGTTCTTGTTCCAAATGAGAGATACCAACTTTCCCTGTTTTAACATAGTGGGAGAGAATTTTCTATAATCCTAGTCTTTTAAACAGATAAAACTTGCACTAAAGATAGCTTTTAATGTTTCAACAATTATAATTTTAATCTTAAGTAATCTGATTTCAACTTGAACTGATGGGAAGCAATGTGATTAAGGATCTGATTTGGCATTACAAGAACAAGTGAATCCAGTTGTGTGTAAAATTGTGCTTAGCTTGGAAACTGCTTTATGAAACACCACCCAAATTGATATCTATTTGTTTTCATTCCTTTCCATTCTAAAATACAGTAACCTGAAGTTGGATAACAGTGAAACCACTCTAAGGATCACATCCGATCTTCTGCGATCGAGAGCGTACAGCGATCTAGTTGACTTTGATACCCATCTTGGTGACATCTCAAAAGAATGGCAAAATCTTGAGCTGAACGCACAAATTGAAAACTGTTCATGATGTAAGATAAATGCCTGCTTTATCAGGGTGTGGTCTAAAATCAGTAAATTGCTGATTGGCCTACACCTACTTTGTCAAATTTCCATTGGGTCTCATGCCCCTGTGGTGTAATCCTGGTGGGTGTTTCATAAAGCTGTTCATAGGTTAAGAGCGACTTTAAGAGCGAATGGTGAACCTTTCTTAAGTGCTAAACCATCGCCAATGAACATTTTGGTGTATACCATTTACCACAAGAAATGATCACCAATCGTTCTTAAATTCGTTCTTAACTTACGAACAGCTTTATGAAACATCCATCAGATTTGTATGCAACCAATACCATCTGGAGGGTGTTTCACAAAGATTTAAGTATGACTTAAATCGCACCCAAATGCCGACGCATATCTGAAATGTAACTCTCATTTATCAATACGCAGTAGTGCGCATCCTCTTTGCATGATCTGACCAATCCGGTTATGCCTTTTATTCTGCACGCAACTAGGCATTTAAGTGTGACTCTAAGTCATACTTAAATCTTTGTGAAACACCCCCTGGCGGGTGTTTCATAAAGCTGTTCGTAAGTTAAGAGCGACTGGTGATCCTGTCTTGCGGTAAATGATACACACCATTGGCGATGATTTAGCGCGCGAGAAAGGATCACCAGTCGTTCTTAACTTACGAACAGCTTTATGAAACGGCCCCCTGGTCTTATTGTCATTTAGCCCATTCATCATTTTGTATAATTCCCAAGGAATGTTGGGCTATCTCCATTTCGTTTAATTATATCCTATTGGTCCAACCACTTGCAGTCTATGAACTGTTCAATGAACCAAATTTTAATTTGATAAAGTAAAAATGTTTACATAGTGGATATTGGACCAAGTGGGCTTAGGCTAATCTATAAGAATTAGTCTAAGTATGTGTTATACCAAGTGTAGTGTAGAGCAAATTGGTACTAGACTAAATGGATTAAACCCATGGGGTGGTATTCTGATAATTAAACCTAGGTTTAACCCCAGTCTTCATTATAGTTTTAAACCAAACTTCTATGGAATGCTGGGCTTCATACTATTTTTCTATATTGATGCCAATAATTTTTTTCCTTTTATCCTCTATTCATGCCAATAATTCAATTTTTTTTTTTTTTCAATTCAATTCATTTATTTTCTCTTTCAATCTTTTTACATTTACAATGATAGTTCAATAGACATATTTACAAAATATAATACATAAATCATTTCTATAATACAATAATGCTATGAAATCGAAAGAGAAGGAGACCAACTAAAAAGCAGAGCTTGTAGGGTGAAGGCCCCCTTTCATAAGTACATTTTATGAATAAAAATATGATAAAATAAAGAAATAAACAATACATAATACGATGAATAAAAAATAAACAAAAATAAAAATAAATAAAAATAAAAATTAATGAATCAGTATACACTGTATACAGAAATCATAAAACGATTAAACATATATACAAAGAGAAATTAACAAACACATTTACATATTAAGTTCTGAGTTACATAACTTCGTGGAAAAAAAAAACCGATAATCTAATATGAATCCAGAAGATATTTTTTCAGTTTTCCTTTGAAATTTTGTATTGAATTACATTGTATAATATCCTTTGAAAAAGAATTCCATAATTTTGGACCAGCAAAAACAAATGTCTTCTGTGCAAACGATGTTCTATTCAGAGGTAAATGAAAGGAACTCGCCTGGCGAGTAAAGTGCTTATGAATTGTATTATTTTTTACAAACATATTATTAAAAGGTAACGGTAATTGTTTATTAATAAACTTGTACATTAACTGTCCGAGTTGAAAAGAATATAAATCTTTAACCTTCAAGACTTTATTTTTCAAAAACAGAATATTTGTATGTGCCCTGAATTCTGCATGACTAATAATACGAATCGCTCTTTTTTGTAATATAAAAAGTCTATTAATTTGAGAATTCGCTGCGTTACCCCATGCAACAACTCCGTAATTCAGATAAGGTAAAATTAACGTTGAATATAATGATAACAAAATATAATGGGGTAGGAAGTGACTTAATTTTCTAATGACACCAATATTGCGAGCAATGATTTTACAAATATTATCAATATGTGTTTTCCAAGAAAGTTTATCGTCAATGAACAGTCCCAAAAATTTAGTAGATCGCACTCTTTGAATAACAGTATCATTTAAAATTACATCTTTTGGTACAGTTGTAATCTTGTTGCTAAATAGCATGTAGCTAGTTTTTGCTAGGTTAAGAGAGAGTTTGTTAGCTGTTATCCATTTAGAAACATTTTTTAGTTCGTCATTGAATATTTGCGTCAATTGATCTGGGTCGGGGTGTGACAGAAATATATTAGAGTCATCAGCGAAAAGTATAAATTGAAGCAATCTTGATGACATATCAATATCATTTATATAAGTAATGAACAAAAGTGGGCCAAGAATGCTGCCCTGTGGAACTCCACAAAGAACAGGTTTACGTTCAGAAATATTACCATCAAGTGAAACGAACTGTGAACGTCCGGTTAGATAATTCTTGAACCACTTTAGTGGTTCCCCTCTAATTCCATAATGAGAAAGTTTATAAAGGAGAATATTATGATCAACTGTATCGAATGCTTTAGAAAAATCTAAGAACATACCAATCGTATTCGAAGACTTGTCATAAGCTTTGGCAACTGTTTGAACTAAAGAAAGTATTGCATGGGAAGTGCTACTCTTTTCTCGGAAACCAAATTGAGTATCGGATAGGATGTTGTGTTTTTTAAAAAAACATATGGTTCGTATGTGAACCAATTTTTCAAGAATTTTAGATAAGTTTGTAAGCAATGAAATGGGCCTGTAGTTACTTGCTAAAGAACTGTCACCCTTTTTGAAGACTGGTATTATCTTAGAAATTTTCATTGATTTTGGAATATTTCCCGATGATAATGACAAATTGAATATATAAATAAGAGGGTCAATTATATAATTCATAGTTTTCTGTAGAAGGATGCTATCAATGTTATCGAATCCTGCACTTTTATTTAATTTTAGGCTAGATATAATTTTAATTATCTCCTGTGCGTTCGTAGGAGAAAAAAACATAGAACTTTGATTTCTATCTCCCAGATATTGATGAAATGAATGGGAATTTGTTAGTATACTTCTAGAGAGCTCAAATCCAATTTGTGAAAAATAATTATTGAAAATATTTGCCATCTGAACTTTATCTTCAATAATAGAATCATTATGCATAAGCTTAGTTATCTTTGAAAACTTTGGTCCATTATTGATGGTAGAATTGATCAATTTCCATGTTTTTTTAAGATCATTCTTGCATTGATTAAATTGAACATTGTAATATGCCTTTTTGGCAGTACGGATGACCCCTGTTAGTATGTTCTTATAATTGGTATATTGGCTCCGAGTATTTTCAGTTAGTCTTGATATATATTTATAGTATAATCTATTTTTTTTATTTATTGAACGAAGAATTGAATTCGTTATCCAAGGTAATCTAGGTGATCTTTTATAATTTTTGGACTTGGGCTTTGTAAAAGGAATATTTTCATTAACATGACTCATGAAGATATCAATAAATGTTTCGTAGGACTCGTCAACACATTCTGTACTAAATACATCATCCCAAGTTTCTTCTTCTAAACTCTGTTTCAAACGAGATATATTTAGATCAGTGTATACACGCCTCTTAGGTACATTATCGGGAAAGTTGTTTGGCTGATATTGATTAGAACAATACATGAAAATTGGGAAATGATCAGACATGTCTGAGATAATTATACCAGCTTTAAATTCTGAACGAATATTGGAGAAAAAATTGTCAATCAGAGTTGCGGAAGTATTAGTAATTCTAGTGGGTCTAGAAATAAGTGGCAAAAATGAGGCAGAAAGGAATGTCTCTAAAAAGTCATTTGCAAAAATATTAGTATCACTCGCTAACAGGTCATAATTAAAATCTCCCATTATGATACATCTTTTGTTTTGAACAAAATGATAATGTAGTAAATTATTCAAAGTTTCTAGAAAATCAGCACTATTGCTGCGAGGGGGCTTATAAACAACTCCCAATACAGTTTTTCTGTTATCACAATCACTAATTTCAATGAATAAAGTTTCTGCAGTTTCATTCATTAAATTCATGTCTTCAATAATAACATACTCAAATTGACTCGGCACAAAAATTGCAACACCACCACCAATTTTATCAACACGATTATTTGTAAGTATATCATAACCTGGGAGTGCATTCATATTAATACATTTATCTGACAGCCATGTCTCAGTTAAACCTATTACTGTATTTTGGGAAACACCTGAGTTATCTAAAAATAAGCGAAATTGCTCAAAATTCTTGTTAAGGCTTCTGATATTAAGATGCAAAATAGACAAGCAGGAAGAAGGTAAACCTTTGAAAATGTTTTTGGCTGAAGCCTGAGTGTAGTAGTTTGAGGATATGGCACTCGAAGCCTCATCATTTGGATCTAACTCAATTTTAAGTTCATCATTATTTACACCAATATCATAAATAAAATCATTGGAATCATTTGAAATATTCGTAATCATATCAAAGTCAATCATTATTTACATAAAACATCAACAATATATACATATGCGTAAGAGAGTTTTACTTAATTTTGTTCAGATCCTCTTCTCGATGAATAGCAACCGGTGGAACATTCGGGCTCTTCCTCACCAGAATGGTGCCATTCGTTGTCCATAAGAACTTGTATCCCACCTTCTTCCTCTCGTCATTCGCTTTCTTTAGGAGAGACTTCTTAGCTGGGGCTAGATTTTCGTTGAGGAACACCTTTCCTTCATCTCTTGAGAATCCCAGTTGACGGGTTGATGTTTCCCTCAGTTTTTTACGGCCTGAGTATAGAGTATCCCTCATCCTCCTGGTTGTGAATCGAACGATGATTGGTCTGGCTGGACCATCTTCTCTCCTCTGACCAAGTCGATGTGTCACATCAATGTCGTCGTTGGATACCTCTGGTGAAATTTTCTTCATGACGTGAAGGACAGCCTCTCTCACATTCTCACCTTCCTTCTCAGGAACACCTGCCACTTCTAAGTTGATCCTTCTATGATATTGATCCAATTCATTCACCTGGTGTTCAAGTGTCGTCATCTTTGCTTTCAGTTGCTCATTTTCTCTCTTCATGGAAGCATTCTCACTACTCAGTCTTTTCATAATGCATGAAAACATTAAAATTCCTAAAAAAATTGTAATTGTCCATTTCTACCCATTTCATGACTCAATTAACTTTTTAACAACTTTTTGCAGCAGGATTAAAATAAGTTTTAATTGGTGAATGGGTTGACAACTGGCATTCCATAAAGGTGTGGTATAAGTTAAACCAGGGCCCTGTCTTACAAAGAGTTGCGGTTGATCTGATCAATCATAACTCTATGGAAATTCATCAGTGTCATAATTTTTTGTACAGGAAATTTGCAAAATGTCCTTTGTAAACAAAGGAGAACACACCAAATTTTCAAGAAATTAATGAATTTATGGATATACATTCATATCTAGAATTTTTTTTTGAAAAAAACATGCATTTTATATGTTGACTTTGCTGGCTTGCCATAATTGCTATTGATCAGATCAATCACATCTCGTTTTAAGACTGGCCCTTGGTTTAACCATGGCTATCAGAATACCACCTATGTTTTATAGACTTTCTGAGAATTAGATCAAGTGAATATATACCTGGGTCCCGTTACACAAAGGTTAGCGATTAATCATACGCTTGATTTTCACCATTGATTGTACATTGTAATCAATGCAATTGATCATAGAAAAATGTTCTATGATTGATTGCTTAGTTTTGTGTGACAGGCCCCAGGTCTAAACTCTTAAGCAATTTATTGGGTGTAAGAAAGTTACTGTGCTTTCAAACTAAAAGCTAATTATGTAATTTTGTGTAAAATGGAATATTAGTTCGAGATGTAGGGAAGCTATTCTGGAAATTGTTTTATTTCTTTCTTCTCTAATAAATTTATTTTCTAGTTATCAAAGCACATCCTATCACTTAGGTGGAAGCTGCAGCTACAGACTGTCTTTGCTGTAACCATTGTTTGTAGTCTTGTCACATCAGTTGCAATGTTTAGCATGACAGCAAAGATATATCTGCAGCCTTCGCATAGACTATAGGCTTATGAAAGCACAGCTGAAAATTGGTATCAGGCCTGGTAGGTGTTTCATAAAGCTGTTCATAAGTTAAAAGCGACTTAAAGAACGACTGGTGAACCTTTCGTACTTGCTAAATAATCACAAATGAACGTTTAATGGTGAATATCATTTACCAAAAGAAAGGATCACCAGTCGTTCTTAAAGTCACTCTTAACTTACGAACAGCTTCATGAAACGTCTCCCGTGTAACCACCATCCTCTGACCATCTTGCAAGTTACAAGTGTGTGGTGTAAAGCAATGTTCATCCCTATTCCAGATTGCTGTGTGCAATAATCCAATTTTAGATGAAAGAAAAATCAATTTCCAGAATACTACCTCAAAGAAGTATTTCACTATACCCAGAAAAGTAGTATATTCAAAATTTTCAAAGAGAATAGGATAGCGTCTTCTATTCATAATGCAGGTCGCAATTGTGACTGGAGAAAATGTTGTAGAAAGTAGAAACTTGATGAGATTCAAGTTTTATTGATTGTCAGTGTTATTTGTAAACAGTTTTATAGTCTCTATACTCAATTCTAAATGTAAAATTTGATTAAGTGCCAATTTGTGATCATTGTTTGCTCTTAGTTTCAAAATTTCGGAATCAAATTTGCCATGATTTTTATTTTTCAAAAGCCATTCCAATCTAAACATAATGTAGATGTTTTAAGAGAGTTTCATGAAAACTTCTGTTCATACACTTTACCTCATGCCTAATCGTAGACAATCGAGATGCAGGGAAACTTGTAACATAAGAGAAGAAAATTATTAATTCAGGTTTTCTCACTTTTTGATAAAATTTTAAACAGCACAGGGTGACATTTCCTTCACACTCTACTGGCCTTTGGATCCCCAGAAAGAGGACTTGAACACAAATGGTTTCCTACCAGATTTGAAAAAGAAAATAATGGTTTTGGAGTCTCCCGATAATTTCATTTTAAAAATCCCTTCTAAGAATACTTTGTTTTGTTGAAGAAGGTTGGAAGGTCTGTTACTGTTTTCAGTATGTTCTTGATAATGCAAAATGTATTCTCAATAGGACAGAAATAAACTGTATAATCAACTGAGGTCAAATTGTTAGGATAGTGAGGTCAATAAAAAAAAACATTGTCTTTTTGGATTATTATTTTTATTCATCCATTTAATTATCTATTTATCTATATAATGAATAAAATTAATTATTTATATCATTTTCATTAGTCTATTATTATTATCATTATTATTATAACTATTATTATTGTTATTAGAAGTAGTAGTAATAGTAGTAGTAGCAGTAGTAGTAGAAGTAATAGTGTTAGTTTTTTTGGGGGGTGGGTGCTTGCTTCTGATTGGCCAGTATTTTCATGTACAGTTTTTCTTTTTATGTAGTTTATTGTTCGATAATTATGTGAAATATTGAGCAATTTATGGCTTTTTGGTTTGAATACTTGAGACGAACAGTATTTTCCTCGGCATAGCAACATCTTAATCACCTCAGAAATGATCATCACTTCTTCGCTTTACTTATTTCCTTCGCTGTTTATGTAGTGGGTGATGACCCATGTATTGGAATTGAATGATTATTGTTTTAATACAGTATACACTAAACAGTATATACCAAGGAAGCAGTCTTGTGATTATTAAATACATGTATATTATATGATAGTTTCCATGTGAATTCATGTGATATAGTATGCTAATAGTGTTCAGTAATTTTATAAATATTTTTACTATTCAAAAATAATTAAAAAAGTATGTATTTGAAATAACAATTTGAGAGAGAGAGAGAGAGAGAAGTGGGGGGGGGGCATGTCAGCTTTGGGTTAATCTATAAGGAAACTAGACAAAAAGGACAAGCATTTTTACCATTGATATAGAAATAGGAATATAAAATGGGAGGGTTAAAAAAAATGACCCGCCCTGGTGATAAGTTGGTTTTAATGAAAGGGGTGAAACTTATGAAAAAATATCTTGTGATAGTTTGATCAAAATCCAAAAAAGACCAGGCATGTATTCAGGATTTTGCACCCCAGTGGCCCCGACCTAATTTTGGTTGCCCTGTGAACTCTTCAGAAAATGCATTCCCGCCAGGAAAACAGGTCTTATTTCATATTCACGTGAAAAAGGAAATTGAAGACCACTTTTTTTCACGTGTTAATGAAAAAAATATCCTTGAATATGTTGTAATACCACTTTTTGAAAAGAACAAATGCGACCAGGTGGGTGTTTCATAAAGCTGTTCGTATTGTAAGAGCGACTTTAAAGGGATGCTCCTGGCTGAAGATATTTATATCGCAAAAATGCTGAAAATTTGATCAAAATCGAATAAGAAATAACGTTATTGAATTTTAAAGATTTGCATTATTCCGGCGAAGCAGTTCCAGGCATGTCTTCATGAATATTCATTCGATGACGCATACATTCGTAATTCCGAAGCTTCGTTATTCCGAAGGTTCGTTAGTCCGAAAACGAAATAAGGTTCGTAATTCCGAAGGTTCGTTAGTCCAAAAACAAAGTGAGGTTCGCAATTCCTAAGGTTCGTTAATCCGAAAACGGAAATGAGGCTCGTAATTCCGAAGGTTCGTTAGTCCGAAAACATAATGACTAACGAACCTTATTTCGTTTTCAGACTAACGAACCTTCGAAACAACGGACCTTATTTCGTTTTCGGATTAACGAACCTTTGGGACAACGAACCTATTTTCGTTTTCGGACTAACGAATCTTCGGAATATCGAACCTTCGGAATAACGCCACAAATGTTCGGATTAACGAACCCTTTTACGTTTTTCGGATTAACGAACATCGAGGTATAGGCAATTTACGCGTTTCGGAATTACGAACCTTCGGAATTACATAGTGTAAGCGGCTGATGATGTCATATCCCCTCTTATTTTTTGGTACTTTATTCAATATTTTTAACCAAGAACTAAAACAACTGGATTGACTTCTGATGAAGTACATTAGTTATTTCTTGCTGCAACTTATCTCATCATAATGGAGACACATCATTTTCACATTTATGAAAAAATGAAACGATTATGATTTCATGCAATAACGTATCAAGAAAGTGGGGATGTGACATCATCCCACCTAATGAGTATTCATGATGACATGCCTAGAATTGTTTCACCAGAATAATGCAAATCTTTCAAAATTCAATAACTTCGTTATTTGTAATCTGATTTTGATGAAAATGTCAGCATTTTGCTCTGTGAATGTCACTCTATTTATTTAGACATGAATATCTCAGCCCGGAGTGTACCATTAAGAACGACTGGTGAACATTTCTTCTGCTCTAAATAATCACCAAAGAACCTTTAATGGTCAATATCATTTCCCATGCACCAGAAAGGATCACCAGTCGTTTTTAAAGTCGCTCTTAAAGGACAAGTTCAACCCAACAAAAAGTTTATTTGAATAATAAGAGAAAATCCATCAAGCATAACAATTAAAATTTCATCGAAATCGGATGTAAAATAAGAAAGTTGTGACATTTTTAAGTTTCGATTACTTTCACAAAAAAGTTATATGCACATCCTGGTCGGCATGCAACTATTATAAAGGGTACTGATGACATCACTCACTATTTATTTAGTATTTCATTGTATGAAAGATGAATTATTCTAATTTCCTCATTTTTCTTTGACACAAAGTTTTATTCCTCCCTATTACTATAACGGCTTTGGTTTGCACGCTTCATATGCACTTACCACCCCTCCAAAATTTAATCCTGGCTACGCGGTTGAGTAAAACTAAATTGAAACCCCAAAGTGCTTAAAATTATATGCTTCCAGGAGGCCCTTTCATAAATGGTCAAGTCCACCCCAGAAAATGTTCATTTGAATCAATAGAGAAAAATCAAACAATTGGATGTAAAATAAAATAAAAAAGTTTCACAAAACAGTTAAATGCACAACTCAGTGACATGCAAATGAGAGAGTCGATGATGTGCATCACTCACTATTTGTTTTGTTTTTTATTGTTTGAATTTTTCAATATTTCAATTTTACCAATATGTCATTAAGGACCAACTAAACTGAACCATAAAATGTTACAACTATGGTAATACTATATGTTCAGGGAATAAAACTTTGTGTCAAAGGAAAATGAGAAAATAGAGGAAGGGGGCTGAAAATATTTTCATCTACATGTATATGTTTCCCAGTCTGATATTCTAAGCACTCTTTGTAACCGTGAATATGATGGGTATATAAGTATAACCAATTAATTGATGCGAGCGCGAAACGCAAGCTGAAAATTTGATATTCTGACCTCAAATTTGGAAAGTCTATAAGCACTTTTAGTTATCAAGAACATGATTGGTATCTATCTCAACATTTTACACAAGCGCAAAGCGCTAGCTGATTATTTTTTTAGATTTTCAATCCGAAATTGGGCATTCTAAAGCACTTTTTTGTAACCATGAACAGGATGGGTATCTTTTTAAATAATTGATGCGAGCTCGAAGCGCAAGCTGATTTTTTTTATGTTCTGACCTAAAATTTGGACATTCTAAGCACTATTGGTAATCATTAACAGGATGGGTATCTAACAAATTATTTTATGAGAGCGAAAAACGCGAGCTTAAAGTTTTGATATTCGATCCGACCCAAAGCTGGACATTCTAACCACATTCTGTAACAATTGATGTGAGCGCAAAGTGCAAGCTAAAATTTGTTGATATTTTGACCTAAAAGCACTCTTAGAGATCATGAACAGAATGGGTATCTAACAAACAAAATTATACGATGGCGAAGTGCGAGCTGAAAATTTTGGATATTTCCACCAAAAGTTGGAAATTCTAAGCACTTATCTAACCATGTTCAGGATCGCCACCTAACTAAACAATAATGCGAGCGCGAAGAGCGAGATGAAATTTGTGATATTCTGACGTAAACTTGGTAATCATGAACAGGAACTATATGCATTTGGCACCCCTTTTAGGTCAATTTAGCGCCCCCGGTCAAATATAAATTTGGCGCCCCCGCCGGCATGTGAAACTCGAATTTGGCGCCTCCCTTCCTAGGTTGAACATCTATTTTTCAAACATCAATATTCAGCGCCCCCTATGCGAACATTAATTCGGCGCCCCCTATAATAGGTCGAACATAAATTTGGCGCCCCTATATCGAACATCAGTACGGCACTCCACTCGGTTGAACATCAATTCGGCGTCCCCTATGTCGAACATCAATTCGGCGCTCCTCGGTAGAACATCAATTCGTCGCCCCTATGTCGAATATAAATTCGGTGCCACAAGGTCGAATATAAATTCGGCCCCCTATATCGAACTTCAATTTGGCACCCCCATCCCGGGTTGTGAAGATCAATTCGGCGCCCCCCGGCCCATTCCCCAAGGTTGAACTTTAATTCGGCGCCCCTATTTCGAATATCAATTCGGTGGCACTAGGTCGAACATCAATTCGGCGCACCCTACGTCGAACATCAATCCGGCGCCCCTGAGAAAAATCATCAATTCGGCGACCCCTATAATTATATAGGTCGACCATCAATTCTGCGCCCCTTCCCTCTTTTTCTTTTTCCCCCTTCCCTTTGTTTCTCTTTCACTTCTTCTTTAATCCCTCCTTTTTTCCCTCTTTCTTTTCATCTTATTTTTGGTGCCCCCCTCCTTTTCACCTACCCGGGGGCCGGGTCCCGCGCCTCCCCCCCCCCCGAATACGGGCATGAAGACCAGAAGACGTTAGAAGATCGGAGTTGCTCTGTTTGGCGTTCAACGATAGGGCTACGTCGATCTGGCGCTGCACAGAGGCTGCCGGGCTCACGATTATTATTGGGCGGTGTGAATTTTCGAACGACTTCTATTACAGTTTTTATTTCGAACGATAAAATATGGATTTTCATTAAGCAAAACTTTTTTGTTTCATTTTCATGAAACTTTCAGCATTATGCCAGTCTTATGTTTCTTAATTTTATTTTAAGTGAACTTGCTTTTTGAAAAGTTGATTTTTCAGGTCATTACATGGAATTAAAAAAAAAAAAATCCGCTCGCACTAGCAATATGTGAACCATGCTCACAAATTCAACCTGTGCTTCATACTTCCCGTTCTTAGGTTTAATAATACAATATCATAAATCAGGCGCTTGACGGGCGTTCATTATGAATTTCGGACCGATCAATAAAGCTGAAAAGTATTTTAATGTCCCTTACTTTCAGATCTTCTAGCAGCAGCTGTTTGGGGGAATTCATGTGAATATGACCCCCCCTGTAATGTATTGATATACCGCTTTTACCCAACTGTGCCCCCCCCCCTGAAAGTGCACATGATCGGACCCCCTTTTTTGTTTGCTTTTCAAATACGTCATTTCAAAAAAAATATGACAGCCTGAAAAGGGGCCATTTATAGAAATGAATTAACATGATACCTACATTAATAAACGAATCATGCGAGTCTGAAGCCCCTGAAGCACGAGCAGATTTCTTTTATTCGATCGCAGTATGACGTGATGTATTATACCCGGCCGGCTACAAACTTTTGGAATATGTTAATATCGTCAGATAAGAAAGTTAAAATCCGTGGTGGTATTTCTTTTATAGAATACAGATTTCGCAAAACAGATGCAAAAAGTTAGACGAAAATAATGACAAGTATAGGCACACATAAATCGAAAAACTTATCAAATATGAAAAAGTACTCTATGGTATATTATTATTTTTGTTTTGGTTCCTTCAAGTGGTCCTCTCGCTAGGGACGCCAGGCATAGGCGGATCCAGGCCGGGGGCCGAGGGGCCCCGCCCCCTTTTAGCGGAACAAAAAAAAACTAAGGAAAAAAAGGGAGAAAGCAAGAAAAAAAAGGAAAAGAGAGGAGAAAAAAGAGGGGAAAACAGAAGAGGAGCAAGACGAGTGAATGACATCAGATGAGGGGAAGACTTGGAAAAGATTTTTTTTGAAAACTTTCATGTCACTATATAAAATTTTGGCTCGCGCTCGCATTGCCCTTCAGGTGATTTAAATATCTTGCTCAATATGGATCTTAAACATCAAATTTTGAAGTCAATATACAAAACATATTTCAGCTTGGAAATCGAACTTTCATTATTTTGTTTGATTTACAAATTGATTTTTAAAAAGTGCTCTGTAAATGGTCTGAATATTAAAATTTTCTGCTCGCGCAAGTCCCTTTTATTTGCTTGTATTCCATAAAGTTCTCAAAATTCCTTATTCAGGACAGATTGTCAAAACGTATCAGGGGTATCAGCTAGCGCTGCACGCTCTCATTTTGATTGGTTAGTTATGTATATATCAATATTAATTTTATTACAAACGACTTAGAATTTCCCTTTTCATGACAGTTTATCAAAAACTTCGGCTAGCAATTTGCGCTCGCATTGATTGTTGAAAATATTTTAACTCATGCATCTTATTCATGATTAAAGAAGTGTTTTAAATGCCCAGTATTAATAGATTCTACGCTCTCATTAGGCTTATTAGATTGATAAATAAGATATTAATTTCAGAATCAAATTATCCCTTTTTTAATAATGAAATATCGACAAGTTTCATCTCATGCTTACGAAGAGAAATAGGAAGATAGTAATCATTTGTTATATGATAACATAATGTTCTTAGAATGTCCCGGTCCTTTGTCAAACTCAAAGTAATAATAATAATGAATATCGGCTCTTTTAAAATCATGATCCATATAAACCTCACAATTTTCCTACAAAGTACGTGCTTGAAATACAGAGCTTAAATTGACCCCTTTCAGATCCTAATATCAAATTATCCAAGCTCGCGCTTTGCACTTGCTTTATTGATTTTCATGATTAAAAAAAGATATCAAGAACGCCCAGATTCTGGTCGAAATCTGAAACACGCACGCGCATGTTCAGATACGCTGCTTGTTCTCTATTTATCATTATCAAGTTTCAGATCAGAATATCACACATTTTCTGCTCGCAATTTGCGCTCACAGTCAGTGGCGTAGCTAGGATTTTTTTCCTGGGGGGGGGGGGGCACTGGTGGGTCCTTGCTTTTTCAGCGGGCACCATTTTTTTTCGGTGTATGTGTCACAAGGGCGGGTCCGACTTTCGCCAATAGGGGACGGGGCCCGAAAATATCTTCACCTTTATTTTCCCTGATCAGTCACTTCTTAGTTTTATTCTTATAAAAACAACATAAACATGAAATAATATCATTAGCCTTATGAAAGTGCGAGCGCGAAGCGCGAGCGATTTTTTTTTTTACTTTTATGTATTTTGTCCTGAAAATTTAATATTCTGGGCAATGTTATGTGTGATCCTGAACAAGATTTGTATGTAACTAGATGGTTACTGCGAACACCAAGCGCGAGCAGAAATTTTTAACTGTGCTAGCATTATCGAAAAGGGACTTGTTAATGACTGCTTACAGTTACCCACGAAGACGGTATATATTTCAATAATGCCAGCGCGAAGTGCGAGCAAATTTTTTTGACATTCCGTCCTAAAAAAATTGTAATTCTAAGCACTTTGTGTATTAAAAAATGGGATAGGTATGTACATGGGTGTCGATCACGGGGGGGGGGATGGGGGATGTATCCCCCAATATTTCAAGTGGGGGGATGGCCTGTATTATATCATCCCCCCAATAATTTAGGGTAGAAAAATTATAATAATGATGATGAAAAAAATGAAAAGTATGATCATGATGATTATAGTATGCCATCAATCAGTTTGTTTCCCTCGCAATTTGTGTATATTGTTATTAAATAAAAACATTCTTTTTCAGGACTATTAAACAGATGGGTGGAGGTTCAAGATGAAAAAGAATGAAATGTTTATGTATCTGATATTTTTTAACACATGACATAAAAGGACCCCAACGAAAATCAACTTTAAAGATAGGGTGTTCCATCCCACCAGTGGTGAATAAATTAATTAAATAAATCATTAATTCAAAAGGGTGGAAAAATAAACGGGAGTAAAAGGGTGGCAAGATAAATAAAGGAAATGACGGTAAGCCCGATGGCGCGCGAGAAGCCCCACAGGTTGTAATTTGTGCTAGTCTTAATTGGTCCGAATCTGCATTTTATCATCATGCATTAAGAAGAATAAAGATATTGCCAGTCAGGTTAGATTTAAGAGAGAAGTTGTATACACAGAGGCGTCGATCCTGGGTGGGGGGGGGGCAGGGGGCGATCGCCCCACCAATGAAAATATTGGGGGGGGGGGGCAAATATATCGTTTTGCCCCCCCCCCAATAATTCCGCATGTGCAACTAAAAAATAAAATAAGATTGTAATGCTACACTGAAATCAGCAAGCGAGATTGAGATACCAACTCGATTTTGATTTTGATTTTGATTTCGATTTTGATTTCAGCTCGCGCTTCGCGCTCGCATCATGTACCAAAAACCCATACTTTTCATGATTATATAGGTAAATATAATGTCCCGTTTTCAATTCTAAACCTCAAAAGAACTTTGATTTTGCAATAATCTTTTGTTGGATATATATCTTCCATTAAAATGTCCTTTTTTCCAGATCAAAATATCAAAATTTTCAGCTCGCATCTATTGTTCTTCTAGATACCCATCTTAATCATTGGTACCAAAAATGCTTAGAATATCAAGCTTTCAGGTCAGAATATAAAGAAATTTCAGCTCGCTCTCTAGTGAGATACATGTATCGACCCTCCTCATGAGTTACTACAAACAAACCTAAACAGGTACATTTTTCCTGTTTTCATGACATACTAAAAAAATTTAGCTCGCGCTTCGCGCTCGCATTGTTGGTGAAGGTGAGATATGTGTCTCTTTATCATGAGTTATATATATATATATATATATATATATATATATATATATTTAGGCCTATGTGTGTGGGTGAGTTTGTTCGTTTTTTGTGATCGAGCGCCTTTGGAACGTTGATTCATAATTTTGCCCCCCCCCATCTGAAAAATGGATCGACGCCCCTGTGTATACATCATGCTCAATAAACAGATCACTATGTACGTGGTCCAATCAATTTTTGTCATTTTTTTTTCTCGGTATGAGTTTAGAATAGGCTTACTTGTAACACAAATTGAATTTTCAAAAAAAAATTATACAAGTATAGTACACTACAACAATGAAGGAATTTCCAAGAACACCATGCATATCAACCACTCCCAAATGTCCTAACTTGTGATTTTAATGGGGGTAATGTTGAAACATCTTCATCCACAAGAACATTTGTGTCAATCATCCCCCCCAACCAAGAATACCGATCGACACCCATGGGTATGTAACTAAACAATTAATGCGAGTACGAAGCGCGAGGGGAACAAAATTGAGATTTTAGATCTAAAAGCGGGACACTCTATTCATATTTTGTAAATCATAAATAGGATATAGACCAATTTCACGGCCGGTTTATGTATTTGGCCCTCTATCGGCGACGCCATTGCTGCGGTGTGCAAGTGCGCTGCTCGCGATTGGCTCTGTGTACAAATTCAATGAAAGATTACAGATAAACTCTGATATTGTGTCATTAACTTCATCATAAATCAATAAAATGAAGCATGGACACCTGGGTAGACGATGTAAGACAATGGCCATATCTGACCGATGAAGGTATGATGAATTTTTGCACTTTGGCTACCTTTTCCCCTTAGTTTTGTCAGTAAAAGTGAGTTGATGATGACCAAGAATCGCTGTTGGTTTTCATCAGGGAGCTCACTTCTTGTTGCTAGTATTGTGTTAGAGTAGCGGGAGAGTGAACGAGACATAGAGTGAGAGAGAGAGAGGATAAGAGAGAGGATGAGAGAGGGGAGAGAGTATGTGTGAGACTAGGGGGATAGTGAGAGGGAAGAGGGGAATAGTGAGAAAGGGGGGGGGGTATAGTGAGAGAGAGGGGGGGGGGAGCTAGCGAGAGAGTGTGTGAGAGAGGGGGAGAGAGAGGGATAGTGTAATACAGAGAAGGGGATAGTGAGAGGGAGAGAGGGATAGTGTGTGTGTGTGTGTGTGTGAGAGAGAGAGAGAGAGGGACTGATATTTCCACCTAAGCATGATCAAACAAATCCCCCTCCCTCCCCCCCCCACAAAAAAAACCACCACCACCACATTTTATGCAGGCCAAAAAGTATCCAAAAGGAGGGGGCAAGGCAAGAGAATAAAACTGAGAGGAAGGATAAAGGAGGAAGGGGAAGAGAGATCCACTGGCGACGCATTCCTTCATCACGGCCTGGAAACCTATGCAGGGAGTACGGCTTCACACACAAACAGGCTTCATAAGTCCAAGGCGAGTGAATTTCACATTCACTTTGCTTCCAATCCTGAAGCTTTCTCCACTTGTTGTGGCAATTGAACACAGCACAGCTGCGACCTGAACTTCTCCGATTAATGCTCATTGTGAATTTTACAAGAAATCTGCTCAATTGGTTCAAAATAAAAAAAAATCGAACGAATGTACCAAATACCCTATTGACTTGTGTACTATAAAAGTTGATTCGCCCACCGCAGCATGGCGACCAGTCTGCTGCCCTCTCACGTTGTGAAATTGGTCTATAGTTAATTGGGTATCATTAATAATGCGATCGTGAAGCATGAGCAGGCAATTATTGATATTCTGATGTGAAACTTAATAATTTAAGTACATTTTAAATAAAGAACATGCCGGCTATAGCGCATGTTTTAGATTTAGGCCTAGAATCTGGGCATTCCGAATACATTTGTTTATTGGAACATTTATTGAACATGATGGAATACACGTAGACAATAGGAACTTGGCAAATCAAACAATGTCACCACGCAGCGTGAGCTTAAAATGATGATATGTAGACCGTAAAACGGACATTTTGCAGAGCACTCAAATTTGTAAATGAAAAAAAAAATAGTAAAAGCTCGATGTCCGAGCTAAAATATGTTTTTTATATTGACTTCAAAACTTTTAAGCAAGATATGAATCTCATCGAACAGGCAATTCTGGCGTGAAGCGCAAGCAAAACTTTTATATAGTAAAATGAAAGATTTGGTTTCTTTTTGGTCTTCGATCCCCTCAGATTTACTTGTCTTCCTCCTCTTATTAATTTTCCTCTTCTTCTTTTTTTCTTCTTCTTTTCCTTTTTTTTTCTTTTCTTCTTTCTTCCCTTTCCCCCCTTTTTTTTTGCTCTGCCAATTTTATTTCAGGGGGGGGGGCACACCAAATCTCAGGGGGGGGGCACGTGCCCCCCATGCCCCCCCCCGTAGCTACGCCACTGCTCACATTATCAATGTAGGAATGCTTCAAATTATTCACCCTTTCCATGATTTACAAAACATAAATAGAGTGTCCCATTTTTATGTGTGAATCTCGAATTTTCCGCTTGCATCAATTGTTCAGTTATTATACTTATCCTTTTCACAATTACAAGTGCTTAGAATTTCTATTCTTCATGTAGAAATGTCAAAATTTTTAATAATGGTTTTTCAAAACATTATTTGATTGTTGGAATATGTAACGTCTTCATGGCTAACTTTGAGCAGCCGTTAACAGATTTTTCATCAGATTAAAACGTATATGGATGGGCTGACCATGCCCCCCCAAAAAAAAAACACATACACAAGCGCATCATCAGATCGTACGTTGCATTATTGACAAGGACAAAGGCGGGGGGGGGGGGGGGGTGTGTTAGCATCAGCATGGTCCCTCGATCACCCCTCGGCTTCGGAAGGGGATGGGGGCTCAGGGACGCCGCCCAATAAGATAGATCGAGGGGCAGATCGCGACGCCCCAAAGTGGGAGGGTACGAGAGGGCGCGCGGAGTATCTCGCTGTGACGTCACCCCTGCCACGAATATTGTTTGTGTACGTCCGCATGAAAGAATAGTTCTCAGATTTTACTCCTTTCACTCCTTTTAAATTGAAATCGATATCAAATCTATTTTTATTTTTCTATGTAATATTCTAGAATGGTGGGATAACATCGAAGATCATTTTCATGTAATTTTCAAATCAGCGTATGAACATCCACTGCAGTTGGCCAGCAATTCGGTTCAATGTCGACCATATTGCCATACACACGAGTGTAATATGCGAGGAAAATAGAGAAATAGCGCCGGTAGAAATAAGAATTTTGTATTTTCTGGTGGTAGGGTAAGTAGTTTGTAATTCTATGTTTTATTCGATATGTGATTTTAAGCTTTGAAATGATTTTGATAAGGTTTTCTGACTGGTGTGTACTGAACATGGCACTAAGCGTCTAACACCGTGACCGAGCAAGTGATGATGCGAATGCTATGTGTGAATATGCGGAGACCAGCGGGTGCATAGTGAACGCCCGCTCCGATCCTCAATCGTACCCGTAGGGTCTCTACTGCGAGAGAGGAGGTTCCGTGTTGAGTGGTGTGGTGGTGTTCCTGTTTTTAGTGAATAATAGTGTTGAGCTCAACAGTATCAAGTGCTAGCCTATGGCTATGTTGGATGAGATCATGCCTTTTATTTCATTAGTTTACTGTCCATGTCATGATTGTTATTTTCAAAATATTTTCTCCCTTCATAGCAGTTTAAATTATTTTGAATTTGAATAGAATTAGAAAGATGAATGATCTAGCTGCTCTCTGTTGTTGCCACAGCTGGCCAGTGTTGGCCATTCCTTAATTTTTTTTTCTAATTTGGAGGACGGGGTAGCCAGGGCCCAGCCAGGCCTAACTTTTAGTCCCCAAAAGATGTTGGGAAGAGTGATTATCATTCGCTAAAAACTACACGTGGTTTCTCTTTTAAACACCTTGCCTTTTGCGTGACCAAAAAAAGCTTCTGTCTCTGTTATAATATTGGTTGTTCCGAATTCCGCTGAACACCGTTGGCTCCACTCAGTGACTCACCGATTACAGAGACCGAAGTTCTAACTCAATGGCCTTATGTTTATGTATGAAGTTCGGATAAACCAGGGAAGTGGGAGTTGTGTGACAGCCGAAGTAAGTCACTGTTGTTTTCCTTTTAACAGTAGAGGCGCGCACACGGCCAATATTGGAGACTGTCTCCCATGAGAGAGATTATCTCCAATATCGGAGACTTCTATGAAGAATTTGGGTATCCAATTTCAGAGACAGTTTCCACTTTGGGAGACCAATTTTCTTTGTTTACATTTGCTTCAAAAGGATTACCTTGGCGGCAAATAAAAATGTGATAAGCAGATTCCTCATGAAAAATTACCCCTTTTCACCATCTACTTTAAAAATTCACCGTCTACCTTTGTTTTTATAAGGATTTTTTGTTGTCATCCACACACAAAACAAATGGGCTTCTGACTTCAGTGGGACAAAAGTTTGGGTGAAAAAAATCATGCTTTTGTTGGTGTTGTTTCTTTTGTTCTTTTGCAAAGCAAGTCTCCAATATGGGAGATTGTCTCCCTATTTTGAGAGTCTCCCGTGGCCGTGCGCCTCTACTTTTTAACTTAATTTAAGTTGATTTTTTCCCTGTTTTGGTGCATTGCCAACTGTCTATCACAATCCCTCCCTCTCAAAACTACGGCATGTAGTGGAGGAGCCGTCTGAAGACACACTGAAAAGGGTGGGCATAAAACAGGCTGATTTCAGAGGAAATTAACCCTGCCAAAAAAATGTGATCTAGTCTCAAATCGATTTTGTTTACTTATCTTTGGCATGATTGTATAGAAAGAGAAAATTCAGGGGCTTTTGATACTAAGGACAGGTTTATGAATATCATTTGAAATAAGAATTAGAATCGAAGAGTAGAGATAAATTGCAAGCCCTCATTTATGTGGGTGTTAAGATCGCTATTTCCCTAGAGTAACTGCGTCGGTGCGCGGTCGGGGGTTGGTGTGCGGCACGTTAAGCACTAATAAGCAGACTTGAAATAAGCAGACTGAAATCACCAACACACTCTAGACATGTACACATATATTCACGTTGGCTGCGAAAGCAAATAATTTAGGGGGGTTCACCTGAAACTTGGCATGGACACAACACAAAAAAGGTTATCATTTATATCAACCAAAATTTTTTTGGGGGACCACCCAAGATTTAGGGGGGGTCCACCTGAATTTAGGAATGGGGGGGACGCAAGAAACAAAATTGACAAGCAAAAAATAAGATTAAAAAAATAAGTTATCAACAAAAATTTTAGGGGGGTTCTTCCCCCCACCTCAAATTTAGGGGGGACACGACCCTTCCGCCGCTTATGCATATTCACTAGTTCACTCCCACACTACAAAATTATCCGGTGACATAGGTAAAATCTCAGATAAAAGTGAAATTTTCTTACCTAAATCACCATATCTCGCGTAAAAAAATATCACACTTGGCATTTAAGAAACAAGGGGTCCAAAATAGTGGATTTTGAAAAAATAGCACTTTCGTGATTAAATATTTACACTTCCGACCCTGTCAAATCATAACTTTGTTCGTAATGATGTATTGGCATCACATGGGTTGACTATGAAATGCAAAAGCACCTCAAAATTTGAAATCATAATCTCACGTACGTGTAGTCAATCATATAAGTTGAAATTACATGCAAAACAAGTGGGATAGATCATTTCACACTTGGCATTTAAGAAACAAGGGGTCCAAAATAGTGGATTTTGAAAAAATAGCACTTTCGTGATTAAATATTTACACTTCCGACCCTGTCAAATCATAACTTTGTTCGTAATGATGTATTGGCATCACATGGGTTGACTATGAAATGCAAAAGCACCTCAAAATTTGAAATCATAATCTCACGTACGTGTAGTCAATCATATAAGTTGAAATTACATTGCAAAACAAGTGGGATAGATCATTCAGTAATTGTTATACCCAGAAGCTATAAAACTTGGTAAAATGCCACAAAACCATTCATTTTGAAGAAGTAAAATGGATTGAATCTATAAAGATCCTGCCACGTCAGGCCATTCAGACTCATCAACAGTTTGATAACTTTTTTTTGTCTCTACATGTATAGAATTAGTCATGTTGTATGTTTCAGTATCTAAATATTTAGACAATTGATGCAACTTACACTGTATTTTGATGTTAGGAATCATGAAAAGGCATATAATTTTCATTTTACAAAGGAACCTTTATGATTAACTTTTGTAAACTATCAGAATTTGATATCCTGGGGGTACCCATCTCAACGTCCACATGTAATTGTTTAGTCATAAAATGAATTGGTGTGTGCAGGATAGGAAATAATTGTAATTTTTTAGGGGCTATTTTTCTTTTATTTTTCTATATTTCTTTCATTTGAAGGGCTACTTTTTAGGGGTAAAAAGTAATTATGCAATAAATGCAAATATTCTTCTGCCACAGTTAGAATATTGATTTTCTAAATCTTTAAAATTGTTAGGAACAGATCATGGGACAACACTAGAAAGAATGGTTGCCCCAAAGCATGCATTTTGAGGGAATTTTAGGCCGTGATTTGGGCTGTCATTGGGGCGAAATCGCCCGGCGCCCTCATGTATACGCTGGGTGTGTGTTGTGGTGATTGACTGTCCTGGCTTGTGAAATGAGTTTGCCATGTCGAATGGCGGCACATGTTGAATTCTGGGCACGTTACTCGATACCCTAATTGTGAACAAGGTAGGTCTTTGAAATCGCGTAATGCAAGCAAGACTTCAACTTTTAAACTTTGGCAGAAAACTGATTTGGATAATTTGAAGGCATTACATGGAAGTCATGATCAAGGTAGCTGTGATAAAGCTGGTGGAGAATAATAATATTATGTTAAGCAGGGCCCGCTGGTTGAACAGTTTTCAGAACTGAAGTGGCTACCCTGGGTAAAATATGACATCATTATTATTACTATTATTATTGAATTGAAGTTAGTATAACAGTTGTACAGTACTAGGTATCATCACTTAAAAATGAAGCATCTTCATGTATTAATCCAACCCTTGAGTTATTGCTCATTAGTTGTCAATGTGATTTGGATAATTTTTGTAAACTCACATTAGGGCCACCAAGGCCTTAGTACAGTATCTACTAGGCCCGTTTTGAAAGTCCATTTTTGATGCACGTGTACACGGCGTGTTTTTCGGTCGTGTACACGTGTACACGTTGTAAACACTGTGAGAGCGAGTTCTGTTTTCATGTCGACACGGACCCGCATCAATAATAAAAAAATATGTCATAAAAAGGGGTCTATATAGCCTAAGTCACGGTTTTAAAGCTTACCTGAGAAGTTTGAAGTATCAATCCACAAAAATTGGTGCAAATTAAAAGTTTACTCGGCTTAGCAGCGCATTAAATTAATAAAGAATGCAAAAGAAAATCAGTGCAGGGCCCTAGCTATCGCCGACGCTCGGTGGATGCGCATTTTGTATACTGTACCGTACATGCATGCACAGATCGCTGCAGAATAAGTGTAACTGAAGTTATCGATTAATTTTCATTATTATGTTGCCAATTTGAAGAGCGTTTGTAGGCTTGTGTGCGAGCGTATAACACGTAAGTTGTAGCGATGATCGCTATCACAATTGGTGATTCTCAAATTGACTCTGAGTGTGATTGAGCAACGCTTTCGAGCTTTTGAGACCGGAGAAGACCCATTTCGTGCCGATTTCGTGGTACAAAAACGTGAGTCTCCAGAAAGAATGTGGATTAAATTGGCGATTTTGGAAGTGAACTCACTCTGGATTAATTGAAATATGTTGACATATTAGTAATTAAAACATGTGCAGTGTCTGAGAACTAAGATTTAATGTGAGGCTGTGAGCTTGTTTATGCAGATGCTACCGTGTACACGGTGATGGAATTTAGTACACGTGCACTGACTTGACCGTGCGTGTACACGTGTACACGTGTACCCGAAACGGGCCTAGTATCTACATCGGTGGGCCTCACTTCCCCTTTCAATAGTCTTGGATATGTTTGGGTCTGAGCCAGAAGTAGGGAACCAAAACCTGAAATTTCAAATTGAATTTTACTGTGAGCCTTCTATATCATTTGAAAATTGAAAGCTCAAAATTTGTATTATGAACATTAGTGCTGTTATCGGTAAGAAAATTATCTGTCTATAGGAGTCGACAAACACGTTGATGTGAGCTGTAACATGAATACGAGTGAGAGTGTGGCTAAACTTGTGTCCTGAGGGAAATTTAAGCTGATCTTTTGACTGTTTCACCAGGGAATTATGTACTTAGTTGTTACTTGTTACTTGTGAGTGAGCGCTGTGGATTCCTGTAGAAATACATTACACAAGGCTCGACATTAGCGGTGGCCCGGTGGCCCGGGGCCACCAAAAATTCATCTCGGGCAACCATTATTGAAAAAATGTTAAGTTTTGGTGGCCCGAATCGGGCAACCAATAATTTTCAAAGTAGCGCAATTTTTCTCCCGATTTTGCATGCATTTATCAACCTTCTACAGTTAAAATTGCAAGCCAATTCGTCATGCGCCTTTTTTGTTAATCTACACACAAATACACACAAAGAGTGCATAGTCATGACAGTATGTAGGCCTACCGCTAGCATACAGTAACTATTATTCAGCCGGCCGTGCCGGCTGTCTGGCTGAGCTTTGCATGCATAAAACCAATGCAGCTAGCTAGCTGTGCACGAGCAGACTATTCAGACCCAGGGAGCTGCGATACGAAATGTTACTGCTAAGAAATCTTCCCCAGAACTTTGGAAATCTACGTCAAAGTCACATTTTACACCAATGAAATGCCCTTCTACAGTCCATATTACTGAAACCTGATTAATTGAAAGCATTAAAAGGAGGAATTATGACCTCTCTTTTGACTCAAAAAGACCGATTTCCAAATGCATTAATACACATAGGTGAGTACATCACAGTCCCATATGTGCATTTGTATGTATGTTGATATTTGGTTTATTTCGAAGCTGTGTCTCTTTGAGCCAAAAATAAATAGGCCGCTCTTTCTTTCTTGTTTACAAATGACTTCTTAAACCACTCTTAAGGAAGTAAATACTTTGGGTAGGCATTTCATTGATATGACATGTGATTTTTTTTCCATCATTTTGTCAAATATAGGGAAGGAATTGTCTCACTGTTTTTTCCAGATAACTTTTGCCATTTTATTTTTTTCTTTCATTTTTTTCAGTGATTAAACCATTTATACCCCTTCCCATTGAAAATACCTGATTAAAGAACATGTTTCTACTGAATAATAATAATTTTCCCCATTTTTTGATAATTTTGTTTTATTTATTTTTCTTAAATTTTCTTTTGTTTTTCTCAAAAATTTTTTTTATGACCTGTTTGTTTTTTCTTTCTTTATTTTTTCTTTTGTTTTATGCAAAGTAAAATAACAGCAAGCACGATTTATATACAAGATGTACAAAGAATAGTGGTACGTGTTAGTGATTGCAGAATACTTCAGTTTGTTTTATTCATTTTTAATTAATGTTTTTCTTTATATTTTTCGGGCCACCAAACTTTATTAGTGGGCCACCAAAAAAAATTATTTGAAGGTTTTGGTGGCCCGAACGGGCCACCACCAAAAAAAGTTAATGTGGAGCCTTGCATTACATAACAGTGATATGAATGCTGAAAAGGGTATTTGTTGTGTACGTATTCTACTTCATATACATGTATTTATATATGTGCAAATTAAATATATACACCGTTTACATGAATTAAATTACATATCACACATTTACATTTCTACATATGGAAATTGAATATTGACTGTTTACAAAGTCTATACTCTATATCACATATATCACATATTTACAGAATACTGAAAAGGGATATTAACTGTTCATGCATTCCATTTCATATTTCATATATTTACATATACAGAAACTGAATATAGAGTATTTGTATGCCATATCACACATCTACTGAAAAGGAACATGGACTGCTTTTTATGTATGCTAAGTTCATACCTTTACATGCATACATGTTAATTGAATGTTGACTTATATTCCATATCATATATTTCATAGCATTATGAATATGAATGGTGAAATGGGTTATTGACAGTGTATGTATTCTACTTCATATATTTATACATATGGAAATTACATGGTTTATATTCCATATCACACGTAATTATGAATGCTGGAATGGAATATTGACCGTTTATGCATTCCACTACTTATATTTATATATATGTGGTGGAATGCACATTGCATTCCATGTTATACATTTTCCTGAAAAAGGATACATGGACTGTTTATGCATGTTACTCTATACTTATACATATGCAAAATTGAATGTTGACTAGTTGTATTCATATATTTTCGTAACAGTGATATGAATGCTGAATAGGGGTATTGGCTGTGTATGTATTATACTTACATGGATTTACATACATATATGGAAATTGAATGTTTTCTATTCTATACCATATATTTACATAACATTATGAATGCTTGAAAAGGATATTGACTGTGTATATATTTTACTTCATGTATTTACATAAACATAAACTGAGTAATGACTGTCTACATGGTTTGTCTTCAATATCACATATTTCAAGGCTCCACATTAACTTTTTTTGGTGGTGGCCCGTTCGGGCCACCAAAACCTTCAAATAATTTTTTTTGGTGGCCCACTAATAAAGTTTGGTGGCCCGAAAAATATAAAGAAAAACATTAATTAAAAATGAATAAAACAAACTGAAGTATTCTGCAATCACTAACACGTACCACTATTCTTTGTACATCTTGTATATAAATCGTGCTTGCTGTTATTTTACTTTGCATAAAACAAAAGAAAAAATAAAGAAAGAAAAAACAAACAGGTCATAAAAAAATTTTTGAGAAAAACAAAAGAAAATTTAAGAAAAATAAATAAAACAAAATTATCAAAAAATGGGGAAAATTATTATTATTCAGTAGAAACATGTTCTTTAATCAGGTATTTTCAATGGGAAGGGGTATAAATGGTTTAATCACTGAAAAAAATGAAAGAAAAAAATAAAATGGCAAAAGTTATCTGGAAAAAACAGTGAGACAATTCCTTCCCTATATTTGACAAAATGATGGAAAAAAAATCACATGTCATATCAATGAAATGCCTTCCCAAAGTATTTACTTCCTTAAGAGTGGTTTAAGAAGTCATTTGTAAACAAGAAAGAAAGAGCGGCCTATTTATTTTTGGCTCAAAGAGACACAGCTTCGAAATAAACCAAATATCAACATACATACAAATGCACATATGGGACTGTGATGTACTCACCTATGTGTATTAATGCATTTGGAAATCGGTCTTTTTGAGTCAAAAGAGAGGTCATAATTCCTCCTTTTAATGCTTTCAATTAATCAGGTTTCAGTAATATGGACTGTAGAAGGGCATTTCATTGGTGTAAAATGTGACTTTGACGTAGATTTCCAAAGTTCTGGGGAAGATTTCTTAGCAGTAACATTTCGTATCGCAGCTCCCTGGGTCTGAATAGTCTGCTCGTGCACAGCTAGCTAGCTGCATTGGTTTTATGCATGCAAAGCTCAGCCAGACATGCAGCCGGCACGGCCGGCTGAATAATAGTTACTGTATGCTAGCGGTAGGCCTACATACTGTCATGACTATGCACTCTTTGTGTGTATTTGTGTGTAGATTAACAAAAAAGGCGCATGACGAATTGGCTTGCAATTTTAACTGTAGAAGGTTGATAAATGCATGCAAAATCGGGAGAAAAATTGCGCTACTTTGAAAATTATTGGTTGCCCGATTCGGGCCACCAAAACTTAACATTTTTTCAATAATGGTTGCCCGAGATGAATTTTTGGTGGCCCCGGGCCACCGGGCCACCGCTAATGTCGAGCCTTGCATATTTACATGATTGTGAATCCCTAAAAAGGATATTGACCATTCATGCATTCCGCAACATGTGTTTACATATATGGAAACTGAAAATTCGAAGCTTGTATCCCATATTACACATTTACTGAACAGGGATATTGACTGCTTATATATGCTACTTCATACTTTGACATACTTATATTTACATATATGGAAATTGAATGTTTACTATTTGTATTCCATATCTCATCCGAATACTGCAAGATGGTCAATCTCCTTTTTTGATTATACAAAGTTTATCTCCTCTATCAAGAACTCAGCAGCATGTACACACATGTATCATTTTTATAGAAGAGCATTTACGAAAATCAACTCTTGTTCCACTATGTATAATATTACAGTTATGTAGCCATGTTCACTCACCCCCCCCCCCCCATTCTGATGCTGGTAACATTCCCCTCATGCAACTGATCATGTACAGATGTACAACTGCAATCGTATTCTCTTCTTTTTCAACCATAGGGTTATAGACTACCTTAACAAATACGTTTCATGATGATCATGTATTCAAATTCTCGTTTTTGTTATAGCTATCAACTGCTAAGCAAGCTACTGTACACTCAAACGTCAAGGGATGCTCTTTTCTTGTAGCTGCTCTTTGTTATTCAAATCTTTTCAAAATAACGTTTGCTTTCTCAGTGATGTATTCGTTAACCATTCATGACAAATTTAATTGTCTCAATCTTGTATACATCATGAAATACCCTTCCTTGCGTATTCGTGCAAGTTCACCATTCACTTCACTTTTTCAATCTTGAATGTTATTGTTAGCAAAACTTAGCAATATCCAAGCAGGTGGAAATACCTATTATGTAACACTCGCAGAATAATACTCTCATACATAATCACTCATGTACCATAACCTACATTGCACCCATTCAATCTATCCATCCGCTAGATGAGAGCAGTTTTCCCTTATGACAGATCACCTATTTATTAACCGGTGTTTTGTCCAGTATAGGCTATGCGTAGTATGTTGTGTGTGTTATAACACACGCGATTGCTCAGTTTGTCCTAATCTGACTGAGTTTTCTTTTATTTTGTTCTTAAACACACAGCGGGGATGGTTTATTCACTCTTTATTTTATTTTTTATTTTTTTTTCTCACGCTTCCCTTTTTTTTTTTTTTTTACTTCTTCTGAAATCTGGTATAGGAATGTACAGCCATTCCCATTTTATGTTATTTCTATGTTGATAACGGTTGGGCTCCGCTCAGTCAAGCTCGTCCTATGTGGGTCATGACAGGTGTTATCCATTCACAGATAACTCTTTCTTGCTTTTCATATTCGCATATGCACCTGCACGCAACTGCACAAGCACCTACACATGTTTTCTTATCTGCATTTCCCTTCTGGGGTTTCAATAATTTATCATGGCGATGAATAACAATCCTTTTATCTTTTACAACGCTACAAATGAATATCCTTTTGAGAGCAAATATTATACTCCTACTGAATTCAGTGAAACATTTCAAGATGATATAGAAGATGTTAAATTATTGCATATCAATGCCAGAAGCTTAAACAGGAATTTTGATGATCTTCAAAATCTTCTCGATTCATTGAAACATTTTAGATTCACTGCAATTGGAATAAGTGAAACTTGGTTACACCAATCTTCCCCACCATTGTTTAATTTACCTAACTATAATTTAGTCAGAGCTGATCGTATAGGAAAGAGAGGCGGTGGCGTCGCATTTTATGTAGCCAATCATTTAAATTTCAAAATTCGAAATGATATTAAATTTGATCAAACAGAAGTTCTCTTTATTGAAATTGACAATCTTCAATGCAAAAACTTAATTTTAGGTGTAATATATAGAGCTCCTGATACTCACTTTGATCTATTTTATGATAATTTCGAGCAATGCGTTAGCAAATTAGCAAATGAAAATAAGCAGATATATTTTCTCGGTGATTTTAATGTCAACTTTCTTCCATTGCATCAGAACAATCTCTCTAATAGGTTTCTGCAACTGATGAATTCATTTGGATTTTATTCTTTCATTAACAGACCAACTAGAATTAACATACACTCCTCAACCTTAATTGATAACATATTTTCTAATATACACGACAAAAAGATAACTGGAGGATTGCTGTATTCCGAAGTATCTGATCACTTGCCTATATTTACTGTGTGTGGAAAATCATTGACTCGTTTTAAACCACCACAGCATTTGATGTATCGGAAAGAAACCCCTCGTAATATTGAAATGTTAAAACAAGATTTATTATTCGAAGAATGGAATGATATCCTAAATACAAATGATGTGAATACTGCATATGAAAATTTTAATTCAAAGCTACAATTCTATTACAATAAAAACATTCCACTTGTAAGAAATAAACGTAAACGTAATACACCCATAAACCCATGGATAACGAAAGGTATACTTAAATCCATAAAAACAAGAAACCGACTTTATAAACAACATTTGAAAAACCCTACGGATACAAGTCTAGTTGTGTACAAAACGTATCGTAACAAATTAACAAAGTTAATTCGTTTTTCTCGCAAGTTACATTTCTCAAACAAATTACAAAAGGTAAAATCCAACTCAGGAGCTACATGGAAAGTTATAAAAGAAATTATGGGAACAAAAAACGAGACTATACCTAAAGATAACCTTACTTTCAATGGTAACAAAATCACAGATTCTAACAACTATGCCGATAGCTTTAATTCTTTCTTCACTAATATTGGTCCTCAACTTGCCACCCAAATTGCTACTCCGAATAATGCTCATTTTACTGAATTCTTTTCAGAACCGATTCAAGACTCTTTATTTTTAAGACCGACAAACCCGAATGAAATCATTAATATTGCTAAATCATTAAATTCTTCGAAATCCAAAGGTCATGATAACATTAACACTTCACTTTTAAAGGAAATAATCCATTTCATTGCTGATCCACTAACACACATATTTAACCAGTCTTTACAATCCGGTATTTTCCCAGACTTGTTAAAAATAGCCAAAGTAACCCCAATTTTCAAAAAAGATGACCAACATGAAATCACTAATTACCGTCCTATTTCCATTCTCCCTAGTATATCAAAAATTTTAGAAAAAATTGTTTATAATAGATTATATAATTTTCTAAACTTCCATAAAATATTAAATCCAAACCAGTATGGTTTTCGAAAAAATCATTCCACGGATCTAGCTCTGGTTCAGATATATGATAAAATTACAGAAGCCATGGCCAAAAAAGAACACATTATTGGTATTTTCTTAGACCTTAGTAAAGCGTTCGACACTCTTAATCATGATATATTGTTTTCGAAATTGTATTCCTTTGGTGTTCGGGGCTCGGCGCTCGTATGGTTTAAAAGTTATTTAAGCAATCGAAAACAGTATGTGACTTTTAATGGTATTAACTCACGGTCTCTTCCAATCAAATGTGGTGTCCCCCAGGGATCTATCCTGGGTCCACTTCTGTTTTTATTATACGTCAATGACATAATCAATACATCATCACTGTTATCTTTTGTCCTATTTGCAGATGACACTAACATATTTTATTCTCATAAGAGCCTTAAGTCTCTAGAAAATATCTTGAATGCCGAACTAATAAAAATTTCGAAATGGTTCAAATGCAATAAACTTTCTCTCAATATTCAGAAAACCCATTTTATACATTTCAAGCATAACAATATCCATGTGAATAATAATCCAATTAATATTAACATTGACAACAATACAATCGAAGAAACGAAGAGTTCGAAATTCCTGGGTGTCATTATTGACGAGAATTTAACTTGGAATAATCACATAAATCATGTTACACTATGTATTTCTCGAGGCGTGGGAATTATTAATAAGTTAAAGTTTATGTTACCACGAGTAACTCTGTTTTTACTTTACAATACACTAGTACTTCCTTACATAACATATTGTAATATTGTTTGGGCCAATTGTGGAACTACCAAACTCAACCCTATTCTCACCTTACAAAAGCGAGCTCTTCGTATCTGCACAGGATCGTCTTATTTTTCTCATTCTGATCCACTATTCTGTAAGCTCAAAACATTGAAGGTTTCTGATTTGAATGTCATGCAAGTTGCAGTTTTTATGTTCAAATACAAAAAACACCAACTTCCCTCCTCATTTCAAAATTTATTTAATCTAAACAGTACAATTCACACATACCCTACCCGTATTTCTGGAAATTTTCACCTAACAAACCCAAAGTTATTAATAACTCATAAATCAATTAGACACCATGGCCCCGACTTATGGAATAATTTACCTGAAACTACAAAAATGTGTTCCTCACTTTATTCCTTTAAAGCCACTATGAAGCGCAACCTAATATCATTGTATTCAAATCCGCCACATTGACTATACTTGTATTTTTTTTAATGATGAATTTTGACCCCTCCTCTTCTAATGTAATTGCACTACACTTGCACTTGCACTACACATGCACTTGCACTACACCCTCATGACCTCTTGTTAAAAAATGTGTAAGTTTTACATGTCGCTTTTTTTACCTTGAGGCCGTCGTCAACTTCAAGCAGGTCGCTCATGACGACGGTCTCCTGCGTTCTGAAATTGAGTTAAATAATATTTTTCATATGCTTTTTTTTATATTCAGAAAGAGATTGTAAATGATACGTGTGTCCAAAATGTATATATATGTAAAATCTATGTAATAATTGATTATGTTGTATTATGTTGAACATGTTGAACGCAGAAATAAATTTCAAGCAAACAAAGCAAACAAAATACAGAACTTCAAGGGTGGGTTAGGGTATGAAAGTGGAATTTTAGTGATTAAAACTTGTGTAGCGTATGAGAACTTAGAATTAATGTGAGGCTATGAGCTTCTTCACTTGTTTACAACTCCCACGCAAGTTTTATGCAGATGCTACCGTGTACAATCAATTCTATCGTATTCCTTGAGGCTATCTGCAAAACATCAGTTAAAATTTCAAGTCTTTTGTAAACATTCATAGTTTGGAGCACTCCAACACATAAATTTTCAAATAGTTATATTGGACATAAGCTGGGAGGCTGGACCCCATAGGCAGTCCGTCACGTTTATAATTTCGTGGAGCTCATTAAATCGCTCTCCTTATTTTCTTTTTGGAGCTCAATTGAGCTTCTCAGAATCGCTCTCCTTGAAGAGCTCTAATCAATTCAATAAACATACATGTATGATAAATTGTAGATTTTTCTTAACATCGTATAAGCAATAGCTGTGTAGCTAGTATTTTCTGGTGAAACTAGGCCTGGTCAATATGTTTACAAAATATCGCGCTCCTGCTGAAAAAATGAAATGGCCATCTATTTTCCATAATTCCATGAAATTATTTTGATTTCGTTGAAAACTATCAGAAAAGTGAAGAATGTTCACCTCTATCCCGACTTTGATTTGAACTTACACTTGGTAAATATTGTAGTCCCACATGTAGACTTCCTTTTTTTAGGAGCGCGATTTTTTGTTCTTATTTTTTTTTAGGACAGCGGTAGGAGCGCCGGCGCGATCGCGCTCCTCAAATATGAAGGTCTGCATAGGGTATTAATTTAGGAGTACACTAAACCATTAAAACTAATTTCTTACAATTTCAAGCAAATTTTAGCTAAGTTTTACCTTATTTCCGTCCTGTCGCATAAAGTGGGATTTTGGACCGTGACGGTACGGAATCCTGAATTATACTGTATGCTATTGTACATTGTAAGTAATTTGTAATGTCTGATTGTTCTTGTAGGATAGGGAGCCTTCGGGACAGACTTTCAAGAGAAGAGTTGGAGATCAACCAATCTAATAATTAATCAGGATGTCTGTTCTGCAAGCAATTGAAGAGAAGGTTAGTATCGTGTCAATAGCCATTATAGTTTTCAAGGAGATTGGATTCACCTTCAGGGTGTGTATAAAGAGACAAACTGCAAAACAAGAAACATTCTCATAGGGGAACCAGCCCCGATGATAAAGAAACACTAAAGTGATTTTTAACATTAACTGAATTTACAGAGGGTAACATTTGTTTTATGTTATGAATACATTAAAGGACAAGTTCACTTCAACAAAACGTTGATTTACATAAAGAGAAAAATCCAACAAAAGACACAGAAACTTTCATCAAAATCTGATGTAAAATAAGTTATGCTTATGAAATTTCAAAGTTTCACTTATTTTTCACAACTCGTTGATATGCAAATAAGAGAGTTGATGTCATTCACTCACTATTTCTTTTGATTTTTTATTGTATGAAACATGAAATGGTTTAATTTTCTATACGTTGTCAGGCGAAAAACAGTTTTATTTCTCCCTGAACATATGGAATTGCCATTGTTTTAACATGGTCTTGTTTAATCAAGAGGGTCCTTATTGTCAAATCTGTAAAAATCAAATATTGAATTCAAACAAAATACAAAAATAGTGAGTAACATCACCAACTCTCTCATTTGCATAGCACTGAGTTTTGTAGACAATTGTTTTGTTTTCAGTATTATGCTTGCTAGATTTTCTCTCTTTATTCAAATCAAGATTTTGTTGGGGTGGACTTTACCTTTAATTTAACAGAAGGTAATATTCAAGAGATTTTCCATGTTAATACATGAATTTCTGAATCTCAAGTCCACAGCCAAACAGATTCAGATTCAGATATTTTTATTGTTCAATTGTAATCGAGTACAAGAGGAAATTCAATTTGTTCGCACAAAATAATTTAGAATAATACATGATATACACAGAATATTACACGATACATAGTAGAATAACATATATTAAACATTATACAAATCAACAAGCAAAGATAAGAGAAATTAAGATAAAGGCAGGGGGTAACATAATTTCAAGCATGGCTATTAAATGCACGGTTTGAAGCTGGAACGAAAGAATTTACAAAGCGTAAGGTTTGTAAACAGATACATGTACATACTGTAGTCCTTCCTTTGTGGTGTTTTTTTGTTTGTGTCTCCTCTCCATAGAAGAAATGAGATGTAAATATATATGTAGGTGCCAATTTTTTTTTCATATACTTTGACGGTTCAAAAGTGTAA
Organism: Lytechinus variegatus; assembly: GCF_018143015.1. Lineage (NCBI taxonomy): Eukaryota > Metazoa > Echinodermata > Echinoidea > Temnopleuroida > Toxopneustidae > Lytechinus > Lytechinus variegatus. The sequence goes on from NC_054741.1 coordinate 35,445,935, forward strand.
TATCAATTGTCTCGTTAGTTTAGTTCAAGAATCAAGTCTAATTTCATGAAACTTCGATTGTACATGTAATAGTAAGTTAAAGAATGGCAAAAGGTACTGTAACGTAAGAGAATTAGCAATCAGTCATCATTTGAAATGAGTTAATTCAAATTAAACTGTACATTAATGTAGATCTATATGAAAATACTCATATCAGCTGGACTGGCTCATATTCATTTTACAGAGTGCTCATACTGCTCAAGGTGCTAATAGTCATTATCAGCCCGGATTCAGGGGTTTACTTGTCTTCTTATGAGGACTAGATTGAAGTAGAAAGAGATCAACCAAATCTGCTCAATTTAAACATGTACATGTTTGTTGTCATGGCAACAAGATGTAGAAAATTGTAATCAAAATTTGAAGGATAAACATGAACATTGCTTTAAAGGGAAGTTACAAATACAAGTAGGCCCTGACATGAAATTGGTTTTATCAAAAGCAGATACAGGTTTATAGCCTAAAACTTATCAATAAAAGTATGGTGAAAATTCATCTATTATTAAAAAAGGAATAACAAATAAATAAGCAGGGTCTTTATTACTGTAGCTGCCTATATGTCAGATATGGTACTCCATCATGCTTTGCTCAAATTGATTTGTCAAGTTTCTATCTTGTGATACAACAAGTGAGCATTTCCCCTGTATGCAATGAAATTTCATCACTTGTCATCTTTTCATTGTTCTACGGTTCATTCATTTTATACAGTCAAGTTTATAGTCAACCTGCTTTTAGCGACAACCTGTGTAGCAGGACCCTGCCTACATACATGTAGACCACAATATTGGTTTCCCTTGAATACATGTAGTGTTTCCCATTGAAATATTATGAAAGAAACATGTTCATTAAGGCCACCTGTTCAGTAAACTACTTTTCGTGTATACCGTGGGTGGTCTTAATATACATGTACAGGGTTGCTGCTTGCATATGTTGTCACAGAATTTAAATTTCAAAATATTCTTTTGTGGATTATCCCCAAACAACCTGTATTCTCTCATTTGCATACATGTACATGTGCGTACAGTATCTGCACCAAGTCTTGATCATTAGAACAGCACTTTCCATCTACTTTTTTGATAATTTACCCCAAAGCAAATATGATCAACACTTGTGATTGATTAAATTATAAATCAGGTTTGCAATGTACATAATGTACATTCATTTTTCGTCCATAACCTTAGAGCACTAAAATGATGCAAAATTCTCTTGAAATTATTCATGTCTTAATGTTTACACTACACCTACAATGCATGCTACAGTACATGTATGTGCTTTGACACTGTACACATGTGCACTGTGTATAAAGTTCAGTGTATGACTCATCAAGAATTCCCTCCATGTACAATCAGCCAGTCACATATACGCATGTATGTGGTGTGCTTGATTAATCCCACGGCTTACCTGCAATCATTTAGTAATTACAAAGCAATTCAGGCTAGTGAGAAAATCTCTTGCTAACCCAACGCTGGTGACAGTTTTAGGCAGAGATGCAAGCATATCAGACGATATGAATATGTACCGGTACATGTACAGTATGTAATAAATACATGTAGTGCATTTTGATGGATTCCTTTTTTACTTACTGTACATGTAGCTTCACCTTGTCCCCAGCGCTATGATGCTTCTTTGTTGTGCACCAAAATTGAGGAATATTGTACGGCCGCTTGAGGAGGTGGTTGGAACTATGGTTCCCAAAGTGACGTTGGAATGAGACTATTTTCCTGAGGGGCTCAGCTGCCCCGAAAATGGTCGCATTCCTGTCTTGGTGAGGGGATCATAGCTTCACCAACCCTCTGGTTGATGTCTGTATATTTTTTATTTATATCCGTAGATATAACTCAATGAATAGAAATCTTTGAGAGAGAATTCATTAATTCTTTTTATTAGCTTTAGTATTAAAGGCCCCTGGCTTCATCACATGCGCGGATTGTACACGTACGTGCACATGATTTTGGGTTAAGCCCTGCCCACCTGTAAAAAATTTTTGAACTATTTACTATTCCCGGTTGTGATGTCAGATGCCGGGATTTATAGGATTTTTGCCAATTTCGTGACATTGGTTGGTCAAATATCGGGGTTTAGACCAATCATCTTTCTAGATTATTGTTATGAGGGATATAATCCCTTTTTATTTTTTGTTGAATGGGTCATTCCATCTGGATTCACCCGGTGGTTGCACCCGACCGTCTCAGAATTCGTTGTTATTTGGTATACATAAAATTCAACATGGCCCAAGCACAAAACAAAAAAATTAGTCCAATCGGTCCGTCGGTTCTCGCGCTACGGCCCGCCCTTTTCTCCTTGTTTTGACAAAAATGGGCGTGACCTTCAACTTTCAATGGCCACTGCGTCGTTACGTGTTGACCAATTTTCATGAAACTGGTACCATTTGATAGGAAATTCAGAGAGGAATCCAAAACATGCATCGAATAATGTATTGGAGCAATTTATAAGGTCATGACCTTTGACCTTCACTTTGACCTTGAGTTTGACCCTCGGACAAATAATTTTTTAACTTGATTTTCGTGTATGTTAATTATTGGTATGATATTGACAAAATATGTTAAAATCAATGATGATATTTTATTTCTTCACCTTTAAAAACTCTTCCAAAGATACCATGAAATTTCACTCTAGTCCCACACACTGATATTCATGTTAGTAAAGTGTTTACCAGTTACATGATTTCTTCCAATCTTAAGTTACAGTATGCAAGCACATGAAAAGAAATTAAGCTTAATCAGTTCACAAATAAAAGATTAAACCTTTATGCTCATGAATAGGTATCTGTTTAGGCATTTTGATGTTCATCAATATATATTCATTTTGATGTTCGGCAATATATATCATATATATTCATAGTAGTAAAGTCTTCACTTTTATCATCAAAATATATACATGTATATATGTATATGATATATATTTTGCTGAATCATAAAATGCCTAAACAGATACCTATTCATTAGCATAAAGGTTTAGTCTTTTATTTGTAAACTGATTAAGCTTAATTTCTTTTCATGTGTTTGCATGCTGTAACTGAAGATTGGAAGAAATCATGTAACTGGTAAACACTTTACTAACATGAATATCAGTGTGTGGGACTAGAGTGAAATTTCATGGTATCTTTGGAAGAGTTTTTAAAGGTGAAGAAATAAAATATCATCATTGATTTTAACATATTTTGTCAATATCATACCAATAATTAACATACACGAAAATCAAGTTAAAAAATTATTTGTCCGGGGGTCAAACTCAAGGTCAAAGTGTAGGTCAAAGGGATGACCTTATAAATTGCTCCAATACATTATTCGATGCATGTTTTGGATTCCTCTCTGAATTTCCTATCAAATGGTACCAGTTTCATGAAAATTGGTCAACACGTAACGACGCAGTGGCCATTGAAAGTTGAAGGTCACGCCCATTTTTGTCAAAACAAGGAGAAAAGGGCGGGCCGAAGCGCGAGAACCAACGGACCGATTGGACTAATTTTTTTTGTTTTGTGCTTGGGCCATGTTGAATTTTATGTATACCAAATTACAACGAATTCTGAGACGGTCGGGTGCAAAATAGCACATTCATTGGGTGAATTGGCATGGAATGACCCGAATGATGATAATACTGATAAAAATAGTAATAATAATAATAGCGTAATAATGATGATGATAATAATAATAATAATGATAATTATGATAATAAATAACATGATTAAAAACATATTAATAATGTAATGATTATTGATAATAATAATGATAATGATAAATGATAGCATTATAATATTGTTGTTGTTGTTATAATGATGATGATGAGGATTTTAGTAATTGGGCAATTCCATGATAAACATAGTTATTGTTATTCTAAGGTCAGTTCCTACTCAATATTTATGTTGCTTTGTATCGTTGATACCTCTGCGCTTAGCCTACTTCAAACCCTGAGCCACATTTCAGTAAGGGATCTTTAATTTCTGATAGTTAACATTACACAAACAAGACATGAAAAATTGAGACAAAGTTTCATGAAATTGGGTTCAAACAAAATACTTGTAAACTGGGATTTTCATGTTATTGCTAGATAGTTGACAACTCATTATGTAACATGTTATTAAAAATTTAAAAATTTCTGACGTAAACAAGCAAAAGATTATATTGCGTTTTTGTCTCACCTGCATAGCAGAGTGAGACTATAGGCGCCGCTTTTCCGACGGCGGCGGCGGCATCAACATCAAATCTTAACCTGAGGTTAAGTTTTTGAAATGACATCATAACTTAGAAAGTATATGGACCTAGTTCATGAAATTTGGCCATAAGGTTAATCAAGTATTACTGAACATCCTATTAGAGTTTCATGTCACATGACCAAGGTCAAAGGTCATTTAGGGTCAATGAACTTAGACCATGTTGGAGGAATCAACATCAAAATCTTAACCTGAGGTTAAGTTTTTGAAATGACGTCATAACTTAGAAAGTATATGGACCTAGTTCATGAAACTTGGACATAAGGTTAATCAAGTATCACTGAACATCCTGCATGAGTTTTATGTCACATGACCAAGGTCAAAGGTCATTTAGGGTCAATGAACTTTGGCCGAATTGGGGTATCTGTTGAATTCCCATCATAACTTTGAAAGTTTATGGATCTGATTCATGAAACTTGGACATAATAGTAATCAAGCATCACTGAACATTTTGTGCAAGTTTCAGGTCTCATGATTAAGGTCAAAGGTCATTTAGGGTCAATGAACTTTGGCCGAATTGGGGGTATCTGTTGAATTACCATCATAACTTTGAAAGTTTATGGATCTGATTCATGAAACTTGGACATAAGAGTAATCAAGTATCACTGAACATCCTGTTCGAGTTTCAGGTCACATGATCAAGGTCAAAGGTCATGTAAGGTCAATGAACTTTGGCCATGTTGGGTTTTTTTGTTGAATAACCATCATATCTCTAAGTTTATTGGTCTAGTTCATAAAAAGTGGACATAATAGTAACCATGTATCACTGAACATCTTGTGCGAGTTAGAGTAGTTTTCAAAGTCAGCACTGCTGCTATATTGAACTACGTGATGCAGGTGAGACGGCCAGAGGCATTCCACTTGTTATTACATTACGCTTTGTCAAAGGGGTTGTTTCATAAAAATTGTCAGCACTGACTAAATTGTCAGCTGCAACAGTCACCATAGTAACAGTCGGACACCAGTGCTTCTCAGCCAATCAAAACCCAGGATTTTTAAAACTGATATTGGTAGAGAGCAAATTAGTCATTGCTTCAACTTTCATGAAACACCCTCCTCCACCACTATATTAAGTTTAATATATTCCATCCTGTCTGCAAGTTATTTCTGAAGTACATGGATGTGTGACACAATGGCCTTCAGATATTCCAACTGAATACAAAAGTCAATAATGTAAAAAAAAATGTGCGTAGTTGAACAGTCTCATATCTTATCATTTGTTTGGTTCTGGCAACTTTTCTTTGGTGTGTTGAAAACCCCTTTGCAACTGACGATGATCCACAACATGTAATACTTTGCACCATATTTCTTTTGAAAACATTCTAAGGCATACATAAGCTCATCCAATTATTCAATATTGAAATAAGCGAGTTTTGTAGCATGCTATTCAAGAGATTGATGCTGTTCTTGATGTATATACATGTACGTGTATAGAAAATTAGAAATCAATATGAATCGTAATAAAGAGCAAAAATAAAGTTTTAGGAATTGTCCTTAAATTGCCAGATTGCCTAATCTTGTATCATAGAAAAATTCTTGTTTGCTTTAATTATTAGAATCAGCATTTCTATATTTCAATGCCATGACCAGAACTTTAGAAATTATTTCTTAATTGTAATTTTTTGGAACATATATTTTTACACTGTATCGAGCCACTAAATCTATTTTGCAAAATCTGTAGTTTTCAGTGGCCTATTGCAGGAGTTGAATTTGATGCAACTTGAAAATAATCAGAAGTGCACATTATTTGAGCTGCATTTAATAAACTTTCTTTATTGGGTTTTGGAGTGATTAACATCTATTATAAACCAATGTCTTTTCTTCAGCTGTCCAAGATGCCGGCTCCGATCCGGCTGAAGGACCTGATCCGTAACATCCGTGCTGTCCGGACAGCTGCAGACGAGAGGGCACTTGTCCAGAAAGAGCTTGCCCAGATCAGGGCGATGTTCCGTGATGAGGACAGTACTTACAGGTGTCGCAATGTAGCCAAGGTTCTGTATATACACATGCTGGGATATCCCGCTCATTTTGGACAGGTAAGAAACCAGTGTGGATTTTGCAATCTCTTGAATTTTATTTTTCAATTAAAAGTAAAATGAATTGTGAATCGAGACCTTTAAATTTACATTTTTTCAAAGAAAATTACATATAATTGTATTGTGAGTTTTTTGAATGACACGTACATGTATCAGCCTGTAAGAAAAAAACCCAACACATTTCTCGATTCATGTTGACAATAAATTTTCAAGTCAAGAAGGTACATTTGTATAATGCACAATACTAGTGCTTATTTACTTCTGAAGAGAAAGAGATAGAAAGAAGAGAGAAAGAGGGGGGGGGGGGGGGGGGGGAAGAGCTTACAGACACAGTGGTACTTCAACTGATATATTTTTACATTCCACTATGGAATCTGATATTGAACATGGACAGACTGTCCCCATACAATCTTATTTTTATGTATTTGAATGAGTCGATATATGTACATCATACCCCACCAGCACTCCATACAGAGCTCACACAGTGATCCTAAAATGTGTGTAGCTTCATTTTTATTTTTCACAAAAAAAAATTTGAATGACAAAGAGATCTGCATAAATCTGCATAAATTTCAGCATTATGGTTTCAAAGTATTTTATTTCTTCGAAAAAATATGTATATTAGAATATTTATTGATAATATGTTCGGATAGCTTTTCATAAAAATAATGTTTGCGTGGGTAGAAAATATTATTTGTTGCAAGTACATGTAATATATTTTCTTTTTATATAATGACTTGTACTGTCTCTCTTCTACAGTTGGAATGTTTAAAATTGATAGCGTCACCACGGTATGCAGACAAGAGGATAGGATACTTAGGGGCTATGTTACTTCTTGATGAAAGACATGATGTTCACTTACTCATGACAAATTCAATGAAAAAGTAAGTCAAATATATTGTGTGTCCTGTAATGTTTTTGAGAGTTCATATAAATTAGTATATCCTGTTTCATTGTGTACTTCAAAATGGTGTTTTTTTCCACTTGATATCTGATGCAGGCTTACATTCACACAGTTCAGGGCCCCGTCTTACAAAGAGTTATGATTGTTCCAATCATCGTAACTATGGAAACCCATCAATGTCATAATTTATTTTGCAGGAAATTTACTCAATGTCTTTTGTAAGCAAAGAAAAGCACACTGAACTTGCAAGTAAAGGATGAGTGCATGAGTATACAGCATATCTAGGAAAATTTTTGAACCCAACATGCATTTTAGATGTTGATGTTGCTGGATTTCCATAGTTGCGATTGAGCGGATCAATCGCAACTCTTTGTAAGACGGCGCCCTGTTCTTACTCTCTACTTCCTGAGCAGCATTCTAGCAAGGTGCTGTTTCTATGTTCACAAAGCATCACACTATATCACTTCCTCATGCCATTTTAAACACCTGGATGGAGATTGGCAAATTAAGATTATCGTCTTGTTAAAAGATGTATGTGCGGCAGTGGGATATGACCATTACATTGCAAGGCTCATGCTCCACTACATTAGGACACATGTTACGTGATAGAAATCCACATGTAACCAATCAAATTTTGTAAAGATTCAATTTGGATGTTGTACTATCAGTATTTATTATTTAGTTGTTTTTTTTTCTTACAGTGATATGGGCCATAACACACAGTACATCGTAGGTCTGTCATTGAGCTGTTTAGGTAGCATCTGCTCACATGATAGAAATCTAACCAATCAAATTTTTGTAAAGATTCAGCTTCAATGTTGAATTAACCATTTGTTTTTCTCACGCAGTGATATGGGCCATAATACACAGTACATTGTAGGTCTGTCATTGAGCTGTTTAGGTAGTATCTGCTCACCAGAGATGAGTCGAGATTTAGCTGGCGAGGTCGAGAAGATGATCAAAACGTCAAATGCATACATAAAAAAGAAGGTAATATTCTCTATTGGTTGCACTTTTCTTTAAAGGACAAGTCCACCCCAACAAAAAGTTGATTTGAATAAAAAGAGAAAAATCCAACAAGCATAACACTGAAAATTTCATCAAAATCGGATGTAAAAAAAGAAAGTTATGACATTTTAAAGTTATATGCACATCCTGGTCGGTGTGCAAATGAGGAGACTGATGACATCATCTACTCACTATTTCTTTTGTATTTTTATTATATGAAATCTTAAAATATTCTTATTTACTTCTCATTGTCAAGTGAAAAATGATCAATTCCTCCCTGAACACGTTGAATTAGTATTGTTTAATATTATAGGGTCCAGTCAAGTTTGTCCGTATTGTCAAATTTGTAAAAAATGAAATATTGCCTAATTCAAACAATAAAAAAATAAAAGAAATAGTGAGTGATGGACATCATTGACTGACTCATTTGCATGTCAATGAGTTGTGCATATTGTTTTGTAAAAAATAAGCGAAACTTTAAAATGCAATAACTTTCTTATTTTACATCCGATTTTGATGAAATTTTCAGCATTATATGAGTTTGATTTTTCTCTATTTATTCAAATAAACATTTTTTCTGGGGGGAACTTGTCCTTAAAAAAACAGTGCATTTGTAGGAATTCACCTCTAATGCAAAATGTAACACATCGTGCTCAGTAGAGATGTGGCAGTTGAGACAATTGAGGCCATTATTTTGTGTGATTTTAGAACAAAGATTGCAGTAGTCATTGAATTTATTTTAAACTCATTAATTATTAATCAAGTCATGAAGTGAGAACTATTTGATTAAATTCTGAAATTAAACCTGCAAGAAAATTTGACAGGTCACCTTGTGTTGCCTCATGGGGAGAACGATGGGGGTTGGTCGGCTGGTACTGGTATAGATTGTGGAAAACCTGCAGTATTCTACATGTACATGTACAGATGCATTGTGGTACATGCTTTTAGTAACTGTGCTATGTAAATATACATATTTACTATTAATAGAAGACTTAACCAGTGGCCTGTATCATTAAAATTTACAACAATGATAATTTTGCCATAATTGTAACTTCCATGGAAAGTTTGATTGTGATAGGCTGCTGAGCTCTGTTAACTTCTAGATTACTTACCTCAGTTGTAACTCTTAATGCAATGAATTCCAGGTCTAAAACCTAGATTATTTTTATTAAGTACTTCAACATGCATGTTCAGTATCTGCATCTGAAGATGTACAAAATGACAGGCCATTTATTGTAGATTCTGTGGTTTTATGAACAGCATTGCATTGTTTGATTATGCTATTGCTTTTTTTATCTTTTGAAACAGGCTGTGCTATGTGCTGTACGGATTGTGAGAAAAGTCCCAGAACTGATGGAGATGTTCATTCCTTCTGTTCGCTCCCTACTAAATGATAAAAATCATGGTACGTTTGAAATAAAAAAAAAAGCTTCTCAAAATATAATACTTGGATGTTTGCTTTATAGTAGCTTGTACTGTAGGGTACCTTTGTTTATTGCAGCATAGAAAGGAGAAAAATGTTGACAGGCCAATGAGAGAGGCATTGTGGTCAGGCAGAACTCAGAAGGACATTCATTGCTTTGGCCTTGATGGCCTTCAATTAATGTAATGAGCCTTCATAGGCATGTAATCTCAGAGTCTGTATAGCCAGTCATTTACTCAACCAAGATGATATTCAATATCATTGCTTATGGAGGATTATGCCATGTATGAAGAACATTTAATGCAATTACAGTCAAACCTGCTGGGCGTTTCTTACAAGTGACTTCACCAATGGGTGATCCTGTCTTGTGGTAAATTATATACACCGTGGTAAATGATATACACCAAATTTTAATTGATGATGATTCAGCTCCCAAGAAAGGATCACCAGTTGTTCATAAAGTCACTTGTAACTTATGTACAGCTATATGAAACACCCACCTGCTCTAATGACCTCCTGTATAGAACAGCAGCCTGTCTATAAAGACCAGAATGAGGCTCCGCTGTATTCGTTCCCCAAATTAGCATGTGAATTGCAGAAACCTGTCTATAAACACCACCTACTCGTAATGACCACTTTACTTATCTCCCTTGGAAGGTCTTTACATACAGGTGTAATAATCCTGGTCATTTTATTGCCCTGAATTGTTGTGATCACTACTGTTGTCATAATTATTAGCATGGGCATCAACACACACACAGAAGTATCTTCTTTTTTGGGGGGGGGGGGTGGGGGGGAGGGGAACACTACAATAGATGTCCCCCCTATGAACAAAGGATAATCCTCTGTGCTGATGCCAATGATCATTACTAATTTTCATGTAATTATTTTTTTCCTTTTGCATTTTTAGGTGTGCAACTGACAGCTGTAGTGCTGATTACAGAGATGTGCGAGAGGAGCCATGATGTACTAGTTCACTTCAAAAAGGTTTGTAGTATTTACCTATTCAGTTTTCATTGCCACCCGTCAATAATGGCATTGCAGTGAAACACTGCATGGATCATTTTGCAGTGCTGTTCGGAGTGTTCTCTTTCAAGTTTGAATGTCATGTTCATTATACTCGGGATTTGCAGTGCATTTTCCCCCTCCATCATGGCCTTAATGCATTAATGGTATATCTGTCATCAGGGGAGCATTTCATGACAAAAATAGACAATGAATTACATTGGTTATTGTTATAAGCTACCCAAATCCTTGCATCGGATTGGCTCTGAGCAAATTTGTCAATGAAAATTTCTGACTGTTTGCTCCATGAAATGCTCTGCAGTGTGAACTAAACCGCTGGGCGTTTTGTAAAGCTGTTCGAATTAAAGTTAAGAGCGACTTAGAGAACGACTGGTGATCCTTTCTCGTGAGTCGTGGTTAATGGTATACACCAAAATGTTCATCCGTGATTATTTAGCATGTAAGAAAGGTTCACCAGTCGTTCTTCAAGTCACTCTTAACTTACATGTAAAAGAAAAGCTTTATGAAATGTCTACCTAGGTGGTGTTTTATAAAGCTGGGTGCTAAATCATATTCAGTTTAAATAAAATGTTTGGAGATAAAAATTCTCAAGTTGAACAAGCATCTGAACAGAGATTCATTGTTTTCTTTCAGAATTGAATAGGTTTATATGAAATGCACCTTGTTGGAGCATTTATTAGTATCTCATTTAGTACAAGAAAGTGCCACAAGCCATGTGTAAAGTTTTGACATAACTTACAAATGGCTTTAAAATGTGCCCTGTGGTATTTAACATTCCACAATAACCAATCATTCATCGTGCCCTAGTGAAGGTATGAGTTAACTGTTCAGTTTCTCAAAAGTCAAAGGTTTACACGGAAGTCAAACAGCAGGGGCCTGTTGCATATGACTATTGATGGTAATACCTTGTTCCCGCTGTTGTGCAATCCGTTACGAACTCCGCGATTGGCATTCCGTAACTGATCGCGAGAACTCTTTAACCATCCAAATTTTTTCTGCGATCAGTTCGATTGCCACGAGTGATTTGGGTCCCGTAACACAAAGGTTCTTGCTTAATCTTATGCTTGATTTTTATGATTGATTGTTCATGGTATTCAATGCAATCAATCGTAGAAAAATCTTTGCTAAGCTTTGTGTTACGGGCCCCAGATGCGATAAGATACGAACTGATATGATCACTGCTATTATTACGCTTTTAAGATCACCGTTTCAATTGTGGCACGAATCGTGAAATTGGGAACTAGGTATTAGTTTGCAATCGTTTTCACATGTGGGAACTTTTGTTTGATTGGCTGTCGAGCAAAGTTGCCATGTAGATTCTGAAGCTACCAAAATGATGTTGTGTGCACAAGACCCATACTTCTGATGATATTTGATGGAATATTCGTATGCCTTTCTCACGATCTGTCCCTTCTCTTCTAAATACAAGCTCCCTTTTAAAAACAATGACTATTGTTACAAGCCACTGAAATCCTTGCATCTGATTTGCTCAGAACCAATAAGTCGGTGAAAAGCACTGGCAAGATTCTTCCCTGATAATTCCCTGATAATTGATTAGTTTGGAGATGTGCTTAGAAATTTTAAATGCTGTTCCCAACCCAGATATAGTACAGGCATTTGCTGCAGTGAAGAAATTGTTGATTAGATTGTGCCAATAATCTAGCACAAATATTGAAAAAGAATCCAATGGTGAATGCCTGATTACATCAAGGCACACTGTGTCTGTCACAGGTTATTGCATTATGTAAATTATGGAACATAGATAAGTAGACTCATTAATTGAAAATCGAGGAATAACCTTAGTAGCAAGCGTTATTTTGTTACAAAAGCACATTTCTCATTGGACGCTTTAATAGTTCAGCAAAATTAATGGTTTCAAAGCATTGATTCGAAACAATCTTTGTGAATTTTGGCCTATATGTGCAGATACTGTGCACATTATTGAATATTACATGAGAGGTATTCCTTGCTGAACTGACTCGTTGAATAACCTGGACAGAAACTTCTCAAATGCTTTCATTATAGGTATGTTTGCATACATATACTACTAATTTATTTGTAAATGGCATTTAATAATTAGGGGATATGATAAATAGGCAGTTCTCAATAGGCTTTGCAGATATGAATAAACAAATCATAATTCTCACATCAATTTAGCAAATGTAGCAAAAAAAAAAAATGATTTCACCAATTATAACAGTGTATAAGCCAGAATATAATGTAATTCAAAGAAAATGCATTGAGACAAAAGTAGAATAATTTGCTACGAGGCTTTTCGATTTTTAATAGGTTCATGTTTACTGGCTAGCCTAAGTGATTCTAAATGTGTTCATGTCGGCTAAGTGATTTCAAATTAATGTATTTAGGCTAAGTAGCTGAAAAAAGTGCAGGCTATGTAACTCTTGCTTTTAGATGCACTCTACAGAGTTTTTATAATTTGAGGTTTAAATAAAGATGTCCTTTCTATGGAAATGCATCTTTGTGAGATAATTAATTTTGGATGTATTATTTCTTTCTTTCAATCTCTGGTATTTTTGTATTATTAAGCTGGAGTAAGAAGATTTTTGTATTTTTTTTATAAAAGTATTTGTAAATTCGCACAAAGGAGAGATTCTTACCGGTTGCATAATAGGACTCTTGAACATAGCATTACACGATGAATTAACTGGGATGTAACAGGAATTTTGGGAATGCTTATAATTGCTCTAACGAAATTCCTGATTGTATCTTCTGGGTTGATTATTGCATGCAGATCAAATTTGATATGTCACTCAGCTATACTTATAGAAGACAGATTGGGGTAAGGAAGAGGAGAGGAGCTATTTAATCAGCTGTAGTTTTGTCAATCCCTTCGTAGATTAGATTTAACACAGCTAACCAATGGTATCATATATCTTCATGTGAAGTCATTAGATACATATTATATTAATTTAGTTATGTAGCAGCTTTTATCAATATGTGTGGAGTAGGCATAGATTTTTTTTTTCTTTATCACACCATCATGGGCTGTAGGGAAATATTTATAACTCTCCACTTTGAAGAGCATTCCAACCAGCTATGCAATGCTGATTTTTTTTAATTGTGATAACTGGCCATACATTTCAATATTTTTAGGGCTAGCCCACTTTTTAAAGGGCTTATTTATTACAACAAATGGGAAAAGTAAAAAAGGGCATGACAACTGTCCAATGCTAATGAGAGGGGCATTGAGACTGGTCAATGAAATTGCCTTCTAAGGCCTTGGCTTAATTGAAGCCCTTCTGCAGCAATGATATGCTTGTCTTAAAGAGGATTTACTATCCTGACTTAGTAAAAAAATATATATATATTGGAATGGAGAGGAAGCTAGTAGTTAAAAGTATTAAATTAATTCACTTCAGATTCAGAAGAATGATACTATTCTCACCCACGAAATAGTGAAAATTCAGTTTTGAACAGCTACATGCATAAGTTTCATTTGGGGAGATAAGATCTATCTATACAAGGAATTTTAGCCGTTAAATCAAAAGTCATCTTTCGTACGCTACTTTCAATCCAAGACCAAAGCGGTAAATATTTGCCATGTTGCCCTCTTCCAGGTTTTGCCCGTTGGAAATACTGTACAAAAACAGAGGGCAACATTTGCCATATTCCTGAGACAAATGATGACATTGACTGGCTCCTCTTCCGGGGAGCATAAAATATATTGCCCTTAAGAACCATGTTGCTTTCCTTTAAAGACTCGAGGCCAATATGATTCTGTTGCGGGCAATGTATTTGATGCCCCCCCCCTCAAGGCCATTCAATATCGTATCTGCCAGTCTTCGAGGACAGGAAATATTCTTTGGAGTAAATTTGGATTTCGTTTGTGTCATTGTATACCTAGTTTGGTGAAGCTTATAAAGACATATGAATAACAATATACATGTACTTGTTTTATTTACTGGTCCTTTTTGGTGAAACCTGTTTGTTTCTTTGTTTTGTTTCCAATTCACCTGTCAACCTAATACAGTTGGAGGTATGTTAACAATCATTTCTGTACAGTTTCTATTGAAAAAAAAAACAGCAAACAAACTTTCTTCTTTACTTTTCATGTATTTTATGTGCTTTCACTATTGCAGAGCTTACCACAATGAGAGATCAAAATATTCAGTTAGATCATGAAACATAGGAAAATGCGTTATTATAGGCAGTGATTGAAATTGACGATAAGTCAACAATGCTTTGCCACTTTGAAGGGACTGCCCCCCTTCATTAGTCTCAAATTCACATACATGTAGTAATTTCATTCATTTGAAAGCTGATGATTTTCATTGTGGATAATGGTCATCAATCTGCAGCTTTTATCCGGTATCCCACAATTATTTCACTGAGTTTGTCACATGTGTGCTTGCATTATATTTTATTTTTGTATTTGATTGCAATTATAAAAAAGATATTTTACACTATTTATGTTCTTGTATAGCCAGGCGTGTGTGATGTTGTGATGTTCAGAGGTATTTGTTATGGATTTTGTCTTGGGCTGTCCATTTCAGCATGAAGATGGAAATTTGTCAGTTTTCGTTTTACCCTAGGTTTTTGTATTCCTGAACTGTACATTGGAATGGGTTGTTTATTAGCACATTTGTTTATTTTGTATTCTAAGATTGGAAAAGAAATACTTTCTCCCTCATTTCCATACAAAAATGGAATTAAAATAGTTAAATGATGTTATTTATATATTCTCTTGTTAAAGAAATATAGTTTCAAACTACCCCCGAACTCCATAAAAAAAAATATATGAACTTTATGTAAAGTCACTTGACTATCTACTTTTTTGCCGTGTTATTTTGATTGTAGCGTTGCTGTTAATACTTTCCCCCTCATTTTCCATACAAAAATGGAATTAAAATAGTTAAATGATGTTATTCATATATTCTCTTGTTACAGAAATTTAGTTTCAAACTACCCCCGAACTCCATAAAAAAAGATATACGAACTTTATGTAAAGTCACTTGACTATTTACTTTTTTGCCGTGTTATTTTGATTGTAGCGTTGCTGTTAAAGGTCAAGTCCACCTCAGAAAAATGTTGATTTGACAAGCACATGCTGAAAATTTCATCAACATCGGATGTAAAATAAGAAAGTTATGACATTTCAAATTTTCGCTTATTTTTAACAAAATACTTATATGAACGAGCCAGTTACATCCAAATTAGAGAGTTGATGATGTCACTCACTATTTCTTTTTTTTATTGTTTGAATTATACAATATTCCAATTTTTTCGAATTTGACGATAAGGACCTCCTGCCTGAAGCACAAAATATTAAAATAATGGAATTCCACGTGTTCAGGGAGGAATGAAACTTCATTTCACATGACAATGACGAAAAAATGAAAATATTTTATATATTAAAATACAAAAGAAATAATGAGTGAGTGATGTCATCAGTTCCTCATTTGCATACTGAACGAGATGTGCATATAACTGTTTTGTCAAATGAAGCGAAACTGTAAAATGCCATAACTTTCTTATTTTACATCCGATTTTGATGAAATTTTCTGTGTTGTGCTTGTTGAATTTTTCTCTTTTTATTCAAATCAAGTTTTTGTTGGGGTGGACTTGTCCTTTAAATACCTAATGATTTGTTTAAGATTTGAAGGAAAATAAATGAATTAGATAGTAATTGAAATGCCTGAATTTGAACTGTATAAAATCTGTTTTATGATACATGTATGCCTTCAAAGTAGAATGTTTTTACAACCATAATCTTGATGTATATTTATTGAATAAATTATGCTATTAAAAAGGCAAACACCATTTTCATTAAAAATGATTTTATATTTTGATTTGTATATTAGTTCAGAAAAATTTGAGCATGCACTCACTTTTTCGTAAAAAACAGTTTTGACGTTATAAAGTCCAACCTGTCTCAACAACTCGTCGTAGTCTTGAAAAAGATCTTGCATGCTCGTGCACTGTTCGTTATTAATATTATGTTGCATATTCATGGTGAAGGGAATGTAATGTACAATGTAGCTCAGCTATACCACATCTGCAAAATTTTCCTTATCATTTGAAAGCGAAAAAATTATTTTTTTAACTTTTGATATACAATGATTATATGGAGAGAATTGCACTTTGAACTGATTTTTTTTTCTTTGGTGTCTATCATCAACATTTACAAATATTTGTTAAATATTTTGCCAGAACTTGGAACATTTTTTAATTGATTAAAGATAATCTCCAGGAGGATTGTCCAAAAGTGGCTTTCTTGCAAATAACTTTACTAATGGAGTTAAATGTGTGAAAGAAAAAAGTATTAAAAAGTTTAATGGTGACATTTTGTAAGATATTGTACTAAGAATAAGAAGGTTAAGATTGTATAGAAAAAAGAGATCATTAATATCTGAAATTGGCAATTTGATCGGGACAGATGGTAGGGACTTCTCACCCATTTGTACTAAAATACATGTATAAAGACCAGGAATGTTTGTCATTCTAGGCAACTTTCCTTTCAGGGCAGCTATTGTTATTTAACATAAAAAACTTTTCTGTTTGGGTTGGATCCTCTGAAATTAAATCTGGTTAAAAGGGAAGAAAAATAAGAATTGTAAAAGAAACAAAATACTGCCTTTATGATTGAAAAAAGGAAGATTATTGCAAATTAAGCAAAATAATGTCTGTTTCAAAAGATTTCAAAATATATTTTTAGCTGAATCAATATTAAAGATTTATTTTCTTCTAAATTTTCAACGCTTGTCTTCATGTTTGCAGCTTGTGCCAAACCTTGTACGGATACTCAAGAAT
Source organism: Lytechinus variegatus (assembly GCF_018143015.1). Taxonomy (NCBI): domain Eukaryota; kingdom Metazoa; phylum Echinodermata; class Echinoidea; order Temnopleuroida; family Toxopneustidae; genus Lytechinus; species Lytechinus variegatus. Next base: position 35,463,370 of record NC_054741.1, read on the forward strand.
CTAGTCATGTCAGGCTACTCACCGGAACATGATGTCTCTGGCGTTAGTGATCCATTTCTTCAGGTTAGTCATTCTTTTTGTAAATTGCCACTTGGTCTACACCCACTTGGTCTACTTTTCGTCTGGTCTCACCCCACATGGTCTAATCTCTACTTCGTCTACATCCAGTTCAACTACTAACCATATTATGCACTGCTTATGTACTGGTACTGGTAATGTTAGTTGGTGATATGATTATTGCAGTATGACTGCATGAGTAATGAATGTGCAGTAATGAAAGTGGAGCGTTGTGGCCCAGTGGATTAGTCTCCGGACTTTGAAACAGAGGGTCGTGGGTTCAAATCCCAGCCATGGCGTAATTTCCTTCAGCAAGAAATTCATCCACTGTGTGCTGCACTTGACCCAGGTGATGTAAATGGGTACCGCAGGAAGTAATTCCTCAAAAAGCTGTGTGCGCCTTAATCGGTTGCCTAGCTTAGCCGGGGTAATAATAATAGCAGTGCCTTTTTTAAGCACCATGAGCACCGAAAGGTGGACCTGTGCGCTATATAAGTAGCCACCATTATTATTATTATTATGTGCCTATATTATACAAATCATGCACATAAGTGCATGCATGCAGGGTCAAATAATGGAACGATGTACGAGAAGAGCCAATGGATATACGGCACCGGGGTCCGCAGGACCAAGTGTGGTATATCCATTTGGCGAGTCGAACACAGAGTTCATTATTAAGGTCCTATGCACAAGAATGTGTGCATTGTTTGTTTTATACAACCCCCCCTTCTCCCCCATGAGTTGCCCCGAATGCTATATTTGATCTAAATTCTAGATAATTATAGATAATTCCAGACCTCGCACTATCCTGCTCTCTGACGTCAGAGTTCAGGATAGTGCATTTTGTATGACGTCATGGTGCAGGATAGTGCATTTTGGATGCCTTAGTGCAATTCGCTGAATATCATGTGATCCGATTTGGACCAATCAGATTACAGAACAGTTTTGGGAGTTGTATAATACAAGATTAGAATGCTCAAAATGTTGCATTATGGGTTAGGACCCTGGCCAGAGTAGAGTAAGTGAGGTGGTGCTCTTAAGGCTGCCGGTTGGTATCTGCTTTATAACGATCTAAAATCCTTGATGCATCGACAGGTGAAGATCCTTCGGTTGTTACGGATCCTTGGCCACCATGATGCAGACTGCAGCGATGCCATGAACGACATCCTGGCCCAGGTGGCTACCAACACAGAGACCAGTAAGAATGTTGGCAATGCAATCCTCTACGAGACTGTCCTCTGCATCATGGATATCAAATCGGAGAGCGGTCTGAGGGTACTGGCAATCAACATCCTTGGAAGGTTCCTTCTAAACACAGACAAGAATATCAGGTGAGAGAATAGACAAGTGTTTCATGGAGTATTTATTCTTTTGCAACTTGCGGTTCATGTGCAAAAAAAATGATTTGCTACCGTATTATCAGCAGCCTGACTGATATCGCATTGATGTCTGTGATACGCTTCAGCCAGATTCATGTCCATCTTCGTAAGGCCACAAGAATGGCCCCGTGGAAACAACAGCCAATCGGCACATTTGTAGAGAGGTAAACATTCTTGTCCATGTTGACAGAAATTGCTGAACCGTTTGTTGATCAAGCATCCTAGACATAACTTGCCATCTCACTTGCATCGCTGTAAGCCCTGTACGTCGCTGAGCGAAAACTCACTATTTTGTGAGGGATCTATAAGATTTAGAGAAATGCTTTACAAAACCCCAAGGTCAAATCATTACCATAATTGTCCCTGATACAGACTGACAAGAGTGACGTTAGCATGCAAACTCCTATAAAGCTGTGTCACAATAGAGATGCAGATGTCATGAAATTGGGGAATTCCCTTTTGTCAAAGTACCTCGTGTTCATTTTGTTTGGCTAATGTCATCATGATTGTGATTCTTGTTGTGGTTCATAGGTATGTAGCTCTCAATACACTCCTGAAGACTGTGCAAGCTGATAACAATGCAGTGCAGAGGCATAGAAGTACTATAGTGGACTGTTTAAAAGATCCAGATGTATCAATTCAAAGGTAAGAGCACTGGTTAAAAAAAAATATCACATCTTAATCCAGTCTATATTTGAGAGAAATCGTGTTGCAATTGTCATTTACTGTTTATACTATTTACTGGTTTCCATGACATCTAGGGTGACAATTACTCCACTTAAAATTCCACACACTAATCAATTGACTAAATTGAACCCTGAATTTAGCACTATACCCTATCCTGAACCTAACCTTTAACCTAACATAAAACCCTATTGCAACCCTAACCCTACATGATAAAGCCTGGAGAAATTTTTGCAGGGGCAAATGTCATGTACTCCTTCAGTTTATACATTATGTTTGATTTTATCTCTTTTTTTTGTACTTTATTTCAGGAGAGCAGTGGAGCTATCGTTTGCACTCATCAATTCATCCAACATTAGAACAATGGTGAAGGAATTAATCTTCTTCTTAGACAGGGCTGATCCTGAGTTCAAGTCGTACACATCTTCAAACATCTTCCTCTCATGTGAAAGGTAAGTCTTTACTACGGCTGAATCATTACATTTTTTCTTTTTACTGTTTACTGCCCATAACTTTTCAGCAGAGGCTTGTGGTCCACATAATTAAATGAAATACATGTATAAGAAATTCAGTGTCACCAGAGACTATGAATTCCAACCACTGTTAGGTCTATTTTTCCTTATCTAGGTCTATATCATAACATCTGTCACATGATGCTATAGATCCAAACCTTTAATCAAACAAGTAGAACTTGGAATAGTAGTAACAAGCTTGATTGCCTTGAATTTATTGGCCCATAATGTGCGTGGGTGAAGCCATGTTTTTCTGTTTGTTTGCGACTCTCAGATACTTCTTAAAAATTACATTGTTAACTATTCCAAAATCGATCTTATTTTTTTGGATTCATTGATAATACTAATTCATGCACAAAAATATAATTCAGCTTTGAATCTTTAAATAAAGCTCAAAATGTCATTCCAATCTATCTTGATAAGGACGTAATTTACTGAATCGTAGTTTTTCTCATTTCTTCGCTAGCTCTCTGAATTGAGAAGCTGTTCAATGTTTTTTAACGTCTTCCAAAAACTGCTGAGCATGCCTTGAATTCCACTATTTTTAGGTCAAGGCCATTTTTTCATTGGACACATTTCTGTATTGCAGCGCAAATCAGGGAAAACGAAAAGGTTGCACAAAAATCCACCACCAATAGGAGGGACACTGAGATCATTCAAATGGGCATCAAAGAGTATATGTAGAGCTGCTAACTATTAAAAAAAAAAATAATCATGATTTTCATGTCAAATTATGCCATTATGCTTTTGACCTCAATTATTACTCTTTTGGGGGCAAATATTTTTTGTTAACATTTAATATGACATTGGGCAGTGGCAAACTCATCTGGAGGCGGCCAATGATGCTCATTATTAGCGTGATCGTGTACATGTTTCTTTGTTTACATTGCTCAAAATGTTATCATCTCATGCTTAAAAACTGACTCAATCTTGTGGTTCATTACTCTTGGATTAATCTTGGATTTATGCAAAAGAGAGAGTACCAGAGACGATTCTGAATCTGAACCTTTAAAGAACGAGGATTTCTTTCTTTCTAAGGAATCTGTTCTCTATATTACATCTTCAAAGAAATTTATACCACAGCGTGTGGCATATGAAATGACTGACTTTTATGTCTAAGTGATGACTTTTGAGCTTGTAGAGTACTACTTTCTACTTTAAAAGGTTGGCAGCTCTGTATATGGCCTTGGTGGCTTTGGATTAATTTATGTTGACTTCCTGTTGATATGTTTTGGTGCTCCTTCTTGACAGGTACTCTCCAAACAAGAGGTGGCACATAGACACCATGATGCGTGTCCTGTCGGCAGCTGGTAACAACGTCCCCGACGAGTCGGTAGCTAGTCTTATCCAGATGATCTCAGACACGTCGTCGCTCCATGCCTACACTGTACAGCAACTCTTCAAAGCAGTCAAAGAGGACATCAGTCAGGTTAGTCAGATTGCAACAACATTTGGGGGGCATTTCATGAAATCAATTGTGAGTGATTTTCACTGACTGTTTGTCATCAGCTGCTGAAATCCTTGTGTCTGATTGGTTCAGAGCAAATATGGCAGTGAAAATTGCTTACAAGATGTTCCATGAAGCACTCCCGAGGTTTGAGCACTTATGGATTCAACTCCAACCTGGCCCTGATTCACTCTCAGAGAGAGTTAGGGATTGGTGATGTTGGAGGGGAGGGGGGGGGGGGGGGTTGGTAATGTCTGAAACTGTTATGGAAGACTTTCTTTAGATGGGGGTGATTCTCATCAAATTGTTACTAGTTACTACTGTATATTACTTTGTCCCATGTGTATGAATTCATTTGGTGAATCTCATTCCATATTTCAGTCTCTTCCTGGGTTAGTGGCAGTAGAGTTACATGTAAATTGCCTTTGCTCTAACTGTAGCTCAAGAGATAATGATGGTCAAGCCGAGGAAGGCCTGTTGTAATGTTAAGGTGACTGAAATTGGATGAAGAGTAATACAGTAACACTGCCGACCCATATCTAATGCTTATTAATAAAACAGGCATGAAGCAGAATTTATGTAGTAGTAATGTAATGAGATATTTTACCCACAAGGATTATGATATTGGTGTTCTATTCAGTTCCAAGTATTATGGAGAATATTTGAAAAGGAAAGGCTTCATTTATTGCATGAAAAGTACCTCAGTAATCATCCCCAACATCCCAAGTGTCCTGCAAACAATGTAAAGTAAAACTTTTGGATGTGTGATCGTGTTAAATGTTGCGGGATTGGGGATAGCAGTTTTCCTTATTGTCACGAAAAGATAAGGGATCTAGAATAATTGCTTTTGGTTTGTGAAGTTAAACAGATGAAGGGGGGGGGGAGGAGTGTAAATTGTTACAGGAAGCATGTATGTTGATGAAGTGTCCTTTGGTTGTTCTGTATTTGCATGTATTTTATATTATGATAATAAGTAATCAAACGTGAGTAAAGAGGTGAGGAAAGGACCCCCATGTTATGGCATGCCTGCTTACATGCCTTGTTCGCAGCTTATGTACATTTCAAGTGATATGATACCTGTGTATTCATTCTGACCGTGCCTTGTTGGTTTCATGTACATTTCAAGTGACTTGATGTATAAGTTGTGTATATGCTTTCAGTCTGAGCGTGATTCTTGCGCTGAAGGTCTGCAGCATTGGAGTTGTCCCGGGGTTAGCTTAAAACCTTACAGAGAGGTCCATCGAGTGAGTACTGGCTGGACTGCATGCATGGAAGGATAACGCCACATGGAATGATTGATAACCTCATGCTTGCTCCTGATCAGGGCCGGTATTCAATTCATTACCCAAGTCAGAATTATTTTATTTGATTTCCAAATGATTCTTTTATTTCAAATTAGGCAACTACTCAATTCAACTCAATTGAAAAAAAAAATGGTTTATGAAGAGAAACATGTGTTGCAGCCAATGTTATAATTTCTCAGTTAAATATATCATCATAAGTTGCACACAATTGTAGTATTGATAACATACTACAAATTTACAAATGACATATTCTATTAAATTAATTGGATCTTACAAGCAAGGATGTTCTGATCAGACAAAGACTGAGGAACAAGCCATTTCTAACACACAATGGATAGCCCCTCCGATCTTTGTGATTGAATCATTCCAGTGCCACCCACTACTCATTACTACATATACAATACTCCCTTGAAGTTGACTTATTGATTGAAAAATGAATGTTAAATCATAACAAAATTGTTAGTGAAATAAGTAATACTGACTTAATCCATATACCGGTGCTGAATTGAATACAGGTCAAGCTTACTAACCTTGAGTGCTTAACTATAGTTTAAATATCAGGGGAAAAAATTACAAATGAAATTCACTCAAAATTTTTCTTTGTACTTGTACAATGTTGACTTATTTAAAGCCAATTATAAATATCTAGTAGTACATTTGAATAGCTCAATGGCAGAGAAAGTATGTTTTCTTTTTTTACTTTCCTTTCAAATTAACATCTATTATTAAAATCCAATAGATTTTTTGTGAAGGCTACTTGGAAAGGGGGGGGGGGGGGTCATTTTTAAAAAATTATTTGGATGCCTAACTACCCTTAGCTAATTTTTCTCAAGAGCTGCTCAATAGATTTGACTGTAATAATGAAATGTCAAGCAAATAACATGTACTGTAAGCTGTAATTTGTAACTTGTACAGTACTTGTACTTCATGTAGTTCTTCATGTATATTCCAGTTTCACTTTATCCATTTAATTAAGTCCCTTGGTTTATCTTTTGCCATCATTAAAAGTAAGTCCTATCTTACGGCATGAATGATTATTAAACTGTTTGTAGACAACATTGGAACAGTGTTAAATTGACTGTAAGACAGAGTATTGTCAAACTTTAACAAATGAAAATTTTGCATGAAAACAAATAATTGTTCGATTATGTTAATGAAAATTTGCTTTGGTGTCTTACCATATATTTATGCTTGTATTTGTTTTTAATTGCAATATGTATGTACATTTATGCCAAGTCTTCAAAGATCTGTGTTCTTTTCTACAATGTTTAGATTTTAGTTCAATGTATGATTTCTAGCATGATTGTATGATTTTGTTTGTGATTGCATTTCAATACAGCATATTACATACATATTTGTCTCAAGAATGGATTTATGATGCATGAAAAATGATTTAATATTTTATCCCTCACTAATTTAGTTAAGCATATCTCCAGTATACATTTATCTCTGAAATTTGTTTTTGCATCAATTTGCAGCTATTACTACAAATAGATGTAGCAGGAGATCAAAAGGCGAAAAAAAAAATAGTTTATGTCAAAGAAATCCTACAGTCTTTTGCCTTAAATAAAAAAAAAAGCACTACCTGAATATTAAAGCTGATACAGACTTTGGCAGTCATCTTGATTTTCTTAATGAGAGTGGCATCATGAATGTTCAAAGTTTGCAAACAGTATTATATATTCACACCCTCACCAAAAGATTAAATGACAATTTTTGCAGTGGCATCATACAGAATTTATTGTAATTACTGTGTATTGTTCTATTAATGACCTCTCTATTACAGCAACTCAAATATTATACTTCCTTTATAAAACCCAGTGCAGTGTTGTATTTTGATGCACAATCAAGCTGTTTTAATTCCTGAAAATTATTCCCTTCCAAACAGGGAATTTCCCTTCCTAAAAAAAAATGGAGAGCAATTTTCACTCTTCTTAATTTTTATTAATGTACAGTTACATACATCATACATTTTCTTTTTCATTCCTTTGTCTGCATGTATCATGTAATTCTATTACATGCTTAATATCTATTTTTTAATTTCACCTTAAGCAGACCTGTATTTTATTGTAGATAAATCTTACTCATAGACATATGATTTTTTAGTATTTTAGTTTATATTACAGACTGTATGAATTAGAACTGGAATATTCCTGACCATGTTTCTGAGAAACGTTGGGGAAAACAAACTTCAAGCAACCTTGTCTAATAGTCCTTGTGCCACAGCATGCGGTAATGCTACATCACTTCATGTTAATGATTCAGACAAAATACACGTAGCATCAGGGTAGTGTTTCATGAAGCAAATAGTGATTTTTCACTGACTTTTTATGTTCTGAGCCAATCAGATGCAAGGATTTCAGTAAAGCTCATAACAGTTGGTACACACCAACGACTATTTGTTTCATGCAACACCCCTCAGTTCTGTCCATGGTTCTGTGTACAGAACGTGGCAATGCAATCCGAGTGTATCTCATGTAAATGGAAAATATGCATGCCATACATTGCTAGCACTGGCGGGGATGACCATGGCAGATTTGACTTGGTGTCGGAACTAACTGTCATCAGCAAGTTTTCCATTAAATTCTGCGTAAAGTTCCTAGTTATAATCTTTAACTCTCTTTTCCTTACAGCAACCGTTGGCGCAGGTGTCTGCTTGGTGCATTGGAGAGTACGGGGACCTGCTAGTAGCGGGCGTGGTAGACGAAGAGGAGCCCATCCAGGTACGTACCTTCTACCTATCTGAGCTCAGCGTTGATCAACTCAAATCACCACCGTCCTATGATCCAGGCCTCACAGAGCCATTGGAGGTGTGTAGGCGTATTGATCCCGAGGATAGCAAAGATTCCCAAACTAACAAATCCTGTTGCGCTTTTAAGTTAGGGGTAGTGGCTATGCCTCACCACCTGTTCATTAGCAGGTGTGAAGGCATAACACTCCCAAGGATGAAAAGGATTCTCAAACTAACACTCCTATTGCGCTATTAAGCTAGGCAGGGTTTCCACAGTCCTAGAATATCCTGGAAAAATTTGTAGTCATGGAAAAGTCAGGGAATTTGGAAAATTTGGAAAAGTCATGGAATTGCATTTACCTCTTGGCCATGGCAGCTTTCCAGTTTTTCGTGTCTCGCAACTCTCATACTCTGCTATTATTATTGGTGTTCATGATTTCCATTTTACCCAGTTTTGTGACATCCCAAATTTTACATAATTCCCAGGACGTCACAGGAAGTCATGGAAAGCAGCAATTTAATCATGGAAAAGTCAGAGAAAAGTCATGGAATTCTGTTTTCAAATTTCTGTGGGAACCCTAGTTAGGGGTAGTGGCTGTATCTCACATATTCATTGATGGTGTTTAGGTTTGTTGCTTCCCAAGGCTAGAAAAGATCCCAAACTAATGCTCCTGTTGCTCAATTAAGGACGTTCCACAGTTAAAATGAAATCTATGTCATTTTCACAAAATTTTGCACAGCGTTACTTTAGCACCTAATTATTCCAAATATGCACAAATTAACATGGGTTCATGTGCTTGATTTTTTTTGCCATCAAGCTTTGAAGTTCACCCATTTGCAAGGTCTCGAGAAACACGCAATAACAATAACTTTGCGTTCTTAAAGGACAAGTCCACCCCAACAAAAACTTAATTTGAATAAAAGGAGAAAAAAATCAACAAGCATAACAATGAAAATTTCATCAAAATCAGATGTAAAATAAGAAAGTTATGACATTTTGAAGTTTTGCTTAATTTCACAAAACAGTTATATGCACATCCTGACTGGTATGCAAATGAGGAGACAATGACGTCATCCACTCACTATTTCTTTTGTATTTTATTATATAAAATATTCTATTTTTCTCCTCATTGTCAAGGGATACAACAATTAATTCCTCCCTGAACATGTGGAATTAGCATAGTTTAATACTGTATGGTTCAGTCAAGTTGGTCCTTATTGTCAATTTGTAAAAAATGAAATATTGCATAATTCAAACAATAAAAAAGAAAGAAATTAAATTGTCATAACTTTCTTATTTTACAACCGATTTTGATGAAATTTTCAGCACAATGCTAGTTTGATTTTTCTCTATTTATTAAAATTAGCATTTTCCTGGGGTGGACTTGACTTTAAAACCCCAAGATCACAACGTTGAGTGTAAACCTCTATTACTCTGTCAAAATCTGCTCAGATAGGGATGCGCACAAACATAACTGGGAACGTCCTTAAGTAATTGGTAGTGGCTATATCTCACATTTTTAGGGAGGTGTTGGTGTGTTGCTCCCAAAGATAGAAAGATTCCTAAACTAATATTGCCCTATTAAGTTAGGGGTAGTGGCTACGCTTGACATATTCATTGGAGGTGTGTTGCTCACAAAGTTAGAAAAGATTCCAAACTAACATCGATCCATATGCCATCTACTCTATTGATTTATCTATTTGATTGCTCCCTTCATTGCGTAACATCTTGATCTATAATGAACAGATATTTTATTTTCAAATTTTTTTTAATAATTTTTTATTAATGCTCATTGAGTACAATATATGTTCTAACAATGCTTTATCAATTTAATTACTTGTTTTTACTTGATAAACCGTTTGCTGTGCCCTTTTAAGCCTATTTGTTGCTGGAATATTTTTACAAGTTTGTCTTCACAGGCTTGAAAAATAATAGCAATTGTTGTAGTTACTGGTAGCATTTCTCGCTAACTAACCTTAATATACACCCCCCTTATCCTGATGAAATACTTACGGCATGGTCACACCGCCCGAGCGTTTTGGGAGCGGTCGTGGAGCGGTAGGGCGAGGGGGTCGAATTTCGCTCACAAAATTGGGGGAAAAAACGCAAATAAAAATCGAAAAAAAAAAAAAATAGAAATTGAAAATGGTGAATGGTAGCGAGCGGTGGTGATTTTTTCTCTCCGCTCCACTACCGCTCCAACAACGCTCGGGCGGTGTGACCATGCCTTTAACTCTGTACCTTCTGTGGATCATCCTTGCAATATATTATGCAAAGTGTTACTTTACTGTTACTAATACTTGTGAATATTCGGAAAAAAGGGTAATTGTATTGCCTTATTAACTGGCTATTCATTTTGGTGTACAAACAGATTAGTTTATTAATTTTATATCCATCCTTATGTTATTTTTTTACCCATAAAAAAAGAATAAAAATATCTGACTTTTTAAAATTTTTATTTTAAAGATCCGTATATTTCCTCGTATTAATTCATTCTCTTACCACACATGTATATTTCCCCCATCGAGGCCATGATGGATCTAGGCACCGTTTCGGAAAGTAGTCCTTTGAATATTAAGGCATGATGTGTGATTGTGACTGTGTGGTTGTTATAGTCCCGAGTCCCTGTTTCATAAAGCGGTTTGTACATTTAGGCATGACTTTATGAATGACTAAAATATGAAGTGCAACAATACGAGCCCCAACATTTTCCAGTCCTGTCCTTGATTTTGGCTAATATTACACTTTGCCTTAAAATACATGTAACCATTCGAGGGGATGTCACGCCTGGATTTATACGTCAACATATGCCTGTGTATATATGGCTAGCTGTTTTCTCATTTAATCCTTAATTTCTTGATATTAAAGGATAAGTCCACTCAAACAGTAAGTTGATTTGAATAAAGAGAGAAAAATCCAACAAGCATAACACTGAAAATTTCATCAAAATTGGATATAAAATTCTCAGCGTGAAAATCTTCAAACTTATGCCAATTCATTTAATAATGGATTGAGAACCATATAAATTTGGATTGCTGTATTCCAGGCTTTTGTCAATTCATTCGTAACTTTATTAACTTGCTTTGTGAAACAGTCTCCAATCACCTCTGCCTAATTTCTTCCCATTTGTAATTAATATGTAACCGCCTGATGTCTGTCTACCACAATGCCCTAGTGATATCACAAATCCTGAATAATTCATTTAAATTCACACATTATATATGTATGGAATTTGCCATGTTATCAATATATAAGTTCAGAACATGCCTTGTTTGAGTGATGGACTTGCATAAGGGTATAGTGGTAATTTTTCTTTTGGCTTTCACATTCAAGTCATTTGTTGTGATCCTGAAATCCTCAATATGCCATTTGACCTAAAGTGGGATTTTGAAAAAAAAAAACATTTCATGAATGGAGGTCATTTTGGAAAAAAAAACTTCCTCACAGGCATGTGTGAACATGAACATTTGATTGTGAAATACTCCTGCACATTTTGCATTACTGCCTGAATGTAATCTGGCATGCTGAATTACATAAATCTTGATTGCAGTTTGTATCTTTTTTTTATGATGTATCTAAAATTACGATTGCCTTGAGTGTGTTAATGTGTTAACTGAATTCTCCAACATTATTTTGAGTGCCCTTTTTATTTTGATAATTGAGATGAATGATAATTCAAGTCATATAAATGAAAGGACATCTGAGCCTGTTCCTTAATGGAATATTGCTAGCATATTCACAAAAAAGGGGATAGAAGTTATTCAGGTTATTGCACAGTCAGAGCTCGCTGGTGCTTGGGATTTTCACGCATGCACATAATGTATGAAAATCACAATAATATAATATAATTGGATACTTATTATTCATGCTAATAATCATCCCCACCATTTCATACTTCTGTTGTCAATAGTTTAATCCAAATTCCCCTATTCACTTTCCTCTGTGAGCCGTTTATTTTGAACTGTATTTGTGGGTTTGAACCCTGCTAAATCACAGGGAAAGCCCAAAATATTTAATGGAATAGTGCAATTGGCATGGTTGGGTTGGACGATGCAGTGCAATGCTTCCAAGCAAATACTAGTAGGGATATTTAATAATTTAATTTAATAATTAGCGATTTATATATGGTGTGTTTTACTGTGACAATTTGAAAATATTACTTTAAATTTTTCATTCCTTTCTTTGTATTGTACAGGTATCAGAAGATGATGTCTTGGATTTATTAGAGTCAATGATCCAGACGACAACGTCAACACAAATCACCAAGGAATATGTACTCCTAGCCATCCTTGGTACCAAACTCAGTGTTCGCTTCTCAGAGACAAATGAGTAAGCTTCAAAAAATGATTAATTTCAGAGAGTATCTTCTTTAAATTTTGAAATATAGTTGGATGTGTATGTCCTGGTCTAGTGGATAAATTTCCAGGGTCATGAGGTACAGGATTCAAATCCCAGCTCTGTCTCTAATGGTTATCTGTAGTTGCATCTGTGCAAAGAGGAAATATCACTGATTAACACAAATCAAATAAAGACATAAACATTTTGATTTACGTGAATTGATGCCAAAAATTGAAAATGGTTTAGACTCATTCTTTGAATGTATTTAACATATTATTTTTTACCTGTCATACTCATTGATTTTTTAAGTGCAATGTAACGATAATTTTTTTTCAATTTATTTTCACCTCTGTTATACTTGATTTCATTTCTCTCTTTATACTTCACCCTTTTCTTCTATTCCTCTCCGTCTCTACTTTTCTCACATTTTTTTTTCTCCTATTTTTTTTCTGCCCATCTTCCTCTCTTCTCTTCTCTTCTGTCTCATCCCTTCTCTCTCTTGCTGTCCCATGTCCTATCTCTTTCTTTTGCCTTGATGTATGTTAACATCTCTCTCCTTTTCTCTCTCTGGTGTACAGGAGGATAGAAAAGATAGTGAAACCTTACACTCAGTCCTTGGATATGGAGTTACAACAGAGATCAGTAGAATTCATGTCACTCACAAAATCTCATAAAAATATAGCGTGAGTATGAATAAACATGATCCATTTTCAATTTTCTATTATTGAGCTGTGTGCAAGCTAGCCCTTTAAAATGTCCTGATATCCCCTGAAATGTGCAAAGGACATGTAGGCCCCAGTACGTAGCAAAATATCTCTCATGTATATTACTGGATTCATTAAAAAAGTACTTTAGAATGATTAGAAGCCTCAAGTAAACTCTGTAATTGATATCAGCCTGGTGTTATGATTGACGTAAACAAAAATGTGATTTCTGGCAGTTGATGTTGATAACTGTTGGTGAATGTCATCTGGAGAAGAGAGTGTTGATGGGCTATGCTTACACTAGCTAGACCTCAAGAAAATTTTGATTTCAAGTTGGTTGCTGCAGTTTCTCCCTGATTTCAAATTTCATCGTCAAGCCTTTTCATGTGAAATTGAGGTGCTTTCAGAGAGGGATGATGCCAGCACTCAATGTTGATCATTCAGTGATGCATATTTCTGAACCACAACTTGGTGTTGGAGTTATGTTTAGCACCCTTTTCCCCCATACTCAACACCAATCGTAGTACTTATACCATACTTTGAATCACCCATAGGCATAAAAAATATGTAAGTAAATCAACATTTATTGAATGCTGTTCGTTATTGATTTATAGAAAACCATTGGTAATTCTGTAAAATAATCAACCTTTTTGTACCTGCGACCCCCATTTTTCTCAAGTTTACTTCACTTCATAAACTGACCAAGTCATGGTCATTTGAGAGCATTACAAACAAACCAGAAATTAGAGATAGAAAATTTTATGAAGGTCCCACATATATGGGGTCGGACGTACATATTTTATGGAATGGCCTCAAGAAATATCGAATTGAATTCAATTGAATATGTTGATTGTTGTTTGTTGATTTATAGAGGGCCATTATTAGAAAGAATGCCTCCCATGAGCAAAGAGAAGAGAGAAGGTCAGACACAGAACAACGGTGAAATGCTTGAGGATGAGCAGCTAGATAGGACGGGACCTAGCCTTGCACCAACGCATGATGAGGTAATACAATCTCATTGTTTTCATACGAAACATAGATTTTCATTATTTTGTCAACAGTTGCCAATAGATGTAACCGTACTCTTTATTTATTTCTTTATTCTTGAAGAAACATAAGAATGTCAAGAACTTTTGTATTTGAGAACTTCTAACTTCACTTTACATGTCTATGAAAATCTCTGTTCAATTTATTAAGTTGTTTGTAAATTCAGTTATTGATGTATGAAAATGTGAATTGCTGATATGAATAAACCTTGAATCTTGAACATTTAATTGTAATGTAGAATTAATCGTAGGCCTGTCAACTACCCTTTTTTCCAGGAGTTAACCTGCTTTTAAGATATTTATATCAGCCAAAAAGAGGAGCACTCCGTTTTTCCATTAATTTAAGATAAAAGATAAATCAGCCATACATTTTTATGTATTTGTTTGGTGGGGTATTGGTGTGTGTATGGGAGTAAGAGTAATAAAGGTTTCTACACTTGAAATTTCTGAGTGTTCAAATATAAGAATGCCAAACATGTCTTAATTAAACAAATTTGAGGGAGACACACCTAAAACATCAAGCAGAAAAATTTGCGCTGTGCGATCAGGACTCTTTTTTTTTCCAAATGTTGGCAGGCCTTTAGTTAATTCAGCATAGATGATGCTGTTCAAAGCCAATTATATTATCAGAAATGATCTCTTTAGTCCAGAAAAAAATATTGGCTGACCTTTTTATTCTTGCCTTGCTCCTTTTCTACTACACTTTCCTCTTCTGCAGGGTTCAAGTCTTGTCGACCTATTAGGAGGCGGTCCCAGCTCGCCAATCATCACAAACTCCCTGCCCCAGCAACCTACCAAGCCTGTGGAACCGGTCGGTAACAACACGGACGGGCTCCTGGATCTCCTAGGGGGTCTGGACCTGAGCGCACCTGTTCCCTCCGGACCACCTCCCGTCCAGCCCACGCCTAACCCTATCATGAATCTCATGGATGGCATGGGATCCATGCAGACCGTTCCTCCTGCATCCGTACCCCCTGCACTGGGCATCAACAGTCTCCTAGGCGGTCCTGTTAATAATATTGGTGGTGAGTCATGACTGCGGAGATGCATTATACCTTGAGTCCCCACTTTTTCGTGATATGGAAAACAGACAAATTTCATAGAATTTGGGGAGAAAGCAGAATTTACCTCATTCATGATTTTCAGGTTAAGGATAAGCGTTGATTATTATAAACGTGTTTTGTTTATGAAATGTTATATTCTATGCTTAATTTTTTAATACTTCTGATGTATTCCTTGGTTGAGCTTAAAAAATCCAATGAAGAATGGTCCTAAAATTAAGAATCATGTGTCCTTTTGCTGTCATTGATTATTTATTTTTTTGTTTCGTTGTGTAGGCTCATCATTCCCCACTGTAACAGCAGTTGAAACCCGTGGTCTGAAGGTGGAGTTTTCTTTTGAGAAAGAAAGCGGGTCTGGGGCGGTAAACATCAACCTCAAAGCAACTAATGGCACCACGTCTTCATTTAATGCCTTCTTGTTCCAAGCTGCTGTACCAAAGGTAAATTTCCAAAGGCATTTACAGAAATGTAACACTTACGGTAACAGTAAAAGAAAAATAAAAAAAAAGGAAAAATTGCCCAGGGGCCTGTTGCATAAAACTTTTGCCATAAAAAAAAACTATGGCAAAGAAAATTCTCCCATTGGCAATAAACTTTGAAAAAGTCTGACAAAAAATTGCCAGACTTTTCTATGATACAACAGGGTCTATGTAATGAAGTAATAACTTAACTCTAGGGCAACAAAGACATGTCATGTTACACCTCGATAATAAAATAGTTGAAATTAATATGAACTTTTGTCAGGACTCTTTTTATGGTATAAATTTATCCAAGTTCTATCTGATTTTCTCTTTCTCCACCAGACGTTTGAGCTCCAGATGCTGCCCCCGTCCGGAGACACCATCCCGCCTAACAACTCCGGTGCCGTCACCCAAACGATAAAGGTCGTCAACAGGACCCCCGGGGCGGTCCTGCGCATGAAGTACAAACTCTCCTTCAATGCCGATGGAGTACCTGTGAATGAGACGGGAGAAGCTGCCAACCTGCCAACCAACCTCTTCACGTGATAGCGGCAGCAAACTTCACCCCTCAAAATTATTTTTGCCCCCCTTATGTTTTGTTATAGTCTATGTATGTGTTTAATCTATTGTATCAAAAGAGAAAAGATTTAATCCTTTTCTTTATTATGATAATGATTTTGCAATGAAGTCCTATGTCATGATCTCAAGGGGTATAAGCCGCTGAGAGAGAAAGATCACTTTGTATACACTCAATATAGCACAAGATTAGAATATAAAGTCTTTAGATGATAAAAATTGGAATGATGTGGGCACATAAGAAGCTTCCCTCTAGGTATCATTAGTCTATTTTAAAAGGTTATTCGAATAAAGAAAGTTGGATATAGAGAAGGAGAATTTGAGATGGGGAAAATTGAGAGAGAGAGAGTGGGAGTGAGTGAGAGGGAGGGGTGGGGGATATTAGGGAAAAGTGAGAGAGATAGATGAAGGGTGTGAGAACAAGAATGAGTATGCTGCTTCATAGATATGGAATAAAGATAATACTGTATATTCAAATTCTACTCCATGTATAAGCCAATTTAAAAGTGTAAGCTGCAAAGGAGAGAAAAAACGATAATCGATCCACTTGATAATTCAAAATTATGATTGAATAATCACTTCTACAAGAAGACTAATATGTGTATACCCTCTTCCAAACTTGGGTGATCTTCAATTTTCACTCATGCTGTAAAATCTAGGATTGTAGCAATTGGGGAGTTATTAGGGTTTTCTGTATGCATGATGCATTGCATTGCCGACCTACCACCTTATTAGCCATAATTATATCAAATATTTTCAAAAATTTGCTGCACATAGCAATATTTTTACAGTGATGTAGATGAGATTAACAAATTAATATGATATTCCCTTGAAAAGTGTGAGGGATCTCTACAGTCGTCAGTTCATATGCCTTCAAAACATGGGTCTTAAGTAGACTGTTTGCGGGTATGTTAATTAACCCAGAGTCATTAATGTTCTGATCACTTGCATTAGATAGGGATAAATATTGCATTGTCCCTAGTGTAATAGTGATATCTGTTCTCTATTTCTGGCTGTAAAAGTGGTAAGAAACGTCATCAGTTGAAGCAGTACATAATTTCCTTTATCAACTGCAAATACATGTTAACATTCAGCTTTCTGCCTTTGAACTGTGTTACTCAAAGAGTTTCAGCCGTTGTCAGTGCATATTGTAGAGTTGATGCTCCCTATATAGAAGAAATGGATTGGTCTGCAGATTTGTTTCAGAAATAGAAAGTTGCTTGCCTCTGCAACATATATTTGGGCACATCATGTCCCATGAGGTTTGTACTCAATGTTGCTGAGCTTTGTTTTTGCCGAGTTTGTCACTCGATACCTGAATATGCCTAAGTTGCTGCATTTTCTCTGCTTTTATGAGCCCACCCCCCCCCCCCTCAATTGGCTAAAACCTGGGGCTACAAAATTACATTACCAAAGGATTTCCCTGTCATTCTTTCATGTGAGTGACTAGTCTTTTAATTTGTTGGATCTGACCACTCTCTTTGTCTTCACCATTGCTATGGTAACATTCGGATGAAACAGGGCTTGTCAGATAAAACATCCAACAACTCCTTTCATGAAACGCTCCTCAGGATAACCAAGGCTAAATCCTTGTTTCTGTATTTCTAAACATTTTCTTATTGCATTAAAGAACTAAGTAAGTTGTTGTTTGCCTAGTAAATGGTTGTGTACCGTCTGCTCTGTTAAAAAAACTGACTTTGAAAAATATTTGATAGTAGTAGTTTCATCCCCTACTTCAAGTGCTAAAAATATTTATTTCATATGCAACCAAAGTGATACTAAATAAATATACCCCTACTTTTACATGCCATTAATTAATTTGCAATTCAATCTGTTATTTTTTACTTATGAAAGTATTTCAGCTACTTGACATTTTGCTGGAATAGCGAACCTGCAACGTTCATTCATCAAATGTAACCTTTTACTGGGCCACAGAGTTTGAAAATGGATTCTTACATTGTTCAATACAATAGCCCTCAAAATTCTGTAGGAAATACATACCAGTATGTAGGCTCCATAACGTTCCAAAATTATCAGACTTATTATCAAGTTACATGTATTTGTGTTTTGCTGTAATTATCTCTATTTTTCTTCCTATATCTTGTGTCTTTTACTCCTTAATCCGCCTCCTCCTCTATCTTGCTATATTTTTCCCTTTTGCTCTTTTTTACTGTGCAATTGAACAATTCTCCAAGTTATTTGGGGGTGAACCAATATTCTAATTTGTTGGAAATCCCACTAGAGATTTTGATTTGAAATAAACTATTTCTGTTGTTTGTCTTTGAACTAAGTCTTGATGACAGTTTCACAAAATGAGGACTTGATCAATTCTTAATCGTTTCTCTTTATACCTAGATCTCTTCTTTCCACACAGGCCTAATCCAGAGTTGCATAATAAATGATTTTATTACTTTCTTTTTGTATGTTCATAGAGGTGTGGTCAAGGACTGAAATTAATAAATAAAACATAGGTCTTAATTGTTATAATATTTTTAAAGAAGAGATATTGGAAATTTCATGTTTTCATGCAGTACTTATTAAGCTTCTAAGAGGGGGAAAACCACATCTATGTTAAAGGAAATACTTTCATATTCTTCTAAATGGGCATATGAAACTGGTAGGATTTCTTTTAATTAAGGGGGAAAATTGTGAGAAATAGAGTGAAGCGTATTTAGCCAATTATTTGACATTCCGTAATGTGGTAATCCGTCTGTAATGATAATGGGATATTTTTTTTGTAAAGTTGGAAGTGATCTTGAAATGTTTCTATACTTAAGAATTTAACCTTGAATGGCATGAATAGTTTACTGAAGTATATCACCATTCTTATATTGTAAACAATATTTTTCCCTGAACCATATTATTCTATTGATCATTATGTATCTGTAAGTTTGCGCTCAGTATTTTATATGTTTATCTCTTTCTCTTAGTGATATATATTCATTTCATGTCTGAAAATACATATTGGGAATGAAAGATCAACATTTCATTTGAAAAGACATATAAATCTATACTAAACATATTTTTTGGTCTGATCTAAAATTGTGTTTTCTGACATGAAATGTTTTTGTGCATAATGTCTTTTGTATTCACTTGTAGATTTTAACCTATTCCATTTCTTGACTATGTTTTATATAGAGATCATGTCTATCTTGTTCCTTGTAAAGATGAGAAACATATGAATTATAATGATTGAACTAAACAATGTTCATTTTATCAAATTTTGCTTACGTGGGCCTTATGGAAGGATTTGTGTTGTAGGAGCCAAATTTTTGGTTATTGAAATTTGTTTTATTTATTCGAGATGTGATAGTTTTGTGGACTGTGTTTGTGGTAATCTTCAAGAGAAATACATGTAGTCACTGGTGTGGCTTTGTCTCGCCTGAACGAAGTTTGGGAGAGACCTAGTGATCAATTTCCTGTTGGTCTGTTACAAAAATGTTCAAGTTTTGTTCAACTTGCTCTTATTTCTTTATTTCTGCATCAGTTATGTTGATAATTGGTACACATGATACTTGGATAATATCACATACGATCCGTTGAAAATGATGGGGTCAAGGGTCATCTAGGGGTCAAATGATGTAAGGTCATGTCCATCTTTTAAAAAAGTTTCTGTTCAACTTGCTCTCATTTCTTTATTTCTGCATCAATTTGTATTGCACTTGGTTCGAATGATCCTTGGGTAATACCACATGTGCGTTGTTGAGGATGATAGGGTCAAATGTCATCAAGGGGTCAAAATGTCAAATTTTGTTCAAATTGCCCCTTTTTCTTATTTCTGCATGAATCATGTTCACACTTGGTAACTTGGTACATATGATCCTTGGGTAATACCATCTCTAGTAGGTCCATGGTAATACCAAATAAGTGTTCATGAGGATGATAAGGTCAAAGGTCATCAGGGGTCAAAAGATCATAGTGCATATTTATTGATCATGAAATTGGGCGAGACTTGTGGTTCGTGAACTGCCTTGTTGGGAAAGGGGGGATGGGGCTATATTTTGTTCATTGATAAGGAAATCTCATATTTACGAATGCAATAGTTTTCACTATGGATTTTACATTTCTGAAATCTGAATATTCAAGTGGGATTTCTTTGTCTCCCCACTGGATACATAACATTTATACTTCAAGCAATGAAGGTGAGGTTTCATGGTCAAGTCTGGGCTTTCAACCACAAGGAGCAGGGTTCAAGACCCTGTCGTGGTAATCAGTTATATTTCTAATGTCTTCTACTTGTCTCCCACTGCCACTATCGGAAGGGGGGGGGGGCAATGCAGAAAGATATGCAATCAAACACAACTCCCTTTACAACCAATCATAAGTATGCATTTGGAAACTTGTTTGATCTCTGGAGTTGCGTTCACACTCTTCAACATGCCCCAATATGTTCAACGTTCACAAGTTTCAATGCAAATATCCACAACTGTATGAGCAAATCAAAGTGCTTTGTGCTAGTATTTAATGTGCTGCGGTAATGACAGAACAGCACCCCCACACTCATATTAATGACCCTGTCCATTTTCACATACCCCTCCACCTCTCAAATCAAATAAAATTATTGGCTTGTGATTGCGATGAGCTACCATTTTCTTAAGAATTGCTTCTTTTGCCAAAGTAGTATCTTATTGCGCAAGTCTTTAAAACATTGTGTAAGTGTGCCACAATCGTGTTAGAGCACCAAGGCATCTAAAGAGCAATATGGTAATATGATATATTCTCACACTATTTCATGTTAGTGTTAGTAGAGTGTTCTCGTTAATTAATGGACTTATTATTAACCTTGCTTTATGTAACTCATTATATGGGCACTCATTTATTTCACCTTCTAATGATAGATAATCCATAATCTCCACTCCAAACACAAGCTACAGAAATGAATGACAGATATTTATGGTGCTGTATTACAGGAGATATTTCAGCCAAGACACATTTATGTGTGTAATTTGGCAAACCACAGTAATCCTATGGAAAAAAAAGTAATTCACGAAACTTGGAAGACTTGTTTAAAGGGATCTTTTTTTTAAAAGCCTTTTTTCATCATTTGTCTTTAATCTCCTGCTTTCACAAGATACTGCCATTCCAAGGTAATTTTGCTTGTCCTGAGGACCATGTTGTGTTTTCCATTCTTGACCATCAGGGGGGCGTTTCATCAATAATTTTGTCCAACGTTGTCATATCTGACATCTTCCCTGGATTCTGATTGGTTGAGAAGCACTGTTACTATAGTAACTGTCGGATAAAACAGGACTTGTCGGATAAAACGTCTGACAAGTCCTTTCATGAAACGCTCCCCTGGACTTCGTTATCCTTCTGTCTTCAGTTTAACCATGGGAATGCTTCGACAAATGTGCTCCGAGGCATTCAGATACAAGGATTTTCAGTAGCTTGTGACACTCGTCAGTCCAACCCTTGATATCTGAACTGACGTTACCATCACTCTCCTGAGAAAGAAAATTCATTGTGTAGAGTTACCTTACTGGGGCATATTAAGTCTCCTTGTGAATCTTTTCAGAGCCCCGTTTCATGAAACTCGACTTGATAAGCTGCTGTTTTACGTATCTAAAATCACAGCATTTGATTGGTGTAGAAGCAAAAGATGTTTCAGTTGCATCTAGTATTGTTATTGAGAGCAGGTTTCATGGTGCCCATGTGACTAAAGCATGTGATATCCAAAGTTCGAATCATTATTGCACATTAACCCCAGGAAAAATCTAGAATCTATCATCCATGAAATCATAGATTGCACCATACTAGATAGTAAAGAGGAATACAATGTGACCTCATATTTCATCATGCAATTGTAAGATCTGTTCAGTATAGTTGTAGTGGTCAGCTTAGAAACTCACAAATATATGTGGACAAATTTAGTTTGAAAATAAAGGATAGATGAAAAGTGGGACATCGGTTATTGTAGAGCATCATTATTACAGCAGAAGATGAATATTTGTTGTAACAAAGATAATATGGAAGAAATGTGATTGAATTATTGAAGTACTTGCTTTATAAATACATGTAAAACTAATTGTGTACACATTGATGAAATCAAGAACTTAGTGTGAAAAAAAATGTATAAGAAAATGAGTACAAAATAAAATTTGTAAATAAAATTAAAGTGGTATGAAAGAAATTGATGGTAGCAAAGTATTTCTTGAACTCCTTTGTATGTAAATATGGAAGTAAAAATATCTGTAGTGCAAGTGAATAGAGCATATATTTGCTGATGATATGTTGCTGTTATCGAAGTGTGAATGTGCAGTTATTGAGTGTGAGTGTATGTTTGTGTGTGAAATAGATGTGAATGAAAAACAAATAAATCAGAATTGCTTAGCCAGAGTTTTAATTGTTCATGCTTGAAAAGCATGAAATTGGAGGAAACAATTGGCACTTTTATAGGGGAAAGTGAAAATGTCATTGTCACATTGAAAATCCATTTCATTTTATTATCCCCCCCCCTTCAGCCTAATAAACTTGTGCTAAATCCTGTACTCAGGTAGCCAGGTTACCAAGAGACAGGAACTTTTAATCGTACAACGAGAAGAATAATTAATCTAACCATCAATTTCTAGCTAATATACATAATCATTGTTAGGTTTGGAAAGGACAGTGATTGTGTTTTTGCCTTGAATAGGTTCATTTTGTAAAGAGGAGTGATCAATTGCTTTAGACCAGCTGCTTGGGATATTTCAGGGCAAGGTGTGTGCCTGTATAGTCAGTTTTGCAGTAGGTTTGTAATAGACTTCTTAGACTGCTTGACACACAAGTCATGTGCAGATTTTAAGCAAGAGAAGAAAATTGCAATTTCAAAATCATGATTTAGAAAATTAGATTTATCTACTGTGAAAAGCTGCTCTATTTGTTGATTTTTAGCTGCAGTTTGTTACCTGCATGAGACCAGATATTTACAGTGTAAAATAATTTTATAAGCCTGTGTCTGAAAGTCGTCTGTAAGTGAAAATGACATACTTCTACTTTTACTCAGTTTCTATAACTTTGAAATTCATATTAAAAAGAAAGATCTTTTAAAACATAATCGGATCAATGTTTTGTGGAATGCTGACATAATTTATCCAGGAATGATACGAATGTTTACTACTTTGAAAAAGTTTAAGTGCAATGAAACACATTTTGGGTTTATCTAGAAATGAACTGGAATAACGACATATTGGATTTATCTAAACTTAAAGATTACCAGAGGTTTAGCAGAAATGGCCAAATGTATGCAAACTGTATTACTAGTATTGTTCATTAAAGGACAAGTCCACCCCTACAAAGAGTTTATTTTGAATAAAAATAGAAAAATTTAAGCATAATACCGAAAATTCCATCAAAATCGGATGTAAAATAAGAAAATTATGACATTTTAAAATGTTGCTTAATTTCACAAACAGGCCTATATGAACATCCTGGTCATTATGCATACATGTATGAGGGGATTGATGACATGAGTCACTATTTCTTTTGTATTTCATTAACTTAATTATAATTTTCTCATTGTCATGCAAAGAAAGTTTTATTCCTCCCTGAAAATGAGAAATTACTATTGTTTTAACATTATGTGGTTCAGTCTAGTTGGTCCTTATTGTCAAATCTGCAAATATTGAAATATTGTCAGGGACATTGACTCTTCTCATTTGCATATCACTAAATTGTGCATAAACTTTTTTAGTGAAAAATAAATTAAACTTTAAAATGTCCTATTTCACATACGATTTTGATGAAATTTTCAGCATTATGCTTTTTTTTCTGTGTTCAAATAAACTTTTTTTTTTTTGGGGGGGGGGTGGACTTGACCTTTAATAAATTGATTTTTTTTTTTTGGGTCCTGTGGGAATAAACATTATTTAGTTTGATTTGCTGAATTCATTTTATCAATTGACAGAGCACTGCCTTTCCATGAAAGCAGCCTGCGTGCGTCTCTGTTTCTAATCCTTGCGTTCCCCATGAATAAAACAATGGAGAATACGGAAAAGGACGATATGAAAGATGTGCAGTGTCTTTGAACAGTAATCATCTATCGGAGCAGCTTTCCAGGATTCTCCATTGTTTATACCATGGTGACTCTGACTGAGGATTAGCCATGAAAATGAGACAGATGAAGTAGAAACGCTAACTTTTGGTATGATGCCTTAGTAAACGGGTGTAAGTGTGAGAGAACTTGGTGTTGACTTAATGCTGCACTCAAATGGGTACTGGCAGGAAGTATTTCCTCAAAAAGCTGTGAGCACCAGAAGAGGTAGCCTAGCTCAGCTGGTGGAATATACACCTAATAAGGCGGAAATTTGTACTTTACAAATAATCTATATTATTATTTTCATCATAAAATCCCTCAATATGAAATAAAGACAGTAAAAAATAGAAGATACATGCAGGTAAATAAATACACTTTTCTATGTTTAATTACTTCAAGTAAGTAGAAAATACATGTACATGGCACATTAAATGATTGACATTGTGCCATCTTCACACACTTCAGGAATATGACACATGAAATTTAAAGCACACACAATCATCTTATTTTACTTGTACTAGACAATATGAATGATATCATATTGCATAAATTATTCTAAAATGCCTTTGCAAAAATTTGCGGATTAACTTTAAGGTGATGGGACAAATGGTCACTTCTGACATGATCTGGATATAGCTGTAATCTTCATGGTAGTTTTAGAAACTTGTACTTCACAGTTTGTCGATAATTGTTTGATGATTTTACTCGAAACCAATGAACTGCCTTTCAAAATCACAAGGCTAGCAATTCCTCTTGAAATCATGTACCTCATTTTAAGTGCTGGGCCCTGTCTTACAAAAAGTTGTGATTGATCCAATCAACCACTATGGAAAGCCAGCAATTTCAGCATGTAAACTACATGTGCATTTATTCAAAAAATGTTTCTAGATATGATGTATACCCATACATTCACTGTTGTCTTGATGATTTGGTGTGCTCCTAATTATTTACAAAAGGACATACCGGTAGTGCAAATTTCCCATTGGAAACAAATATGCCAGCTATAGATTTCCATATTCTTGCGGTTTATCAGATCAATTGCAAGTCTTCGTAAGATGGAGCCCCGGACCCCGTTGCATAAAAGTTTAATACCATTGTGCAACTTTGCCATCCAATGGTAAATTGTTGATCATCGTAACCACTGGGTGGCAAAGTTACAATAATCCTAACTTTTATGCAACGGGGCCCTGATCAGCATATTCAATATTGTGACTCTGTGCATGAACTTGGGCCTCTCTCATCTGCTGATGGAATCCCTACTCACACCCTTATTAATATTTTTGTACTATGTCTATGAGAACAATGGCCAATCATGAGACAGCATGGAAAACACAGAATACAGTCTTGTCTGATGAACTACTACCTTGTAGAAATATGTAAATAAATAAGATAATAACCATACCAATATCCTACAATATGATGATATATTTCAAAGCAGTTCTTCATAAAGTAAAATATGAGCAATGAAGCATCTCATGATTTGTTCTCTTCTTTCATCAAACGCAGAGTTTATGTCAGATCAGAGCTTCAATCTCTCTTCATCGATTACTGAGACTATCTTCATTAGACCCCCTAATATAGGAATCTGTATAGTTCAAAATATAAATTAATAAGCTTAATCTCTTTGAGAGTTGAGTTCATATCTGCACTTTAATGTGCAATCCAGTGTCCATTTCAGCAACGACCTTCAATATTACGATACAACCTCTTTGAGAGCTGAGTTTATGTCCGGGTATCTAAATTTGTACCCACTGTCAAGAGTCCTCTTGGGTAACACCTTCTGGCCCTCTAACAGCATAACTGCCCTCTCATCTCCAAACACCCCCTTCACCACGAACCCTGGCAACGGGAAGATAGTCGGCCTCCACATGGCAGCACCTAAAGCCTTGGTGAACCCGTGGTTAGTAACAGGGTTGGGGGCGATCCCGTTGAGTACTCCGGTGACGTCCTCGTTCTCGATGGCATGGAGGAAGATCCCTGCAATGTCATCGACGTGGATCCATGGGAAGAACTGCTGGCCGGAACCGATGATGCCCCCGACGCCAAAGTAGAATGGCCACTTCATCTGGCCCATGGCACCTCCAGTCTTGCCTAGAACAACAGCTGATGAAGAAACATACAAAATCATAATTCAAAATTTATCCTGCTAAGTCATAAAGGATTTTGGAACTTTAATGCATCACTTCTTCACAGTTTTCTTCAGGTCCAAGAACAATATCTCCAACAGATCCTTCTTTAACCTACTTACTAAAACTCTCCTTATACCGTTTCATATCCTCATGCAAATACAAGATCCCATTCTGCAAACAGTTGCATCTTGCCTTTCAATCACTGGGTCTTGGGTTCTGATCCTACTTCTGGCATGAATTTTAGCAAGGAATCTATCAACACTGTGCTGTAGCACGTAACCCAGGTAAGGAAAATGGGGACCTGGCATGAATTTTAAATTGCTTGCACATTCTACAAGGGTATTCAACCAAGTGCAGTGTAGACCAAACAGCATTACACTTAATTGGGTGGACTCACATTGTTGTGTGCCATCTATAGGTTGAAGCAAACAAGCTAAATTTCCAACTTTGGGGTCGACATCGTGCACAGTGCTAGTTTACTGTAATATGACTGTGATGCTTCAACAGGAAAACCATATGGTAAGAATTCAACCAAAGAAAATATGCGGGCAAACTTCTCTCCTACCTCCTGGACCCTACTAAACGGCATTTCCGGTCGAGCCGCGTTGGCCAGCACTGAATAATCGCATGCATGCATGCACCTAAGTACTAGCGCATGCAACAGATATTGACTTTTTCCCATGAGGCATTGCAAATTTCGGCCGATAGATGGCGCACTGTAATGTGAATACACCGAATTGACAGTAGAAGAAATGGGTTTAGACCATATGGTCTAAACTAAACTATCTGAGTAGGCCAACTTCTTACAGACCATATGACTACAAACCTTCTCACCTGTTCTTACTACCACCCTCCTAACCCCATCTTCCTGTCCTCCTAGTGGTCCCATACTCCTCTCCCATTCTACACACAGTCTACCCAGATAGTCCAGGTCCTGTTCGTGCACTGTGCTCTCCTCTGTATACTCAGCAGATGGTGATGCTGGATAGTAACCTATATCGATGATGTGATGCCAAAAATGTATGAAAAGAAAAAGAAGAGATTTTTTTCACAAGATTATGAAATGAACTTAATAATTAGCTAAAAGATACGAAAAGGTCATACTAGTGATTCTATCTGAAGTTATTCTATTCTAGCAAGCTGAATGCAATAGTTTTTAAAATCTCAAATTTCAAACATTGAGAGAAGTGTCAGGAAACATGTAAAGGGACAGGTTAAGGACTCAAATACAAACAAGTGAAGCGCCTCTGGCAGTCTTGCCTGCATTACGCGATTCAAAGTTTATTGACCTTAAATGACCTATTACCTTGGTCATGTGACCTAAAACTTGCCCAGGATTTTCAATGATGCTTGATTACTTTTATATCCAAGTTTTATGAACTAGCTCTATAAACTATCAAAGTTACGATGGAAAAAATCCAACAAATACCCCCAACATGGCTAAAGTTCATTGACCATAAATGGCCTTTGACAATGGTCATGTGACTTGACACTCAATCAAGATGTTCAGTAATACTTTATTACCCTTATGTCCAAGTTTCATGAACTAGGTCCATATACTTTCTAAGTTATGATGTCATTTCAAAAACTTAACCTTAGGTTAAGATTTCATCGTTGACGCCGCTGCCGGAAAAGAGGCGCCTATAGTCTCGCTCTGCTATGCAGGCAAGACAAAAAGTAGGTCATTTTGGTGATAGTATCTGGGGCTGTAACAAATAGCTTAGATTTTGATCATAACTTAGGATTGATTCTTATGATTGATTATACACCATCATCAATGCAATCAATTGTAGAAATCAGCCCCATGATCAATCACTAATATTTATGTAACAGGGTCTTTGAATTCTTATTTTCTCGTCTAGCATGCTTAATGGAATTATGTTGAGAATTTCAAATTTCAAAATACTCACGAAAGGAAGTGCCACAAAACGTGTAACTGGGCAAGTGAAGGATTGAAAACAATACAAGCATATGCACCAGAAATCTAATTTTGAGACTTTAAGAGAGGAACTCGGATTGTGTATTTGAGCTGGATAACTTCAGGCTTGTATTATTTAGACTCATTTGATGATAAATCCCACTATCAAACTAAATTATTATCAATTTGCACTGAATATTTCATTCTTTACATAAAGAGCCTTTGCTACACATAGCTTCAAAGTAGAGATCTCTGCATTTTTTCCAATGAAAAATTCGAAAGTTCATCTATGTTCTTTAAAGTTTATATTGCAAAAACTGTGGAAACAATCAAATGCCACTGAATGAATTAAGGTATCCATTATCTGTGCTGTTCACTATAAGACTTACCTATACCAGACATACCAACAAAGACACTGGGAGGGTTGCTAGTCTTGGAGATGGCCTCTGCAAGAGTCGAAGTGGTACCCACTCTGCTCTTCCAAACAACCTGTTTGAAATCTTCAGTCCATCTGGAAAATAGAGGGACAAAATAGAAAAGACAGATAAATAGATGGATGGATATATAAAAAGATACTAGTAAATCGATAGTTAGACAGACAGATAGATAGATAAAGAGAGAATAGAAAGAGAGATAAATGGAAAGGCAGTTCGAAAGAGAGAAAACAGCAAGAAATAAAGAGAGAAAGAGGGAGTGAGAGAGATAATTTTATAACATTGTTTTTCTGAAAAAATATAACAATTGTACATCTCCAAATGCAGGAGTTATAGTATGATAGATGCCATTCTTCTTCATCAGATGAAGGTTGCTCTTGGCAACTAATAAACACACTGCCAGACATGGCAACAAGGTACTCATGAAAACAAGATTCTGAATGTATTGATTTAATTCAAAGTATTTCCTCCCTGAAAAAAGGCATTAATAAATATCATGTTACCTGTTGCTAGGTCCTGAAGAAAGGTACATCCATGAATTGAATTATTAAGTATAAAATGTTGTTTTCTTGAAGTGAAGGTTTATTGGCTCACATACCTTTTGGCAGGATTCAAGATGTTTTCTCCCGCCAGGTTGACGACAGCATCACACTGTGGTAAACCGTTATCCCTCACCTCATCCTGTAAGGAAACCAGAATAGAATTAAGCAAACACAAAGAAACACAAAAAATTATGATTTTAATATTTGAGGATACTAGTAAGACAAAAATGACATGATTTTCATATTTTTATCTAATAAACATCCTACTACTTGAATAGAGTTCCTGAATTATTGAGATATATATGCATGCCCCTAATTCTCTCTCTTCAAACAACAAATGTGCTATTAAAGGCTAGTGATTTTGCTCATGTGCTATTCACATACATGTATCAAGGAGTTGTGAAATCACCCATTCCATTTTGAACATAGGAAAGACATCGCAGGGATGGCAATGGCCTCCTTTTTGCTATATAACATGACTCAAATTTGAAACACATGAGTTGTTTCAATAACAAGAGCCATTATTACAAAGTTATACATTTCTGTATGTTAACGAACAAAAGTCATTTTACCATACTAGCAAACTCTCTTGTCCAGACTACACTCGTCACTACTTAAAATTGTTATTAGTTTGGTATCATTTAATTACTTTGTATTCTAGTATAATATGTTTTTTATGTTAATTAATATTCAAATGGACGAAAAGTGTATTGTTTAAATTTTGGGGCAGGCCCATACATTTGTATTTCATTTTAATACTAGATGAAGGGCTTTGGCCTACTGTATGTGAATAAAGCAAAGCAAAACAAAACACAAAAACAACAAAAACAAACTATCAAGCAAATTTGAAAATGTAACACATCTACAAATATCAGTAACAAAATACCAATCAATCAAATATCAACAAAAATCAATAACATTTTGCGGACTTACAATTGCAAATAATGTACATGGGTTGTAGAACATTTTACAAGATTCCTCATGAAAACAATGGTATTTGAATACAAACCCAAGTGACTTTGTCCTTTCCAGGTGAACGTGAAAGAAGAAGAGCCTTGTGACCTTTAACCTCTAGCTGCTTCCTCAATGCTGTGCCTACAAACCCTGTCCCACCACCTGAAAAAATTATAATAATTAAAGTACTGTCCTTACAATAATAAAAAAACCTTGAGTGGTGCATAATAGTGATTATTCATTTAACCTACTGTGCTATTTCTATTTTAGATTTTCACAAATATCAATTAAAAAGAGGGATTGTTATCATATGAGTGCAACCATATAAAAGTAATATATCTTGTTCACTGGCATTCAAACTCAAATCATTGGCATTGTTGACAACATATTCAATCTCACATTGTTAGCATCGTAGGCTCGATATTGGCAGCATGTTCATATCTAGACTGATAATCCGCTGTTTCAGAGGAGTCTTTTAACATTTTCTGATTTTTTTGTCCTCCTACACAGACAGATGCCTGCCATTGGGCTTGTAATGATGGAGGTTCAAGCGATGCTTAAATTAGAGCATCTATGGAGAAAAGGGTGTGCTTGCAGACCCTCCTTAACTTCTACGTAATTCCTCCTTTTGATGGGCAAAAAAGCATGCGATGATAAAGAAAAAATAATATTGAATAGAATCAGTTTACCACCTTTCTGAAATATATGCTGGAAAAATACTGACTTTTTATGACAAACATTCGCGATCAGCCAGGTTCTTCTTCATTCATTCACCATCATGTTTGTAATACAGCAGGGCGTATAAACACACCATGTTTTACAAATATTAAAATTTATTACATAATTATAGTTTGTAGTATTAAACAAATTATTTATAATTACGTAATAAATTTTAATATTTGTAAAATAATAATCTTTATCTATAAATGGTTTTTCAAAACGGCGTCGTTAGCCGAAAGTACGTCATACATAAGCGGTTCAAGGGTCGACGCTATTGTATTTCCGTTGTTTACATGTGGATCGAGGGGTCTACGCGGCATCAGTTAGGTAAGAAATCTTCATTTTTTTACATTTTTATTTAACATTTTTCAAAACCTTCCTACGCATTAGGCGTATGCCGTAGGAAGGTGGAGAAATTAATAAAATAAACGTATTTCGAGCGATCATGTTATGAAAAGATGCATGGATTTCATAGGGAAATCCATCTTTGTTATTGTCCTTCGCCTACTATGGGAACAGTGTCAACTGTCAAGACGTCAATGATGAAGAAGTATATGACAGCATATCAAAAAACATCATCATTGCGTCCTCAACACTAAGCCAGTCCCGGCCTCGCACGGGGCCAGGTCTGCGGCGATCCCGCATCGCATCGGGCTAGCTCGGGCTTGGCACGGGGCTCTCGCACGGAGCAACGGCCTCAAAAAACCGGCTGCTTGCCGTTTCATATCTACCTTTCTATTTTCACTTACCAATCAAAACTTTCATGTTTTTGAGTGAGCTGGTGCTTAAGAGGCGTCTGATGCAAAGTAATTGTACGGGTAATATACGATTTGTTGAATTAAATGCCCCCAAAACCATGATTTCTTCTAAAAATATCGTCTGCCTCTTTTCTTCTGCTTGTATTAAGTGTAACTAGAAATTATTATTATTATGCAATCGATTGCATCAGCGTCCCATAATGTGAAATGTATATGACACGCTGATGCAATCGAATTTCGCTGGGTATTCATTAGTCAACAGCTGTTCAATTTTATTCAAGTTTTATTGTCCATAGCAGTGGTGGGTCCAGCCGCTGGACCACGGGCTGGATGTGATCCTACCTGGACCGTCCAGGTAGGATCACATCCAGCCCGTGATCCCGGTTTTGAAAGACATAAGAAGTATTTTTTAGGGCAAATATGTCGCGCAGAAAAAAGACCGTCATTTCAACCCCGGGGGGGGGGGGGGTACTGGCTGTGGGCTATTTTTTGTGTACAAAAATGCCCCTCATCCCACTCTTGGAAAATTCTGGATCCGCCTCTGGTCCTTATAGTAACATGAAAATGCGACGTGGAAATACATGAATACAATAATGTATACCGGTACATATGTGAATTACGCTAAATTACTATAAAAAAAAAAAAACACACAAGGGCACTGCATGCCTTTGCATTTTTGATTGCGTTGATCGCAAAGTGGTCGACCCGTATTGATGGTGCAAAAATGAAAACCGAGAAAATGATCGATGAATAGAAGAAAAGGGAAGAACAGAAGAAGAGGAGAAAGAAAAGAAGGAAAACAGGTGATAGAAATAAAAAGGGGTAGAAAGAAAAGTGAAGAAAAATGGTGAAGGGAATGAAAACAACAAATAAATAAGTTCACGCTTCGCGCTTGCATCGCTCTTTAATGAGCTCTATCAGCTTTTAAAGGTGATAATTAAAGCTTATATTATCCCGTTTTGATGTATCAAAAACTGCTGCTCGCGCTTCGAGCTTTAAATGAGATACATATCCTGTTCATAATAAAAATACAAAAATGATTAAAATGTTTCGCTTTCCCTTCTAATATAATAATGATAATTATAATAGTATAACCAGTTCGCTCTTTGCACCCGCATTAGTTAGGCTTAATGTTGTAAAGGGATTTATAGGCCTACGGAGGTGTTAAGATCTAAATTTGCCGGAAAAAATATTCTCGATAGTGACCCCGTCCTGTCTTCTTTATGTGGCACACGCAGTAGATTAATTGTCACACAGCATATGTGTCCGTTGAACCGTTGCACAGTGGGCCAGGAGAGAGCAAAAGTGCGCCAAAACTGGTTTTTGGTCATGAAACAAATTTTGTTTTTTTCATGTTCTAAGCAAAGATAAGAACCTGTAGGATGTCTCCATACAATATTTCTCCATGAAATTGATTATTAGTTGCCCATTTTATTCAATATTACCGGAAAAATGACCCTTTACGGTACCGCATGTGAAAATGACACGTTTTAGATATTTCACTGTTTCAACAAAACGGATAGTTTAATTTAATTCTAATTCACGGTACTTTTTGATGAATGATTGTTTTAGGTGATCAAAAATTTTCAAGATAAAATAATGATCCCTTCAGAGGTAATTTTGGACGAAACCATTTGACAATGGGGGGTTTTAGCAATTTTTTTTTCATGAGCATTTCTTTTACAAATTGCTGCCGATTGCTGCGCTATAAATACCATGACGGTCTTTGTTATAGTTCATGCTTTACAATGATACCAAATTTAGCTGCAGATACGTGCATTTTCTGGAGATATAACCAATTTTCCAACCACATGTTCGCCGTATTTATCACAAAAAGTCGTTCCAAGTTAGTGTCCCATTATGCGCGTGCCGAACGTTGCGGGTGACATTAAACAAACTCCCCGCTCCCTTCGGGACCGTATAAGACCGTATCTCTGTGAAACTCACCGTCGCGTGGTGGGAGAGAGAGAGAGGGGGGGGGGGGTGTCTGGCTCAGGTGTCTGGTTCTTTAGACTGGTATCTTCCTAAAATATTTTCGTTAAACATACGTTAAGACAAGCTGTCATTTCCACTTCCACTAACTATATAGTAATACATGTAAAACAACTTCATTTTGATGTCAAACTGTTCCATCCCGTGTTGCATATATGCTGTCATTCTGAGAAGATTAATTCTTAAGGTAAGATTCCCGGGTAAGATTATTACTTTGTTTTGTTGTTCATAAACCAAGTCCTACTGTATATCGCTATAACACACATGACTAGGGATGTGATTGGTTTCACTCAGTTTTCTGCCAAAAAATGAAAATGACAGATACGTGGGATCTATACATGTATAAAGTTGCATTATCATTATTAGTATTTATCCCCCCCCCAAAAAAAAAAGAAGAAAAAAATGAAGGGTTTGTAACTTCACATACACGTATGAATTCGTTTATCTCTTGGCTCATTCTAAATTTGCTATAAATTATTGTTAAAATCAATCAAGAAGGAAGTGCATATTATCATTTCAAGGATTGATTGGTCTATGACTCTTATTGACTTTATATGTATTCCACAGACTAATGGTAACAAGTGACATTGT
Organism: Lytechinus variegatus; assembly: GCF_018143015.1. Classification (NCBI taxonomy): domain Eukaryota; kingdom Metazoa; phylum Echinodermata; class Echinoidea; order Temnopleuroida; family Toxopneustidae; genus Lytechinus; species Lytechinus variegatus. Next base: position 35,497,720 of record NC_054741.1, read on the forward strand.
GATTAGTAGCAAATTTTTAAGAGTACAACAAGCACAGCCTCTTCCTCCTGATGTTCAAAGTACATGTATGCTAAAAGATCCTCTCACCAAAGACATAATGGTTGTTGAGATAACAGAGAGAGACTCTGTATCGGAATAACTTTGTATACGCTGTTCTTGGTGAAATAGGTAGGCCTTGTACCGATTAACCTGCAGAGGACCCGGCCTCTATTATTTATCATTGGGATAATTATTTTAAAGATTTCACTGTCCACTACTGGCATCAATCCATTTTAATTCATGTAGGTGTGGTTAATCATTGTACCCATTGAATAAAAATACCCCTTTGCATATTTTTTTTACAATTTCACTTTGAATTTTACAATTCCGGATTCATAGTAGGGCGCCCTCTTAACCCTAAATAGACTGGGCTATTTCGACGCCTAAGAAGACGGGGGGGGGGGGGGCTGATTCAGCCCCCCCCCCTTATGATCTCGGCCGTCGATCGCGCGATCGCGACGAAAATTGGCACACGCATTACCCTTGGCATTACCTACAAAACTATAACATCAAATTCTTCAAAAAATCTCATGTCTCATTAATGATGCTAATTTATGCGTAAAACCATAAGTTTGCTCTGATTAATAAAATAATGCCCCTGAATTGCTTATTTTTGCTTCACATACTCTAGATAGGCATCTGATCAAATTTATTTTTAAAAAATTTCAACATCACATTTATTTTCTTATGTTTTCTATTGTTTTCTAAATTTCTTATGTATTTCTTTGTTTTTCGAATTTTTGTTTTTTTATTGTTTTTTCAATGTAAATTGTCAGGGGCTTAATTAATTGATTTTAAGCAGTAAAAGGAAAAATAATAATACATTTATGAATTTTGACAGAAAACACTATTTGCATTGGATTTGTACACAAATTCACGTTTTTGAGTAATTTGGGGTCTGCATGCACTTACAAAATGTTGCGTAATTTCGGAACCGAGTACCCGGGGGTCACAATTTTGGTTTCAAAAGTTGCCCGAGACTTAAAACTAAAAAGTCAGTGAGCGATGCGGTCAAAAAATTTTGCGCGGCGGATTTATCGCGAAAAATGTCGAGGGGGGGGGGGCTGAATCAGCCCCCAGTCTTTTTAGGGTTAAGCGATACTCAAGTCACAAATTGAATTGTTTGTACCCCGAGCACAGACTTTTTTTGTTTGTTTGCCTGTTTATGTGTTTGCTGTTTGCTAATATGCTTCCTTATTGCTGAAATTTCTCTAAAACTAGTTTCTGAAAATTTGAAAATTATTGTAGAATTAGAAACGTGTAATTTCTTCTCAAATGTTAGCAGCCAATCAGAAAACAGTATTTTAATGACGTCATCAATATTTGAAAATACTTTTATTGAATTCTACGGTTGAAATTACCCCTATCTACCAAATTTAATCGTATAAATATGTGAAAAAAGGGTTTTGTCGCACTTTGGGTTCATTCTGGCCCACTGTGCGTTGTTAGTATTATACGGTAATATGTTAATGGCCTCATTTTTGGTCATCATTAAAGGGGAATGAAACCTTTGGAACAAGTAGGCTTACGTCGAAACAGAAAAATCAAAGAATAAGAACAAAGAAAGTTTGAGAAAAATTGGACTAATAATGAAAAAGTTATGATAAGCATTTTAATATTGCAATCACTAATGCCACGGAGATCCTCCCATTGGCAATGCGACAAGGATGTGTGATGTCACATGTGAACAACTTTCCGTTTGATGGACTATAAAATACCCCTAAAATGTTTGTTTTTGCTTTTTCTTATGGTGATACAAACTCTATAACCATGATGTATTCTGTAAAAATCTCTATTACATGCCCTCATATAGAAAGAACACATGATCTACTGATAGATGTGATAAAAGAGGCATTTTAAGTGAAATATATATACTAAAGTAATGGGGAGAGTTGTTCACAAGTGACATCACACATCTTTGTCGCATTGCCAATGTGAGGATCTCCATAGCATTAGTGGTCACAATATTCAAGTGCTCATAACTTTCTCATCATTTGTCCGATTTTTTTTCAAACTTTCGTTGATCTGTTTCTTTGATTTTTGTGTTTTCACACAAGCTATCTTGTTCTAAATGTTTCATTCTCCTTTAACTATGAACCAAATTTGACTAGCTCTGTTTTGGCATCTGACTTTTCAAAATGATAATTGTTTTCTAGCCGAAATTACCATGCCTTTATAGGAAGCGAATGGAGTGGGCGAGAAAACAATAAGTCCAAAACAATAAGACCAATGAATACATACATCTATTTCATCAGTGGCGGACCGTGACCCCGATGAGACAAAGCATGGGGGGGGGCACGGCATTGTTCACAAACAATGCCGTGCCCCCCCATGTTTTGTCTCCTCCGGGTCACGGTCCGCTACTGTATTTCATTATGATAATGTGCTATAATGCATTCTATATTCATGATACCATACAGACCTCTTTAAAATCATCACCATCATACATAACTTGATGAATTTATTTTCCAAAGATCTTAAATGTTAAAGTAAAATGAGAGAGCGTAGCGAGCTAGGAAAATGTTTCATGTTGTGAATGAATATTTTTCACTATGATCAAAAACGAATCCAAAATAATCTATAACAATATCATAGACCTACTTGCGATCACTTGTTTTTTTATTTCGATTTCTTTAAAGAATCGGGATTTTTTTTTTAAATCAATAACATCCTGAACAAAGGGATTGTATTTTTGAAAGCGGTGTGTGGTGAAATCTAAACATTATTTTATATACATGCTAATACAATATGTACAAAGATTGCTCTCTTTTTTTTCAGTGCTCCTAAGATTCAGTTCCTATAGTTAAACATGATAATAAAAAGAATCAACTTCGGGATTTCGCCAGCGCTAAAAGTAAGCCAGTTGTAGAAGCAGTTGCAATGCTCTGAAGTCGGATTTAGACATGTATGTAATAGTAATACATATACCTCTGTCTGTCTACCCCCCCCCGCGAGCCCAGTACCGACAAATTTAAAGTGCCAGGTGCCCCTATATATATTTAAAAGGATTTTTTTGGTCACTTCAGCTATATAGATTCATAATGTGGACCTCATTTTTGCAACTTGTTTTATTTCATCGTTCTACCTATTTTATTTTTTGTATCTTAAAATATATTTTTTTAATGATTTTTTGGTCACTTTAGCTAGATTCATAATGTGTACCTCATTATGCAACTTGTTTTATTTCAATGTTCTACCTATTTTATTTTTTAATTAAAAAAATAAGAGCGGGTTCAAAACGTATCACCAAAAATTGTAAAAGGCCTATGTAAAACACATGGGACTTAACAAAATAATGTGTGATATGATTGGTAAATATAGCTTTTTCTTAATCATAAAATAGCACAACTTGAAATGAAGTTTTTCCCCATGAAAAATATAAGAACTTCAGTTTTAATAATTAGATTTGCAAGAAGTTGTGAGGAAATGTGTATCTTGAAGAGTACAACACAATGGTGATAGTTTTTGTGCACGATAACCCACAGGTGGAGTATTGTTTCTTTCCTGAATTTCTGAATAATTATTAAATACCGGATAGATATATGATTTTTACAAGTCTAATCTGAATATTTCGTAAATCCTCCATTAATTCATTTGACAAAGAAGCAAGTGAATTAAAAAATCCATCAAAATCACCCCTGCATGAGTTGTTGAATGATATAGGCCACCCATCATGCCCATAGGAACTTTATTTATTGAAAAATCGTGATTTTTAATGACCATTTTGCTTAAAGCAAGCATGCTACAAAGCAAATATTTGAGTAGATCAAGCTTTCCAAAAATGATAATGGAGCTAGGTCTTCCACATTTCAAAATGTATTATGTCAGTATAAAATATATTTTCTGCTATGTTTCAACAGTTTATAAAAATAGCCATCAGTTATAATTATATTTCAATTAGAATGTTAGCATGTGTGGATATGTTATTCATTATATCATTTGCTTATTATGTTATGCTGAGAAAAAAGGATTACACTTGTACTTACTTTTGTTATTGGAATGTGGAAATAAATAAATCAAATCAAATAAAAAGATATAGTTTATTGGGGGTCTAGGTCTAGGTGTTATTATCATTAGAGTATTCTAGGTGTTATTATCATTAGAGTATTCTTGACATGCTTGATGTGTTTTCCTTTTGGCCCCGTTTTTATAGTAATTTTTTAAATATGACTTATATTGATTTTATTCAGGACCGTAGTCTTTCTTGAGGGACGTCCTTTTTCAAGCCTTTGTGCTTATGACTGTCCCCTCCCATGCAATGATTGTTTATTGTTATTTTACCGTGAAATATTGTCTATTTTATGTTAAATAATTAATTTTGCATGGAAATAAAGAATCAATCAATCAATCAATCAATCAATCAATCAATCAATCAATCAATCAATCAATCAATCAATCAATCAATCAATCAATCAATCAATCAATCAATCAATCAATCAATCAATCAATCAATCAATCAATCAATCAATCAATCAATCAATCAATATACACCCGTAGCTGTTCCCGCACGGTAACAGGGCACCTGTCACCTTAATCAATACCCCAACGATACGCAGCCCGGCATGCAGAGTCTCTCTAGAACGCAAATCACAATGGACAGCTGAGAGGTTTTTGTCGAAAGTTGGTGGACAGGGACAGAGCAGATCGTCCTAAGATTCGGACCGGACGAACAATTTTTATTGCAAATCTGTTATTTGTCCAGAACCCAGGGCCGATTGCACGAAAGTGTCTTAGCAAGGACCGTCTTTCGTGTCGCCCATTTTTTATGATGCGCCATGTGAACGCATTTTAAATAAATCATCTGCAAACATATTTTATTCGTCCGTTAAAATAAACAAAATATTTGTTTATAAAATGATGTGATATATCATGAAATTGTATAAAATTTGATTTAAAAGCAAGCTAACGAATCTTATTTTTATCATAAATTTCAGAAACACTCCGCCTATAGCGTATCATAAAAGATGGGCGACACGAAAGACGGTCCTTGGAAAGACCATTTCGTGCAATCTGCCCCAGGACGACACTGTTACTTTGATTTACCGATTTTTGACAAAGGCTCTTTTGTCATTGAAGGGCTTTTGACCAAAGATTATCTGCATGCGTTATATGTGTGCGCAGTGGTTGCAAAAACGCCTTACTGACGTGTGTACGCTGCCAAATATCCAATGATTTAAAAATTGGGCCCCTTTTATTGGACCACTGAGAAATCAGGGAGATCCTCGCCTGCTAGGAAGCAGCTATAGGCCTAAAACTATAATTTATGCAACAAAGGATTCCACTAAGCTTTGAACTTCCATACGGCACGCCAGTCGTCTTTTGAGGTGATTTTCGTGGAAGCCCGGTTTATCAGTTTCGAATTTATATTAAAGTGAAATATGAATAAAAAAAACTCATGTATGGTTTGTATTTAATACGACAACGCAAAAATTTGAGCACTATGCCAATCTCACAATCTTCGTGGGTGCACGGATCGGCATGGATACATTTACTCTTCTGGACCCACTGGCTACCGATCGACGGAAATCTAGGTCAATAGTAATCTCGATCCGAGGGCGATAATGATAATATTGTCTAGCTGCTTATTTCCTTGGGTGACGGGTAATAATATACCAAAATTCATTGAGAGCAAAGTACATCAGCTGTAAGACTCGAAAAGTGGGGGACAAAATAAGAAAAAGTTCCCCCAGCAATGGCCTAGACTTTTGTCCGATATACTCAATACTATAATTATACCAGAGTCCATCAGGCCGAGATCCATGCAGAATGCGGTAGATCAGCAAGATATTGCCATTATGTGGTGCCATTAAAACAAATCTTTATTCTCAAAATAAAACAAAATTATTAGCAAAATGAAAATAACGATGAAACAAAAATAAAATTCCACACAAAGAACAAAACGACTTTTATAACTTAATTGAAAAAAAAACAAATGAGGTTTTTTCATAAACATAATAGATTCATTAAATGAAGTTTTTACCCCTAAAATATCCCTTTTACTGCCCCTTAAGCAGATTAACATCCTTACTACGCCACTGGGTAACGCTGTACGTGTGCGCCGTTCTACCGACCCCTTTTCTCCGAGAAGGCGTTGCGTGAAAACTCTCGCTACAGGCACGATGGAAGAGTGAATGTAATTTCATGGTGCAGTTAATTAATTTGAGGATAAAGTCATTCATAAGATATCTTCGACGTGGAGACCCGTTCAACGCCTAGTTTGCATCCTAAAGCATCTTTTCTTTCTTTCCTTCTCACTGCCATCTCGTCTGTTTACTTTCAATATGTTCGGGTCCGGAAAACTCTGAGGTATTTTTGGGTTCAATCATGATCCACTTAAACTCACTTCCTTATGTGATGATAGTTAAAAAAAAAATCAAAAGTGAATGCGATTGTTATACTTCCTCAGACATGAAATAGTAATATTAGCAGTAATTGGAGTACACTGTAAAACATATTGGGCAAAGTCTTAACCAGCACGAGGGTAGTTATGTGTCCAACCAATTTGGACAGTATTTTACCCAATGCGGGAAGCATACTGTCCTGTAAGGGTAAACAATAAGCACAGCAGGATTTACTTTAGAATGGGCAAAATTTTCTTCACACTGAATAAATAAAAATACCCAAAAGAAATGCCCAATGTTGGTTGGACAAAATAATTACCGTAATCAGTAGTAGCAGCAGCAGCAGCAGCAGTAGTAGGAGTAGTAGTATAGTAGAAGTAGTAGAAGTAGTAGTAGTAGTAGTATTAGCAGTATTAGCAGTAGTGGTCAGGCGCGGATCCAGGATTTCGAAGGGAGGGGGGCCCAAATTCGACCTGATTTTGGCGCCCCTGTGTACTTTTCGGAAAAATGGCGGCCCCCATAGGCGGCGGAAGCGGGGGGGGGGGACGTGTCCCCTCCTAAATTTTAGACGGGGGACGGTCCCCCCTAAATTTGTTTATGATAAACTTTTTTTTTTTTTTTTTGGCTGGGCAATTTGTTTTCCTGGTTCCCCCCTAAATTCACGTGGACTCCCCCTGAAACGTGTGTTCCCCCCCCCTAGGTTGATGGCCTTTTTTTTTTTTTTTTTTGCTTGTCAAAAATTTTTGGTTTAGCAACTCCTAAAATTTAGGTTGATAACCTTTTTGGGGGGCGCTTGTCCAATTTTGTACCTGTGTCCATCCCAAAAATTCAAGTGCACACCCCCTACATTTTTTGGCTTCCGCCGCCAATGGCGGCCCCTCCCCCAGGCAATCATAAGTGCCTTAAATGCATGTTGAATTATCTTATTTCATAAGCACATGAATCAGGGGCGGATTCAGCCTTCGCCAATAAAGGGGCCACATTTTCCCCAATCGGCCGCTCGAAGATGTTTTTTTTTCGTTTGTTTCTTTGAAGGGGGTAGTCCTATAAGTCACCTCTTAGCTTTATTCTCTAAATCAACATAAATGTATAATATCATAATCCTTATTTTATAATGACCGCGCGAAGCGCGAGCAATTTTTTTTTTGAAATTGTATGTATTTTTTCCTAAAATTTGAACATTCTGAAAAAAGATGTGCCTGCAATACTGCAAACTGATAAACGTTTTGAACTGATTGGAAAGGTAGGCCTACCAGTCCTGTTAAAGACTGCATACAGTTAGCCATGAAGACGTTAAAGATTTCAACAATCAAATAATGCGAGCGCGAAGCGCGAGCTGAAAATTTTTGACATTTCTACATAAAGAATGGAAAACTTTAATCAGTTTTTGTAATCATGAACAGGATAGCTATACAGTATAACTAAACAATTGATGCGAGCGCGAAGTGCGAGCGGAAAAATTGTAGTTTTAGACCTAGAACGGGACACTCTATTCATGTTTCCTAAATCATGAAAAAGATGAGTAATGCGAGTGCAAAGCGCGAGCAGAAAATGTTTGTATACGTTTTGAACTGATCGAAAAGTGCCTTTTAAGGACTGCTTGCATTTAGACATGAAGACATTACATATTTCATTAATCAAATAATGCGAGTGCGAAGCGCGAGCTGAAAATTTTTGACATTTCTACATAAAGATTGGAAAACTTTAATCAGTTTTTGTAATCATGAACAGGATAGCTATACAGTATAACTAAACAATTGATGCGAGCGCGAAGTGCGAGCGGAAAAATTGTAGTTTTAGACCTAGAACGGGACACTCTATTCATGTTTCCTAAATCATGAAAAAGATGAGTAATGCGAGTGCAAAGCGCGAGCAGAAAATGTTTGTATACGTTTTGAACTGATCGAAAAGTGCCTTTTAAGGACTGCTTGCATTTAGACATGAAGACATTACATATTTCATTAATCAAATAATGCGAGTGCGAAGCGCGAGCTGAAAATTTTTGACATTTCTACATAAAGAATGGAAAACTTTAATCAGTTTTTGTAATCATGAACAGGATAACTATACAGTATAACTAAACAATTGATGCGAGCGCGAAGTGCGAGCGGAAAAATTCTAGATTTAGACCTAGAACGGGACACTCTATTCATGTTTCCTAAATCATGAAAAAGATGAGTAATGCGAGCGCAAAGCGCGAGCAGAAAATGTTTGTTTACGTTTTGAACTGATCGAAAAGTGCCTTTTAAGGGCTGCTTGCATTTAGACATGAAGACATTACATATTTCATTAATCAAATAATGCGAGCGCGAAGCGCGAGCTGAAAATTTTTGACATTTCTACATAAAGAATGGAAAAATTAATAATCAGTTTTTGTAATCATGAACAGGATAGCTATACAGTATAACTAAACAATTGATGCGAGCGCGAAGTGCGAGCGGAAAAATTGTAGTTTTAGACCTTGAACGGGACACTCTATTCATGTTTCCTAAATCATGAAAAAGATGAGTAATGCGAGTGCAAAGCGCGAGCAGAAAATGTTTGTATACGTTTTGAACTGATCGAAAAGTGCCTTTTAAGGACTGCTTGCATTTAGACATGAAGACATTACATATTTCATTAATCAAATAATGCGAGTGCGAAGCGCGAGCTGAAAATTTTTGACATTTCTACATAAAGAATGGAAAACTTTAATCAGTTTTTGTAATCATGAACAGGATAGCTATACAGTATAACTAAACAATTGATGCGAGCGCGAAGTGCAAGCGGAAAAATTGTAGTTTTAGACCTAGAACGGGACACTCTATTCATGTTTCCTAAATCATGAAAAAGATGAGTAATGCGAGTGCAAAGCGCGAGCAGAAAATGTTTGTATACGTTTTGAACTGATCGAAAAGTGCCTTTTAAGGACTGCTTGCATTTAGACATGAAGACATTACATATTTCATTAATCAAATAATGCGAGTGCGAAGCGCGAGCTGAAAATTTTTGACATTTCTACATAAAGAATGGAAAACTTTAATCAGTTTTTGTAATCATGAACAGGATAGCTATACAGTTTAACTAAACAATTGATGCGAGCGCGAAGTGCGAGCGGAAAAATTCTAGATTTAGACCTAGAACGGGACACTCTATTCATGTTTCCTAAATCATGAAAAAGATGAGTAATGCGAGCGCAAAGCGCGAGCAGAAAATGTTTGTTTACGTTTTGAACTGATCGAAAAGTGCCTTTTAAGGGCTGCTTGCATTTAGACATGAAGACATTACATATTTCATTAATCAAATAATGCGAGCGCGAAGCGCGAGCTGAAAATTTTTGACATTTCTACATAAAGAATGGAAAAATTAATAATCAGTTTTTGTAATCATGAACAGGATAGCTATACAGTATAACTAAACAATTGATGCGAGCGCGAAGTGCGAGCGGAAAAATTGTAGTTTTAGACCTAGAACGGGACACTCTATTCATGTTTCCTAAATCATGAAAAAGATGAGTAATGCGAGTGCAAAGCGCGAGCAGAAAATGTTTGTATACGTTTTGAACTGATCGAAAAGTGCCTTTTAAGGACTGCTTGCATTTAGACATGAAGACATTACATATTTCATTAATCAAATAATGCGAGTGCGAAGCGCGAGCTGAAAATTTTTGACATTTCTACATAAAGAATGGAAAACTTTAATCAGTTTTTGTAATCATGAACAGGATAGCTATACAGTATAACTAAACAATTGATGCGAGCGCGAAGTGCGAGCGGAAAAATTGTAGTTTTAGACCTAGAACGGGACACTCTATTCATGTTTCCTAAATCATGAAAAAGATTTTTTTTTTTTTTTTTTTTTTTTTTAAACAAGTGCACACCTAGTTACCAATAATGCATACAGCATTTCCATTTATTTGAAAGCAGGATAAAAGAGCATTGTAGATTAAATGCCTTGCTCACGGGCATAGCTGCTGCGGCCGGGGATCGAACCCCGGACTTTCCATGTATAGCCAGGCGCCTTAGACCACTCGGCCACGGCACCTCCACTAATCATGAAAAAGATGAGTAATGCGAGTGCAAAGCGCGAGCAGAAAATGTTTGTATACGTTTTGAACTGATCGAAAAGTGCCTTTTAAGGACTGCTTGCATTTAGACATGAAGACATGACGTATTTCATCAATTAAACAATGCGAGCGCGAAGCGCGAGCTGAAAATTTTTGACATTTTTACATAAAGAATGGGAAACTTTAATACAATTTACTTAATTACAGAAAAAGCAATTCGAATCTGTACTGATTCCCAATATTTATCACACACAAATCCATTATTCCATAAACTAAAGACTCTAATGCAGTATTTGACATAAATACACTTCAAAGTTTACTACTTATGTTTAAGTACGTAAATAACATGCTCCCACCTACCTTCATTCCACAATTTTTATTTTCTGAATACATCTATTCATTCATACCCTACCCGAAACTTCAAATTTCCATTTAATCAACCCCAAACTGCTTATTGCGCAGAAATCCATAAGACACCAAGGTCCAGATTTGTGTAACTCTCTACCAGCAGAGTCTGTAAAACAGTCTTCGTCTCTTCACTCATTTAAGGCAAACGTTAAATCTATGTTATTATCAGAATATTTGAAGTAAAATTTATGTGTCATATCTTTTTTATCGTGAATTTATTCCTCCTTCGATTTAGTCATTACCAATAGCATTATCATGACCACCATCATCTCCATGGCCATCATCATCATCATCATCATAATCATCATCAACATCATCATCATATCACCGTCACCCTTAGCTTTATCATATTCATCTTCATACTTTAACATTGCATGAATTCATGTTTCGTATTTGAAAATATATGCCAATTCTGCTTTATAAATGTATTAATTCAATTAGTATAAGTTTGGGATTGTCATTTTTTCAAGCAATCTGCTTATGATGACAATCCTCCTGCAAATTGTGAATATCATATAGTTAATCATTTTTGCCTGGAATTATTTTTTTAGTACTCATTATTTATGATTCATGCCAAAAGTGCTAACATATTATGTTTTTTATGTTGTGAAAAATGTATTATACGAATGTTATGGATGCAGAAGAAAACAATAAATCAAATCAAATCAATTGATGCGAGCGCGAAGTGCGAGCGGAAAAATTCTAGATTTAGACCTAGAACGGGACACTCTATTCATGTTTCCTAAATCATGAAAAAGATGAGTAAGAGGGGATCTTCCTACATTAATAATGCGAGCGCAAAGCGCAAGCAGAAAAATGCTTGTACACGTTTTGAACTGATCGAAAAGTGCCTTTTAAGGACTGCTTGCATTTTGCCATGAAGACATTACATATTTCACAATCAAATAAATACGTGCGCGAAGCGCGAGCTCAAAATTGTTGACATTTCTACATAAAGAATGGAAAACTTTAATCAGTTTTTGTAATCATGAACAAGATAGCTATGTACAACTAAAAAAAATTGATGCGAGCGCGAAGTGCGTTTTGAACTGATCGAAAAGTGCCTTTTAAGGACTGCTTGCATTTAGCCATGAAGACATTACATATTTCACAATCAAATTATGCGAGCGCGAAGTGCGAGCGTAAAAAAAAATCGAGATTTCGACCTTGAACGGGAAACTCTATTCGTGTTTTGTAAATCATGAAAGGGATGAGAAAGGGGATCTTCCTAATACGAGCACAAAGGGCGAGCAGAATTTTTCGATATTGTGATCTGAAACTGGATAGCTGAATGAAAATGCGCGCGCGTGTTTCAGATTTACACCTAGAATCTAGGCATTCTAAACAATCTTTTATCATGAAAATAAAAGCGAGCGCGAAGCGCGAGCTTAAAATATTTGATATTCCGATCTGATATTTCAAACACTTTGTAGGAAACTTGTAAGGTGGATATAAATCGCACTTGATAAAGAGCTGATATGTTTCATTATTACTTTAATTTTGAGACATAGGACCTTGACATCCTTAGGACATGTTATCATATGAATATGATGACTATATATCTTCCTATTCATCTTGCTAAGCGCGAGATAAAACAAAAGTGACAATTTAATTATTAAATTGATATCTTAGTATTAATGCATAATGAGGGCGCGGAATCTGATGATATTATGGCCTGAACACTGAACATTTCAAGCACCTTTTTATTCATGAATAGGATGCATCAATGCGAGCGCAAATCGCGAGCCGAAATTTTTGATAAACTGTCATGAAAAGGGGATTTTAAGTAGTTTGTTATACAATCAATATTGAGACATACATAACCTGCCAATCAAAAATGCAAGCATAGCAGCGCTAGCTGATGCGTTTTGACAATCAGACCTGAAAAGGGATATAATATAATGAAAATAATAGGTACCTGATAAATCAAATTCGCGAACGCGCAGCGCAATTGGAAAATGTTAATATTCAGACCATAAAACTAACATTTTTACAGAGCACGTTTTAAAAATCAATATGTAAATCACAAAAATTAATGAAAGTTCGATTTCCAAGGAGAAATATGTTTTGTATACTGACTTCCAAACTTGATATTCAAGCTCCGTGTTGAACAAGATATTTTGATCACTTAACAGGCAATGCGAGCGCGAAGCGCGAGCGAAAATTTTATATAGTGACATAAAATATTTTTTCCAAGTCTTCCTCTCATCTTATTTTATTCATTCGTCTTCCTCCTTTTCTTTTTTCTTTTCCTTCCTTTTTCTTTCCCCCCCCTTTTTTGCTCTACCAATAGGGGGTCCGGGCCCCTCGGGTCCCCACCTGGATCCGCCTATGCATGAAGAAGATGCAATTGAATAATGGTTTTATAATGATGTGTTCATGAATAAATGTAATATCACTTTAACAAATAATCGATGCGAGCGGGAAACTCGAGCGATTTCTATTTTAACCATTTGATGCTTTCAATTCGTTTAACTTCTCATCAGAGTAGGCCCTGCTAGAATTATGTAAGCGGGATCCAGGCGCGGATCCAGGATTTCTTAGGGGGCCCTAATTTCAAGTCAAGTAATAATCGTTCCGAAATATTGACTCCCATTGCCGAATGGGTAATGTCTAGTTCAGTTACTTCTCACAGAAACCTCTCTTGCATTGTAGGCATTCTTCGTTCTTGTGGGTACTCCCATTATTTTTTTCTTTTCTACTTTTTGCTTCAGGGGTTGAAAAATCTTACGGGGATGACGCCCCTGTATCGCCGCGTATGAAAACTGGTTGTGCAATAACTAAATTGTATATTCTGCATGAAAGAAAATTAATATTTTATTTTGGGTAAGATATTCTTGAAAAAGATATAAATTTACATGTCTTTTATTATAAAGGTGAGGTAGATTCAGTAGTCAGCACTCAGCATTTACTAATTGGGAGTGCACTGCCTACTTTGATCTGTAAGTGTTTGGATATATTATATAATCTTTTGTTATTTGCTTGAATTCCATTCAAAACAGTGAGTTGTCTTGTCAATCCTAATCAGCAAACATTGGCTCTTCCGCTCTTGCAACAATCATATAAAGTATCAAAAGGTTATGCATCTTATAATCTTGCTCAAATTTTATATACTCCAAATAGATTTTCAAAAGAAACAAAATGCGTGTAAACGGTGTATATAAAAAGAATATAAGATACTAAAGATAAATTACTGTAAAAATATACTTTATTGTCAGTGTCTTTATAAATATGAAAACAATGCTCTTAAGTTCGCATCATTTTGGACGATAAGTTCTTATCTCTCTCTTTCATACAATACTAGTGAAACATGAATTCCAAGGTCCCATGTATCTTGTATACATCAACTATTTCAAGATGTAACAATAAATGTAAATGATAGCAATGCAGTTTAGGCCTGAGTAAATCCACGTAATATTTTCAGTGGAATTCGTTTAAAAAAATAAAACGTGATTTCCCACTGTAGGTTAGAAAAGAAAAGGTGTCGTATCATCAACTGTATATACGCATTACTACATGAAACAAAAAATATAGGAACGATATAAACCATAGAGTTATTTCAGTTATTTGAGTATTTGACGATTCGTCAAAAAATAAAAAACGCATCCGAAACTTTCACCATTACAATGAAAGTATCATTTATTGCACACTAAAAAATAAAGGTTCAAAATTGAACTCCGAAAGGTTCTTGCAAAATCAGCACCCAATGGGTTCAAAAATTGAACCCCTGATTTGGGGATTAAAATTTGAACCCTGCGGTTGGGGTTCATTTTTGCACCCTGCGGGTTCAAAACTGCACCCCTAAATTTCAAATTGAACCCCTAGGGGGGCAATTTTGAACCCGCAGGGTGCAAAAATGAACCCCAACCGCAGGGTTCAATTTTTGAACCCCAAATCAGGGGTTCAATTTTTTAACTCATAGGGTGCTGATTTTGCATCAACCCTTCGGGGTTCAATTCTGAACATTTATTTCTTAGTGCTTGCAAGTAAACTTCAAAATTTCTGTAAATAATATCTATCAATATGTCCATCAGTGTTGTAGTCAAGGCTCAAACCTCCAAGGCCAAGGCTTTAATACCCAAGACCAAGGCATCAATCCCCAAGGCCATGCCTAAAAACCTCAGGGCCAAGGCATTTCAAACTTTCAATATATGGAACAATAAGCCAACAACAAGGCAGCAGTTCGAATATCAGTTCGGCGCCCCTACATGTAGGTCGATCATCAATTTGCCCCCCCCCCCTTCGAACATCATTTTGGCATCCCTTCGAACTCAATTTGCCTTCCCTAGTTCGAATATCATCCCCCCTAGCTCGAGTATCAATTTTGCGCCCCCCTAGTTCGATCATTAATTTGGCCCCCCCCTTCGAATATCATTTCGCCCCCCTAGCTCGAGTATTAATTTTGCGCCCCCCTAGTTAGAACATCAATTCGGCGCCCCCTAGTTTGAGTATCAATTTGGCGCCCCCTACCTCGAACATCGATTCGGCCCCCTCCCTAGTTCAAGTATCAATTTGGCGCCCCCACTTCGAACATCATTTCGGCGCCCTCCTAGTTCGAATATCAGTTCGGCGCCCCTACATGTAGGTCGATCATCAATTTGCCCCCCCCCGTTCGAACATCAATTCGGCCCCCAGTTCGAACATCATTTTGGCATTCCTTCGAACTCAATTTGCCTTCCCTAGTTCGAATATCATTTCGCCCCCCTAGTTTGAGTATCAATTTGGCGCCCCCTACCTCGAACATCGATTCGGCCCCCCTCCCTAGTTCGAGTATCAATTTGGCGCCCCCACTTCGAACATCATTTCGGCGCCCTCCTAGTTCGAATATCAAGTCGGGGCCCCTACATCTAGGTCCAACATCAATTTGGCGCCCCTACATGTAGGTCGGTCATCAATTCGCCCCCCCCCCGTTCGAACATAACTTCGGCCCCTAGTTCGAACATCATTTTGGCATCCCTTCGAATTCAATTTGCCTTCCCTAGTTCGAATATCATCCCCCTAGCTCGAGTATCAATTTTGCGCCCCCCTAGTTTGAACATTAATTCGGCGCCCCCCTAGTTTGAGTATCATAGGCGCCCCCTAGCTCGAACATCGATTCGGCCCCCCTCCCCAGATCGAGTATCAATTTGGCGCCCCCACTTCGAACATCATTTTGGCGCCCTCCTAGTTCGAATATCAGTTCGGCGCCCCTACATGTAGGTCGATCATTAATTTGGCCCCCCCCTTCGAATATCATTTCGCCCCCCTAGCTCGAGTATTAATTTTGCGCCCCCCTAGTTAGAACATCAATTCGGCGCCCCCTAGTTTGAGTAGAAATTTGGCGCCCCCTACCTCGAACATCGATTCGGCCCCCTCCCTAGTTCAAGTATCAATTTGGCGCCCCCACTTCGAACATCATTTCGGCGCCCTCCTAGTTCGAATATCAGTTCGGCGCCCCTACATGTAGGTCGATCATCAATTTGCCCCCCCCCCCCGTTCGAACATCAATTCGGCCCCCAGTTCGAACATCATTTTGGCATTCCTTCGAACTCAATTTGCCTTCCCTAGTTCGAATATCATTTCGCCCCCCTAGTTTGAGTATCAATTTGGCGCCCCCTACCTCGAACATCGATTCGGCCCCCCTCCCTAGTTCGAGTATCAATTTGGCGCCCCCACTTCGAACATCATTTCGGCGCCCTCCTAGTTCGAATATCAATTCGGCGCCCCTACATGTAGGTCCAACATCAATTTGGCGCCCCTAGTTGAATATTAATTTGGCGCCCCTAGTTGAATATTAATTTGGCGCCCCTACATGTAGGTCGATCATCAATTCGGCCCCCCCGTTCGAACATCAATTCGGCCCCCAGTTCGAACATGATTTTGGCATCCTTTCGAAGATCATTTCGGCGCCTCCTAGTTCGAATATCGATTCGGCGCCCCTACATGTAGGTCCAACATCAATTTGGCGCCCCTAGTTCGAATACCATTTCGCCCCCCCCCTAGCTCGAGTATCACTTTGAACCCCCCAGTTCCAACATCAATTTGGCGCCCCTACGTCGAACATTAATTCGCCCCCCCCCGTTCAAACATCAATTCTGCCCCCAGTTCGAACATCATTTCAGCGCCCTTTTGGTTCGAACATCATTTTCTTTCCTCCTCTTCCTCTTTTTTTTTCTTCTCGTCCTTTCCCTCTTCGTCTCCCCTTTTCTTCTCTTCTTTCCCCCTTTCTCTCTTTCTTTTTTCTTCTCTCCTTTCTTCCCTCTTCCTCTTTCTCCTTTTCCCCTTTTCCTCTCTCTTTTCACCCTCTTCCTCTTTTTTTCTCCCCCTCCCCTCCCTTTTCTTCTCTTCCTTCCCCCTCTTCCTCTTTTTTCTCTTTCTTTCCCCTCTTCTTTTCTCCTTTTTTCTTCTTTTCTTTCCCCTCTTCTTTTTCTTCTTTTCTTTCCCCTCTCTTTTTTTCTTTCCTCCCTCTTCCCCTCTCTCCTTTTCTTTCCCCTCTTCCTCTTTTTCCCCTCTCTCTCCCCCTCCCTTTTCTTCTCTTCCTTTCCCCTTTTCTTCCCCCTTCTCTCTCTTTTTTCCTCTTCTTTCTTCCCTCTTCCTCTCTTTCCTTTTTTTCTTTTTCCTCTCTCTTCCCCCTCTTCCTCTTTTTTTTCTTTTCCCTCCCCCTCCCTTTTTCTTCTCTTCCTTCCCCCTCTTCCTCTTTTTCTCTTTCTTTCCCCTCTTTTTCTCTTTTTTTCTTTCCCTTCTTCTTTTCTTTCCCCTCTTTTTTTTCTTCTCTTCTTTCCTCCCTCTCCCTCCCCCTTTCTTTTCTTCTCTTCCTCCTTTTCTTTCCTCTTTTTCCTCTCTCTCCTTTTCTTCTCTTCCTTTCCCCTCTTCCCCTCTCTTTTTTTTTCTCCTTTTCCTTTCCCTCTCTTTTTCCTTCTCTTTCTTTCCCCCTTTCCTCTCTCTTTTCCCCCTCTTCGTCCTTCCCCCTCTTCCTCTCTCTCCCCCCTCTTCTTTTCCCCCTCTCCTCTCTCTCTTTTTCTTTTTTCTTTCCCCCTTTTCCTCTCTTTTTTTTTCTTCCTTTCTTCTTTTTCTTCTTTTTTCCCCTCTTCCCCTCTTTTTCTCTTTCTTTCCCTCTCTCTTTTTTTTTCGCCGAAGGGGGGGGGGCCAAGGCCCCCTCGGCCCCCCCCATGGATCCGCGCCTGGTAGTGGTAGTTTAGTAGTAGTAGTAGAAGTAGTAGGAGTAGATAGTAGTAGTAGAAGTAGTAGTAGTAGTATTAGTAGTATTAGTATTAGTAGTATTAGTAGTAGTAGTAGTAGTAGATGCAGTAGTAGTAGTAGTAGTTGAAGCAGTAGTAATTGTAGTGGTGGTGGTTCTCAGTGGCGTAATGAGCAGCACATTTTAGGAGAGCCAAGCAAGGGGCGAAATTTCTAAAGAGTTGTAAGAGAGCGAAAATTTCGACCTTTACAAGAACAAAATTTATGTTTTTACATCATCTCCATTTCATCCTGTATTTTCTATGTTCTCATTTTTAGTCGCGAATGTGTTAACAGCAGCATTAGTATTAGCAGTAGTTATAGAATTAGTAGTATATGTAGTGCTATTACTAGTAATGATTTCTAAAAAAAATATGACGACCACGATGATGAAACCAGTGACAGATGACAAATGTTGATAAAAAAGAATAAAGTAATAACTTACTTTTATTTTGATATAAAATATGCACGACAATGAACAGAAATACAAATTTCCCTATCCAATTCACCTTCTACTGTACATCAATAACAACAACATTGAAAAGTAAGGATACAAGACGGATAAGGAGGAGGCCTTTTGCATGTGTGTGCATAAAGTAAAAAGGAAAAAAAAAGTTTATCAAACAAAAATTTATCAAACAAGTTGAAAGCTGAAAGTTGTTATAGCCGATGGATAGAGCTCAAGGAGTAAAAGAGGGAGGAGGAGAAGATCAAAGGAGAAAAAAGAGGAGGAGGAGGAAGAAGAAGAAGAAGAACAAGAAGAAAAGGAGGAGGAGGAGGAGAAGAAGAAGAAGGAGAAGTTGAATTCAGGGGCCGCGGAACGGGTTATGAAACTGCAGGAGGGGGGGGGGGACTGACCATGCAAAAGAAATCACTATCAGATGGTCATGTTTGCGTTTTTGCATAGGTTTGGAAAAAAAGTGGGGGGGGGGGGGCTGAAGCCCCTCAGCCCCGGCCCATGTAATCAAATATGTAAACATTTTGTTTTGGTGTTTTACCCTGAATTGCAGGCCTACACAGAATACTGAACTGTTATCTTCTGTCGAAAGCATGTACGTTATGAACTGCATTCATGGTAATATTGAAGATTAAGATTCCCTCCACGTCATTCGTTTCTTGCACCTGTCAGAGCGGAAACCTTGAACTAAATTCTCCACCCTAATTAACTCTCCTATTGTGAGGCTTACCATAACTGCATCTGATGACTGCACTTATCATGGCTTGGGAGGACAAACTCGTCTTTCTCAGATATGAAAGTATCATTCACAGTGGCACCAATTCATACTACATGTATATTGGAGTGTATACGGAGTCGCGTACCGATGCTTTTACATGTCGTGAAGTAGCCACGTAATTTCCTTCGGCAAGAAATTTATCCACATTGTGCTGCACTCAACCCAGGTGAGGTGAATGGGTACCTGGCAGGAACTTATTCCTTGAAATGCGTGTGCGCTGTAATCTTAGTAATAACGGCTGCCAAGCTACAGCTGGGGTAATAATATCATTAATTTTGGAAGCGCATAGAGACATTATTCATAATTGTGATATGCACTATACAAGAACTGTTTATTATTATTATTATTAACAAAATGATTGTTTGAAATTTTTCTTGATGTTGATTATCTCTCCATTTCTGTTGGCACAACATACCATCATTTTCACGTTACCATATTCCGTAGTTTTGAAGAAACATTTTGTAACACATTTTTTTTTACTCATTGACACGTAGAGTAGCTTTGGACTGCAGAGTTGGAGGACTATCATTTTAGGTCGAATGCAACAACTTTGCTTTAGAACCTGACTTACTATTTTTACTTCCTCCCAACAGTAAAACATGATTAATCAACTAGTAATTTTGATTTGGCAAGAATTTGGCGTCCATTTTTGTACCATTTTATACTTCCAATTTTCTGTGGACAACCAAGGTCAGGGGTTACATGCCACTGCGTCATTGATGGTAAATTCCATGTCTTGGAAAATTCAATGTCAAGTCCTGTCGATATCCTGCTAACATTTTTATATTAAAAAAAAAAACGATTTGTGAAGTGAACATGCATAACATTAGTCTGCATGAGAACAATGAAAATGTTATTGGACAACCCCGCGCATTCAATAACACTCCCACATTAATTCTCATGGTTTTCATTAAACTGGCATCGCAGTTCTACATGTGTACAGGGTAGGGAATGATGTCTTCTTTTTTGTTGTTGTTGGAAACTCAAGTTTATTGTGTGCAGGTCGTCTATTGGCCGGGGCATGCTAGCTCCCATCGGAAATCGCAGGTCTTCTTTTACCATCAGTAAACACTTGAATGCTTACTTCTGAACCCATTCAAGTCACATCATCTGCAGGTTCCTTGTCTTGTACTTTCACTAAAATTCCCTTATCAATCCAGGTTTGCCAATTTTCTTTCGATAGTCTCTTCTTTTATTTCGCCTCACCGCACCTCTCAACGCACTCACACTCACACGAAGGTGAATATTGATGACATAATTTTCTCGCGCGGACAAACATTGCCGCCGCGTTCTCAGAATTTGACGCATGCATCTCTTCGGCGGCCAGCGAAGAAAGAAGATCGAGGAGGGAATCGAGCGTTATTCAATCAAGACTGATTTGTTTTCCAAGAGATATTTCCTACCGTTTCTGCATTTTCTTGCTCTTCAAACAGAGTGTCGATTTCTCATTCGGTGAAGAAATTCAATATTTCATACAGCGAAGAGGACTTTGCCGCGCTCCGCCCCGGGACAATACATTTGAGGATCTTTATCCATTTGGGGTTCGAAACCAGGCCGGGCGTTTAATCGGACGAGGGAAGGCATATCACGAACTGGACATCGATCACCGTTGATGACTAGGACATCGATTCGTTTGAAGATTGGTAAGTCAACATACTAGTATCTCAAGGTGACAACTTGATATTGTCGCCTCTTTGAAGAACAAACAATCTAATCAATCTTTTTGTTTTCTTTTTGAGAAAGTTCACTTTCCTTTACGAGTCTTTTGTCGGGTAATCGAAAGCAAACATTCCAATTCGTTGTAAACACTTGTATCACTCTTGGACAAAAAAAAACCCATAAGAATTCATTGACTTTACGATATTCCAATAAAGAAATATCATATGTAAACCTACATGGAATGATTGATCGGTCGATCATGGAAAATTCGCTATACTGTAAAAAGTTGAGGTGTTTGGTTTATTTAGATGACGTGGATTTAACGCCTTCTATTCGATACCTAGCCCTAGCTCTCCATCGTGATGTGCTTAATTGGCGACCATATGGATGGAATATGGTCAAATATTTTTCTCCCTCTTAATTCGAAACTTTAAGAGGAATGCTCGAAGGGTGGTCTGATAGATCAGTGAATGTGAATAGTCAATGTGAATAGAATGGAATATTTTGTGTATTAATATGTTCATTGATATAATGTGACAATAGGCACAGTACTCAGATCTCATTTTTGTCGCCTTTGCTTCTTTTCTTAATACAAATCGATTAATGATTATTTCAAACACTCTGTCTGCATAATGCTCGAGAAAAAAAATCATGGTATTTATAATTATATTCAAACGCATTTCCATGGCAGCGAACAGGCTTGGAGTTACTGATGCCAAATTATTTCATTAAGTCAAGCGTAATGATCTATAACTTTAATTTGTCTGTTTTCCTCATTATACGATTTAATGAAAACACTTGCCGATTTAATGAAAACACTTACCGATATAATGATGTAGACGACGTGCAAGGTTGGAATAAAGACGTGATGAATTTCATCATATTGAGAACCATTTTTTAATTTTTTTTTATCAAAGGGCAAAAATTGATTCGGTTTGAATGATTATACCTCGCTAGCATATGGGGATGGGGATACTAATTTATCATTGCGATTAACAAACTTGGAATTGTTTTGCACTATGTTTTTTTAAATGATTGTTCATATTCATTTATTGATTTCATTATTTTGCCTTGATGTTACGAAGAAAGAATGAAATTTACGTCGAAAATCGAAACCATGGTCGGTCAATCGAGAGAAAGACAAAGAAAGGCATGTAATATACATGCATGTACGCATATAATATAATAATAAGTCGACTATACTTTCTTCATTTCCAAGGGGGATCCACTCTTTACAAGCTTTGCTTTTTAGTGGATTCCCCTCATTTCCATTTATGCTCTATTATACTGTTTTTGTGGGTCTGTTTTACGAAGTAAGAATGCCCTCCTGTAAAATTGTACTTGATGTGTATTGCTTTATATTACTTTTTATTATGTTTTGAATGGAAATGAAATAAAAGAAAAAGAATTGAGAGCGAGGGGGGTAGCGGAAGGGAAAACTTATATCACGCAGAGGTCCTTTTATAACCATTCTTCACATTTTAAGTCTTAAGATAGGCTTCAACATAAAATCACGTTATAACACACATAAACCTAAATAGATAAGAATGGAATAAATTGAAATGGGGAAAAAATGTTAGTCTGTATATATATATCATACTGTTTTCGTGCAAGGCATAAAAAATCGCGACATTTTGGAAAGTTCAACATTTACGAGTGGAGGAGTCATGTAGAAAGTAATGTTTCCCTTAGTTCTTCCGCCATAATGGCGAGTGTTTATTGACCATGTGCCTTTTTCACAAATCTAATTCCTGTTGTTTTAGACTATAGAATGAAATCAGAGTCAGATGAGGAATAGGGAGGGGAGGAGATGAAGAGATGGATAGGGAGGGGGATAAAGGGAAGGGGCCGAGATGAGGGAGGGACAGAAAGGGAGACGGAAAGGAAGAGAAGGGGGGGGGGGGGGGAGCTCCCGAGAGAAGGAGGGAGAGGGAGGGGAGATAAGGAGAAACGGACTTTTGACGTTGTTTGGAAACAACGGATCGAGTATACCGCCTTGGTTTAATTGAAATTCAGAATCACAGACGACGGAATGACAGACACCTTTCAATTTCTTGCCCTTTGCTAGCCGCAACGTCTTATCTGCTTATTCGTATTTTCTTATTCGATCTCCTTACCATGTTGTGCCATTTCTTACGACAATCTTATTTTAATTTCCTTCTATTTCTCCTTTCCTCTCTCACATACTTTTTGTCTTTCACCGGATCTTTCACATCAAAATAGTTTTCCCTTTGTGCTTGAATCTTTAACTCTTTATCCCTATTTTCCATTTTCTTATCTATCCTTTCAAAAGCACCTTTTCTATCCTTCCCCTCTCTGCCCTTCTCCTGTGCCATATAAATAATTTACCCTCTATTTTGCTTGCCGAACTTTGTGAGTTCTATTTCTTTCCCCTTTCCCTATTACACTTGCTTCTCTTTGCGTTTTTACTCACATATTTTGTCTCCGACCCCCGATTTTCCTCTATTTTTTACCACCCTTCCCCTAACTCCCACCGTAATAACACCCCCTCCCTCCCTCCCTCGTCTCTTTATTTCTACCATTCAGTGGCTCTCTATCAGTCAACCTCGGTTGATTGCCCACCATCTGTCCTTCTAGTCATTTATTAGATTTACCCTGCTTCACTCGAATCACTGCAAGAAAAGTGATATTATAATTTTTTCTTCCCAAGATCATCTTTCCCGTTCTCATTCCCTCTCCCACTTTTTTTCGATCTCTCTGTATACTATCCCTAAACTCCTCTTCCTATATCACTACCTTTTTACTCTCTCTCTATGACACACACACGCACACACCCATCCCCAACACCCGAACGCACACCCATCACATACAATGGATGTACACACTAGCAATTTACTATTTTAATAAATTTTTCAAGAAAGAATACTCTACTCTCAAATCTCCACTTTCTCGCCTATCCACTTCTTCTCTTCTTCTATCCACTGTTTCTATAACACTCCACATGGTGTACCGTAAACCACATCAGCAATTGTACATGCCACCATGCAAACCTTCAAACAACATCTATTTTATCTTAACTACATGCAACACATGTTAAAGATTGTCACATATGAAATAATTATGAGTTTCTCTGTTAATTTCATGGAAAATAGTTGATGATTTGCATACTTTCGTTTCCACTAGTAAATTTGCGTATGTACTATTCACATTGAGTAGCAATCACACTGATTAACCTTAATTTAAATAATTGATATGTAGGGGAGGGGGTGGGGGTGTTTTTCCTGTATTGTAATGCTGATTGAAATCTAGATGAATTAATGTTACTTCCCTACATGGTACCTATGTACCATCATCTTTTTTCCATGTATTCACTTCTGATTATTTTGCATGTTCTGTTTGTTTTTCCTTATGTAATTTGCTTGTTTGTTATATTGTAAACATTTGTTTACAGGGCCCCCTGGAAAACAGTACATGACTACTGATGGGGCTACCCTGTATAAATAAAACGAAATAAATAAATAAATAAACTATGCACAACCCCTTATACACACCTGTATACAACCACCCTCTTACCATGCCCACACACCCACAATCCGCACTCACAAAACACACATCTGTGGCGACCTATTGACAGGGCTATCTATCCCATCTGTTTTACTCTATCTATCTATCTATCTATCAGTGTACTTATCCATCTAGCAATCTTTCTATCTATCTATAGATTAGAAACGGTTTATTTAAACAAAATAAATCATTCGCGGCCCAAAGGCCGAATTACAAATTTTCAGACAAATACAAAAATATACATGAAAATTACATCATAATGAGAAATGGGAATTAGAAACACAATTTTGTGAAAAAGAAATCTAGCTGTCTATCTATCTATCTATCTATCAGTCCAGCAATCCCAGATGATAGTCATGATTATTGCTATAATTACCAGTATTCGATTAATAACTCACACATCTACTGATCTAATAATGATGGTAAAAGAAGCTGCTGCAATAGATTTAGTGAAACCTTTTATACGTCATAATTATGGCTGTGATCACTTTGATTTATTTGTATAAAAGTTTAACTTTATTTTGTTTGGTTGATTGTTTGTTTATTTATTTCTCTATTTGTTTTTTAATACATAGCAACAACAACAATAATGATGATAATAATAATAATGATAAAAATAATGATAATTTTTCGGGGGCAAGGGATTACGCCTGATTACTTTCTCTTTCCTGGGTCTTCCAACTTATTTACGCTTTTATACTTTATTTCAACGAGGGCGTCGCATTAAAAAAACGGATTGTATGTTTTTATTTAATCACTATGATTTTAATGTCAATCTCGCATGGATCATTTCATTTCGGAGATTATGAGACTATTTAAATCAATTTCATGCCACTTTTTGCATCTCTGAACAGTCTTTTAAAGCCTAATATAGTACGTGGTGGTTTTGAATTTTCTTTGCAACTGATCGTCTGCTACCGAATGAAAATGAAAAATTTTAGCCAGCTAAATATTCATTGGTGAAATGCGAGAGATCCACTACTAATCCATAGTGCATGACGACTCCTGCGATCCATGATTTACCATGTGTATAATTTCATCCCCGGGCTTATGACAAACGCAGTGTGATGATACATCACCATGCGCCTATTCCAAGGCAATGATTCGCGTTAAGAAGGTAGTGGCGATAGAACGATATAAAAGTGACTAAATGACAATAAACGTGATTTTATACAAAAGTTCTTACAAAACGAAGAAACCTATAATTTGCACACAGAGAGAAAACACATATTGTTTAATAATTATGTGAAATTTACTTATGCGAACATTAAACATGTATAAATTTTGGTCCAATAAGTTGTCAGATCTGACATATTTTCTTCATTTTGATTGACTGATAAGCACTGTTACTATGGTAACTGTCGGATAAAAAGCATTTTGCCAAATAAAACGTCCAACAAGTCATGAAACGCTTCTCTGGTTATAGATAGATAGATAGATGAGTTAGATAGAAAAAAAGGAGAGGGGGGGGGGGTGACCGGGAGACGTGACGAATGCGCGTGAATTTGTGGGCGTGTTCCCAAGGACAAGAGTCTCTTTTAGAGAAGAGATGTTCGAGAAAGGCAAAGGGGAGGGGGTACAAATCAAACTTCACCGACAATGACAACCAAACCATCCGAATTGGATTTTTATATCCACGTGCACGTGCGATTAGAAGCGTAAATGTTTCCTTATATTAAATGTACTGTCATGAATGTACCTATCTTGTCATGAATGTTTATTCCCGATTTAATCATTTAAGCTGGAAACAGAAGAAAAAAATTGAGCGACGAGCGTTGTGAAATGTAATAGAATGATGTTTATTCTGTAGTTCAGATCACAAATGAAACTATTTAATATAATAAATTTGCATCACACAAGAGTTCCTATTATTGGTATAACGAGGGGACAAGGAACGTTATAATTATTGGCCTCATTAATCGATAAGTCACGAGTATAATGATCTTATCTTTTGCAATCATAATGAACTATTTAACTCTAATTAATATAGGTAAATCATCGGTGCTTTTGAAAGCAATAAGGCGATTTGACACTAGCTATAACTAGCTATATTTGAAGCAAATCTGACGAGAGATAGCGCATAGGCCTACCAAATTATCCATTCCTAATTACATTATGCAAGTGATGAAACCAAGAAAATTACGATATTAAATTAAAAAAACGATTTACCAAAATATATTCCTTCTAATAAATCATCTTCTTACATCAAAACGTTGCGTGTAGTTTTCTGTGGATATTTTAGAGACTGAAAAGAAAATGACTGGAAAATTCAGAATTCAAGTCATGACTGAAAGTAGGGGAACATGAAAGTAATGAACTTGTTTGAAAAGTTCAGGGTAAGCGTCGAATCTTGAATGATTAGCACGAGCAGAAAATCGATGATGAGGAAGAAAAAAACAAAGATCGGATGAGAAATACAAATGGGTGGATGGTGCATTAGGTTACGTGTACGTGAGACGATTTAGGACTTGAAGAGAGGGGGGGGGGGGGAGAGGGGGAGAGGGGGGGGGGGGGGGGGGGGGGGGGGGGGGGGGGGGGGGGGAAGGGGGAGAGGGGGGGGGGGAAGGGGTGGTTGGAGGTGAGTGAAGGGTAAACGCTCGTTATTCCGCGGTTTCGTAAATCCGAAAATGTAATAAGGTTCGCCATTCTTCATGTCATCTAGTCTCAAAATTAATCAAAAGTTAGGTGCACAGACCTTATGCTTTGAGTTCACTGGTCTGTCACCAGTTTGCGCCAGTTTGTGCCAGTTCGCGCCAATGCAAAGCGTCTTTGGCGCCTATAGTGTCGCCAAAAAAGGTGCTTAGTGGCGTACAGTGGCTCAAACCAAGAAGATCAACGATTAACGTACAGCATGTTCGGACTCGTCAGTCTCTGAAATAGCGAATCTGCAAATAACTTCACTCGGAAGCTTTGATAACTTTCCCCCGGACATTTTCAATATTATTATTTATACAAAAGATGCTGCTGTCGCATCCTATTTCATTCCTTACTGATATAGGCCCGGAGCCCCGGGAGTAATATGCTCGGCAAGGGAAAATTGTAAGTATATTGTGTTTTGTCTTTAGAAATGAGTTTCCTTTCAAAAAGAACATGAAATAAGGACATTGAACCCTAAGTTTTATTGGCTGCTGTACCTAGGTTTTTCCCCTCCTATCTTTAGTTTTCGTGAAATGTTTTTGGTTCATGTCTTTGGACTCATCATTTCTCATTTAATGTGTAAAATTTATAGATTTGTTTTTCTTTTGGATGTTTTAATTTCTATAGAGTGAAGACGAGACACCAAAGGCTCTGCCTGTGTCAAAATAGATAGTAGATCCAACCCCAGTACATGGTGAATCTAGTCCGACTACTTCAGACTCTGCATAATACATAATGCGAATTACAAAAAACAAGGGTCTATTCTGGGGGGGGGGGGTGTTATTTTGAGGGCATAAATGATTGTGCTACTAAAAACATCAAAGCTTCTTCATGTTTTTCGGTAATATTTCTGTCAGCCCGTAGAGATTTTGTTTTGTTACTATTACGTCTTTCTCACCGAATATCACAGATGTAGGTAAGGCTATACCTATTTTGCACTTTTACGTGTTCCTCTTTCTTTTAGTACTCTTCCATCAACATTTTGTTCTTGTTTCAATCACGAAACCTTCATGATTTTCCTCAATGCTGTTTTATTCTGATTTGATCAAACAAAATATTTAACATTTTAAGTTTAACAAGTTCAACTCTTCACACTTCACTTTTAAAACATAACCATATACCACTCTGAACCAATGAAATTAGGTTGCTAAAATACATGTAAAGGTAAAGCACACACACACACACACACACCCACACACACCCCATCACACGCACTCCCATACAATCACAAACACCCATACACACTCCGCCCCATGCAGGGTCTGCCCGCTGTTCGGAAAGCGTGTCGATCCGTTCTTATTCGGCGCACACTCACACAAAAACACTTACCTCACACACACATCCACCCACACACAATCGGTCATCCACTCCATCCGCCAATGGACACACCCCTTCACAACGATCCAGGTGGGTACTTTCACACAGAACCTTCAATATTTTGTAGAATAAAAGGAACCTCTTTTCACCCATTTCCCATCCTTTTGTTTAATTCTATCTTACTTTCTCAATATTTCTTGTACCCAGTGGTAATCACCAGTGCGTGGTATTTTGTCAGTAGGGGGGGGGGGGGGGGCTTGCGACCCAGATGTAAAAGACAAGTTATTGTTCACAGATAAAAAAAGAGGAAAATGTTACGGTCACACTACAGAGCCGAATATTTATATTATTTATTCATCTTTTATTAATTTCTCTTTTTTTATCTGACAGTATCCATGTTATTACATGAAAAGGGTGGTCCACCCTTCCCCAATTCAGCGCCAGCAGTGTTTATAGGCCTATACCAATCGTCATAGGATCTGACCCGTTGATATTTGTTTCACTTCGCCGAGGTTTTGATCAATTTCGTCTCCTTTTCACAGTCCATTGGTTATGGGGAGCCATGCAGTGTCAGCCATTAACTTGACATTTCAGAGCTTTCACAATGACCATAGGCGTTGTCTCAAATAAATTAATCAACAGATCTGTTTTAAAAGTTTATGTCCCATTTATTACCCACTTTTTATCTAACCATTTCCCCCACGGGTGTATTCCATTTGATTAATCATTTGAATTGAAATCCTCGTACATAATATTCTTTGAAGAAAGACACATTCGGAAATAGGAAATTTATGTGTTATTCGTGTGTTCATGATAGATAAATGTTTTTGTTTGTCGTACATTAATGTCTTTTGATGAATGGATATTGATATGGCGTTATTCATTTAGATTTCAAGATAAAAAAAAGAACATGCCATTTATAACAAAGATACCGAAGTAAATTGTTTGACTGCTTTCAAAAACAATATTTGACTGCTATGCATTAAAAACAGTTCCTTATGAAGTTTGAGGTCAAATTCAAAACGAAATGACTAAGAATCTAAATGAATGTTTTCTTTGTCTTCTATAATTCATTAATTACCTATACTTATTGTCGTATGGTGGAAAACCAGATATGACAATCTACGACACTGTAACCGCTTGTAAGAAATTATGAATATGTTGATTCATATATCTGGCAGAAACCTCAATGCAAAAAACAGGGGTGTGAGTGATCACAAATAAAAAGATCTGAAAAAAAGCTTACGAGTGTTGAAAAAGTCAGAAATAGAAAAAGATATACTTTTTGTACAGAGGAAAGCCCAAAATAAACTGAAATTAAGCTTAAAATCAATACAATGAAATCTGAAATCAGCTAAAAATCTGAACTCTCACAGCCCTGAAAAAGGTAAGTATATAGAAATTACACATAGCGACATAGCGACAGCATCTGTTTTTTGGATAACTGCACGTACAAATCAAAGAGGTACAGGTTCTAAGTCATAAATGTTTTGTTTTTTTCCTTACAATATTTAGATCTACGTTGGTATCTTCTCCTTTTCCTTGAGTAAACTGCTTTGAACTAATGCAAATTAACACCATAATTTGCATCTGCCCATGTAAAGACTACGACTGACACTGCCCTCCGACAAATCATAACAAAGTTTGAATTCTTTGAATGTAGCTGTACCCGTATGCTTTATTATGTTCCAGTCCTTCCTTCTAGGTCACTGACTGTCCGTAATTGATTTTCTTGTTCAGTGTAGTCCCCTCTGCAACACTACCTCAAGTGGGGTTTCAATGTCAATCGCATGTTAATGATACTGTCATAGCTAAATTGTAATTGAATAAGCTCGGCTATATCCACGTGTAAGGAATATACTATACAGACATTTTGGACGTTAACACTCGTAACAGAAAAACAGGAGAAAGGTTGAGAAAAAGAGGAATTAAAAATAAGATTAAAAAAAGAAGAAGCACCAATAGAAAACATGGGAAAAGGAGGGAGAAAAATAAACCAAAAAGAAGAAAATAAAAATGTAAACAAGGGGATTCGCAAATTGTATAGATGACATGCTTCCAATAATTTTTGAAAAATATACTTCTTGGAATCGTGTCATCATGAACGGACAATAATCCACCAAATACCTAACACTTGTTTAAAAACGCTCAGATATACCAGCGTCTCAATCACATTTGTTGGTTTACAGCAAAAAGAAAGAGAGAGAGAAACAAACGGAATAAATGAAAGCATTGGTTATTGGTTAAATATTGGTTAAACTATGTTATAGTGCATGACCGAGAAGCAGAGACCTAAATAGCGGCCAAGAGCGAAAATTGTATGTACATGAATGTGCCTTAAAAACATCTTTTGCATACCTCCGCGCATGTTTTAGGCTTATAGAAAATATAGGCCGATATTTTTTGCCTCTATTAGAGGATTTATTCACATTGAAATCAAGGTTACACAATAAATCACATCTAAATAAAAAAATACAAAATTGATCACAAATCAAGAAACAACAATATTGCCACAGCTATTACAGAATCATTTGAAATCGCTTAAACCTTCATTATAAGAATGTTAAAGGACAAACAAGTCCACCCCAACAAAAAGTTGATTTGAATAAAAAGATCAAAATCCAACAAGCATTACACTGAAAATTTCATCAAAATGTTAAATAAGGAAATTATGACATTCTAAAGTTTCGCTTAATTTCACAAAACAGTTATAATGTACATTCTGGTCGGTATGCAAACGAGGATACTGATGACATTATCCACTCACTATTTCTTTTGTATTTTATTATATGAAATGTGAAATATTCTCCTTTTCTCTTCATTGTAATGTGAAACAACGAATAATTCGTTTCTGAACATGTAGAATTTGCACTGTCTAATATTATATGGTTCAGTCAAGTTAGTCCTCATTGTCAAATCTGTAAAAAATGAAATATTGTATAATTCAAACAATAAAAAACAAAAGAAATAGTGAGTGAGAGACATCATCGACTGTCTCATTTGCATGTCACTGAGTTGTGCATATCACTGTTTTGTGAAAAATAGGTGAAACGTGAAAACGTCATAACTCTCTTATTTTACATCCGATTTTGATGAAATTTTCAGCGTTATGCTAGTTTGTAGGATTTTCTCTATTTATTCAAATCAACATTTTTCTGGGGTGGACTTGGCCTTTAACAAATCATTAGGCAAATCCTCCTTTTCTTTGGTATTCTAGCAACGTACATTTCTCTGCGTCTTTTTAAAAATTTCTCTGACAAAGTCATATCAAGTACCATACTTCTTTGTTCGTTCCTTTTTTTATTCTTATCCAAAATAACCTTACATAAAGACCAAACTACAATCATTACATGTTTTATTGTGATTTTGTATTTTAAGTAATTGTTTGTATATTGTAGAAAACAATATACTCATAAATTAAGCACGATAAAATGACGTGATTTCAATTTATAATGAACAAATAAAAATTGAATCATGATCCCCATTCAAGACAGTTAAAGGTCCAATTCGTTGATTTTCTCCTCCCCCACTGGTCTCGGTATATAAAATAAGTTGGCTTGGGGTTTAGTACTATATGAATTTGTTGTCCTTATAATCCACAATTGACCATGCACTATTTTTTATGCAGTTTATAAGCGTAAATTTTTGTAAAGGGGTGTGACAAGTAACAGGGAGGGGTCTATATTCATTCCACTCCGCTGGTTAAACCCATATTAATACGCGGACGTCTGTACGCCTAAATGAAACTCTGTGTTTCGTTTTTGTCAACATTAAGGGTAATCTTTTAATAAAGATGATCATTTTGTTTATCGGCTGATGACTAAAACATCTGTTACGTTAACCAATGACCCTCGACTAAATTGCTATTGCTTCGCTCTAGACTAATTCAAGTCTAAAGGTGAAGCTTATTCTCATTAAGATTATGAATTAGCTACCCTGTTCTACCGTACTTCATAATAGGCCTACTTACATGACCTACATGCATCGGCCTTTTTTCTACACACAGTGATACAGTGACCGTTGTAGAAAGATTTGTGATTTGCTCCTGCGACAATTGCTCCGGGCTTCATTTCGTCTAAGTTAGGATTGCAATAGGGTTAGGACAGGTTTAGGATTAGCGTTCAGTCCACGGTTTAAGTTGGTCATTCCATTAGTGTGTGGAATTTACAGCGGATCAATTGTCGCCGGAGCAAATGTCATGGAACCGAGACTCGAACCTGTGTTCATGAACTCGACTGCAGGATAGACTTACTGTTTGAGCCACACTTATCTAAGTGATCGATCGGAAATTACGCTAAAGTTTTGTGTCGCCATAATTGAATGTTCATGAAAAGGTTACGCCTTCGGTATACTGCCCTCTTGCGTCGGATACATATTCCTGACAGAAAAAGAAAAATCGCACCCCGCAGACATGTGTGTTTTCCCCACTGATCTATATGTTTAGTTCAGTGGCTTTCCTCGTCGGGACTGTCATTTTCTATGGTATAGCTCTTACCGATGGACTTACTTAATTCTAACTCAATATACGAAATGTTGCTCTTTATGTTTACTACAAGACCTTGTTTCATCACATGTAATCCTTTCGATTTCTTATTGCAAGCGTCTCCAATGATCATTAGTCGTATCTACCTTGTGTGATTTTATTTATAATGTTTTTTTATTTTTCTCACTCTATTCAATTCAGTTCGATTAAATTCAAGTCAATTCAATTCAACATGAATTTAAACCATTTCCTCTTTAATTGCTTGTTTTCAAATATCGTTTTTGTTGTTGTTGACATTATGGTGGGTTGCTCATGAAGACTATCATGAATCCGGGCTGATTGAACGGAAATTTCATCCGAACTAACTTTTTATTTGAATGATCCCTCAAGGCGACCCTTTTTGAAAGCGGCACATTTCTAAATGTAATTCATGAAATTAAGTGAGAAATGAAATACGCGCTTCCGGTTGGCTGAAATTCAAATTGCCACAGTCGCGATGATTTTGTTCAGCGACGTACAGCGCTTTTAGCGACGCGGGCAGATGGCAAACCCTTTTAACATTTATTTCTAATTCTCTTCATGCAACGGGCCCGAGGTGGCCTGTCAGTCGAGACATTATTGCAATATCAAAACATTATTACATACTACATTCAAAATCATCGAAGCAGCGAACTTGTAGAGCATGCATGTATGTATATCGTGCAATGCGATCAGCAGGAACATTGACTGACCTCCCTGTATTTTGATTGTTCGAGTCACGCTCACAATATCAGCTACACTTCATCCATATTACTTGAATAAGCAATTAAGCTTAAGGTATTTGGTTATAATGTTCGACGTATGATTGATAGCCCAAAGGCGGAACAGTGTGAAGCTTAACGAGGCGAGGAAAAAGGTGTCTGATATCCGTTTCCAGAAATATTCATCATTTTTTTTGTGGGGAAGTTTTATTGCTTGAAGGATAGATATCTCAAAATGTTTCAACTTCAAGACAGGACTTCACCATGTTCACGGAAAGATGTATTACAGTGAGCAAATTATTTTTTGCATAATATCGATATCTTATGCTTGCAAAGCCAAAGAAACTAAAAACCATCATTAATATTCATAACCTTGGTAAATCGTATCGTGCTGAATCGGTGTGATATTGTATAGGTTTGAGAGATTGAACTGAAAATAGTAGGCCTTATTTCAAAATGAAGCACGAGGAATGTTAGACTGGGTCATCATGCCGGAGCCACTTGTTCGTAAGCCCCATCCTACTCAATCCTTTCTTGCTCTGGAAATAGTCATGAACTAGTCTAACGGAGATACATGTTCACATTTAGGAAATAAAATAACCCATTATTTTTCTCTGATTCTATTTTATTACAACTTAGTCATGAACAGGTCTAACGGAGATACATGTTCACATTTAGGAAATAAAATAACCCACAATTTTTCTCTGAATCTATTTTATTACAACTTAGTCATGAACAGGTCTAACGGAGATACATGTTCACATTTAGGAAATAAAATAACCCATAATTTTTCTCTGATTCTATTTCATGACAACTCTACATGAAGGGAAGAATAGCGGAATATGACATTAACTGTAACCATGTTAACATGATATAGGGAAATATTGTTCAAACGAATTTAATAGACTGGGCTCTAACGAGATGGTAATAATTGACTCATTAATAGTCGTTTTACGATCAGGTTGTCGCCAAGCCCTTGATTCTGGGTCATATAATAACTTGAGGCATGTAATATCACCAACAAGGGTGCCACCTGGTCCTCAGCCGGGAGGAAAAAATGTAAACGGAAACGCGATTTCTCCTGGAAGAACACATTTTAGTGGATATCTGACCGCTTTTTAAAATGAAAGGATTTTTCTGAGACATTCATGCACACTCGACCCTGGTCAATGAGTTACCCAAAATGGGAGGAAATTGAGATGTGATGGTGGAAGTAAAATGGGTCGACACTCGAGCTCGTATGGTATCGATACACGAAACATGCTAGTAGCGAAAGTATACATGGTATCTGGAATAGAGATGAATAAAAACAACTGAGGTCGCTTTTTAAGCTGACATATTCATGACATACACAAGTACCTTTGAAACAATACAGACTTACACACACACACACAACCTCTTATACATGCACATCCACACACGCTCAGCACTAACGCAAACTTACCTCTTCACGTATATTTAAAGTACTCTTTTTGAATTATATAGGTTGCTGGAAAACTTCTCGCTCGTCTGGTTTCTTACACGAACTTTCATTAACAGCCTCGCTTATTACGTAAATTTGCAGACGATCGATGAACATTACCCGTTAATTTGCTAACACCCTGCAAGCGCGCCAAAACAGACGCGTTAGTGTTTTAATAAGAAATTAGCCGAGGATCTATGTCACGATTACTTTAGAGGTTCAATAAAGGGGTCACAGCGGCCTTTTAAGACATGGTTGTCTTATCAATTTCGGTAATATAAGAAGCAAAGTGGTTTTTAAGGACATTATCAGGCGGGTGTCTCAGAAAAATAGTGATTTCCTGTATCACCGATCACTGCACATTGGTAGGACTGGTAGGTACCTAGCAGCAAAGATATATCAAAGCTTTTGAAACATGCCAATTTGAAGATCCTTAACATCGGAAAAACATTACATGACATTTTGTTTTAAGAACCGCATGAATGATTTCAAGAAAATTCTATCGTATTAGAGTCATTTCGAATGATGTGATGTGCTGTTGAATTGCCTATCATTTTTCGTTTGCAATTAACATTGAATTTGGGGAACACGATTTACAAGCACAGCTTCACAGTGGACCTTTCCATTTCCAGCATGTTATTTTCAGCTGCAAATATTTAATGTATAATCAAGATGAATTCATAAATACATATTGCGTTACATGTTTCTTTATTACATTTCAAATGTTATAACTGTACCTTTTTATGGATTTTGTTCACTGTTTTGTTGGAAATAAGACAAAAATAAAACTGAATTAGTTTAGTGTTTTGAAAGATCAGAACGCATCATTCTTGTTCTCCAACGTTATGGTAATTTAAATTTTAAAGCGGTGCCTTCCGATTAATTTAGGGGTGTCAATGATCAGACAACTGCCGATCTTGTAGATAATGTTAAGAACGTGGAGCCCCGTGAAGCATGCGATGGTTTTTGTTTACCGTGTCTAGAGACAGGCTATACTTCGCGTTTAAACGTTCTAGATGTACTTTTTAAGGTGATACCCAATCTAAACCAGTGCCCGGTTAAACCGTGACATTATTCATGTCACAATCACTCGAATGAATATAACATCGCCGTGAGATATCGAGGGACCGTTTCATGAAAGTTATCAGCAATGACAAGTTGTCTGTCTCCGACAGTTGCCATAGTAACAGTCAGAGGCCAGTGGTTCTTTGCCAATCAACAGCAAGGATATCTCTGAAAGAGTCTGTACTGGCAATATTTAGTCAGTGTTGACAACTTTCATGAAACACCAAACTGATGCATGGTAAGGGAAGTGCTGTCACTATGAGAAGAGATCTCTTACAATGTATATCTAGACAACTCCGGTTGGGAACCATCCCAATACGTGTTAGCCACCTTGATTGTGCTCCCAGGAAGGATGCAAACTTGCTTCCCACACTACAAGCAATGATGCAAGTTCATACCATGCTCATACTTTCCTAGCGGTTTGCGATCAACGATTATCAAACCAATGATTTACCCCTCCAGCTACTTCAAATCGATCTTCCAAACAACCGGCATGGAGTCAGTGTCTCGGTGCTACCATTGGGTACATGAGTGTTCTGCAATGCCCCCCTCCAGTCCGTGTGGATTTGGTGTCTCAAAGAATCACGAGATGGATACCGGTAATTGTTAATTCACTGTTTGTGCATTGGTAGTCCCGTTTCTCGGATCGTGTAGAGTAGGACAGATTGAGTTTATATATAGGACAATGATACCTGATCGAGAGCCTCACTCCAAGGAAGTGGCTTGGCATCCTTGAACAGATCGATGAAGTTCCTCCATGATCCTTTCACCACATCCGCTCATGCCCATGAGTCTTCACAAATCGAAGCCCACCGTGCTCTCCCCAGAGGGCCGATACCGCTGGTGGCGTGTCTAGCAAAAATAGTGCCCGAGTTATGATGGCTCAGGGTGATGTGATATTTATCTTAATTATTTGAGTATTATAGAATTACCCGGCCTAGCTCTCTCTTGTTATAGCCTTCTTCCTCCTGTTTTCCCTTTTCCCTTTCTCTCCCCCTTTATTCACCCTTTACAAAATCACACAGGGCACCCACCCCTGTGCCGAGGCTGCATTCAAATTCTTTGAACCCCAATCTAACATCGATCCGCGATAACGAGAGCTACTGTATAGTCACCTCTTACAGCTTCTGCCTTTTACCATAATTGTGCTTTCTTTTGTTGTTTATCAAATGAACTTTTCATTTTTTTTGTCTGTTTTTTGTTTGAGTTGATTTCTTTTTGCTTTTTGTGTCCATTTTTGTGTCCCTTTTTGTGTTCATGAACGTCCTGAGCTTGAAGGTTACACCACTTGCTATTAGAAATGCACCACCTTACTGCCATTATGTCTATGTTTTGTTAGATATAAGGTATAAGGTCTTCATACAGGAACTCTATAAAATTATTGCAATTTTTTTCTTCTAAGTATAGATCCCATGGACAAGTACTATCTAATTTTAAATCCTATTTTTTTTACCAACGCGTTTGTGCATTTTTAAAACAACACCAATTCACGCAAGAGTCAATTCGTGTCACCAAAAAATATCATTGTCAATAAAAACCTGGTTTGCTAAATGAACGGAACAGTTAATGTTTCAACACTAGTTTTGAAACTTAAATAACAATGTTTGATTCCTATTTTGGTGCTTAAATTTTGGGCATTCTTTTGCTATACTTTGTTGTACCCATATAGGTCTTATGACATGTTAACAACCTTTGAGGAACCAGCTTATACGACAATATAGCCTACACGAAGAAGGTTATGCGGAATATTATTTTGATTTACTTTGATCAAAATTAGAGTTTATTTAATCTTACAATTTGATGTCACAATTCAAATAATTTCAGCCCTGAGGAGTTCTTGAGGCTTGCGTGTATATTCGTATTATGATCACTGGAGTCCGATTCATGCATTTCTCACTATATAGGCGGACAATACCTCACCCAACTGTCTCTTCTCCTTGTCCGTAATCAGAACAGAAAGTAGAAAATGATTTAAATAAGATAAAAGCTCTTCAATCGCAGGGAAAAAAAGATTACCTACGGGGTGGCAAACCTTCTTTGGAGCTAATGGACATAAACCAGAACCCAAGGAGATGGTCAACCATGAGTCTTTTTTTAGTGCTAAGGGAATAAATCTGCCAAACACGACTATTCTCATTATTGTTGAGAACAAAGTGAATAAAAATTTTCGCGTGGTCGTATCTTTTGCACTCATTAAGAATGGCCTGGGGCGGGCGGATATATATTCTTGCGTTTTAGGCGCACCCGCAGAGAAGCGACGTAGATTGCGACCTCCAACTTTGTCGATTTTTATGCAACAGCGTTTTTGTGGGGAAATAGCCTATGAGATTAGGAAAGCAAAAACAAAAGTGTGAGATACAAGTCATGTCTGCCGACAAAGCATCTATTCTTATTCTGTTTGAAATGAGTTATTTCATGTTTTGTAAAGTTAGTAGTAATGTGCGCTTCTTTTCGGATAGTCATTTTGTTCGCATATTTCTCAATCTTTATATATATAATATACTGTGTAAAGAAATGGATGAAGAGAACAATGGTAGGCGTAGCTTAAATCAAGGTTCCCCAGAGCTATCTACCCTTTGGAAAAATTGGTGATGCCGAAAAAATGTCTCTGCCGGGAATCGAACCCGGGCCCCCAGCTTTGAACGCAGGTGCCTTAACCACTAGACCACAGAGACGGGTTAGCGGTCCCATACGTTCTCCCATACGTGTACTGTATCAAAGCACTAGCTTTGATCCAGCTAAGGCATGGCGGCTTGTCATTGTTCAAAACCCAACTTCACCCGACAAAGGAAATTATAATTGGTATGGTGTCGAAAATCTGTCTATCTGGCGGTCAATTGGATCAGGCTCGCCCTAACCGCTAACCCGTCTCTGTGAACAGGAATGGTCGCTGGGTACCGTCGATCAGTTATCTCTGAAAGATATGAACTTAGGATTAAGATTTATAGTTCATATCATAATTTGTGAGAATAATTATGGGATTTGGAAATGATAGGGAAAACATATCGTAAATTTAATTTGCTTTTATCATTCTGTTTTCGTAATGAAAGCGTATTGCATTACAAATGCACGCGAAAGATCAAGACCATTTTTTGCCACCCCCTCCTTCCTCTCGGTCCTTCGGCATGATTGTATTCATCTATGTTATTACCCCATCTCCTGTCCATTGCCCCCAGAGGATGCCGACCCCCTCGGGAGAGGGACGGTAAAAGTGGCGGAGAGTGGTCTATAAACAGTGATATTCCTCCTGGCGTTACACTTCAGAGTGAATGTGTTGTTTTATTATAAAGGGTCCTTGGGTTGAAATCCAATAGCCCATAGTGGTTCATCACCATCAACACAGTGAACACAGTGAAAATGATCATCAGATGATGGGCAGTACAGTAGAAGAGAGGGAGTTTGATATTAGACAAGGAGGTTGAACACATTGATATGTTTTGTTTTAAACGTTCAGAATCATGGTTGGAATGAAAAAAAGTATGCACATGATTGTATATAAGAAAATCGAATGTATGATGACATCAAAAGAAAGTTAATGTATGATAGCATCATAAGTGATAACAAAATAACATAAATGTATATTTTGACGCGTGGATACCTTCATAAAAAAGAGGTGAGAGAGACAGAGAGGGATAGATATTTATTTAGATTTGGTTTCCAGCGTCTTTCTGAAAACAATATTGACATTTTGACAACAAATAATAAGAATGAGATGGCAATGCACCTACTATATTCTTCTTTTTTCTTATTTGTACAGGAGGTTGCGGTTTAATTGTTATTTCTTGTAAAAGTCTTCTTACAACCTGTTTGTTTTCAATCCTTGTCTATTTGTGGTGAAACGCTGTCCTCGAAGAAACGCTATTTTGATTAACGCAGCAGCGGGTCTCATTAATGTCGTGTTCTCGAGATAACGAGGAGCGTGCAAAATAAAACACATTGTACATCCGTTTGTATTCCTAAGGCGATTATTCGCCTTCTTATTTTTCCAATCATGCATCGATCTATTTTTGGTATTGAATTTTCCTTAAACCACCCAATCAATCTGGGAATTGATAATTTCTTCTCCTCTCTTTCTGGTAAGCGATAGAAGATTCTTTTAAACACCTACATGAAGGAGAATGGTAAAGAATGAAAATGACACAGCTGTTTGAAGAATTTAATAGTTTCCGCACAGAAGAGGGAAGGTGTCAGAGAGAGAGAGAGAGAGAGAGAGAGAGGGGGGGGGGGGGTAGAAGGAGAAACGGAGAGGGAGAGGAACTGTTAAGAACACTATTCTATTTGGTGCAAAATTAATTTCTTGAGAAATAAAATAATTTTGATAAACATTTCTTTTAAAATAAGGAAGATAGTATTAGCGTGAGGGAGAGATAAACCCAGACAGAGAGGGGATGGGATTAATACTTTTTAACATGATCCATTAAACCCATTTGTTGCAGTACAAATCTTAAGAGAAAGAGTAATATCTTGCCGCGACCACAATTTTAATATTTGGTGTGGTAATATATTTTAAACCAAGAATGTTTACCGCATCCGGAATAGTGATGCATATCGAATCTGTATTCATCCATCGTAATCATCGTA
Source organism: Lytechinus variegatus (assembly GCF_018143015.1). Taxonomy (NCBI): domain Eukaryota; kingdom Metazoa; phylum Echinodermata; class Echinoidea; order Temnopleuroida; family Toxopneustidae; genus Lytechinus; species Lytechinus variegatus. Next base: position 35,538,472 of record NC_054741.1, read on the forward strand.
ATAATTTGCACTGAATAATGTTGACATATTTGTCCCAGTTTATCCTCGTTACAGGGGAAAGAAAAAAAAGTAATTTTATTTTTCGGAAGCTAAATTTGACATTAACATCTACTGAATGGAAAAAAAATCCTTTCCCTTCTTAAGCTTTGGAAAAATCCAGGATCCGTCCCTGTGTTGTGTGCAGAGTCTTCATCGGGGGAGGGGGGGGGGGGGTGTTCAGGGTGCGAACACACCCCCTTCAGAAGGGCGACATGATCTGAGTAAGAGTGTTGCTATATTCATATCTACCGTAGATATGTAGTACATTCTCTATGCAGTTTTAGTTAAGTTTCGAACATCCCATATCTGCGCAGCCAACACCACTGCCTGATATTGGAGCTGGTAAGTCTTGTCCTTTATTTTGTCCGAACTGCACCTCTCCCCTTGAAAAAAATTGCAGCGGCACTCTGCGTGCACAGGAATTGCTCTTTGGATAGCATCGAACAAAAATTAGAAGGCACGAAAGCACCGACCCTATTACATCGAAAATAGAAAGTATAATTGTTTTTTATTTGTTTTGTTTTTCATTAGTAAATGATAACATCAAACAGTGGAAATTCACGATTGAACCCCCCAAAATAGATAATAAAACGATATAGTCGCTTGCACGCACAAACACGCCCTCAAAGCTGTTCTTTTAATAATACCACGTTCATACAAACAGACTGCGGGCCAAAGTGGCGTAGCGATCGCACGCTCAATCGCACGAGATTCATTAGCTGACGCCTCCGCACATCATTATCACCTCCCTGGAACATTTTAGCTACGATATAAGACACCTTCGTGTGTGTTTTAGGAGTCTACATCACATTGCATTATACTTGCCATTATATATACCCTCGTCATATTAAACTGTAGACAGGGATTACTCCGCGTTTAAAATGATTCATAATTGGGTAATTTGCTAGATCATAATGTAAATAATAGTAGCACAGGTGGCCGAATGACAAGTGTAATTTCGCACGAAGCACGGAAGATATTTTTTCATCGTTAATGGGCTTATGAACCTGAAAGAAAGACTCGATCGAAGCTTCCTTACGTTGCAGTCTGCATGCCAGGCATTTGCATGGAGATAATATGACATTATGTTACGTCTTTTAACCGGTGTGTACTATTGAATGATGAATATTGTGTTATAAGATGACAAATAAAATAAGATAGGGATATATATATATATATATATATATATATATATATACTTATAGTTTCTGTTTCTGTTTTGTTTCTGTTTGTGGTAACTCCCGTAGGAACTCGGCAGGACAGCATTTTTTGCTGGTAAACGCCAAGCTGGCATGTAACCAATTACCTATGAAACGTTTTCAGTAGAAAAGGAATGAAGAAAACAATGTTAGGCATAGCTTAAATCAAGGTTCCCCAGAGCTATCTGCCCTTTGGAAAATTTTCTCATATTTATATATATATATATATATATATATATATATATATATATATATATATATATATATATATATATATATATATATATATATATATATATGTTATTATATATCAATGTCGTTATTTATTGATGGTAGAGTACTTTCGATAAGACATACGACATATATTTGATTATCAGGTTATAAGTTATCGCTCAAACCCATTATATTTCCCCAGGATTTTATTAAGCGCCCCACACGGTGACTGGGTAGAATACATTCCCAGGGAGTTGGGATGGTGCATGAACACTGAATGCGAGAAACACTTAATTCAATGCCTTGGGTAATATAATATTCATTCTTTAGCTATATCTTCAGCTATCTTCTAACTGTTCAAGTTTTGTTAGTACATTATGACCTTTCCTCCCAGGGGCGGATATAAGATTTTCCATCGGGGGGGGGGCACATTTTCCTGAGGAAAATTTGACAACCCCTCCCAAAAAGGTTTTAACCAAAAATTGAAGTTCATTTCGTCCACGAAATATTTGGCAAGCAAAAAAAGTCCTCATTTGTGTATCAACAACAACTTCCCATTAATAAAAAATATATACTGTCACTCTCTAAAAGGGGGAGGGGCACACTTGTGTAAGAACTTCATGTTTACAATAAAAAAGTTTTCATTATGGCTCTCAAAAGGGGGAGGGGCACGGGTCGGATGTGCCCCCTGAATCCGACACCGTTTCCTCCGTCATTTAGGCAGATTGTGTACTTACACATATCGTATTCGATAAAATTATTTTATTAGACAAAACATAAATTTCTTTCATTCCGCCAGACAACCATAGAGTTAATATATTTATCTACAAAAAAATCTAGTTCCAATAATTCATCCAATTCAATGACAATTTAATAACTTGTGAAAAATGCAATAAACTCCAAAACTAATTATCTTTGTTGATTTCGCACGGAGATCCACTTGAAAAAAAATTCTCATTAAATGTAAGAGACAAAAATACAACTTTTGAGAAACACTCAAAAGATCAATCAGATCAACGGTAAAGACTCAAAGAATATTTCATGGATTTCATCTACCATTTCCAGTGTTACCGTTAGTTCTTTATTTTGTTTTTTGAAAATGCAAAAAATTGTATTTATATGTAATTCTCGATAAGGCAAGCCTTTGGCTACCTCACTTCTTGGTCCCTCATTACAAGAGTGATTATAAAACCAAAAAGGCATTACTGCCACGTATCATATGATCATGACAGAAACTTGAGATCATTGAACGAACTGGGTAAAGGAGCTTTTGAATAGTAAATCATTATTCATTTTCATTTTATAGCTATTCAAATTACCAAAATTACAATAAAAAAATCAATCATGAATTGAGTTTAAAAAAAAATATATGCATGTACACCTCATAGAAATGCTGCGAAGTGAATTCATTTTTTTAACCAATGGTTTGTTTAGTAATGGATAATTTTAGTTTAATCTCCAATACATTCCCATGTGTCATCGCTTTTCTCTCTTTAATTTGGGTCGATATTCGCTTCCTTCATCTCGTTTGTTGTATCACACTTTGGGGGTGTTTAGAAAAATACAGATATTCATTTACTACAGGCTTGCACCTCTTACAATATTGATGGATGATGGAGGGTATCAAATGATAGCTATCCTTTCTCCCTTCTTCGCCTCTGAAACAGATTATCCGATCTTTTCAAGGAAAGCACGAAAAAAAAGAGATGTACATGAGATTGATATCAAACCCCGGGATATTAACCGTTACCATGGTTACCGAGATTCCTGAAATCAATTCTAAATTCTTAATGCGCATTTCTTTATTTTCTCGCCCATTCTCTCTAACATGTCTAACACTTGGAGCAACAAATAAAGCATTTGAGGCAGACCGCCAACCACAGGCATGAAAGTTTGTTCCATTCCCCATGTTCGCTTAGTCTTTATGGTCTTTTGTTTGGTCTTTCATATTTTATTTAATATTATTTTGTATATTATTTTGTGTATGATTTAAAGCTGTATGAGAACCCACCGGTAGACCATTAGAACCGTGATTGATGCTGCTAAGTAGGGCTATCCTTCCCTTTCTCCCCTTCGGTTGATTTCACATGCATTATTCTGTTTGTACTGTTACTTGTTATGATTAAATCCAAACAATCTCTATATCATCCTTTATAAAGGATAATGACCCACGAAACGACTAGAAAATACAAGAATGACAGGGCCCGAAAGAAACAATCCCCATTTTCTTTCAGCATTATGATAAATTTAAACCTTATTGACGGACACTGCACTTTGATAATGTGAAAAGTGGTTTATGGAATTAACTTAATTTGCAAAGTCGAACAAAAATAATTGCATACTAGGAAGAGGGCGTGTACGTACTTTGTTTGAGGAGCAAGAGGGTTGTTTGTCTCTTGTGATTTTAAAAACCTTTTGTGAATTCGGTTAAGATCTACACAGGTTTTGAATGAAACTGTCAATATTAATAATACAAAACCAATGCGCAATTTACTTCCAGAGGACGGGGGGGGGGGGGGTGGGTGGGTGGGATAAATGCTACCTCAAACCCTACTTCTAAACCACGAAGATTTTCACAAATAATTTGATTTGGATGAGGAACAGAGAGAAAACTCCCCACCGGTCCTCCTGATCAGCTCGTTTTCTTCGCTCCCTCTGACTTGCATTTATTTTTTTTTAACAATCTGGTTCTTGCTCCACTAGGAAAAAAAATAAGACTGAACTCGGCAATGATGTATAGGAAATCAGTGATATTGTATGTGACCAAAAATATCAACAAATATTAGGTTTTTATGTCACACACACCCCCACTAACAGCACCCCCGTGTGATTCACGCATCTCTGATAGTACACAAAAAGCAAATCTGCGGTGAACCCACACTTACTGCTAATTTTCACACATCAATGGCGCCACAGGATCAGCACTCATCTGCCGCCTTTCCCCTCACACTGGCCACATTGCTTCGGGATATCATCTATCAATAAATAGATCATTGTAGATAGTACTCTATCCCAGCCACGAAACACATGAACACACTGTTATATAATGGTAGATCGTAACGTTTGGCGGAACTGGAACTTCCATAATGCTCTATTTTTATACTTGTCTGTTTTTCTTTAAAATGTCATTCTTTGAATTTGTATCTGATTTATATTGCTTTGTATTATGTTTGAATGGAAATGAAACAATGAATTCAGTTAAGCTGAATTGAAGCAAAACAAGCTTCGTCGTGGGATATCGTCATGTTAATCAATCCTTCTCTCTTCCAAAAATAAAACTTGCAAATTCAATTCATTTTCTTTGATGGATTTCTGCTAATCCTTCTCAGACATTTTTCTTATTTTCCAGCTTTAATTGAAACTTATTCGATGTCAGGTTGGACTTCCCATTTAAAAATGAAAGAAGGGATTTTTTTTCGTCGTCTATACAATTACAAACACGAAATAATAATATTGGAATATTCTTCAAATCAATTGAATTTTCCTTCATGATGTATCCTTTCGAGAAACAGGTCAATAGATGTCGGATGATCTCAGATAATTATGACCTGCAAAAAGTGAACCATCCTTAGGCGGAAATCGGCCTTTTTAAAGATCACGATGCTCGCTTTCTGAAGTTGCCGTTAAAATTGCATGTAGAAATGGAGCAAGAGGTTTCAATGACTCGGTGAGATTGATCATGGATGCCGAAGTCTGTAAATTAATCATCTTTAAAGCAATATTTATGCCCAGAAAACTGATTAGGACTGTAAAGGAAAAAGTATCTATTCATTAAACTATTAGGTTAGAATGCGTTGTTATGAAGGCTAATTCATTCAAGTTTTAATGTCAGGATTTATGACCTAGATCTAAGAAACGTGAAATATCTGGACACCGTTATGCAAAAAATTGTAATTAATCGCAAAATTCAAACAATTATTTCTACTGGCTGATGGCTGATATTTTTCTTCATACTTTCATTTATAATAAAAACTGGTTTTTTAGGTCGGCTTTTATCAAACAATGTTGCCGTCGGAAAAGGCATGTTTAATCGGATGAAATTGAAACATAAAACGAGCAGGGAGCGGAAGCGTATTGATGCGTGTGTGTGTGTGCGCGTGTGGGGGATAATGGAGAGGAAGAGCGTGTGTGTGTGAGAGAGAGAGAGAGAGAGAGAGATGGGGAGGGGGAAGGAAAATCACAAAGCATGGGTTAAATATGGGGCTTTGAATTCACAATCACTTTTCATAATTTGACGGTTTGTCAAGACTTGCACGGGGTGTCATTACATTTACTTCGTGAATCGTATAAAGAAATAAACTTGATTACTAAAATACTTAGATCATCACGGGAATTTAGGCAGGAGTCGTCATTGATTTATTCAGTCATTTATTCAGATGCTTAAATATTTGTAGTTTTTAGTATACACGACAGGAAAGAGTCGTGCATAAGTTGTTCTTTGCGGCATAATGTGGGGAGTCTTCCCTGCTTTTCCTTAGATTATGTGGAAGCCTTTGGGTGTTTACGTCGGTCACTGATAAAAGAGATGCGATCGTGAGTTTCCATCTTTTTGGAGATGCAGTTTGTAAAGGCTATGCCATTAATAAAACACGAAATTTGAGAACATTCTCCACTTTCATTAGAAGATTGAAGAAGATGCCTGTACGCTGTAGTGCACACTTTTCCTTTGTTTGATTGCTTTCTTTTGTAAAAAAAAAACTCACCGGGAATTGAATGTTATTAGGGCCTACTATGTCATAATGGAATGAATCTTGTTTTTTAGTGTTTTGTATTATTTTGATACTTCTATCGTTATAAGTTTTCCTGCAATAGTTTGGTTTCAGAAAAATCGAATTAAGAATTTAAGTGCGAAGGCTTTAAGCCGCTTTTTGTAATTTTGCGACCCCAGCAGTAGCGGACCGTGACCCGGCGGAGACAAAGCATGGGGGGGGGTACTGCATCGTTTGTGAACAATGCTGTGCCCCCCAATGCTCTGTCTCCTCCGGGTCACGGTCCGCCACTGGGCCCCAGAATATTAATTTGGCCTTTTCTTTTTTTATATATTTTTTCCCAAATATTGAGAGAATTAACTTATAAACAGATCAATGGCATGATCATAAGGAGCGGAAGCTTGTATAATGTGGGAAGATGCATGTGGATGAGGACATATCCCCCCTAACTTTTACTTTAACTCCACCTTAGCGCATTACGAGATAAGAAAAGCATGCAGATTAAGCAAACTCGAAAAGATAAAGATAAAAATAGAGATGGAGATTGAGAGATGGAGAGGGAGAGAATGACAGTAAGACGGTAAGAGACATCACACAAAAATATACATTTACCCACCTAATGGACGATTTGGCTTCAAGCTTTCTATATTACAAATTAATGTTTTATTGAAGTATTTAAAATTGCTAGGAACTTTTCAAAGATCTAATACTTGATTCGATATTTTACCCCTAGGACATAATTCCTGAGCATGTAATGAAGCATAAGAGGACTATTTCATATTTCTTTACTCACAAAGAAATGAAACAAATATGATGGTAAATTCTTATAATAAAAACATTAAGCATCTTTATATTAAACCGATTCATTTGACGAAATATGCATGGTAATGATAATTTCAATCAGTTGGAAAAGGTGTATTGCACATCAAAATCCTTTGCAGATGTGGGAGATTCAAAAGGATTTTGTACATACTACACTGTTAGAAAAAATAAAAGAAGTTCCTGCAGCAGAGTCTCGAGAACACCTGTAATCTTACCGAATTGCGTAATAATCATTCTGTAAACTCATAAAACAAGAATTTTTCTGCAATTTAACAGAACAGGTCTGTTTAAAAAGGGTGTTTTATTCAAGGAAATTTGTAAGATTCCATACATCAAATACCAATTTCCTGTAAGATTACGCAATTCGGTAAGATTACAGGTGTTCTCGAGACTCTGCTGCAGGAACTTCTTTTATTTTTTCTAACAGTGTAATATGCGTGCAGAAATCCGATTGGGTAATATTATCAGATGCTTCGCTTATATAAAACATTATGAGTTTTCAAATTGTCACTTTAAGGCCTATTTTTCTTTCCCGCACGCGATTAGACAGAGTGAAAATTTATAAAGAAGGAAATTCTCATCTTTTTCATTTAGTAACTAATAGAAATGTTCATAAAAAGCATAAGCGAAGCAGTTTAAACGCTTTATATTTATCATGTCCTTTTAAAGAGCATCAACATTTATTTCGTTTTAGCACAACCCTTTTAAATTATTGTCTTCATTTCAATACTGCGTAAATGCACTCTAAAAAATATTGAGTAAAAATGCTCCATGAGGGTAATTATGTGTCCAACCAACATTGGGCATTTCTTTTGGATATTTTTAGTTATCCAGTGTGAGGAAAATTTTGCCAATTATTCTAAAGTAATTGCTGCTTGTTTTTTTAACCTCACTGGACATATGCTTCCCACATTGGGTAAAATACAGCCCAAAATTGATTGGTAAAGATTTTAGCGATTTTTTTTACAGTGTGTTTACTTAACAGACTTGTTCTCCTTGCAACGCACCTTGTAAGTTTATTGTGTGTTATAGTTATTTATATCTTCCTCCGATGCTCATTTGGTGCATTATCAAAGCAATAATGCTCTCTCGTTATCGCTCGCCTTCAACCCCAAAGGGCATGTAAAAGAGTCATTAGGTAAATCGAAAAAAAGAAACCGGCTTGTCGGCACTCCTTAGCTCACATGTACAGGCACACCCACACATACACTCGCCCTCACACACCTTCGTACACCCACACAGAAATCAGAAAAGTATTACCTTCCCATGATATGATTTAACATATTCATTATAATAGAGACCGGCTTGTCGGTGCTACTTAGCACACACACACACACCCGCACGCACACCCGCATTGTTGAAAACTATTAGAAGGTGTGACATTTTGAAGATTATGGCCGGTTAGGCGAAAACGATTTTTTTTTGGCGAAAAGGTATAAATGCCCCGAGAAAATCATGGGACGAAGCCTAGGCGTAAATCATGTCAAGTCATAGACTGAAGGTCCATTTTATTAAAAAGACCAAAGTATTTTTTGTTGACAATTGAACTATTACAAGGAGTACATATCAAACGTAGGCCTACTTATGTGCATGAATAAAAAAACAATCATGAAAAATTACAATAATTAAAAATAATCATTGCACGATTAGAGTAACGAATCACAAAAAAAGAAAACAAATAAAAGTAATGAAAATGGCAGAACCAAGAGAAAAAAATACCTATCATTCAAGGGCGAGACCTCGCCCTCAGTATATTTGTTTAAATCCTAAATAAATACACTTGCCTTTGATGTGCACAACCTACATTTCCTTGATAAAAAAGGTTATTGACTGGAAAAGTTGATTTTGAGACAAGGCCACATTCTAGCGTGGATAAATTTAAGTTACATGTACACATGAATCATGCGTGAAATTACACAGAGGATGCACAGAGTGTACATTCTAAGGAACTTGAGCAATCAGATTATTTGTTAATTTATTATGATTGTAGATCACAATTTTGCGTTATGGACAATATCGCAATGCTTTATATGGCCGTTTTGCCTGATTTATTATTTTTTTTGTAGTCATTCATTCATTAATACTAGAAAGACCTCATGATTGATTTGAAAATGTAAGCCCACTATAAGAGAACATAAAAAATCCGGAACAAATAAAGAAATATAGTTACCGAGGGAATGTATACACACTTGAATAATGCGCTCATCATTGATTGTGGTTTCCATCTTGTCTTATTTTATTTCCTTCGGAATAATGTATATGCCTATGTAATAGTCTCACTACCTCGCCCTTCGGCCATAGAGGGGAAAACCCCACTTTTCCCCAGTACATCAAATGCTTGAAACAACAATTTTTGAAAGCTCAAAATAGAGAATGAATGAAAAAAGAAAATACCTCATTACCAATGTACAAGTGCGCACGCGTGATTGTCTGTGCTTAGAGTCTTTTGACATAAAATGATAAAAAATAGGCTTATTTTTACCTCGTGGAAAACATTCTACATTATAGAGATTCTTAGCCCCCGTTTTTCCAATATATTACTGGATGAAAATACGTCCTAAAAGATGATTTTTTAGATATGAAATGTAAATTTGTTTTACAGGATAAATTTCGCAAATTTTACATTAATATTCATTTTGATATGTGCCCGACATGACAGAATTAGAAAACCTTTTTTTTAAGTGGTATCAATTACAAAGAGACACATTCCCTTAAAGACATTTTATCTGATTAGCGTCTGGTAATTAAAGAGTCTCATTTCAGTATTCTAATTAGTATATTTGTAGATTAGATTGATGGTTTGCAATAGATAAGGTGTGAGATTTATTCTTTTTAAACTGAGAATGGATGGCATTACGAACAATTCTTTATATTGTCAGAGTTACACGTAGCTGATATCCACAACATTTAATTGCGTTTATTCTTCTATAAAATAAGTCTGACGCACGTGAAGCACACTGTTAAAATAATTTCAACAACGCTGTTTACTATCTGAATCGCACAGTAGTTGTTTAAACAGTTTAAACAAAAGTTAAAATCTTAAACAATCATGCTGAAATTATTGATGATTAATATTTGAATTTAAACTTCGTTGTTTAAAATTTTAAACACTTGATTAAACTGTTTAAACAACTACTGTGCGATTCACACAGGAAACAGCGTTGTTTAAATCATTTAAACAGTGCAACAGAGGGAAAAGTTAACTAAAAGGTTTAGATATAAGCCGATAGATATGTACTGATATCTTAATCTACTATTTAGATTAAGATGTTTATGTCCATCTCTATAATTCCTGCTGAGCTGAGCTAATACGAACCCGCATGCCATGATGGTATTATGTCTAACTTTAGACAAAATTGTCTCATTCCAGACAAGTTCGATTAATTTTGCTCCAAATCATGAAAATTAAAATGTACTTAAATAGTAATCAGACACATCGGGCCCCACTCCTCGACTCAGTGGATAAACGTTTTCGATTTTGCAATAGAAACTGGCGTCGATTGAATATTACTAATACGTGGGTAAACTTGATATGTTTTTATTTGTCAGTGCTGGTTCCGAGGATGAAGACGAAAACGGAGAAGATGAAGTAGAAGAAGGTGCACAAGAGGAAGATGAACAAGAAAATGATGCTCAAGAAGGAGATAAAGGAGAAGGAAGAAGAAGAAGAAGAGGGAGAAACAATCGATCAAGCACTGTTAAAACAACCCTGATTTTACAGAAAAATGAAAGAATATTTTGCAAAAAGCAATAACAGAATCATTATGTAAATTCATAAAACAGAATTTTTTCTGCAATTTAACAGAACAGGTCTGTTTAAAAAGGGGAAAGAGTGTTTTATTACAGGAAATTTGTAAGGTTCCATACACCAAATACGAAATTCCTGTAAGATTACGCAATCTGGTAAGATTACAGGTGTTCTCGAGACTCTGCTGCAGGAACTTCTTTCATTTTAAGGATAAATTTTCTAACAGTGAGCAGAGAAATTACATAACTTTTCTTCAACACGCATTACAATTACTATTGCATGATAATTTTATTTTTCTTCGGTCATAAGATCATGTGTCTACGGGGTAATATAAATGGGTAAATTATTGCATTTTTATTACTATTTGTCAATGTGCCTTGGTATGTGTGGGTTGGGTATACCTGAGAGCGTGTTGGTGTGTATTATATGTCTACCTCATTATATTTTTGAATTATCCCTTTCATTTCTGAAAAAAAAAATCGCTTGAAGACAGCAAATGGAATTTGAAAAGATGTATGAAATCCCGCTTTGCCAATGGCACATTACAATTCATTGAATTGGGCCGACAGTTCTACATGCTCTGTGAAATCATTTTATGATGATTTGTTTTTAGAAAAAAAGTTAGATTTCTATCAATAAACAGTGATTCGAATTATTCTAACAATATTTTTTTATGTAAAGTTGCTTTAATCCGATTGTAGAAATTCTAAAATACATTTGGATCTTTGTGGACGGTAATGCTTTTTGATGCATTTTCTGGTTTCATTCATTGGCGAATTTGATAGGTTTTTTTTCTTTTCATGTTTTAAAGCTCTTGACTTGCTTAGGAAGTATCAAGACTGGTGAAGTGAGATTCCTTTGTAGAATAAAAATATGTTAGATGTCAGAATCTTTCTTTCAGTTAAAACAATCGCATTACTCATTAAAATCCAATATGTCCTTTTCTGTCATTCGTTCCCTTAAAAGGTTCAATCCGAGCTGCTTGTAACATAATTAGAATAGATCTAAAATATGCAGCAAAAGCGCAAATTACATTCAAAGACAAACGCACACCCTTCTTATCGTATCCCACACTAAGGCGACCTTTGAAAGTTTAATTTTTAAAAATAGATAGTCCAATATGAAAAGGCATGTTCATGACACAGTGAGCCCTATCTGGCGACGCAAAATCTCTCTCTCTCTCTCTCTCCTTGTATATTTCCTGATGAAATAAAAACACTCTATGTTGTCTATGAAAACTGCGAGGTGTCACACCTGCGTGTCCACAAATGTGATTGGTTTACTCCAAGTAACACTCGACCCAATTCAACTACACACCCTTGTTTAGCCATGGACCTACTATTTTAGCTGACCCCTTGGTCACGTGACTATTACACCATCGAATACTCCCTAGGGGAAAGTATCGTTTTTCTTTAAAGTTTCTCCACTGAGGGGGGGGGGGGAGGTTGGATTTTACCCAAACCAATATGTTTATTTTTCATCTGAGTATTCATGGTATCCAGAACTCTGAGAGCTTGTACACGAAGGTAATAATAAACATTAATAAGTGATAAAGCCATTGGCCAATATTGGCTAGAAACACATTTCTGTTTCTGTTTGTGGTAACTCCTGTAGGAACTCGGCAGGACAGCATTTTTTTGCTGGTAAACGCCAAGCTGGTATATAACCAATTACCTTGGAAACATTTTACGTCTAGGTTAATCAGTCATAGTGGCCGACGTAATAGACGACAGATATCACTCTTGGGCCTTTTTTATCAAAGTGGAGACAATGGCAGAGTTGGGATTCGAACTCACAACCTTGCGATTATGAGTCCAATGCTCTAACCACTGGACCACACGACCCGTGTTGACTAGATTCTAATGGGATCTATTTCTGATGATTTCAAGGGAAGGGAATGTCTTAACATTAGGATATATTTCAATCCCTCCTCCTAACTGACATCGATCCTCATTTCATTGACTGCCGAAAATCAATGTCTAAGCGGGCAAAGTCCTCCGCGGCGTTCAGGTTAAGATAAAATGTCCGCCATATAAGCTGTAGGATTTAATCGAAGATGCCTGATATGGTATGCGGTGTCGAGGAATACCTGAGGTCGCGAAGGAGGGCAACGATCATTTTAACGAACAAGATCCGCAAACTGGCGTCGCAAAGAGTGCGAACTTGGGATTCTGAAGTTGATGAGCTCGTATCGATTGACTCATCGCCAAACGGCAGCTGTACCGCGAATTGAGCTAGACGCAAGAACGATGTCTCAACTCTTCAGTCTAGTCCCGCCTTAATTGTTTTTGTGTCAGTTTGAGTTTCAACTTTGTTTTCAGTTTATTTCTGGCTGGTTCCATCTGCCCACTAGTTTTTACAATGACAAGTTAGTGGCATTCTTGGCTAGAGCCCGTCTTTCACCATCTTTTCAACACCATGCAGTGTTTGGCACTTTCAGTGATTATTATCTGTAACAAAGTTTAATCATTTTAAATTGCAACGTGTCGGTAATCCCTTTCATTTTTATTGAAATAAATAAAACCAAATGACAAACATAATAGTAACAATTACAAATGATTCTAATGAAAAAGATTTACACTTTATTTCATTAAATTTCATTAATGATTTTTAAAGAACTTTAAAACAATCTGTAAAACAATTGGCGACCATACAAAAAAATCTGCCAGATATAAAAGAAAATTTTATGAATGTTGTGATGTTAAAAATACGATGCAATGATTTGATTTAAAAAATGTCACGGTGTGAAATATTGGGTGGTTGTTAGCATGCCCCACATACACATCACTAGGCCTACATCAGTGCCTATTAAAGAACATTTCGCCTGAAACTACACTTAAGTCGGGTATAATTCTCCTTAGTTCCTCGCACGACATCAAATCACATTCGTGCCCACCGTATCACCTTGCGCTTTTTAATCGGAAATGGTTTCTGGAGGTGGATATTGCATTTCGAACGGTAGTGGTATTTGGGTTAACATATCATTGATTTTCCGAGGGAGACATGCCAATCTTGTTATACCAGTTCTACCAATGCCATGACAGTTCCGTGTGATATTAAAGGTCCCTGAGACATGCAAATGCATGTTGACTTCTGATACTTTCTCCAAGCATGAACATGCTCCAAGCAAGGGAGCTTATTGGGATGTCGGTCTTTATTACGCTAGGTGGCTATCATAATAACGCCATAGATTCACTCAACGGATTGCTGAAGTGTAATTAATTCACAATTGGAATATTAGCTTGCTCAACTTGGTTAACAAATGATTTCACCAACTATTGGTGAAAAAAAATTGCGCTTGAACGAATGTCATTTCTTTATGCGCAACAATTGGTAGTTTGTATATTATGCATGATACTCTTCCATTCTTTTTCTATAGTGCCTGTATTTAATCTAGGGTCTTAGTGTTAGGGTCAAATTTTAATGAAGGTTTGTTTCAATAAGAAAGAAAAGCGTCGGCTTGAAGCGGAATGATTTATATACATAGTTCTTATTCAAAATATAACAAATTGTTTGCTGTGATATTTTTCGCATAAACTATTACAAATCATTTGGTGGAGGTTTATGAACCTAAGAAAATTTTGCACCATTATGGTAGCATTTGTTAATAAACAAAATTACGATGAAATTGTAGGAAATCAACACAATTTACTCAACTATGCACTGAATAGAGGAAGGGGGATATGTTTGGCCCGAATGTGGAACGTGGTTAAAGAGTACCGTACCGAAGTAATGACGTATTTTTTTTTGCATTTCAGCGTTTTTGAGACCTTTTTTGGTAGCGCATAATGATGAAAAAAAATGGTGAGAATCGGCCCATGGGGCCCCAAGATATGACCTCGTGAAATACATAATTAGCCACATTGAAGTCAATGCATTCATGATCATGCTCTACCAAAATATGGTATAATAAACGCTGAAATGCAATAATTTAAAATTGATGACGTCACTATTCGGTACTCTATATTTATAGAAATCGTTTCAATTAATGTTTCTCTTAATGTATCATGTGTATGGAATGATCTTCACAAAAGTATATGAAAATGATTTGTCAAAAGTCAAAACATCCTTTTTAACTTTTCCCAAAACTAGACGTTTCTTTCACAAATCAAGAAGCATGAAGAGATTTCTCTTTACAAAATCACAGATAAAAAATACCTTTTTGCACGCAATACAAAAGCTACAACTCTTCTATTTGATTTGAAATCAATATAGGGTACAAATGGAATGTCTGCCTATCTCGTTATTCAACGTTGAACTTCAGAAAATGTCAATTTCATTTACTAAAACGATATTGATTTTAAAATGGAAAATGCTCGGCGTTCAGAATAGATTTAATGCATCCAATTAAAGTCTGATATATCGACGGTGTTCCATTTCTCAATATGCATGCAAATAGAGAAGTAAAGGAAATATGGAATTGAGAGAAGATAGACAGGTTTAGAGATAGACACAAAGTGATAAAAAAGATTGATGAAACTTTAGAAAGAGAAATAGCAAGAAAGTGTGAGGGTGAGAATAAGATGAAGAGTGAGAGAGATAAAAGGAGTAACAGAGGAGGGAGGGGGGAATAAGGAGGCTTAGGGGATTTGTGAAGGGTGATAATGAGAGTAAATGGTTGTGTGTGTGTGAATGTGAAAAAGAGTGAGAGAGGGAGAGAGAGAGAGAGAGGGGGGACTTAGGGGATGTGTGAATAGTGATAATGAGAGTATATGGTTGTGTGTGTGAATGTGAAAAAGAGTGAGAGATAGAGAGAGAGACAGAGGGGACTTAGGGGATGTGTGAAGGGTGATAATGAGAGTAAATGGTTGTGTGTGTGAATGTGAAAAAGAAATAGAGAGAGCGGGAGAGGGAGAGATAGATAGCGAAAGATGGACAATATTGATGCCATTTTACAAAACAATATTTGAAAAGGTTTAATACCACAGCACCTAATTTTTTTATAAGGTTTAGTTTAAAATAATGACAGTTGGAGTATAAAGGGTTTATTATGTAATTTAAAGACAATGGATTGGCAGAAGATTATGAGAGTGATAGATACAAGAGAAAGAGAGATATATAACTAAAGATAGCTATAGGGGGAGGGCAAGATAGATTGATTTTATTTCTTAAGTAAACTCTTCCAAGGTCGCATGCCTAATTCATTTTGAGAGAGACGTCCAGAAATGCACACGAGGGAAATTAGAAAGAATTACTAGACATCTTGAAGGTGTGCATGTGCTTACCTACGAGTATAGGGATATATGATTTTGAAGCACGTGCGCGATTATGTGTGTCTTGTTATTGTGTGTTTGTGTTTGTGTGATGGTAACTTTTATGTGGGAGTAAAGGTGCGCGTGTGTCATAGTTGCGCGGTGTAAATGAACTGATTCTGTTTCGCATAGTTTTTTATTACCTACATGAGGCCAAGTTTGCCCAAACTTGTTGATTCTAGTGGTATATCATTCAAAATATAACTCCACTGATACTTCTCCGATGGTTATTTGCCCTTAATGAACTGGCTATAGTACATAAACATTAAATTTACAAGAGCATTAGGTGTGCATGCATTGAAGGGGGATGCAGAAGATTCACTTTAACAATGGGGGATCTACGGGGCGAGGGGGTTAGGGGGTTTTATCCCCCTTGGGTTGCCAAATAAAAACACAGTCATGATCTACATTGCGGAGCCATCCCCAAATTACCTTTATTTTGCTTCTTTTGCTATCGTCACATTTCTGGGTGAAACACCAAAGTTGCAAACAAGCTAGATCCACCCCAGTTTAATCATAAAAGAGAGAAAGACATGGCAAAGAAAGAAGGTTAATGAAGAAACGAATGAGAAAGACAGGAAAAACAAGAAATAATTATAAATGGAAGATGAGGAGAAGTACAGAAGAAGGAAACTGAGAAAATTACGATGGATCTCACCCTCAATAAAAACTCAGATGGAGAAAGAGAGGGGGGGGGGGGGAGTAAAAAATGCTGGATGGAGAGGAGGATAGAAGGGATGGGGGAGAAAAGAAGACATTCGAAAGAAGAAAATTATTCAATACCACCTGTTGCATAAAGCTTTTTACCTGAGAAAACTCAGGTACTTTATACCTGAGAAAACTCAGGTACTTTATACCTGAGTTTTTGCCCTGTGTAATGTCAATGGCAGAAACCAGACTAACCTTAGTTTCCAGTTATTACCGGAGTTTTCTCAGGTAAAAAGTTTTATGCAACAGGCTGTAGAAGAAGAACAATTTTAGGGGAGCAAGAAAGACAATTATTTCTAGTCCAAGACCCAAGATGACAAAGGCTAATGCACTTTCATTTCCTTTTCCTAAATGAAAATGGCCATTAAAAGCTCTCTGTTGGCATGGCGGATAAATCCCGAGAGCTGTAGGCTATCCTCACACCCATCAATACGTATAGACACCCCTCCACCGGTTCCAGTTTATGCCTTAATGACACCAACGAAACCGATTGCAAATCGATCGATGATATGCCTGAACCAATGTAACGGTTCTATCGATCTAGAGTATCGGTTTGGTTGGTGTGACTGCAACAAAAGGCACGTTCTATATCCGGCTATGCTCAATGCATGCCATCACTCTTTATGGTCAAGAAAGTGCACAAGGGAGAGTATTTTTATGTAAAGGCCCGGTCCCACTGCACTTACTGATGTAAAGAAGATGTAAAACGGGGGGAAAAATCGTGCCATCCGTTCGAAAACGCTATGCATCCGTTGTGTACCCATTGCATACTAGATTCTTCCGCTCTCTCCATCGAGTTTCCGTCCACTGTGAATTCATCCGCGCAAAAAGTTTTGAGCTGCACAATTTGTTTTTAAGAACGGATGAATTTTCCGCCGTGTACGATGTAAACCAGCAACATATACGAGCAACAAACGTTCCATGTCCGTTATCATCCTGGCTGTATCCTCTCTGCATCATCTGTGCATCCTCGAAACCCAGATCCACTGAAGCTGAACAACGGAAAGAGGGAGGATAGATAAGGTATATGGAACGTCTATACATCGTTAGTATAGCACGGAAACAGAGAGGATGTATTAAAGTGTATGCATCTCTTAAATAAAGTATTCAAAACCCCCGGTAGCCCCTTCGGAGCTGTCATTCACTTCCTTCCGTTTTCATCCGCAAGGTTTCCGATGAACAACCGTTTGACATTCGCGCTACATACTACCCACGTCCGTTCTTTTCCGTTGTGTTTCCGCAAAATTTTGTCCATTTCTGGAACGGATGAAAACGGATGGAGCCACCCGCGAAAATTTGCTCATCCATCCACTGTATCCTTTATAAATACGTGTTGTATCCGTCCGCCAGTGGAACCAGGCCTTTAGTGACGACAATGGCTATCTCCTTTTATGTCCCTAACCTTTAGCGAAATCGGGTAAATGTACTAAAAAACACTACTTCAATATTTTCACATCAGTGAACTTTATCAAATGTCTTTCCGATGAATTTCAACAGCGTGAAATTAATGTACAAACGGATATTTTGTTTGTATGATTCTTGAGTTTAGTTTGATTTTGATATCCTCCCTATATCGTAAACAGGTAAATTTGGTTTAAGGCAGCTATAAATGGATGTGAATGTCATCAACATTTGACCGATTGACGTAATATCAGTGAGGATAAGCACTTCACATCTGTTGATCGAAATATTGTCTAAAGACTGTTGTACTAAAAACAAACGTTCTTTAGGAAAAGTGACGTCATGGTGGTCAATAATATTACGCTGCTCTTTAGAAATGAAATCATCAAAATGCTCTGGCTTATAAAATAGACTTTGAAAATGATATTCCCTTTTCATGTGGACATCGATCGATGCCATGTAGTTGGAGACAAGGTAGAAATGCATGCCGTCAGAAAGGGACTTGGCTCGGCCCAAACGGGGGATAGTGGTGTTTACAAAAACATCAAATCGAAATCACTGATAAATCAGCACTAGTTTGAAACTGCAACCAAATCTGAGCAGAAAAGTCCGGATACACTGGCCTATATATCATGTATATTGAGGGGTTGGAAAAGGGTCCAAGGGATCCTTAAAGACCTTAAAGGTCTTTACAAGATTTGTGGATTTCAAATTAACATAGTCTTATATTTTTCATCATCATCATCATCACCATCATCATCATCATAATTATCATCAGAATTCTACAAAATCTCCCTCAACATCATGTCAATCTCATTTAATAACATGTCAGTTCGACAAGAATATTAAAATACTGCCCTTTTCTGCATGCTTGCTCCGCTTTCTAGCAAATTATAAGAAATGTTATCCCATCTGAAACTACTCATTATTCTCCTTTTAAAGCATTTTTCTAATATTTATTTTGATGAGAACATGATGGAACTGAATTTTTCATAAATAAACAGGACTATTGTGTATTCTGTTTTGATAGACCTGCTTTCTTCTTCCTTGTTTCCTTTTCTATACCAAGGAAATACTTTCTACAACAAGAAAAGAGGCAACCATGGTGTTCATGATATAAACAATTCCAGATTCGAATAGACATTGAAGATACGAATAATTAACACTCCAATAAACATTCCATCCCAGTAAAACTCAAGAAAGATATGGGTGCGTGTGAGAGAGAGAGAGAGAGATGGAGAGAGAGTGAGCGGAAGAGAGAGAGAGAGGGGGGGGGGGGATGTGGAGAAAAATGAAAAAAATAAGACATAGAGTGAGGGATGAGAGAAATAAAAAGAGATTGATAGAGAACAGAGAGGGGGATCTATTTACAAAAAGTGATTCAATAAATGAGATGTCAACGTGTTAGCCACACGAACCCTTAATCGGCCGAATGATTAAATGTTCGTGTCAGATACTGCTGTTACTGTCTCGAGTGTGCTATATAATTTGCTATCAGCCCTGCATACGTGTAAATAAAGCACTATGTTCCACTATGTGCATCCTGAACGATGCTGCCATGTACTAGTTATAGCAAAGAGAAAGCTGATGAATTGAAATCATTTGTATTTGATGTGCTCCCCAGGGATGACACCAGTGTATTTTGATAGAAGAGGGGTGGGAGGAGGTGTGACCCGGGCATGATTGCTCTTCACCATCACTTTTTTCTTTCTATTTTTATCATTGTTGAAAAAAAAATCCTATTTCATTGATGAAAATCATTTGACAGCTGGCCGTGCCCTGAAACTACTCCTAACAACCTTATGATCATCATGATCATGATGATGTTTGCACACCGTCTTGAATTCGTCGTTGGGTCATAGTCAAATTTCGTCGAGAATATCTTTAAAGTGCATCTATACTAAAATACCCCAAGATATTGATGGATTCATTTTTTTCTCTGGCAAAGAGTACTATCATATATTTCGAGAGGCTAATCTTTCTGCAAGGCTTATTAAGCGGACGTATTAATGTGTATGAAATAATCTTTCCAATGTAAATGACAATTTACTTCGTGTCCATGCACTTACATCACGTTTTTTGATACATGTAATTTGTATAATAGGATTGTATGAATATTAAATGAGAATAAAACACCGAGAATGCGTATGATTGTGTGAAAAACAGAAAAAAGATAAACAAATCAATAAAAAATATAAGAAGGTCATGAGCATTTGAATATAGAGATCACTAATGGTGTGGAGGGTTGTACATCACCAATCTTGGTCGCGTTGCCAATGGGAGGATTTCCTTTAGCATAAGTGATTTTGAAATTAAAATGTGCTGGATAAAAACAATCATTATCAAAACAGTATTTCATTATCCTCTGTCTTCCGGCAAATTAACACCGAAACAATTCATTGTCACACGATCGTGTGTCGGGTGGCTATTGAGAAAGCATAATAAACGTAAAGCGGTAAAACGACGCTACAGGTATCGTATGAAATCGATGTTTCTCGCGATCAACAACCAGAGTTCTAGTATTGCCATGACACGCTTAACCCTATCACGCCCCTACTCCTACTTTATGTCATGAACCTATGGGTGTTGCCAGAAGTTTGCGTTCCATTGCAAATCGAGCGTAAGTCTCGATATCAAGAATAATGGGCCGTTCCAAAAAAGTTGAGTTACAACTGAACGTAAATCAATTGCAGATTTGATTTGCGTTCAATCGCGGTACTTAAATGTTGGTACTTATGTTGGGTGTACAGCTGAACGCAAGTTAAATGCAACACCTCAGATTCTAGAAACCCAAGCACCTTACAGAAACCTTTCCGTATTTCGTTTCACAATCGAACATTATAAGAAATGCCATTTATTGATTTCTAAACTTGGCGAGCATGTGGATGCCTGGTAGTGTCATAGAAAGCTGGCATTGCAAATGCAGATATAATGTTGACAGCCTACCTATTCATGAGGCAATCATCCTTAATAGACGTTCGCGCCAAACTATTTAGAATGCCCCATTAAGAAGCAGAAGGAATATGTGTCTATCACCATGCCATCGAATAGAGGTAAATTAACTAACCAATAAGATATCACAGCTATTTAAAACATGAGTCCGTATGGATTCCATTGATTCTTTTGCCACCTACCTTTTCATTATGGCGTGACTATCAAAATGCCAAAAGCAATAATGCTATAGGGATTTAAATCAGATTCCGTTTTCCCCTTCTCTATAGTTCGTAAATGTATATTAATTTTTTTTAGGTTTTGAAGAATATTTTACTTGATGATAATAAAATTACTACAAATGCTTTACTTATCATGTATTGATACCTTATATCAAGAAGAGCGCAAAACAAAATTAAAGCGCAATAGTGAAGGACATGTAAAAATAAAGAAAGCCGAAAAAAATATGAAAAATGTAAGGATGCGTACATCTTTAAATGAGATTACATTGCGTCAAGATGCAGTTTAATCCACAGATTCTCGCAAAGGATGTTTTATAGATCCAAGTCTAAGAAGATGATTTGATCGAGACACAGAAGAATAAAGTTTGAGAATGAAGATTTAGCAGCACAGGAACTAATGGGCATTGGTGACCTATTTTCTAAATCCTATTAGGTGCCTGGGAAGCTTCATTTGCGACCATGATGAACAAAGATTACTTTGAATATGCTTTGTCAAACGAAGCCGCAGAATATTATATTTTAGTGTGGCTTATCTTTCTTTTTCTTGTCAACCATGTTTTATCGTACTTAAAGGTCAAGTCCATCCCAGAAAAATATTGATTTAGATCAATAGAGAAATATCAAGCAAGCATAATGCTGAAAATTTCAACGAAATTGGATGTAAAATAAGAAATTTATGACATTTAAAAGCTTCGCTTTTTTTCTTACAACTCAGTGACACCTAAATGAGAGAGTGGATGATGTACCTCACCATAATATTTCTATTTTTACAGATTTGACATTCTTGACTGAACTATAAAATGGTAACCACACATGTTCAGGGAGGATAAAACTTTGTTTCACATAACAAAGAGGAGAAAATTAAAAATATATCAAATGTCATATTATGAAATACAAAAGAAAATGTGAGTGACGTCATAAGTCCCCTCATTTGCATACAGAGCAAGGATGTGCATATATCTGCTTTGTGAAATCAAGCAAAACCTTAAAATGTCATAAATTTCATATTTGTCATCCGATTTTGATGATTTTGTCAGTGTTATGCTTGTTAGATTTACCCCTTTCAAATCAAGATTTTGTTGGATTGGACTTGTCCTTTAACATACTCTGTGAGTCAAAGAGAAACAGATAAGCATGCTGAGGGTAGAAGTATATTCGAGAATAATAGATAGAGGACATGGTAACATTCAGTAATCGCTCGGCACATAATATCCATAATATCAATCTTTGAAAATATTCATTTATAAACTGTGCAGGATTTAGGCGACAAAGAGAACGTGCAGGACTAGGGATGTAGGCAAGTCATTAATTTGTTTAACAGCTTTTTTAAATTCAATGTTGAATATGTTGAACAGCAGTATTGCAATCAAGTAGAATGCAATAACTGATAATTAATTGAATAGTATAACGGGACGTTGATGAGCTCAATAGCAAACATGGTGACAGTGTACTATCGGAACACATTTTACCAAATGATGCGATATGTCTTCTGCTTATTTTTTTTTATTCCCAAATTAAATTTATTAGTACTGTGTAATACATTGCCTTATGTTTTAACAATCTTTCATTTTTTTAATGTTTTTTTTTTAAATATAATTACAGAGCCCTGAGGAAGACCAGCTTTTAATGTTAATATTTTGCATATTTATATCATGTATCTCGCCATCTGTATCTCGTAACATATTCTCGTATTTTTACTTTGTATTTGTTCCTTTTTTCCGTATTTCATAATGTCCTGTTACTATGTTTATCGTATATCGTATGTTTTTATGCTGATCAGGCCACCCTGTTTAAATATTGGAAAATGAATGAATAAATAAATAAATTTTATTTCCTAGTTTGTTCCACGAACTTACGCGATCCATCTACGGCTCCCATTTACATTAACTAGGAAAATTCCAAGGAGTAGAATTACTTATCTAAATTTGAGTATAATGGAAAGAATATTAAAATCACAATTCTGCTTCGTTGCAAGCCTTGTGGTCCGGCTAAAGACGCCGATTATGAGGTCATTTTGATTTGGAATTGAATATGACTTTATTCGAAGAGGGAAGCCCGAAGTAGACTGGGACTTATTCAAACTTATTATTTGTAACTTGTTAGTTGAAACTGTATAGCTTTGAATGTTTATAGCAAATGCTATTCTTCAATTTCTTTGAACATCGGATCGCAACGTATTGTGCAGCGTGGTAGGATTTCTCAGGTGATAAAAGAAAAGAAAATGACAATGAACAGAAAGGACTGCTGGGTCAGAGGGCTTTGCGATACCCCCAATCGAGTCTAGACTTATTAAAGATAAAGTCAGCTAATTGCCTCTTTCAAAGGTGATTGAAATGACTTGTGTCGATTTAAGCTACACAAAGAGAATTGCATTATCTTTTACTCATGCCCCTCCTTGGTTAGTCAGGTCCGGTGATGGCTAGAACCACGACCGGCTAGGTGATAAAAGTTACAATACCTGTCAACAGAAAAACTCAGAGAATCACCATAACCACAATGTCGGGTGACGTTAATGCAAATTCATATCCTACTCTCACGACAGGCTCGTCTCGAAATGAATCGAATCGAATCAAATTCCGTTTAAAAAAGTCATGAATTTCATTATCATCCTGCTCTTCTTATTCCTTTTAAAACTTCTTTAATGAGAAAGTTTTCATTGCAAGAGTAGATTAATCTGTAGTCTAATTAATGACTAATGTCGTTAGAGGCAATTTATAAAAGCATGGTATAAGTAAATCTGTGTGGAGTTCTTTTTCCAACGTTTCTTGCTGTTAGTTGTATATGAAATTATACCAATTACACTCAGTCACACAAAATATCCATGGATATAAAGGTCATAAGCTAAGGGAAGGCACCCAAATGCACACACACATCCTCACACACACACACACACACCCTCACACACTAGAAAACACGCACCCCAACCCAACACGTGCACACCTTATGGATTCACTTTTGCCACGTGACTATCCACAGTAGATGTGTACATACCGGTGTAGGAGAATAAGAGATACCGAAACTGACAGCAAGATCGTAGTTCGTGCGGTTTTTCGAACTAGCCACGAGATCGTGTTTTCTTATTCCTTCTTTCTGCCATGTTTATAGCACTGTCACGAGGTCATTCTCTTTGACGGGCAGTGATGGCTAAGCATTAAGACTGTGGTTACGGTGGTTCTCGCTTGTGGTGAAATAAAGATATGCTTAGTGTCCATGTTTAAGTTAGCCTCCATGCGTAATGGACAGGCAACTTGCAAATGAACCATTAAAACACTTTATTCTTTCAATAGACGGTTACATGAATAAATAATACCCGGTGTAATGCCCTTCCAGATGGTAGGTATTAAATGGTTGAAAAAATAATCGCTTTAAGAAGTTTACAGGGTATATTTCTTGTCTTGTTATTTGTGGAAAGAAACAAAAACAACCGCGGGACGTTTTGCATCAGAATTACCATTTTCTATTTCATGAATTTTTTCGTTGAATTAATCATTAAAGATTAAATTTTCATTCAGTGACCAAACACATGACTCGCACTTTTTCTATGGAATTAATTTTGTTTTTGCCAAATAATATATATATATATATATATATATATATATATATTCTTCAACTGCCGGTAGCATGTAGCTTAAACGCTATGACGGTATCAAAAATGAATGATGTAATTGGAAAATTTTGGGATTGTGGACGGGCATCCTTTGTATCAAATTTCAATTTGGCGCTTAATCTTATAAAAACAAATCCTTATTGGTGCAATAAAGATCACATATGTATTTGAGAGATGCAATCATCTTGGTGATTTGTCATTAGCCAAAATATTTAGAAACGAAAATGTTATCATTCCGATATTCGTTGAGGAGAACTCAAAAATTCTATTTTGCTTGATAATGAACTTAAAAATGCAAAGCTTATCGATGTTAAATTCATTTGCAGAGAGCAAGATAGGGACAGGGGTGGAAGGGGGGCAAATCAACGAGGAAACTGGTGAGAGGGGGCTAATGTACACAGAACTAAATAGGGAGGGTGGGATGGAATTTAACTTCAATCCCAAAGCTCTTCTCAAAGGTCAAAAGTTGGAAACCTAGGATCTAAGTCAAGAACCCTTGTTCCAGTATCAAGCAATTTAAATCCATTGATATCATCTCTGTTGTAAGTTCAGCATTGGAAAGATCGTGCTACTAGTCTAGATTTAGGAATCGCACACTTCAAATTTTAACGAACTTTTTGTTTGCGGACTGATGTTTAAAGCTTTGCCAATCAGCCGGTAAGAGTCCAAGACACACTTGGCGACTTGGCACAGTCTAACGCCAACCAACGTGCACTACGGACGTGTTACCTTTCCCGATGGCTGGAGCACCAGGCTCGACGGATTTCGCGCCGACAGTGGGTAGTTAATGCATATACGGACACGGGCCCAACAACATTCACACTTAAGATAGGTAACACTGAGATGTTTGGTTCATTAGATAGCAAAGTATCCCTGTGTTCCTGAAATAGAAGCATAATTGGAGCTGGGGGAATGTTGCTGGAAGTATGATATAATACATTCAAGCTCCGTTTGCATGAATATTCATTTTTTCTCTCTTCTGCAGATTAAGCGAAAAGAAGAATATCTTATCCCGACGCACATAGGAAACTTCAATATTGGAATATTCACTTGTGCCGGATACCACCGAAAGCTGAAACAAGGATGAAACATATTTGTGTGACTTTTCTTCAGGGATTGCTTCTCCTGGCTATGGCATATTTAAGGTAAGAAAGATTGTGTTACTATTGTGCTATGTTATTTCAAAGTTTAGACATACACGAGAAATGGAGCCACCGAATAGAAAGTATTTCTTACCATCCACCTTCTTTTAATAGCAATAGGTAGCTACATAAGGATCGGGTGTGTGGGGTTTTTTTGTGATGTTTTCATAAACAGACGTTTATTTCACGACTGTTTCAGAAACGGATATCGAATTCTAATTTTGTAACACCTTTGTGTACTGAAGAAAAATGTGACTTTTAATTTCATTTTTGAGAGTTATAAGTGTTTTGTTTAATTCTGTGATTATGGCATTCTCTATTGTGATATACAGTTTTCTGTATGTCGGGCTGGGAGTTTAACGTGTTTCGTGCCTTTAATCGTGAGTAACGTCATGAATTTCTTTTTCTAGCACGACCGGAAGTATCGAAAATTAGTACCTTAAAACGATTTCCTAAATTTAGCAGTAAGCAATATATATGTGAGAAAAGGCAATGAACGGTAAAAAATGGCGCAGAATTACACTAGGTTGCAAGCTTTCGTCACCTGGACTCCTAAACACAAAGGTTAATTTATTGTACACTTGATTTCTACGATTGATTGCATATTGTAGCCACTGGAATCGATCGTACAATGTTCTACGATCATTGCTAAACTTTGTAAGGGCTCCGTAACACAAAGGAAAAAGGTTTGCAACCAATCGCTAAATACCAATGACCAATCAAGATCATCGTTGCATGCGCACTCTGTTTAAAATACTCACCGGGAACCAATCAGTGTGGTTCTTTCATATTTTTAATTTATCGCAAACCTTTGCTAAAGCCCAGGCTTTGGTATTTATTTGTTTTTTAGATGATATTAAGCAAATTATATATTAAGCAGCAGAACAAAAACAACATAATTGTAAACTACAACAAATTAAAGCAAAACCAAAGCCAAGGTAAAAATAAGACATATGGTAATTAGACGGAAGAATGGAATAACAACAGATCATATTCAACAGTAAAAAAAGTAAAAAATGAACTAATCAGATTAAAGTACTTTACAAAAGTCGAAGCGAAGCGATTGGTAAGAATATGAACACCTCAATCGCTATCTATAAATAACGATATTACATTTCACCTGTTAGACACGGATGAGATAAATGAGGCAAAGAAGCGATGCATTGCAGTTCCAACAACGTTTATTTCCATGTATTCTCCAAATTTTCGACACAAACCTCAAGTCTTCGTCTATGAGCTTTGTATCCCTGACGAAGTCGTAAGGTTTGCATCGAAAATTTTGAGAATACTTGGAAATTAACTTTGTTTGATTGGAACTGCCGCAATGCATTACTTTTTCTCTCTATTATATATATATATATATATATATACAATATAAACATATACATTATGTATAGGAAGAGAGGGAGAGAGATTGAAAGGACAGGAGAAAATAATTTTTCATTGATGATCATCAGAAAGTCTCCTTCATTCTGCTCTTCCTTTAGACTCAATTGCCAACCATTTGACTTTCTCTGCCCGACCCCACCATAGCTACACCTTTTGTATAATAACAGAGGCATGCTACACCCCAGACATCACTGATCTTCATCAAGATCTGCTATTCAAAAAATTACTGTTTCCTAAATGGGAGGATTATGCAGCTCTGCTAGAGAAGAAGAAGAAAAAAAGGATATATTTGTTGTTGGAGGCTTGCAAGACGAAACAAAACGCAATATCCTATTTGAAAATAACATCGAAGGGCCCTCTCGAAAAACCTACGCAATTGGCAACCTAAAAAAAATAAAATAAATTGGTAAATATAGACAGAGGTTAACAGATCATTTAAAAATATCGTTTCGCCTCCCATTCGACAGACGTGACAGAGGGATATAACATGAACTTATATTGGATAGCGTGTGAGGGTGGAAACATGTTTGCGCAGCTTAATGAATTTCTAATCATTTGGGAGGCACTCGTTTTCAAAAGGTCTTGCGCACATTCCTTCCCGCCATTTTTATCCTCATTTATTATAATGATGAAAAAAAATGGTAACTCAATGTATATGACCATGAGCCTGTTGAGCTTAAATAGCTTATCATGTTCTGCATTTACGTATTCTCATCCTTTTGTTTATATTATTATTATTTTTCATATTGGATGATACACTGAAAGCCATGTTAAATTGGCCTTGATTACATACCAATTCATCTTTGGAGACGGTAATAAAAATGTAACAAGGACAAACGAAGAACTATATAAAATTACAAATTTGTAAGTTATCACGTCGGAACGGGAGGGAGATCTCATTGAAACTGATCACAAGATCTACGCATGAATTAAACAACTGGAATATGTCGTTCCAAATGAAATCCTCATTTTTTTTCCATTCACGCTTCAGGATGTGAATGTATTCTAAATCATTGTGATTAAACTTTTATTCGTGATATTTTTGCATGAGTACAATGGTTAGAAGATTCATTTTTATTACCCATAATGACCCCATATTCAGTTATTTGACCTTGATGACATATCGGGTATGCCTTCTGTAAATTTTCCTGAAAACTTATTCCTACACTCTGTTTTTTGAGAATGACATTTTATTGATCCATTCTTTTCAAATTCCGATAGTCATGTTTCATCGCAAACGTTCAGGATATCTATTTTTGGCGACCTCGTTATGAAAATGAACTACTTATCATTCTGAAAGGATCCTTATATGAATCAATCACGCTCAAAATATACTCATCTTGTGCGTGCCTTAACATAATTCCACCAATCGAAACGGAGTGTTTACCAGATTTATTTTCTTGAACGATCGATTTTGAGCGAGCGTTTGGTCCATGTACGTATCTCCGCATAGAGAATCTACCAGAGAGCCATTTTTAAGTAGGGCAGTGTTGTCTTTATCTTTATATGTATGGAAAAACGTTTGAACGAATTGTTATAGAAATTTTTAATGATATAACGCTTGAAAAACCTGTGAGAATATTTTGTAATTAATGACCATTCATTTTACAATCATTCTTTGATGTTAATATCGTGGTGAAATGTGTTTTAAACGGTAGGTGTTTTTTTTAAGTAATTGCAATATACTACAGTCAATACCATAACTACTCTTTAACAATTTTTAGTTGAGTGAAGTTTCCTTGGAATATTATAATGCATGACATATATGCAGCAGGCTGGATGTGGGATAGAGGGGGGGGGGGGGATGCCGCCGCCCGAACTTTGAAAAAAGACCCTTTATGGCAGATTTCAGAAAATTCGCTTAAAATATGCACCAAATCCTTTCCGTTTAATCTTAAAACCATTGTTAAAAGCTTGATGGCTTGCTTCGCTTGCTTACATTAACAGCAATTGAAGTATTCATCCCCCTTCGGGAACCAATTATATGTACGGCAATCAATAGGTGCTAGAATCCCTTTAAACGTTCAACATGCCACATAACATTCTCATCTAAATGATTTTTATCAAAACTCCACAGTTTTTCGTTTTGAATGTTTTAAACATTTGTATCAGTATTTTGCTCTTAAGACTTAACAAACCATTATGAAACAGAAAGCGTGAATAAAGGGAACGTCATTAATCAATACGGATATACTGAGTGACAGCTATTATTTAGGAGTGCGTGTCAATTCCATTATCATAAACAAATTGAAAAATGTCCTGTTGACAAGAATCGTTTGTTATAATTCTTAGCAGCCCCTACCCATGTATAGAAGAATACTTCGAACACTATCCCCCCAAAAAAATACAATACCCAGTTTTTCTTAACTTGGATCTCTATTCCCGTTCAATAGACTTGAAATAAAATCATTTTGAGTAAATAAGTGATAGCACTGTAGAATAGATGTAGAATGGAGAAAAAATTAACGAATTGGTAATGGATCCGTAGGTAAATAAAAAAAATCATCTAAACCAATATAAAATAAATGATGAATATATTAGATGTACCCAGTATGATGTTTATAATCAATATGATCAAGCTCATCAATTAATAAAATACATTTAATAACATCAATTAATCCATTTTTAACATTCAAATTATCCCAATTTATCGATCAATTAATAAATCAATTAATTGAATTCATTTAAATTAATGCAATAGAATCAATCAAACAATAATTAAATCTTCCCAGATTGATGAAATCAGTCGCTGTGTTTCATATTCTTGAAAATATCTTGTTAAACAAAATTAAAATGTATAAGCAATAAAATACGGAATCTGTTAGAAGGCTATTAATTTTTCATAATCATTTTGTAGAATTAAGAGTCTTTGGAACTTTAATTTGATACATGCATTCATATAAAACCTTGCACACGAATATTTTGGTTTGGAACAAAATTATGCTTCAATGCTGTGTGGAATAAACACAAAATCATTCAACTCCATCTCATTAATAATTTTTCCCATACATCGTGATTACTGGAAGGAGATAAGAACAGCAAGGATTAAATGTTCAAATTAGCATTTAGATGAAATTTGAATTGAAAATTCAATGCCTTATTTTTTTCCACTCGTTTTTGTGCCAAAATTAATCGGGTGAAGTACTTTTAATGAAAAAGATACCACAACTTACACATAGAGAAAATCTTCCTACCACGTCTCCACTAGAATTAGCGCAAATTATGCTTGGTTCAAATCTTCTTAATCAGTTGGTAAAATAAATCAGATAAGATATTTATATGCAGAGCCTATAAGGGCTAAAATTTGATATAATTTCATAAGTAGATGAGCTGAAGTGTTTGGCATTTAAAGGTTATGGTAGATTTCCAAACCTCCAAATTTGTAAATATATAAGATTCATGTTGTAAATCCGAAAATTTGACAACGTTTTCTTTGAATTTCTTTTGAGGATGTTAGCATTTAGCGAGAGTGAATATTCTCTGCTTGAAAGAACAAATTTTTACAGTGTGTTCGCGTAGTGTACTGCGTGAAAATATTATTCACACTGTTAAAATGCTCAAATTAAATAGTGTGGACACTTCCACAGTGTGACTTTTCACAGCGTGTTCACAAGGTCGACTGTGTGATTCACACTTTTGAAATGTTCAAGTTCAACAGTGTGGAGGTGATTTCACATAGCGTTCCACACTGTGAACACACTGTTACACTCTGTACTTTCAACTAGGATTGGTTTTAAGCGAACGAAGGTTTTAAATTTTACCCCATTAGCACATTGCTATCAGTGAACGATTGCGTCAAACTATGAATCAAGTTCGTCAAGGTAAACAAATATCATCATGTCAGCACCTCTTTTAAATCCTAGAAAAAATAATTCAAGAGTTTAAAATATAAATAATCAGCTTTTATATAGCGCTTAATACATCGGAACGACGTGTCTACGCGCTTTACAGATATATTATTACCCCGGTCATCCGAATGTCCGAATCTAGTAACCTCCTGTATCATCAGTGTTCAAATCAAATATTTGAAAAGCTCATGACCCCCTTTTAGGGCAAGGTATAAGTAAACCCCTAATGCTGAATAAAATAAACAATGGGAAGGTACAATCAGATGCGATCCGGAGATGGTTAATGGTTAATATTAAAACCTTCAATTAAATCATTAAACTATTTCCGCCCCCATGACACGGAAAATAATTATAATAATAAAGAAATCGTCATATTGACAATTGGCATGCCTGTCTTTGTCATGTGAATAATTCTAAAACAGCGTTTTTCTTTGCTTCATGATTATCACGACATAAATGATTCAAAAGGCCACGCACCCATGCATATCAGTAGATGTATAGACTGCCGATATTAGGTTCAGATACAGGGGGATATACATTATAGTTCAAAATCACTTTCCGCCATCTTATCAAACAGCCGAGTATAACAATATGACTTTATCGTCTTACATTTGATATTTCCAAATCTATTTTTATCAGGAATTACCAGCAGTAAACGCATCATGCATCCTAAAGGCTCGCAACCCTATAGGTTTAATGCGCGGAGTGGAAGGTAAAATAGCGATAAGCGCCAGATCAAGACTTTGCACATGTTGAGCAAACTGTCATTTGTTGAAAACGAAATGGCTAAAGAAAACAAGGGAACTGCGACAAATAGGCAGGACACTCTTAAAGAAATAACTGACATCGCCGTGGGTGGATGAAAAACGTATGTTCAGCGAAGCAAATATATGACTCTAAAGGGCGAGTGAACTGTGTGGTGTGTGGCTGTGTGTTATAAATACATGGTCTTAAAATATACGTTTTCAGATATCTACTAACACTATAGAGAATAAATTGACCTATAATTGTTTTCAGAGGAAAAAGAATGGCTTTGCTACTTGGTAGCATAATAATTGCGTAATGAGAGAAGTTAATTAGCATGTTATCATTCAAGTGGGTCTATATTACTAGACTACACTAGCGTTATTGGTCACGAAACTGGCCAGGTATGAGTAGTTGGGGACTCGATGGCGCTATTGGTTCGTATCTGCCTTAAATAACCCAACCTGCATGATTCCTCTGTAAAGGAGAGTTTTTGCATTTACTGCGGAACCGCTTTCTGCAACCATGTCCATGCTGCAACTCACCAATTCTTTTGAAAATGCAAGTCATATCACATTGGAGAGCTGAGAGGCTTTTGGCGAAAGTTGGTGGACCAGGAGAGCAGAGTAGTCTCTTGACTCTGGACAACGACATACTGTAATTGCAATTGTACGTCCGGTGCAAATCTTTGGATGATCTTTCTCCAGAGTCAAGAGACTACTCTGCTGTCCTGGGGAGCGTTTCATCAATATTTTCATCCTACAAGTTGTAAGGTCTGACATCTTTCCTTGATTCTGATTGGCTGAGAGGCCAATGTTCCTATGGTAAACTGGTACTTGTCGGATAAAATGTCTGACAAGTCCTTTCATGAAACGCCCCCTGAAGCCTGTTGCATAAAAATTTTTACCTGAGAAAACTCTGGTAAAAACTGAAAACTAAGGTTATTCTGATTTCCGCCATTGACTTTAGCACAGGCCAAAAACTCCGGTAAAAACAACCTGAGTTTTCTCAGGTAAAAAGTTTTATGCAACAAGCGCCAGGTCCACAAACTTTCGACAAAAGCCTCTCAGCTGCCCAATGTCATTTGACTCGCATTTTCAAAGGAATTTATACGTTGCAGAGAGTGACTCCATAGTACATGCGAAAACTCTCTATTGTCACACCCTGAACAGTTGAAACCAGCGTTTGCTGACGTACGTATGACAAGATATTTACTCACTTCAAGCAATTTCTTGTTATCTCAATAATCAAGAATTGCCGATTGTTAAAATTACAGCATGATTCTTACGTTATATGATAATGAATTTGATTTCTTTACATTTTGTATTGTTAACAAGAAGTAAATGTTTATACCTAGTAAGGACTACTTGAAACAAAGCATTATGATTATTACATTTTTTATACTGTAAATGCGTCAGCAGCTTACGCTGGCTTGACGCATCCGGATGTGAGGTGTGGCAGTCCCGTAGGGGGAAACGATGATATCAGATTTCCAAAGTTTTTTTTTTAAGGTTTAGTGGGCCGGGTTGAGCTTAATTGAGAAATTACATTTGAAATTCAACCGGTGGGTTAGATGGCGATCGACAGTTATATTGTTAAAGTTATATCAAGAAAACTATTTCAGGTATGATAGGACAAAGGATGTATTAATCGATAGGCCCTTTTGGCTATGAAAATCTCAATTCAAGGAGGAAATAGAAAATAATGTTGAGGAATACGCAATCATTTTGTGTCATTATGATGTGAATTCGTGGGTATATTCGTTTTGAGTGGCTCACATTTACACATTAGTCCATGTCTAGGAAGATAGATTAATAATATCATTCTGTTAGATCCATCAACATTAAAATAAAATATCAACTCTCTATCGTTCAGAATGCATGAAATGAAGCGTAGAGATTTCGTAACACACTAATAATGATTACACTGTATATCATGTCGTTGGTTTACTGATTGGCATTGAAAGAAACGTACGTTTATTTACTAATTGAACGTAAGTCCTAAAACCATGCGTAAGTTTATGATTAAATGCAAATTTCCTGCAACGCCCAATCACACTTTAGTTTGGACTTACGCATTACTTCCATTATAGCGTAAGTTTATTGCAGTGCCTCACAAGAGCTTCTACGCTCAGACCTATTATAATGTTTTTTTTTTCATTTCGATTGTGACAAGGAAAAAAAACCTACACTTCCATTTGCCCTGTCTGATGATATCCTCTCGTACCGAAGAAATAACACAATTATTGCTTATCAAATTACTACTTGGTACATTCGCTGGTGAAACATGGAACTCTAACCTAGCCAATAATGTTTCTCTCTTTCCGTCTGTGTTTGTTTCCGGAGGAGGAGTGTTCTGCTTTAGCTCAACTTAGTTGCCATAGAGACAATTATACTGTTTCTTCTAAAGATGATGACACAATATTGATGTTTGCGGAGCGTGTTTCTCACGCGTATATAGGAATGTCTCATTTTATGAGCAGCATATTCCGTATCATTTACTTTCTTGTGTTACCACAGCTCGGCGCCACGACTGAGTACTCATATTCACTTTTTTCTAAAACAAAGTTCGCATAAAATCATATTAATCCAACTGCCGAAACCTTGTTCCGTATTTTTTTTACCATTAAGCATGTACAAAACTTGTCTTTTGTGTCAGCCATTATCATGATAAAACGTAAGATTATATTTTTAATTTCCATTTGTAAGTCTTGCTTTCTTTGAAAACGTATTTTCTTGTGGACTTTGAATAAGAAAGTTATTTCCGAAAACAAGACTAATCTTTGAAAACGTTATTTCTTGTGGACTTTGTGAAAAAGAAAGTTATTTTCGAAAATTAACCAATTATAATTAAGTTGAATAAAAGACGCTCATGGTGTCGGGAAACATTGCTATTTTTTGTTGTTTTCAACTTATCTACGTTAATAAAAAACACAAATGACTACGACTACATTAAGCAAAAACCTGTTTTTCAGTATGTCGTGACTAACAAAATGAATTATTTCTTTGCATAATACATGCTTTTTCTATCCAAGGCCGTTACGCGCAACTCATTTTGCATGATTGTACAAAAAGAATGGAAAGAGCTGCCTTGCTGTTCTCATAAATAATTTAATGAAAACATATTATTTCCGCCCTTACCTTGTAATTGCCTCAAACCAGTTATGAATAAACGATCGGCATGATCTATTTTTTGAAATGTAAACGAAATTCAATATTCAGGGATTTAAAGATCTTAAATGTGATACATACTTCTTGAATATTATTGAATGCTGAATAAGTTTTAATCAATTTTCATAACTCAGAATGAGAAACCTCATTTGAATGACGCTTCCATGTGACCGGGCTTTCACATATTCCCTTGCTTTCTACAGTAGATATGAAATAAGGCGTCGTTAAAAACACGATGGAAAGGAAAGGAGACGGCAGATTCAGAGTGAAAGCTATCTGCGCATGCTCAATATTAAGATATGTATGACTGAGCATGCGCGGTTCAATTTTGATCTGAGTCTTCGACACTCGCTGCCTTTCGTTGAGTCTTAAAGTTTCTTAATCTTGAGGACATACTGGTCAACAGTATTTTCTCTTTCAAAGTGTTCAATTACCCTGATGGGAACCATAATACACCCGGATGCATCGTTGCAGAGATTATCATGTTCTATGCCTTGCAGTCTACGTAATACTTTATGCAGACAGTTTCCATAACACTTTTCAATCTGGGCGGGTGACATGCTTTCGCTTACCTAAAGTTTCACCTGCTTTGCCCTGCAGTCTTTACACGCCCCTATTAACGCAAGTCCCTTAGGGGATCATTCCTTGCTGACATTCTTGACAAGGAGAGAAGTCGGAGGATCAGATCCCCTCCGGACGACATCACTTTAATCAGTTTCCGCTCCCCAGCCCCGTATGCCTGATTTCGTTGGTTTCATGGCGATGATACACGTGGATGGGCACAGATTGTTTGTATATCACTTTCAGAGTTTGACCGGCGGGTGCGGCCCAGTCGGATCTCCCTAGTGCACGGAATTCTGGGAGATGGGTAGGCTATGGTGTGTAGGGATATCTATGATAAGAGTAAGTTGAAGAGGCCGGAATGAGAGTGGGGGAAGAGGAAGAGGAAAAATGCAGAGGGAGAGAGAAAGAGAAAGACAGAGAGAGAGAAAGAAAGGGGGAGAAATTTACAAGACAGAAGAGTGAAGAATGTGTTAAAGGGCGGGATGATAAAGAGAGATAAGAATGGGAAGAATACAGAAAGAGAGAGAGAGAAGAGAGGAGGAAGGGAGGGAGGGAGTGGGAGAGAGGGGAAAAGGAGGAGATCTGGAGTTGAGACGGTTGGGAGGGGGTAACAAATGAGGATAGGGTATCTAACATAATTCATTACTCATAATTGTTCATTACATTCGCTTTCCAACGCTTGGTATAATTTTCTATAGAATTAAAAAACTTAACGATGTGTTAAGTTTTGTCAGGATGCAGAAGCATCTGCACGAGCCTAACTACTTTAATTACCCCACGAACAGAAACCATAGGAACCAATGCCAAAATCACCTTGGTAACTAAAAATCTCGGACTTCAATTAAATCTGTACTGTCATTTGACATTTAAGCCAATATCAAGATGAGATACGGCAAGTAATACCGTTCGGGTTTTTAAAATTTCTTCAAGTAAATGAAGGAAATAAGATTTTCAAAAACCGAACACAACCTTGTGCTTTGATTTGTATTTTTAACGTTCTGTTTTTATTCCCTCTAATCTGAAAAAGTTTTAGGAAAATGCTCGGATGTGATCGACTCGCAATAACCACCTTTATTATGTCGTTAATGATATGATGCATGTCTGGTAATACCATGCTCATGATAAACTTATATCTATTATTATAGGGGATGGGGTCGAATCAAAGTGCACATGAGGCGTTTGATGGCAAATATCACTTTTCAATGATAAGCTTAGAAATACGTTAGAAATGAACACACAAAAAAAAGATTTACAAACAATGAGGTCTGCACTAAATTCGACTTTGATAGCTGGATTTTAATTTATCGATGAGAATTAGGAAGGAAGGGCAGAAGAGGGGAAGGGGAGCAGGAATAGTCACTTTTCCTCCTTTTCACCATTCTCTCAAATTTCACAGCGCTTTATCTGCTTTGGTGCATGTTACATTGCGTAAAAGAAATCAAATACTCAATGACAGAGATTGCTTTCCCTGTTTTGGTGTTGTAAAAATTTCAATCTCAAGATCAAATTGGTATGAATACAAGTCTTGCTTGCATAATTCAGTGGAGGAAACATTACACCATGCACCATAATGCATATCTGGCGACCGTTCAGTTTGTCACCTTATTCCTCTCTAGCGATACGTAATAGTCAAATGTTGTCAAAGATCTGCAGAAATTTCTACACATTATTCTAAGAAATCTTTAACAGCTGATTCAAAAATGCGTATGTCTCAGTAAGACTATCTATTTTGCAGAGCCCCGTCCGCTTCTCTTTATCAGAACTGCGCAAGAAAATCAAAGTTTGAGAACGTTGAACTTGTTTTCCATCCTCCCGCACAGTGGCGCGTAAAATGCAATTGACCAATAATCGTCACTCACACGTTGGCGATCGCCGGTCGAGTATTCGAACATTCACGTCCACGCAGGGTTTTAAAAGCAGTGCGTCACCTGACACCTTCTCGCACCACGGCGCGCGAAATGCAATTGGTCAATTTCTCGTCTTCCCGACACATTTACGAATATTCACGGATGGTATGCCGTCAGAGCATGAACGCATCGTTTTCTGTCGCGATAATGGTAGGTATTTTATAGAGAAGATATGAGATCGGAGAAGTTCAGGAGAAAGTTGTCTCGAATCTAAAAAAAGAAACTTCAATGGAGTGGAGGAAATTGAGGAATAACCTTATTGACAGGTGAATATCGTGGCTAATCTGTCATAAAATGGAGAAGTAGACGACTTGTCATTTTCTTAGCTGAAGTTATCCCAACATACATTCCGGCTAAAACCTATATATGTATATCATCAAATACCATTCATTTCTGATAATTGATTCTAATATCTGTTTATGATAATGTACTTTTTACTAATTTGGAAATGATTTTTTATAAAGCTTTCGAGAAGATAAGAAGTATGTTGTAAGAATCAAGTCCGTAAAGAAATAAAAAAAAATATCAGCTTTAAAATAAATTATAACTGTACTAATTCAGAGACTCACTCTGAGAACCACAATGCATATTCCTCTTCGTTGCTGTCATTATTTTTAAACATTTTGTCTGACCTTTATTGCTTATGTACAGTATGTAAATGCAGATGAATGAATGTTATATATTATGTTGAAATTTCGTTTCACATTAAAAAACCACGTGGAGGGTGAGGGGTATACATGTATTTAGTTCTTTCAAACCATCTGTTTTCCCTGGCACTTCCTCGAATGACCCAATGCCCTTTCCTGCAAAAGATATAAAGGTGGATATACCCACCAGAACAATCTAGGACTATGAAGACTATTGGGGAGTGTACTATTTTCAACTGGCATTAAGGAATCCTCCTCTGATTTTCCCTTCAATACGATCAGGCCCTCGAGATCTTGTCACGCTCCGTCATGTAATACATGTGTTGCCATAATTAGGTTACAAAACTGCCCTCCGGATAAACACACATTGATATTTCCATAACTTGCTCCACCTGCAGAAGTCGCATGGTACGCAGTACGAAAATGATGATAACTCTTTCTCATTACCCTGCTGGAAAGGAAACAGTGTCCCACAGTGTGTCATGTAGAATGGAACACATTGGGTCACACAGTATGGGACACAATGTGTCACACAGTATGGAACAGTGTGTCACAGAGTATCGGACACAGTGTGTCACACAGTATGGGACATAGTGTGACACACAGTACGGAACATAGTGTATCACACAGTATGGAACAGTGTGTTACACAGTATGGAACATAGTGTGTCAAAAAGTATGAAACACAGTTTGTCACACAGTATTGAATACAGTGCCTCATACAGTATGGGGCATAGTGTGTCACACAGCATGTATGGGACACAGTGTGTCACACAGTATGAGACATGGTACGTCACACAGTATGGGACACGCTGTGTCGCACAGTATGGGACACAGTGTGTCACACATTCTGGAACGCAGCGTGTCACATAACATTGAACACAGTGTGTCACACAGTATGAAGCACAGTGTGTCACACAGTATGGAACACAGTGCGTCACCCAGTATGGAACACAGTGTGTCACACATTATGGAACACAGTGTGTCACCCAGTATGGAACACAGTGTGTCACACATTATGGAACACAGTGTGTCACACAGTATCGGACACTGTGTCAGACAGTATGGGACATAGTGTGTCACACAGTATGGGACACAGTGTGGAATACAACTTGAAATCTCCTCCACGCTATTCTATTTCAGCATTCAAATAGTGTGAATTACATTTTCACTTAGTACACTACTAGCTTATGAACACACTGTGAACATTGATACTGCAGAGGTATCCATAGTGTGGAATTACCCTCACACTGTTCAATTTAAGAATTTTAACAAAATGAATTACGTCTTCACAAAGTCCCCTATGTGAACATACGGTGACATTGTGCTCTATCCAGTACGAAAGGAAAGATAAATTTGTATCGAAATATTTTATTTTCATTTCCATTTGTATATTTTATATTTCTTCTTCTTTTTCTTTCTCTTCTTCATTTTTTTTTCTTTTCTTAAATGATTGAATAAAATGAATTAACAAAATTAATATTGTTATTGTTCATTGGTTTTTTATTCATTATCTTTATACACAACTGATTTCTTAAATTTATACTTTTTAATCACACAAATATAGTTCTGCATTTTCAATCCTTTCTTAAATATAAATCTTACAAACGTCAGAATATTACGATGCTACATGATATACGTGTACATTATTCTTTAAATTCAAAATGAGTGTCCCTGAAAGTTATCAGATGTGCCCTTTGCCGATCATCAGTCGATTTTGACATTCCAGATAGAACTTCAATGTCAGTGCACCATCGCTTTAGATGCAAATTAACTTGTTTAAAAATCACAACCATCAATTACCTTTCAGATAGATATCAAGAGCCTCCCACCTTTTTGCTATTACGAGTATTAAAGAAAGGTCAATATCCACAAGGCTGTGACGTCACTAACTTGTGTCACTGGACGGATGTAACATATAGAAACGAGAATACGTAATGAGGATGTTATAACAAACATTTTCATCATTTTTGCTGAATATCTCATGTCTTCTGTCAGTAACATCCATTTGCAACAGATTTGTGGAAATCATGTTATGAAACGTTCTTTTTTCGAACGACATGAATATATATATATATAAAAGATCTGAAAAAGAGTAAGTATCCGAAAAAAAAACTTGTTACAATTTTCACAATCATGGTAATGAAGATGTGATTGGTTTTTGATGGATTTTAAGAGTGCACTTTATACATATATATTTAGAATGGAAATATTACTAGATAGCTCTTTAGAACTGCAATACACTCTGAGACAAGAAAATAGTCACATCTGACTAGGGTAATGGCTACAATCAGATGACCTTTAAATGTAGTCATTTTTAGAGTGTACAGTACCGTAGAAGAGAGGTTCCATGACATTTGCTCCGGCGACAATTGCTCCGCTGTAAATTCCACACACTAAAGGAATGACCAACTTCAACCCTGGATTTAACACTATACCCTATCCCAAACCTAACATGAAACCTATGGCAACTCTAACCCAAATCCTACATCTTAGATGAAATAAAGCCCGGAGCAATTGTCGCCGGAGTAAATGTCATTTCCACCTGAATAATGTTTACATGAAACCAAGAACAGTGCATTACTACTGGTAAAAGAGACCACTACGCACTGTGCCCTAATCCATTACCAACATCTCTTCAAATTAACCCCGTATGCATGTTTAATAAACATATTCAGCCAATCAAAACACTGGATTTCATAGTTTACGCTGTGAAAAGTGAAGAAAATAATCACATTTTGACTGAGAAAAAAAATCGGAGACATGTTGTTATATGAACATCTTTTCTTTCCTCAGCTTCGCTTTGGCAAAATTGCTATACATCCAATCGGCTCGGAAATTAAATCATGTCCCACCATTATGGAAACTATTTGCTTATTTGACATGTTAAAAGCGCTAAGAAAGCACGATAAATCGCTTTTTAAATGCTGCTTTCATTGGCATTTAAAGAGATAACAGTATGTTTATAATGCTCATTATGGATAACCGTAAAGTATATATATAAATGTTAATTCTTAAATCTCATTGGTTTTGTCCAGGGTAGTCGCTGAATACAATATAACATGTTCGAAGCGCAGCAGGATTACACTCACACAGTGGATACATTTTTTACCACTTAAAATTAATTGTATTTTCTCTCCCTGTGATGTTTGCAGTAATAATGTTCAAAGTTAATTGCACACACGGTCACACACACACACGCACACACACACACCCTCATATTATATGAATATAAATTAAATACCCGTACAGTGCATGGAAATGTAAATCCATGGATCTTAATTATTTCGTCATTCATGGTCGTTATGGTTTACGGAGTGTGAGAAATTATATATGTTACAACAGATTTCGCAACTCTAATATACAGGTGTGAAAAAAATGGAGAGAGGGAATAATCGTAGGCTCAATTTCTTTAACAATATAAAATAAAGAGAGAGAGAGAGAGAGGGGGGGGGGAGAGATTTACATACGAGATATACCATTCTTCTATATTGGAGGTGAACCTCGTGCAAAATCATTATCATGAGCAATGAGAAATTTATTCATCAACATTCCCATTTTGCAATACGACTTTATAACAATAGATGGTACAAGGCTGTCGGATCCTAGATTCCATTCAGCTTTCAAGAAACGACAATGCGATGTTAATATTACACATCCTGAAATCATCTAGTCATCGATCGCTGTTAATTTGATATATTTTTCTCCTGATGGGAATATTACATTACACAAACTAAAATACGCTCGTCAGCCTTTTGCATAGATACAAGGTCGTTTTGAGTTTTTAGAAATAAGTCATTAGTGTTGTCCTTCAAATATTGGAGCGAGGATAGTATGGAAATATAATCGTAAGGTAAAGGTAATCAAGGAAATGCACCCATTTACCAACCTTACAAAGGGTATAGCCTATGCTATAATTTAGAATTCATGATATTCCTCCTCTCCAAACAATGAAAATGATGTCTTTAATGATTCTATCTATTCGTTATTTGTGTAATATTTGCTAAGGAGTTAATAATTATGAAACCACTGTGAGTTGATGGCGAGGTATGATAAGCAATAGAGATCTGTTATAACTTCAAGACACTGGCAGTATTGACAATATAGGTATAAGGTGATACATCATATCAAAAAGTAAAATGTGGGTTTTCAAATTTGCCAAAAAGCTTAAACAAAGAAACAAATAATTTTCATAGGGATACGTGGGACTTCTGGGTAGCCAATACAATGTTTCGTATTAGGATTTACTCGCAGTTGTAACCGGTTATCAAATATGGATGTAACTGTAACCATAGTAACGATTAATACAGCTAAATGTTATCTTTTGCGTTCTAGATTTTTTGGAGGACAAAACATCAACGAGACTAGAAGGATGAATGTGTTTAATACATTATTATGATCTTAATATCGTCACCGGATTATTTACGTGGCCTATCCTCACCAAGATGAATCTTAAATCGACCTTGAACCTTCTTTAGGGCAAATTTGAACCTTTGAAAATTAGATTTATTTTTGGACTATAGTCTGCCATACGTCCCATCTTAAACATAAATTTAAACATCTTTATCGCTGTATCCTATATTTTAATTGTACTGTTTCTAGTGTTTTGAATAAATAAAGAGCTACGTAGATGAAGTGCGTTTCCCTAGGGCAAACCCAAGGAGTTCATGTTTGCAGACCACTCGGACACGGTGCCCCCACACTTCCTCATCCTCACATACACACCCTCACACACCCTTACGCACACGCGATACACACCCCACACACTCGCTTACACCGTCATACAAACTATGCACATAGCAATGTAATACTTGCCTCAATAAGATTGTGTATTAACAAGCATCTCTCCTATTTCTAACAATACTTAATGAGTCCCTTATGGTTTATCATTGCAAACGAAAAAAAAGTACATACTATTAGAACTTCAGTTGTAATATGCAATTCATCGATAATTGCCAAAGTCAAGAAATGAATGTCCTTATAAACCGAATCGAAATATGTTTGTTGTGTGGATATGATATGGACAGTATCTCGACTTTGTCCGATTTCTTTTTTAATCATGGCATTTAAAATTAAACATAATCCATTGATTAAATCTATAACATATACATGATATAATTTCATTTACCCAAGAATGTCACTTAGACCCAACCGTTTCGGGCATTTAATAGGATGAATACATGGCGAAGTCGACCATAATGGCAATCAACTGTCTCCACTGACGAATTGTGAAGGCCGGGTTATAATAGGATCTCTATTGAAAAACCTCCCGAATTGATGGGGTAGTTTTCCCGACTTCAATTAAGGGCGGCCTATATTTCATTTCGGGGGAAGTCCTCTTCTTGCCTACATGAATTCAATAAAAATCCATTGGAATAAGATATGAGGTCACGTCTTCGTGTGACACATTACATCATTACATCTCGGGTATTGTGTACTTATATTGGTAAGTCAGGTTCTCTATACACCAAATATGTGTCCAAGGATAGGGGAGTGATTGAAAAAGGG
Organism: Lytechinus variegatus; assembly: GCF_018143015.1. NCBI lineage: Eukaryota > Metazoa > Echinodermata > Echinoidea > Temnopleuroida > Toxopneustidae > Lytechinus > Lytechinus variegatus. The sequence continues at coordinate 35,582,261 of NC_054741.1, forward strand.
TAACCTACTTTATAAATAATAATATAGGATTTGTATAGCGCACGTATCCACCTTGCTAGGTGCTCAAGGCGCTCTTATATTACCCCGGCTGAGCTAGTCTACCGATTCTGGTGCGCACAGCTTTTTGAGGAATTACTTCCTGCCGGTACCCATTTACCTCACCTGGGTCGAGTGCAGCACAGTGTGGATAAATTTCTTGCTGAAGGAAAACACGCCATGGCTAGGATTCGAACTCACGACCCTCTGTTTGAAAGGCGAGAGCCAGAACCACGGCGCCCCCATGAGAGCCTGAGGTTGTTCGGACGAGTTGCCCCAAGCAATATTTGTAACATTGATTCATTATATCTGGATATGAACATATTACACATTTTAGAGGGGCGGGGCTAGTAGTCAGTGATTATTATTACAGGAGATATATCGGAAGGCACAATTATTGGTTGCTATAAAATTAACATGTCAACAAAACACGAGAACCATCTTTCCTTAGAGAGTATACGCAAGGATGACATTGGGATATCGTTTTGTAAAGGTCAAATCAGGTTATTCATACCGTTTAAGGAAAACACAGAATGATAGTACACTCACATTAATATCAAGCCTTAATAAGATACGTCCTTGTAAAGGAAAGCGGGAGATGGGAAATTGACTTTGATCGGGAGCAGGAAAGTCACGCGTGATTAAGAAGAGTGAGAGGGATATAATTGAATGAGGATCAAAGAGTGGATGTGAGAAGAGAGACAGAAAGAGAGATACAAAAGAAGAGAAAAGACAGAAGTTGAGAGGGAGAGAGAGAGAGAGAGAGGGGGAGGGAGAGAGAAAGAGAGTGAAAGTGGGAACGAGCGCGGACAGTTAAAAAAATATCAATTATTTTACCTAACAGGATATTCTATGTTTATAAATTAGCCTGCCAAAAAGGGTTGACAGTTTCAAGGAACGCTACAAGTAAAACCATAAATATTGGAACCTCCCATCGTTGTATTTTATTTGTACGCATTTTTAAATATCAATTTATTGTAAGCTGACTTGGCAATGTGTTAAGATTTGTCACGACTGGGGGTGCGGGGTAGATGACTCTCTCTAGTTAGTAGCTGTACACTAGAAAAAATGAAGTGCTAATTTAGAACTCACAGCGCTTGTATAGTGACTGCACTACGAGTGCTGATTTTCTAGTTCAAATTTAAACTAGACAATCAGCACTCGTAGTGCAGTCACTATACAAGCACCGTAAGTGCTAAATTTGCACTTCATTTTTTTTACAGTGTATAACATCAAATTTTTCGAGAGGAGGAGGGGGTATATCACTTTTGTCTTACCGCCAATGATTTAATGAGCATTTCAAACATCATTACCCTCACACCTCAGTTCGCTCTCTTCTAACATCTCCCCTACCCCCTGTTGTCTCAGCTTATCATTGGTACTTTGATGGTTGGGTCCCTCGGAGAGGACCTTACGCCTCCGATCCTCTGGCTGCCTGTTTGCACGTTACATGCTTGATTAATAGCAATCAGGTAAAATATAACACCCCTCCCCATCTTCAAATGGTATATACCTTTATTAAGCTCATACAAGTCATGGACATGTGTAGGTGTGATGTCGCTCAAGTAACGGTGATTGCCGCATGAATAATGTACATTTTAATTAATTATTGTTCTCTAACATTGCTGTATGCACAACAGTGGCGGTGGAGGAAAGGGGGGGGGGGGTGTTTGCCTTATTTTAATTGCACTATAGTGAAGTGCAATAGAAAGTGATACGTCACATCAAAAATATCCCAACTGTAAAACATATTGGGTAAAAGTTTTACCAGCACGAGGGAAATTATGTGTCCAACCAATTTTGGGCAGTATTTTACCCAATGCGGGAAGCATATTGTCCAGTAAGGTTAAAAAAATAAGCAGCAATTACTTTAGAAAGGGCAAAATTTTCATCACACTGGATAAATAAAAATGCCCAAAAGAAATGCCCAATGTAGGTTGGACACATAATTACCCTCATGGAACACTTTTACCCAATATTTTTTTTAGAAAGGATTTGATTTGACAATCGATATGAATCTCATTCACTCCTCTCTGTATTGCGCTAAAGACATTGTGACGAGCAATCGAAAAGGGATAATCTAAATTGAAAATATCGAATTTGCATAATTTTCTCCTTACGAAAAAATGAGAACAGTGCCATGATCCCCAAAACCTAATTTTGTTAATGCGGCCGCAGAATATAGGCTTATGTATTTTACATGTTACAAGACCATGACTTTAAGAGGATTTCAATTGTTACTACATGATATTCGTTGTAAACAAATTAGACATACCTTACTGTACAATGTGCTAGAAATGCACACTAGACCCGCTAAAGTAGTCATTTTATAGATTAACGTTATTACTATATTTAAAATTAAGATCAATGCACGTTTCGTCAGTTAACAGATTGTCAATAAAGTAATTCCACTTTGTTCTCCAACATAATAAAACGTAAAGCAGTGTAAAAAATCTGACAAATATGTAAATCCAAGTTTCTTCTTATACGTAAGTAAACCTAGGGCACATGAAGACTCTTTAGTTCACCGATATACCGCCTGCAACATGTGCACGTCATTATTAACAGTATACATTTGGGTAGCTCTCTTTTGTTGGCGCCAAAATAGCATTCGCACAAGCTGTTTTTTGATGGCATGTAATCTAATTTGTTCTTGTTTACCTTATTTTCATGTTAAGTCTGACAATTCTCAGCAAAGGATACGATCCAAACCCATGCGTAGCACCAACTGTTTGGGACACGAAGTTGGTATATCGAATAATAACAACAGTCCGGCGAGTATGATAAATCATCATGCGATTCATACTATTCGGGTTCCAAATATAGGCTCTACCATGTCTACTGCGGGAGTGATGGCAGATAATTGACATCGTCAATGATGCTTTCGCATTTTTATTACTTCTTTTAAAGAAAGAACTTTTGAAGTAATGTATTTTTGCTTTAACTTAATTACTGAGGTAAACATAGCTTTGCATGAGACTTTATTATCTAAGATAGTTGAGTTAGAATTAACCCAATATTTATCAAAAAAGGAAACATATATGCTTCATTGCTGGGTAAAAATATTAGGTAGACAACATTTTTCTGGAGTAAGGTTTCATGCACTATGTTGTGTAAGCCTTATACACGATTTCGTGTTACTTCGCTCAATATACTTGCACTTATATCATGAATATTGAGTAAAGACATTTAATAAAAGTGTAATTAATCTATTCATCCCATCGCTTTATATTATTGTAAGGAATATATTATGCTGAAGATTGTCTTTGATTTTCATGCAACCCTTAACCAGTTTAATTGGTATGTTTTATGTATGTCGTTACTAGGAACACCTTTGTTAAAACTTTTATTCAAAATATGTATGACAGCATGCAGGTATGACAGAAGCTTAAGTATTAGTTATATATAAATATCAAAACAACAAGAGTTGACATTGCGCAATTCGATGTATTGATTTATTTGATGCGTTTCTTGAAGAATGCGATATTTCAAGCAACAAAAAAAAAACACCGGTTGTTGATGTTTTTTTTACCTTTTAAAGGGCACTTCTAGCAATAATCAGGGAAAAGGGATTTAATTTCACAAATATCGCTGATGAAAAACCCCTCTGATCATTGTATTCTTGGTATTCTTTTCCTTTTTTAAAAAAGAGAATATCCTTAAAAACAGACATTCAATTTTCGAGAAATGCGATATCTTATTTTCTTACCTCCGCGAGTTTCTTTTTTCGAATATGCGAGTATACTAAGAGGATCGTAGAGAAAATTGATACATATTTACGAGGTTTCAATCACATTAGCCAGTCAAGGATATTCTTCTTATTCCGAAATTATTTTTTGCTTCCATTAAATGAAAGTATACCCGTGATGCATATCTTTATCTAAGAAAAAAATGTAATGGCGATATACAGAGATGGATGAGGACGCATCATGATTATTAGAGAGAGGGGGGGGGGTGAAAATATAAGGAAGCAAATGGGATAAAGAGAGAGAGAGAGAGAGAGAGAGAGAGGGGGGGGGGGAGGGGGGGATTGGGATAGATAGAGATTTGTGATATATTATAAAAATACTACTTGACTAAATATCACTCGGTTTCCTAATCACAGCACGGGTATAGGTCTTGATGAATTAAGTTACATGTAGTTTAAGATATAATTTGTTAAAAAGAAAGATAGAAATTGGGTGAAAGAAAGAAAGAGACGGAGGGAGAGGGAGAGAGAGAGAGAGAAAGGGAGGAAGTGGGAAAGCTAAAATACTAGGGGTGACATTTCAACAGATTTGATGGAAGCGTAGTGGTAGATGTATTTCGACCTCGAAGCATCCTTCATACCTGTAAGCATGAGATCATCTCACGTTCGCTAGGTCTTTAAAAGAAACCCATCCTTCACATCCTTCATGCCCTTGTCAGTTGAGCTTTTGGGCAGTCACACCATTCAATGAAACCGGCTCCAAACCGAGAGATGATTATGCCTTTCGAAATAACGTAATAGATCTGAGGCCCGTAACACAAAGGTTAGCGATTTATCGATAAATCTAATTGGTTCCCAATCTGTCTACTGAGCGAAATGCGCATGCAACGACGGTCATGATAGGCTATTTCGTTTATCGATTAGTCGCTAACCTGACCGTTTTCTTTAATATCAGTATGCCACATTCCCAAAACCATGTTGTTTAGTACAAACAAATCCCAATGGATTAAAAAACATCGCTCAGTTAATTGGAGTTCACAATCAACATGATAAAATGGAATCAGCTAGCATCTCAATCACTCCTAATTTTATCTGTTATTAGAAAATATATATCAAGTAATGATCGACGATTTCGGTGCTTGGTGGAATAAGAAAAACAAAAATATAAAAAGATTATAAATCTGATGAAAAAAAGTGGAGAGTGGAAAAATTCAGCGCTTTCTCGCGGCGTCAGAAAGATGGAAAGGGTGCAGTGTAAGGGCATACTTTGAGATTTATTCCATGTTTGTCCTAGAAACGCCTCTGGTTTCAGACACAGTCACGAACGCAAAGGGATTGAGAAGAATAGCGTCAGAGACAAACAGAAACAAGTGGGGCGCCTCTGCAGTCTCGCTTGCATTACGCGAGTCACTATAGCAGCTGTGTTGACTTTGAAAAGGAATATGAAATAATTATTACGAGAAAATAAGATTAAAAATGATAAATAAATACTACGTCCAAGACTTGTGCAAGATTATCAGTGATAGTTGATTATTTCTCTGTCCACATTTCATGAACTATATCCATGAATCAGTTTCCCCCAACATAGAAAAAGTTAATTTACCTTTGACCTTGGTCATGTGACCTGAAACTCGCACGGGATGTTCAGTGATACTTGATTACTCGTGTGTTCAAGTGCTATGAACTAGAGTTCATAAACTTTCAAGGTTATGATGGCAATTCAACAAATACCCCAAACATGGCCAAAGTTCATTGACCCTAAATGACTTTTGATCTTGGTCATGACCTGAAACTCGGGCAGGATGTTCAGATCAGTAATACTTTATTATACTTATGTCTAAGTTTCATGAACTAGGTTTATATACTTTTGAGGTGATGATGACATTTCAAAAACTTAACCTTAAGCTTAATATTTCAATGTTGACGCTGCGCGCCGCCATCGTAAAAGTGGCGCCGATATGCAGGCGAAATGTTACCAGAACAGAGATTCGTATTGACAAATATAGTGATATAAATCGCGATATTTGACAGTTTAGGAAGAACCAGATATGTGCTTCAACCATTTTTAACCTGAAGCGTGTCACACATCTGTGACCAGTAATAGGTTCGGGACAGGTGTCCAAAGCCGAAACATGTCTGAAACCGTTGACATTGTTGAGCCTCGTGACAAGCGTAGAAGGATTGAAATGGGTGTTGATGGGGACGACGGGAAGGGTTGGGATGAGTTACCATGGTTTTACAAAAAATGTACAAACTACGATGATTACATTGATGTTCAATTTTTGTTAAAACATGCATGTCATTTTGTAATGCTTGTAATATTTCGCCACCAAATTTGACTTGGGTGCTGACCAGCATATACAAATATCCGGCTGTTTATATATTTTTCATTAATTTAAACATAGAATAATAGAGGTCACCATTTTTTTAAGAGACATGTCTGAAGCTATAGAGCAATTTCTTTTCGGGTTCTTAGATCCCGATCTAAGTTAATTCTCAGTTAGATATTCGAGAGGACTCACCATGCGAACAGATTACGTAATAATACCTGAAAATTAATGATCGGTTTAAAATCAGTTGATGATCTAATCACACGAAAATGTAATTAAAGTTGAAATAAGATAATTTGATTTCGGTAACGTTTATTTGGTTAACATATAATCTCTCTCATATTGTCATGGGGCTCCCGTAACACAAAGCTTGGTAATTGATCGCAAGACCGATTTCTGCGATTGATGGCATTGATGAGTATGTATCATTAATCCTAAAAATCTGCCTCATAATCAATCGCTGAGGTTTATGTAATGTGGCTCTGGTTTTAAAATTAAGCTTGATTCAGAACAAAGAAAATCCGATTTAGATTCAACTACCTTTTGATCAGATAAACTTTATATCTCCTTTAATCTTACTCTCTCTATATGTAAGCTTGGTACAGTTGTTATGCTTCCTTTTATTCATCCGCTCAGCTTCAACTCTCTGCTTTTCATCCTGTCTCTCAGCGGCATTCATTTTCCTATAACCAGTATCGTTCTCGTGAATCAGTAAGAGTCTAAATATCAAAAATACTATTTCATTTTCAATTTCGTCCTGTCTCTTGTCACTGTCGTTTCCCCTTTCCCACACCACACTCCCTGTTAATGTTTGGTCTCTCTTCCGCCCCTTACATAATACCAATATCGATCTCGTGAATCAGTATGAGTATAAATATCGAAATACTATTTCATTTTCATTTTTTTATACCTCACTCCATATTATTAGACGAATTTAAAATACCTACAACGCGCCCTTGTTGCACAAAGATTACAAACAATTACATGAAAAAAATCAACCCCTCCCGACCCCCCCAAAAAAAACCCCGAAAAAACAGTGATGACTAGGTATTCAACCAACAAGAAGCGCACATTTTATATAACTTGTGTTTGATTTGGTGCTTATGTACTTGACTATATGAACAGACCCCTGGTCATGAACTTTCATCTAAAAAAACATGGAAATCATAATAAGTTAGCTTTTGCCATGAATACGTAAAACTAGATCTTTCTTGGAAAATGAGCTCTTGATCGAAAAACGTTTCTGCCATTAACCTTAATTGGAGGAGTCGCTTATATTTCTAAATAGATTTTTTTCTCCAAACATTGACAGAATTTTCGACAAATGAACGATGCAATTATGAACCTTTCTCCATCTTCTTCCAACATTCCTACTTCGATATACAATAGACCTTTTGAGGCTACCATGGCTACGATATTCAAATTCAATGATGTGTTTTACAGGGGGAAATTATAACGAAGAATTTATCGAGTCTGCATACATTATTACTATGCCACACGAGCATAACTAGTTTTAAGTTTCATTCTTAAGTATAATGTTTTATAAATTGGTCTTTTCTCTCAAAATGTCAAGTTTAACTTTTTCAGATATTCTTTTTTGCAACACATTGTCTTGCATTCCATTAATTTACATTCACATGTTCATCTCCTGTTTTGAAGCACGGCGCGGCGGTTGAATATGGTCTAATCGTTATTATATTCAAATACACTGCAAAGCCGCCGCTATTAATTTAACACCAGCTCGCTTTCTATATCGGAAAACACCAGAGAAGTTTTGCAAAAACACCTGTTTAGAATCGGACCAATATTGTTCTTACATTAATTAGTATTGCTTTAATGCCTATCTGGTGTCAGCCTAAAGCCAAACCAGTGTTGTTTCAACACTTCTTTGTCATGTTTATCGTGTTTTCAGATATAAATAGCAGTCTAGTGTTAAATTAGCGCCGGGCATTTGCACTGTAGAATGATCTGCGTAAAACAAATATCAGCCTCTGAAAACATACAGTCAATAAAATAAGAAATGCATTTTTTTTCAAAACAGTAAAACAAAACATCTTGAAACGTTGAAGAACATAAAAGAGCACGGAAAAAAAGTGTCGGGCTGAAACTTTGAAAAAAAAATGTGAAGGGCTTAAGTATAATTCACCTTGCAGACACTAGTCGGATAGATTTAGATTGATTGTGCGCGCAATTTGACGACATTTGCTTATCGGCATCGCTCCCCAAAGACCGCCGTGAGCTGCCGGCCTGGAATCATTCCTCTATTATGAACCTGATGAAAGACGACAGACGTCAACAAGGGTCTGACAATACTGCCATACGCGTTTTGCATGAATTATACAAAAGAAATATATCATCGGTAATATTGTTTGTATCATCTTTCTTTTCTTCATTATTCGTCTTATACAAGATGTATCGTTCACGTTTCTGAATCCATCTTTGGCACTTGTCCCCGAATCATTGAACTCTGGTTTTAAGAAGGCTCAAGGGGCATGGAATTTCAGAAGGGTTATTTCTGATTCAACGAGTTGCTGCTTGGGAATATTCTTGGTTGATGTAAAATTCTGATCTTGACAGAAAAGGAATATGTGTTTTTTTTGGCAAAGATAGATTCATTTAAAAGGGCAAAGTTCGTCACAGAAATAAAATGCAGCAATTTCTCTTTCTGTGATTGTCGCTTGAAGACTGGTAGCGTATGAATTTTATTGCACGGCATATCATGAATATGTCCTGACACATTGGCTGTACCTTATAAGACAAGTAACATACAATAGGTTTAGGATTCGAAAGAAGGGGATTTTGTGACGATTCTGTTTTCATTCTCCATCTAAGTGTCAAATAGATGCCCTACTTCTATAAAAAAAAAAGAACTGGGAAACGACTGCACTATAAACCTACCGAATGATCTCCAGGGAGTGGAAAGTGTTTTTAAAACGTTACTGCATGGAATCTCATTTCAAATTGGCTCGTTGACACGTCGTAGATGTAAATACAAAGCACTTGAAACACCACAACCACGTAATGCAAAGTGGCAAGAGAAAAAATGTTAGAAAATACTAAAATGGTCTTTCTTTATAAGTGAGACCAAAATATAAATTGTTCAGTCGTACTCTGACAAAGAATAAGACAACTATGGAAGATTAATAGTGAATCAAATTATTGATTGTGGTTTAGAGTCAGTGGCTGGAAGGAGAATAATTGTAGGGACATTAAACAATTTCATTTATTTTTATTATGATTATGGAGGGCATTGACATCGGAGGTGGGAGAGAGAATCGGGAAGAGAGAAATATGACATTTGTAGTAACGAGTTGTTGGATAGAGTGGGAGTGAAAGAAAGAAAGAGAGAGAGAGAGAGGGGGGGGGGGGGGGGGGAGAGGGAGGGAAAGGGGGAGAAATAATGAGAGAGGAGGGGGATAGGGGAGATATTTAGGTAGGGATAGGGAGAAAGAAAGGAAGAGAAAGGGAGACAAAGAAAAAGAGGATGGTAAGGAGAGAGAATAACGGATAGACAGCGAGACAGACAGAAACATAAACACACACGCTCATACACACGCACAATAATTTACGCGCCCACACACCTACAACCTCATACGCCCTCCAGAATTCGATGGAAATCTAAAGTAGATATTAAAACACCGGAATTGCCTTTAACTATTTATTATAACAGTGTAACTAAAACTTTCAAGCTTTAGGAAACACCTACATTGTGTGAGGGACGAACCTCTCTATGATTTTCAACTTAGGAATGGCGAAACTGTTTCCTCTATATTATGAGAGAGAGAGGGACAGGGCCCTGGGGATTTTTTTTTCACAGGGGATGCTGAAGCAAATTTGCCAAGCAAAAATAAATGTCTTTTTGCTTACATGATTTTTCACTATGGTATGTATGATTGACACTACTACCCTATTTACGGAATTAAAAATATAATAACGCCTTGCATCAACGATAAAAAAGGCGATAAAAATAGATTTTCAAGCTATTAACCATACTATTCGCTGAGAGCAACCATGCAATTACAATTTAAAAGTTGTATAGTTTCATCGCGAGTTTTATTAGGCGTAAATCAATACAAAACTCCTTTTCAGTATTAGGTTAGACGGAGAGGACAATTCAATCAGTACACATTACTTTGTGGACTGCATCAAACATATTTTGTTATTTCTTGCATCCTTCATCCCACACAATCGATGTTAGGCGTCTTGAGACATATCTCTGTCTCGAGACCTGTCTCAAGTCGAGACAGTGGTTGTATATTGTGTCTCATCTAAGACTCGGACGCATGTATTGATCAGGGTCTCGAAGGGACATTTTGTCTTGGAGGCCTAGACACTAAAAGAGATGTTAAACTTTGACGAGTACGCGATCATTTTTTTCTTCAATTTTTAAAATGGAAATACAATAATTAGGTTAACGGGTATAGCATCGTCTAGTAGTCCTGAAATGGACGGTTGGTAATTATTCTCGAAAACAACTTTTTGATCGACGTTTCGACCAGTTTTGCTAGGGTTTTCATTAGATCAGATCTAACAATCAGGTAAGATTACCAACAGTCAGGACGACTCAATGTAATGGTGTTACACCGTGACGGGCTAATCTAACTTTTTACTGCAGTCTGTCATAGTGGGATGTCTCGCGACACGTTTCGGTTCCGGTCTTCGAAACAGGTTTTGTGTCTCGTGTCTCTTGTCTCGGTATTGAACTTGTCTGAAAGTCTCGGACCAAACGGTGGATACAATGTACATTATGAAAAAAATACCGTATTTTTACGATTCATTGATGTATAGGAGTTTAGTAATCCGGTACATCACACGACAATTAAATGACGACCCTATACCAAAACTTACAATTAAATTGGAGAGATATAAATCCAGCTCATCGACCGCCAGAATTCTATTCAGGGAATGCTGTATAGCAAGTTAAATTCCTGGCAGATGACAGGAATCGGTCCATGTAATCAATCGCTGTTATCATCCTCGTAATACATGTTCGCAGGGCGGTAACGCGACTCTCGCTCTTGGAACACTAATTGTGCCAGTGCTAATTTATTTCTCATAAGAAATAATAATGTTTAGGGGTGCGCTATAGCGTTGGATAATAATTAATTTGAGGATTAGGATCGGGGTTGGGGATATTGCTGCAGCCACAAGAATGAAACCGACTCCATACCGATCGATGGCATATCATTGGAATAGGTAGGTCTGGAGACAGTTTTGCCGATGTGACCATGCAGTTGCGTAATAAAAAAAAAGAAATGACTGCACTCCTTGGCGTAGATAGGATTTTTTCTTTCAAAGTCGTCAGCGAGCAAAAGTTTCCTTTTTTCAATCATAATATAATTTTATGATCATATCTCACCCTTCCACCGCTCCTTTCTTAATATTTCTTCTTTTTTGGTGTTAGCCGTGTTTTTATTTGCTGTGTTTTATTGTTATTTTGTAGATTTTTTAAAAAATAATTTGTTTTACTTATTCATTACTAATTCATTCATTTATGTATTCATTTTTATTTTTAGTTTATTTTTATTTCATTTTCATTATTATCATTACTATTATTACTATTATTATAATTCATTATTATTATTATTACTTTTTTTTTAGGGGGAGGGGGGGGGGGGGGCAGAGCCAAAGCCTCCCATCTATACGACTGTGTGACTATGGCATAGTCCATGGTTGAACTTTCTTAACGTGTCTGTTTGTGAATTGTTGCCGAAGCAGACAGGAATACAGTAAGACTTGATAATGGGCGACCTTAAACTGCTAAAGCCGCTACCTCATCTTTATTCCTTCATATCACCCTTGTCACCCGCTGAGACACGGCGCAAAGTCTGCATCCCCAACGGGGGAGGTGATGCTTTGGTATCAACAGTGGATCATGCAAAACGAAATGAATTATTCATGTCAAGACATTGCGGGATAGGGATCAAGTAATATCTTTTAAAATGAATGAATGATGGCGACGCTCGTCAACGACATTTCCGGATGAACAGAAAGATCATGTATAATGGGCTTTTGTCCACTATTTTCGAATCATATCATTCTCCAGGGGATGTGTTATTTCATGGTGCTTTCACTTTACGTTGTGTCAGCGAAAAAAAGTTGTCTATTCCTGCTGTGGTCTGACGTTTTGAATCCAGACAATTCAATTGCATAAGTTTTTTGCCCTTGAGACCAGGTTGCATCTTGTGTGTTTTGAATTTTCTTTTATTTTATATGACAACGGTTTTAATCTTTGAAATAAATAATGATCCTATTGACCAGAAACTAAATACAGAACTTTGAAATATTGTATACCGCAATTCTTGATAGGTCCAAGTAAGCCCTACATGTTTCAAAGTGTTTCCCGACACCCGCCAGTAGGAACCTTCTCTACCATGTCTGCAGACCGACTTTCGGACGTTGTAATCAGTGGGTATTGATTTAAACACATTGGTTCGTGTGGTTGACTTGAATGTTCTTGAGAATGTAATCATATCAGTGTCATTCATGAATGGTTTTGAATGTCATGACAAGGGGGCGGGTGTAAGATGTCCTCTTTAAATTCTACTTTGTCATGATTCTACCACAAGTTAGATAGTCAGCCAATTACTTCATCGCTGGTCAATTTTTGTTCATATTCGTGTTCTCTATCCAGTCTAACATTGGTGTGAAAAACAGTAACAATAATTATTCTGCGCATTATTTCCACACCCTCTCAAAATCTAAAACCTGTTTTTTTATTGGGGGGGGGGGGCGTGGTGGCCAACCGGTTATGTTAGACCCCTAGCTATTTCCAAATTTTCACGCTGTGGCTTCTTTTTGCTTCTTCATCAGATAAAAGTATTTATATAGAATATTTTTTGTCTTCCTTTCCGTTTCCCTTCTTTATTCCCCTTAATCTTCTCCTTCTTGTTGTGGCCTTCAGAATGGCGCCATGGGCAGGTGCCCCATTGCCCTCTCTGAGATATGCCACTGATATGTACTAATCGACTTTGTCATGATATAATTCGTGGTAACGCCGAAGGGAATGTGGATATTTAACACATATATTTGAAACGTTTTGCGCTGCATTGTTTATCGTCTTCGCTTCCCATATTGACAGATCGTTTCTTAAAGCATGTATAGACAATAGGTGTGCTATTGTGATATAAAGATGAAATGAGATGGTTGAAAATAATCGAAGGCTTGTGGCTTTGTGGTACAAAGATGTAGGCCCGTTTGTTTACTTCCGCTGTGCAATGTGGTTGGCCACTAAAGCCGTGGTGTTTTCACTTATTTTGAATTACTAGAACACCACTTACGCAAATGTTTATCACAATTATCTGCATGTCTCCCCCTTTTAGAGTGGATTTATGCCGACATCGTCGCAAACTAAATTTGATTGTCTTTTCATTCGTACTTCACGTTTTTTCTCCCAAAATCTATATGGAAATGAAGAAGCTGGAAAGTGAAACCGTATACAGGGGCGGATCCAGCCTTCGCCAATAGGGGGGGGGGGGCCCGGAATTTTTTTTCAGCCATATTTTCCCCGATCGGCCACTCGAATATGATATTTGCCGGGATTATTGGTTTCTTTAAATGGGTAGTCCTATTAGTCACTTCTTAGCTTTATTCTTATGAATAAACATAAATATATAATACCATAATCCTTATTTATATAATGCGAGCGCGAAGCGCGAGCTTTTTTTTTGGGAATCTTATGTACTTTTTTCTCAAAGTTTTGAACATTCTGCCAATCCTGAAAAAAGATGTGTATGCAAGTGAATAATTATTACGAACGTGAAGCGCGAGCAGAAATGAACTGATGGAAAAGGTACTGTTAAGGGCTTGCTTGCAGTTAGCCATGAAGACGTTACATATTTTGAAAATATCAAATAATGCGAGCGCGAAGCGCGAGCTGAAATTTTTTGACATTTTTACCTAAGAAATGGAAATTCTAAGCAATTGTTGTAACTTAACAGAATGCGTATTTATAACTAAACGATTGGTGCGAGCGCGAAGCGTGAGCAAAAAATTTCGAGATTTAGACCTACTGAACGAGACACTCTATTCAAGTTTTGCAAATCATGAAAAGGATAAGGAAGTGGGGATCTTCCTTACATTAATAATGCGAGCGCAGAGCGCGAGCGGAAAAGTTTTATATACGTTTTGAGCTGATCGAAAACGTATCTGTTATGGACTGCTTGAACTTAGCCATGAAGACGTTATATATTTAAACATTCAAATATTGCGAGCGCGAAGCGCGAGCTGAAAATTTTTGACATTTCTACCTGAATAATGGAAATTTCAAGCACTTTTTGTAATCGTGGAAAGGATAAGACAAAAACTGAACAGTATTGATGCGAGCGCGAAGCGCGAGCGGAAAAATTCTGGACACTCTATTCATGTTTTGTAAATCATGAAAAGGTTAAGCTATTGGAAATTTTCATACATTAATAATGAGAGCACAAGGCGCGATCAGACAATTTTTTTATATTTTTATCTGAAACTGGATAATTATTTAAATGGAGAACAAGCTGTGTATCTGAATGAACGTGTGTTTCAGATATCGACCTAGAATTTGGGTATTCTAAATACCTTTTTTTACCATGAAAATCAATAAAGCAAGCGCAAAGCGCGAGCTAAAAAAATATAAGATATTCAGATCTGAAAAGGGGTCACTCTCTGTATTGCAAGCACTTTGTGGAAAAATTGTGAGGTGAAAAAGAATCACAGTTAAAACAGAGCTGATATTTTTCATTATTGTTACTTTGAGTTTTGACATAGGACCGGGATATTCTATAAGGACATTATGTCATCATAAGAAAATGATGACTTTCTTCCTATTTCTCTTCCTGTAAGCATGAGAGCGCGAAATCTATTAATGTTATGGCCTGAAAACTGGACATGTAAAGCACTTTTGTAATTATGCATAAGATGCATGAGTTTAATATCTATCAATGCGAGCGCAAAATCGCGAGCAGAAATTTATGACTAATTGTCATCAAATGGTGATTTTAAGTAGTTTGTTTTAGAATTAATATTGAGATATACATAACTCACTAATCAAAATACAAGCGTGCAGCGCTAGCTGATACGTTTTGACAATCTGACCTAAATAGGGGTATTTTGAGAACTTCATGGAATACAGGAAAATACCTGACAAATCAAATTTTGCGAGCGCGCAGAGCAAGCGGAAATTGTTAATGTTCAGACCATAAAACAGAAATTTTTACATTAAAAAAAATCAATTTGTAAATAAAAGAAAATAATGAAAGTTCAATTTCCCAGCTGAAATATGTTTTGTATATTGACTTCAGAATTTGATATTTTAAGGTCCATATTGAGCAAGATATCACCAAAAAGGCAATGCGAGCGCAAAGCGCGAGCGAAAATTTTATATCCCAAAATGAAAGATAAAAAAAATATTTTCCAAGTCTTCCCTTATCTTATTTTATTCACTCATCTTCCTCCTCTTATGCTTGCCTTCCTTCTTTTCTCCTCTCTTTTCCCTTTTTCTTTTTTCCTTTCTTTTCCCCCTTTTTTCCTTTTTTTGCTCCGCCAATAGGGGGGGGGGGGGCCCGGGCCCCTCCCTGGATCCGCCTATGGTATAACATCAAAGTGATATCCCCTCGGATCAGAAAAAAATTCTCTAAAGTTTTTTTTGTTTTCGCAAGCGAGTTAGAAATTAAACAAGCAAATTTGCAAATGTGACACTGGAGCTGAAATGCAATATTTGTATATGTTATTTGTCAGCATAAGGGCCCATGTTATCCTGTAAGTGTTATTCTTTGTCGAAGTTTAGATATTAATTATTGGAAGTATACAGTCGCATACCCTACCCATAACCTGTTCTCTTGCATTATGGTTGCATACTTGCAATATATTAATTTTCTTTTGTATAATCAGTGGCTATTACGATTTTCAGCAAGGTCGTTCAAATCGATGATGGTGTTGGTGCTGACGACTTGTTATTGTCATCATAGTCTTCGTTAGTCAAGCACTTATCTCCACGCAACACCTTAATACATGGGGCGGCGCCAAGGTACTTTAATATAGGGGGGGGGGGGTAAAGCTACTTATTTTTTTCTCGGTTGAATTATAAGGTTAATAAAAAAGAAGACCAATAGCTGTCTGTTTTGTGTTCTTAATTTCTTGATTTATTCTTTCTTTCTTTCTTTCTTTCTCCCTTTCTTTCTTACTCCCTTCCTTCCCCTTTCCCTCCTTCCTTTCTTTCTTTCTTTCTTTCTTTCTTTCCCTCTCTCTCTCTCTCCCTCTCTCCCTCCCGTTCTTTCTTTCTTTCTTTCTTTCTTTCTTTCTTTCTTTCTTTCTTTCTTTCTTGCTTTCTTTCTTGCTTTCTTTCTTTCTTTCTTTCTTTCCTTCCTTCCTTCCTTCCTTTCTTCTTTCTTTCTTTTTTTCTTTCTTCCCTCTTCCTATTTTACTTTTTTTAATCCTCTTCTTTCCCACTTGAAAATCATAGGATGGAGTGAAATTGTCCCTCACCCCACTGCACCCTCCTTTATCCATAAACTCCATTATATTTTATGCAGGCTATTGAACAGCAGAAAATGTTCAAGAAATTAATGAAGGGAACAGGTCTAATTTGTAGTTACAAAAGCGGATTAGCCGTATGAAACATGAAGTTGAGTATATATCTAGTCCTTTTTTCGTTAGATGTTTAAAAAAAATTGCAGGGGCGATTCCCTTTTGCCTCTTTCTGCTTACGACCATGAACTTAATTATTTTTATAATTCAAGTGAAAGGGCAGGACTAAATAACAGACGTGTGTGTAATGGCCTTTAAGAAACTAGTTTCCACGATGAATATTTGGAGCGTAGCGTTCCCTTCTGCTTGACATTTTTTGTTTTCATTTTTTTCCTGATGAATGACACGCGAAATTGTGTAAAAATTAGGTTTTAAAATCATAAATTAAAGAAAAAGGGATAGAAAGGCGTATGCATAACGTATTCATTTTTCCAGAGTAGCAAAAGTTCAAGATAAGTGGTAATATTGTGAAAAGAACTATCTTCCGATGATATAATTTATACTATCGGAATATAATTTATGATAGAAATGATTATATCCGTTATTTGTTAAACCTAGCTATCATCTGGAATTTTTTGAAATGTGCGATTTTCATTATTTATTGTCCAATGATGAAATAAATTTGATCGTCCAGGTGACAGAGGTACACGTGGTATTACCCTTCACCACTCTGCACCTATGTAATTGACCAGGTGGGTTGACAATCTCAATAACAACTCATCGCCTCTAGCAAACTGCCCGTATGTCTTGAAAACTTTATGATTTTATTTTCTTGCCTGCGCCTTTTTCAATCTAAAGGGGAGGGAACTCGCAAAAAATGTATATGATCTGGTATAAAGAGCTAGTGTTAAAATTAACCTCTTGAGATGAATATCCGAATATATGAAATAAATTAGCCTATAATTCTTTTTTTTTAATGAGATGTTTTTGCAATACTAAACGCAGTGGCTCAGAATATGTTACATTCTTGGATACGAACTTGACCAGATTTAAGTAGATATTGAATGGAGGTGCTTTACAAAGCTCTTGGATCCTATTTGCTTTGATTCAAGTATAATGTAAACATATTCGTTAAGTTCTCTTCTGAACAAAATATTTAATTTGCCCCTTCCCTTCCAAATTTGCTCTCTGTATTTTCTGTCAAAATTTTTAGTTTTGTTATAATCAGATTTACTCTTCAGAGTCTTCCTCACGACACTCTCTCTCGAAACTTTATGGCCTGTATTCTTAAGTCAGGTTTAACTTAAATTCAGGTTTAAAGTTGAAGTTTAAGTATGGATAGCCAATTGTTACATTAATCACTAACGGTAGACATGACATATTTAAGCTCATTTGGCTCTCAAATCATTCATAATTGTCTAAGAAATAAAATAATAAATAATAATAACGTTTTATTTACCCAGGGTAGCCACTTCAGTTAGGAAACTGCTCTACCAGCGGGCCCTGCATAACATAACATGTTATTAAGTATAAATACTTAGTAGATGATTTAATTCACCATCGATGAATCAGGAAAGAGCACAGTAAACATAAGAAAAATACAACGTAATAATTTTTTTTTGATACTTTTGGCTTCCCATAATTTGGCACAGAGTTAGACCATGTTCTAAGTTAAACCTGACTTCAGAATACGGGCCTATGTCTCTATCACGTGAATTCCGACTTCCTCATCCAGTATTCTCAAAACGAAGTTGAATATATTCATAAAGCGATAATATGATAATCTTGTCGATGAGCAGACAAGGATTTAAAACGGCAACAAACTGTATTTTTGAGTTACACGTTGCGATTGTGCGTGTGTGGGGTGTGTGGGTGTGGGCCTGGGCAGGGGAGTAATAATAATATGGTTACACTTCGTAATTCCGAAGGGTAAATTCCGAAACACGTAAATTGCCTATACCTCGATGTTCGTTAATCCGAAAACGTTTGTGGCGTTATTCCGAAGGTTCGTTATTCAGACGGTTCGATAATCCGAAAAAGAAATAAGGTTCGTTGTTCCGAAGGTTCGTTAGTCCGAAAACGAAATAAGGTTTGTTAATCATTTCGTTTTCGGACTAACGAACCTTCGGAATTACGAACCTCATTTCGTTTTCGGATTAACGAACCTTCGGAATTACGAACCTCCTTTCGTTTTCGGACTAACGAACCGTCGGAATTACGAACCTTCGGAAATACGAAACTTCGAAATAACGAACCGTCGGAATAACGAACCTTCGGAATATCCGAACCTTCGGAATAACGAAGCTTCGGAATTACGAATGTATGCGTAATAAAATCGTGCGCGAATTTCGTTTTCATCTCGCAAAATGTGTATCCTCGTGATTTGCAATATAACACACCAGTTATCATTCATATTTGCCCTTTCCAACCGAATGTTTAAGGAATATTGATTCTCTCTGCTTTTAATGTAGGGAACGTGAATAGCTTCAATTAATTTGAGTGTTTATTCTAGGGCCCCGATAGGTGAGCGAGGCAATAATGATGTTATAATACGATGTATTCAATTCGAAAGGTTTCAATTATTTACCATAATCACTTTGAGCGCGATATTTCTCGCAGAATTATTTTCATTCAATAAATATTGTCCAGTATATAAGCACATACATATTTACTTTTGGGACTTGTCCGCGAGGTAGCAAATGCTTGATGAACGTCATTTTACTGGCTATCCTAAGGACATCTAAAATTTTTACAGATAAAAAACAAGATTTTGCAGAAAGCAATAACAGAAGCATTCTGTAAATTCATTAAACAGGATTTTTTATGCAATTTAACAGGACAGGTCTGTTTAAAAAAGGGGGAAAAGGGTGTTTTATTTAAGGAAATTTGTAAGGTTCCATACACTAAATACCAATTTCCTGTAATTTTACATAATATAATCTAAGATTACGCAATCTGGTAAGCTTACAGGTGTTCTCGGGACTCTGCTGCAGGAACTTCTTTTATTTTAAGGATAATTTTTCTAACAGTGCAATGTTATGAAATGTGATACTAAAAAACATGGTCGGTAATTTGGATTCGATCGCATTTTATGTGCAAAAGTAATCAAATCTTGGCTGACGATTTTGATTAAATATTTTTTTTGAGGAATCACATTAGAAAAAGTTTTATTTTCCCCAGCTGATAAGACGATAGGATCTCCTAAGGCCTATAATAGTTTTGAGTAAAATCAATGAAAAATCACTAAACGCTCCCTGGATGCCCGCAGTTTCATTTTGGAGTAATGCGAGGATTTAATCCAAATGAGTAAATATAAAAAACAGGAAAAAAATATAAAAAACAAGATTCATTTAGAGTGACATCGGAAAGAAAAATGAATATTACAATGGGTAAAAACACAGCAAAGAATACAAGTCTTTATTTAGCCTACGTCGGTAAATGGTCATGATGGTAGGCTTGATATTATGATTTTGGACAAGGATTTTGCTAATGTGGTGATAATTTTTCTTTCTCAGCGGCATGACTTTCGGAAGATTCTCATTGATGAACGTAATCTGGCGTATCTTGCCTATCTACATTCCCAAAATATTCACCACACGATAATCAATACGTGGGGGCTAATGGAGCGATAAATTTGTACAGTCGGCTAATTTGAGAGAAACCCCCAGAGGAATGTCTATTTTTGTTTTCCATTCATATATGATCACTTGTACTTTATCCGTCCATATTGACGTTGTAGTATAACACTCGATTTGAATGAACTCTGACCTGAATTAAAATGATCTTGTCGCATATTTTCAAGTGCTTTTAGCAGTGAAAATATTCAGCAGTGATGGCAAGGAATTAGTAAAAATATATGACCCACTTCGGTAAATCTTCATTTTAAAAATGTTTATTTTTAGAGATTTTATACAATGATAACAAAATGATGGATGCAATGTTCAAATGGAAGAGAATCCCACTATCCATTACGATGATGATACTTATGCAATACTCATGTGGGTATTTTTTTATAAAAGATGTTAGTCAGTTACGCACGATTTTACAGGTGACCCATTCCATTTTTTGTCCTGATGGAAGTTGGTCGGATGGGAATTATCGAATTTGAGTAAACTTTGCATTCAGATGTATGCTAACATCAATAATTTCACTCTAAAATTAAAGAGCAGATTTAAGCTTTCGCTGATGGGAGTAAATATAAATGAGAATCTGCTTTGCTCTTTTTACACAGAAGAACTCGTTCATGGGGGTCATGTACACTGTAAAAAATGAAGTGCCATTTAAATGCCATGTGGATTTCACTTCTTAATCCCTCCTCATGACAATTTTGAAAACGTCTCTAGATGCTATGAGCTAGAGGCCCATCCTTCATAATCTGCAGTATTACCATGTGCAAATTTCAGAAGAAAGGGAAGATGAAGAAGGATGATGTGAGGGGGGGGGAAGGAACACGTAGAAGTACAATGAGAGTGAAAAAATATAGCGGGAAGTGATGAAGATGGTTAGGAAGCAGGGGAAGAAAGAGAAGAAGAGGACGGGGAAAGATCATGAAGAAGAGCGGGGAGAAGTAGAACAACAACAACAATAACAAGAAAAAAGAAGAAGAAGGAGGAGGAGGAGAAGGAGAACACTCTAAAAAATGAAGTGCTAATTCAGCTCTTAAAGAGCGTGTATAGTGACTGCACTTCGGAGTGCTGATTTGTCTAGTTCAAATTTGAACGAGAAAAATCAGCACTTCGAAGTGCAGTCACTATACACGCTCTTTAAGAGCTGAATTAGCACTTCATTTTTTAGAGTGAAGGAGAAGGAGAACAATTAGAAAAAAGGAACACTGTAAAAAATAAAGTGCTAATTTAGCACTTCCAGTGCTTGTATAGTGACTGCACTTTGAATTCTGATTTTCTAGTACAAATTTAAACTAGAAAATCAGCACTCATAGTGCAGTCACTATACAAGCACTGTAAGTGCTAAAATAGCACTTCATTTTTACAGTGAAGAAAAAGAAGAAGGAGGAGGTGGAGGAAAGGGACAGAAGAGACAAAAGACAGAATGAGGAGCGATGCAAAGTGACTTACTTAAAGCAAAACTGAAATACCCACCGAGACATTAAGCTATTTCGTAGGTTATACACTGTAAAAATGTTATGCTAATTTAGCACTTACAGTGCTTGTAATGTGACTGCACTTCGAGAGCTGATTTTCTAGTTTAAATTTGAAGTAGAAAATCAGCACTGGTAGTGCAGTCACTATATACAAGCACTTTAAATTGAGGGAGGTAAATTGACATTACTTAAAGGAAGACGGATAAAGATATAAAATATGCAGAATATGCAGAATGGTATTAAAGTTTGATGATAGCATCGCGTAGAATGATTGCCCTAAATAATTACCAGTATCTCAATCACCTATTTGCCTGTAATATCATACAGTTAAGATCTAGTGTCACCTTAAACCAACCTTTCGTCTGTTACGAGGTTTTTTGTTTCTGGAAACAAATATCGTCAAAAATTACGCAAGCATCATGTGTTACGCTTCTGTCGATATTATTATTGAGAAGTACATTTCAGATTTTCAGATAGTTGTTGAATTTCATTATATTTCTCATAGATATTCTGGGGGCTAATTTGAGGAGTCTCACCCACAGATATGAGAGGGAAAAAGGAGCAGAGGTGTACCTGGAAAACTTCTTAGGGGTGGAGCTGGGAATATTTTCTGACAACCGTCTAAAAACGAAAAAAGAGGTCACGGGTCACCGTTACTTCCAGAATAAATTTCCGGTGAAAAGTTTCCCTTTAAAAAGTCATTAAAATCTGTCAGGGGGGGTACTCAATTATCTTAGTGACTATAGAGAAATATGTACACAAGTAAACTTAAAAGGGACAGATGTCATTAACCATGAACACAACATACTGTCCACACAACAATTCGTTGAAACTTTATCCTATTCTGGGTAGTTTTAAACCAATAACTTGTGCTTTGGGTGAAAACTGCAAAGTACTGGTTGAAAACTACCCTGAGTTTGATCAATTTTAAAACAAATTGTTGTGTGGACAGTATGTATCCCAGCATTTTAAGAGTGCAGGAAGGAAGTGAAAAAAACACGCACAATGCAATAAGAGAGAGAGAGAGAGAATATAAATTTAGATAAAGATAGATAATTATGGAGGAGCAGGAGGATATATATTGAAGGAGAGATAGAGAAAGAGGTTAAGAGCATGATAAAAGAAACTAATGATAAGAATACCAAAGACTTAAGTCAGAAAGACAGAAAAAAAACTGAAGAGAAAAAGGTGAGTTGAGAAAAAAAAATCATGAAGAAGGCTGGTCATACGAAAAATTCTTGAAATATAATGAGAATAGCCTTTTAACGGATCTCCGTTAGCCATCTTGACTTGAAAAAGCTTTTATGAGATTTGTATGGAGGTAAACTTTGCTTGCTGAAGATTTGACCCATTTGCCTCTTTTCAAATTAACTGTTGAGTGTCAAGACTTCAATTTCGCGAAGGGGCACATTTCGGCCAGGACTTTAGTTTGTCCAAGATTTGAATGTGAGAAAAGGGGAAACAATATTTTATTGAAAATTAAATTAAAGAAAATAATTTTGGAAGGGATTCTCTTTATTTGTTCATTTAAAAATGTAAGGGTGGGGTAGGGGAGGGAGCCTTCATTCCTTTCACCGCACTATGTTTTTGAAGAAAAAAAACTGTAGGCAGGAATCCATTGACATAAGTGTTTTGTCAATTGGATAGTATAAAGAAAGGTAATATTGAGCACGAGAGTGAAGAGTGTGTGTGGGTAACAAGTGGTTATCTATTTTTAAACAAAATATGAATAGTATTTTTTCTTTCAATACGGTTATACGCAGGGTTGTTCTCACGTGAAATATAAAATTCTCAACATTAAGTCTGTAGAGGAGATATTTAAACGGAATTTTACTAATGCTATGATTTCCAAATGAGATAAAATTCCGATAAATCTCTGCTTTATAGCTTTCCTCTGTTTATGATATCCTCGCATTTTATTCAGCTTGATTTTGTTTCGTATCAGCTTGTTATAAGCATTTATCCCAATTATGTATGCCTAATAAATAAAATAATATAATCAGAAACAAACACAAAGGAATAACCCTCTCAGGCATTGCAACTCGTAAATGTAGATTCAGGGAATAAACTTCTCTGCTTTTCCGATCACATTATGCCCTGAAGCTTCGTTAGGAATAAGAACGTGCAATGTTCTTTTATTCATTTGTTTTATGTATCATCTCAGGTTCTTGTAAGTGATATAACATGGTGACTAGCTGCAACAACTCGAGGTGTAGCATAACTCACCCTTTAGGTAGAACACCTCCGATAATTGACGTTTTTTCCGCAAACGGTTTTGGTTTGAACGATTGGATGTATTGTGTGCGTGAACGACTGGATACTATGATCATGTGGATTTTCAAGCCGCAGGCATTGTGAGACAAATTTCAAGTAAAAGACGAAAAGAACTTCACTTTATCTTAGGTTTAAGTTAACAGTTCAGAAGCTAGGTCAAACAGTTGAGGTGAGTGTGATGTATGAGTGACATGGAAGAGACATTCGATGTAAGATGTGTTTCAAAATCTAAAACATAGTCCTAAAAAAATGTTTACATTTCTCGCTCGCCGACGTACGGGGCTTTCAGAGGATAGAACGCATTTCAAGCCCTTTCATCAATTTTATTCATATTTTTTTTGTATCAAGAATTTAATTTTTGATGTCAAGAATAAATGTCAAAAGGGCTTGCCATATACTGAAAGCCTCACACGTTACTGAGCGAAAATCCGCTATTTTGAAGTACACTTGATCAAAATATCATATTGAATATGTAGTATAATTGTTTAAATATTAACCAAACTATTAACAAGACCCATCAAGGTACAGCTCGACTCTGAGTAAATCATGAAAATCATAAAAAATACAAGTCTGCAAATGAATGCTAATAATAAAACAGCACAACGATTGTTGACGTTGAGTAGGGTTGAATAAATAAATTATTTTTAAGAGCTGTCCCGCCTCCTTCTAATGTTTATAGAAATCTGGGTCCCGTCTTTAATACAAAGAGTTATCATTAATGCGATCATCCTCAACTATATGGAAATCCAACATTGTCATAAGTCTTCCTACAGAAAATTTGCACAATGTTCCTTGTAAACAGAGGAAGCATACTGAATTGTCAAGACAATGAATATATAAACAGACATCATAACTATCAAGATTTTTTTATGAACAAACATGCATTTTAGTTGTTGGCATTGGTGGCTTTCCATATTTGTGGTTGAATGGATCAATCGCAACTCTTTGTAAGACAGACGGATCCCAGGTCATGAAGACACCGATTCCATACCAATCAACAGTATCACGTCATTTTCAATGACATATGGTGTTAAAACTGACACCAGTTGGTGTTAATAGAGGACCACACCCTTAGGTGTTAAAATTACACCCTAGAGATTGAACATAACACCAAAGAATGTAAACGTAACAACCGGAGGTGTTGTAATCACACTTATAGGTGTTAAATAACACCGCAAAATTTAACACCGGAGTAATATAACTGGTGTGGTCCTCTCTGTACACCGGTTAACACCAGTGTTTTTGCTGTGTATACTATCGTTCGGTTTGGAGTGGGCTTCACACCTGTGACTGTATCACAGCGGATGGACTTCAAAATGTAAAATCGACAGGGCCCAGTTGCATAATGGTAACTTTGTTATCCAGTAGTAAGGAAAATGACCTCTTTTATTACACACACACGCCCTGGCCAAAACGCAGATGCAGCCTTCCAATCCTTTCAATGAAACACACACGCACACATCCACCTCTTGCATCCAACACACCCTTACACACCGACATAAGCAAGCTCTTAAATAGAGTAAGACACCCATCACCACTGGCGTACCTAGAATTTTCCAAAAGGGGGGCAAATTTTTAGGAGGATCTTTCATCCGCGAAGAAATTTGACTAAGCAAAAAAAAAGTTTTCATGTTCAAAAGAGGGGACACACGTCTGTTTTCATTGCATTTTTACATTACTAATTATTGATTTGGCTTCTCAAGGGGGGGGGGAGGGTACGTTCCCTGGATCAGTTGTGACTCGTCAGGGGGCAGTCTGCCCCCTGCCCCCCCCCATTAGGTACGCTAGTGCCCACCACATGAAACACATAAGGAAATATTATTCATGGTTAGTGGGGAGAAACATATAATTATTTAAACAAAAATCATCATATCATTTACATACTTAAAACAAGGTCACTGTTATACCCAGGCGCTGATCCAGAGCCGGACTTTTACACGAGGTGCAAGCCCCCCCCCCCCAAAGAAGAAGAAATAAATAGATAAATACGGAGTGTACAATGAAGGCATTTGATTTAGATGCACCATTAAATTTTCAAATTTTTACTGGGTGCAGCCCTCTGGATCCACTCAGATATAAAGTTAGTTGGTATTTTTTTTGTCATATGTAAGGAAATACATCTAATGCCACTCCTAAAACGACAATTTTTTTTTCGTACGCTTCATATTTTGTTCTGTTTAACTTATATTTTTAGACAAACAAAACACAAACCTATCTCATTACTTTTCTATATGCTTTCCTATAAAAAGGAGTGAGAAGAGTCTGTGTCTATACCCCAATAATACATGATGTTAAGCTTGGCAAAGAACATTGCTCGAAGCGCTGATTTCAAGAGCAATGGCCATGAAAAGGTATACAAGACAGGATGAGCTTCTTTGGTGAGGGAGAGAAGGACTAGAGGCTTAAGGGAAATTATTGGTACAATAACCTTCTAATAATTCCAATGTCGTTATTGACGTTCTTTTGCATGTTAAGCATGTATGTTTTTCATCAAAACCCTCTTTCTTTACTCTTTACCGGGTGCGTTATCATGTTAAATCTAGATATCAGTGTAAAATGTTCAATGTATTGCAGTCATTCGCTCTTAAAATGTCGGCAACATACATGTCCACACAACAATTGGTTAAAAAATTTATCCACATTATTGGTTTAAACTACCCAGAATTTGATAAAGTTTTAACCAATTGTTGTGTGGACAGTATGTTGCCCAGTATTTGATGTTCTTAATACTATATTAAAATTACTTGGCCGGTTTTTACTCTCGCGGTTCAAACCAAAGTATTATATTCAATTCTCTTTAAAAAATGCGGTTTACTTTGTAGCTCAACGATTATGGCACACGTGAAATATGAATTAGGCCTACTTGGCCGTGTTAGTCGGCTGTCATTTACCAGCGGACTGTGGACGAAACATCATGCCTGATTCATACTACTTCTTTCTTGACCAAACTTAGGCATTGTGCCACACCTTAAAAAAAGAATTGTCGATTCTTGTAGGCCTAAATCACTTATTATCATTATCAGCTACACCACCCCGGTGTTACTCAGTCAATGTCATGGCTGCTGACTTCATGGACATGGTGCTGAATTTTGCCCCAAGGAATATATTCAATGCAAGTATACTTTTTAAAATTGTGTGGATAATCTCTCATGCTTATCCTTATGTTTATTCCATGTCCGGTATCATGTGCCGCTGGGCAGGATTTGTCTGCAGAAAAGAATGGAATGCGTTGATGTATCTCTGCTTATTTTCTACTGTGACTCCCATGATTCTAGACTGGACGTTGGCTTCTTCACAAACCGTAACCATGCACCTAACGATTGTAAGGAAGAAAAAACAAGGTCTATTTCTGTAATGAATGTAAGAAAATAGACCAAAAAAGTCCTCTTACTTTTTGTTTTCTTTTATGTACTTCAGTGATCAATTTCGCTGATACAATTTTAGCTTAAATCTTTAAGTTGAACATTTTCGTTATCGTATTCCAGTAATAGATGAAGCAAAAGGAGGAACTGTTTGGAGCAGCAGTATTAGTACTAGTAGAAGTTGTAGTAGTAGCAGCAGCAGCAGCAGTATAGTAGTAGTAGTAGTAGTAATAGCAGTAGTAGTAGTAGTATAGTTGTAGCAGCAGTAGTTGAAGTAGTTTTTATAGTAGAAGTAGTACTACTACTTCTACTACTATACTACTGTTACTACTACTAGTAGTAGAAGTAATAGTAGTAGTAGTAGTTATAGTAGTAGTAGAAGAGGTAGTAGTAGAAGTATTAGTATTAGTAGTAGTAGTGGTAGTAGATGGGGTAGTAGTAGTAGTATTATAATTAGTAGTAATAGTGGTATTAGTAGTATTAGTAGTAGTAGTGGTAGTAGTAGTATAGTAGAAGTAGTAGTATAGTAGAAGTAGTAGTAGTAGTATAGTAGTAGTAGAAGTACTAGTAGTAGTACTTGTATACATAACATAACACGATGAGAGCTAATCAGCCTTCTACACACGAAAAGGCAATTATGTATAAGTCGTCAATCAATTCTACCTGAGACCATCTTACTTATTTATTATTCCCATGGTAATCAACTGTCCGTCTAATTGAATTTAACACAATGGCTCCAACATACGGTGATAAATGTCAAATTGATAAATCGTTTCAAATTCAATTAAAATGTCGATACATTATCGAATCTCCCCTGTCGGAGATTATGTCGTTCTTTATAAAAATTGCCAATCGTTGTAATTGCGTGCGATTATTTTTTGTTTTAAGTCTTAAAATTTTTGACAATCTTAATTTTTTTCTATTTTCTTGTTTTATCCATGAGTTATTTGACGCAAATTGATATATTGGGTATTTCAGCATTCACCAATCGGAAAACATACTCATGTATGCGAAATATAACATAAAAATAGCTGATTCTCTAAGAGTAGACATTGAATGTTGATACTCGATATTGATTGTAAAATAAAAAGAGTTAGTAAAATATTCCATGAAGATGGCGAATATTTTTGTTTTGTCTCCTCGAGCACCTTATTCTGAACAATTTTGATTTATATCAAATCATTCCGGATACCATTAAGCGTGATGTGGTCAAGGGAAAACTTCTGAATATTTCATTTTACCGCTATTTTGACCAATTGTGCGTAACCAAATGTTTTCCCTGCTGACAAATTAATTGACACATATTTTTAAGGGTACACACTTTAAGGAATGGTCGTGTTGGAAGGTAAGGAAGTAATACAAAAATGGGGGGGGGGGGAGATGTCATAAGGGATGATGATTTTAAATACATAGCAAAAAAGGCCATTTAAAATGTGACACAACACCTTTACTATATATAATTCCAAGTGGTATTTGGATTTTCTATATTTAATCTGTAGTGAATACGCATGGTTGTTTAAATTTTTACTCTTATTTGAACAACTACTGCGAAAATCATGTAGACAGTAAGCGGCATACTGTAATTAAACATCGTTTTTTATTGTCTCACCTGCATAGCAGAATGAGACTATAGGCGCCACTTTTCCGACGGCGGCGGCGGCGGCGTCAACATCAAATCTTAACCTGAGGTTAAGTTTTTGAAATGACATCATAACTTAGAAAGTATATGGGCCCAGTTCATGAAAATTGGCCATAAAGTTAATCAAGTATTACTGAAGATCCTATTAGAGTTTCATGTCACATGACCAAGGTCAAAGGTCATTTAGGGTCAATGAACTTAGAACATGTTCGGGGAATCAACATCAAAATCTTAACCTGAGGTTAAGTTTTTGAAATGTCATCATAACTTAGAAAATATATAGACCTAGTTCATTAAACTTGGTGGCACACGGACATAAGGTTAATCAAGTATCACCAAACATCCTGCATGAGTTTCACGTCACATGACCAAGGTCAAAGGTCATTTAGGGTCAATGAACTTTGGCCGATTTGGGGGTATTTGTTGAATTACCATCATAACTTTGAAAGTATGTTGGTCTAGTTCATAAAACTTGGACATAAGTGTAATCAAGTATCACTGAACATCCTGTGCACATTTTAGGTCACATGACCAGGGTCAAAGGTTAATGAACTTTGGCCATAATGGGGGTATCTGTTGAATTACCATCATAACTTTGCAAGTTTATTGATCTGACTTTTGAAACTTGGACATACTGTAAGAGTAATCAAGTATCACTGAATATCCTGTGCAAGTTTCAGGTCACATGATCAAGGTCAAAGGTCATGTGAGATCAATGAACTTTGGCCGCATTGGGGGTATTTGTTGAATTACCATCCTATCTCTGTAAGTGTATTGGTCTAATTCATAAAACGTGGAAATAAGAGTAACCAAGTATCACTGAACATCTTGTGTGAGTTATAGTAGTTTTCAAAGTCAGCACTGCTGCTATGTTGAATCGCGTGATGCAGGTGAGACGGCCAGAGGCATTCCACTTGTTATTTACTATAGGCCTACGTGATAATGAAGCAGAAACTGCATCAGAAATTATTATTCTCCTTAAAATGTTAAAATACGAAGAATTTTTTTTTATTTCAATAAGTGTCGTAGCTACTGCATCATTGATAAATAAAAGTGCCAGATATATATTGCAAAAAAAATCCCCCAATGCGTGTGCCATATACACGTCAACCAATATGTTTTTCCTCCGATCTACCAACCGTCTACATACATGCGCCCATGCTCTGATAGTTAACCCAAACATAGTGAATAAACCCACGGGAAAATAAGTTGATGGGACTGGGATTTTTCGACCAGACAATTGATATGAATAACATCAGGATCTCGCAGACACATCAAACGAAAAGTATTATTTTGAGATGTAAGATCACGTTCCGACTGCAACCACAAAGGAGATGTAGACTTGACGAGGTTCAAAAATACCGATGTGATTATACATACCAACGAGCGATGGGAGATTCATATACATTCTCATTTTTATATTATCGTCTGGCTTGTCTGGGGGACAGCATGATTAGTTATAAAAAAAAAATGTCTAAAACCCTCCCTTACTGAGCATAAACCTTTCTGTGTAATTTACCAAAAAATTATTGACATTTTGAAGTAATAAGGATAATTCCATCTTTTCGTAAGGCGGACACCCGATTTTCTTCACTCCTTTTTCATACATAAACTGCTCAGACCACGATAAAAAGAATATTCGAACTTTTCAAATGAAATAAATTAACACAAACCAATCATTTCTGAACGTAAAGGGGGTCGGATGGAAAAAAAGTCTATATGATTGCCAATAAAACAAGTTTTGGTTTTTCAGTAAACCTCTTGATCTTGTTTTATATTTTTCTTTTTTTATTTGGATGCGTTAAATGAATTGAATAAATTGTTGAATGGTGATGGGGAAGAAATGAAGAGAAAGTGGGATGAGAGAGGGATAGGGGAGGGGAAAGAAAAGCTAAGAAGAAGGTAGGAAGAATGAGAGGGAGAGACAGAGAAAGGAAGGGATAGAAATACAGAATTGCCATGTTTGCTAATATATGCGGAATATTAGTGAGTGGAAACAACTGAACTGAAAAAAGAGAAATATGAAACTGAGAACGATAAAAAGGTGCATACACACTTGACAACCATCAATCATCGCGGTCCGTTATCTGCTTTAATAGCGTTTGAGCCTTAAAGTAATTGGATTTTCTGATTGACTTCATGTAGTACCTCTGTACCCCCTAGTCCTTCCCGTGTTGGTATGCTATCTTTTTAATGATCAAATATAATCAAGATCACTATACTTATGAGAGAGAGAGAGAGCAAAAAGAGAGAGGTAGAGAAAGGGAGAGAGAGAAGGAAAGAAAGATAGAAAGGGAGTTAGAGAGGGGAGAGAGGGTAAGAGAGGTTTACTGGTACACGAGAATGACAGGAAATCTTGTAGTCGAGAGCACGCGTGCAAACTGCAAACAATTTTTCACCTAGCAGATGAAAACTGATAATATTTCACAATTAATCAAAATTCCCCTGCAGATATTTTCCCATGCCTCTCTGTTTAACAACTCCATATGGCTACCCTTTCTCCCACTCCCATCATTGCAACGAATTGTATCGCAATCCCAAACTAGTCACCAGGCGAAGAGAAATGACCTCTTCTCAGTGCCATTCATTTCAATAATGTCATATTTCAAATATAAGATGTCCTAATGATAAGCGACATTCATACCATACAGGTCGTTTTCTTTTCACTGAGTCAGACATAGCATTTATTCTGAAATTTCATCGGCTCAGAAAATTCCAGCATTTCGGATGGAAAGAGCGTAGTAGGTAAAGAGCATAGAAGAATCGCATGCGATGAGTTATAATGTAATGTGATGAGAGTTTTGGGATTAATATATTACCACTACAAAGCGTTCTGAAAACGGTACTAAGGGATACTTTTGTTTTGTAGTAATCTTTATTATTCATTCAAATTAAATTCATACATACATGATTAAGAAAATATAAAACAAAATGATAATTACATGCACAGTTGTGAATACACAAATAAAATTACACTGTAATAAACATACAGTTCATGGTGGTGATATCGATACGAAACATGCATGTGCTTTTTCGAATGTCTGAATCCAATGTTCTAAAAGATTTTCGTATGCAAAAATGTGCCTGCGAAAGGCTGACATGGTCGATGTGAGGGGAATTTTTCCTTTTCTCGCAATATAAGTGCTTCCTACACACTTAGAATGTTAGGCAACATACTGTCCACTATGTTGCACAGGGTTGGTTAAAAGTTGGGCATTTTTTGCCCAACTATTTTTAGAGTGTACAGAGACAGAATATAATGGTTCGTTCGATATGCCAGAAGTTGGTAATGTAGGCTTAAGTCAAATGGGAACAACAGGATAAAGTTTTAAAAAGTTGAGAAGAGAAATGAAAATGAGGAGTGACAGAGGGAGAGAAAGAGAGAGGGGGATGGGGGTAAAGAGTCAGAGGAGAGAACTTATTTCATGAGAAGTAGAAAGGCAAGAATAAATAAAAGATTGATAAAGATCATTCGATTATAGATCTCAATCCTCTTTTTTTCAGAGCCCCCACCCCTTTAAGCGAGTGCCCCATTCTCATCACGCCTTATGCAAAGTTTATTGATTCAGTTGGCATACACTGGATACCATGACCACGATTAGATTAACCTGTTTCTTCAACACAGAAACCCAATTCGTCTACTTCCGTGTTTAGTTTGTTCTTAATTTGGTCTACTCTCACTTTTCCGTAAAGAAAGAGGGAGAGATAGAGAGAGAAAGAGGGTGTGGGGGGGGGGTGGAATGGGGTAAGAGGACGTTGAACACGTATTCACAACTTTGTTTTAAATAGGTATCCAATAATCGATTAGCAAAAAGGTCAACATAAATATACTTTATCTTTGCTTTACCTTCAATATAGTCAAGATACTTGGCGTCACGATCCAAGCAGACCTAAAATGGAATGGTCATGTAAAAGAAATTATCAAAAAATTAACAATTTATTGTCCCGAAGAGAAAAACTTACTCAAAATTTGGCTATTTCTTTCGAAAAAAATAACTTCCGGTCTTGGTTACCTCCTCAAAGAAATAATAATTTTCTTCGAAATGCAAAGAAGTATACAGAATTCAAATGCAAGACAAACAGATTTAGAAACAATGCCCTCCCTAATCTTTACGTGTGCTTAATAAATATTACAAATCGTAACTGAAATAATTTGAAAATACTTTATCGTTTTTTATATACATGCTTAGCAACTGTGACATCTTTTTAATAACCACTGACTTATTGTGTTTTAAGAGTTTTATCATGAATGATTTTATCAATTTATCATATGCATTCTCCTGTTATTCATTCATCTTTATCAACAACTTACTGTGCAAATGTATGTGAATAATTTTAATTGTCTATATATTTTTCTTACCATGTATTTTCAATTGATACCCTGTAAAGCATGTGTAATTCAGATTTTACTGCGATACATGTCTATTGAATAAACCATTAAATGAATGATTCATTTCTGTCCTCCTTTATTCATCTCACTAACCGCCTCTTTTTAATTAAAGTCGGTTTCTGGATCTGGGGCCCGTATAAAGCTTTGCAAGAATCGAAACATTGATTGCATTGACTAAAACATGCAATTAATCGTAAAAATCAAGCTTACGATTAATAGCTAATCTTTGTGTTACGGGACCCTAATATATTCATCTTACCTTTATTGCATTTCTTTCATCTATTTCATACAAAATGATGCCACTAACCTGTCCTTTTACACGATACCCTTCTCTAATTTTCATTTATTGTTACTTACCACCCTTATTTCAGTTTATTTTTTATTTTTTAATTAATCACTATCAATATTCGTTCATCAGAAAGGTACGGGAAGAGTGAAAACGATGTCTCCAACGCCACACGTTATCCTTCACATTTCTACGTTATTTTCTTTCAAGTTCTTTTCTACGATATTTTAATATCTAATGTAGATAGCAATCTGCAGGTGTGTTCAATAGGTTCCATGTCGTTTGCCTCGGCGCCAAGTGCTCCGCTGTAAATTCCACTAACTAATGGAATGAATAGCTTCAACCCTGGATTTAACTATATACCCTATCCTACGTATCCCCAATCCTAACACAAATCCTATATTGCAACCCCAACCTTAATCCTATCCTAAAACCTGGTGGGTGTTTCATAAAGCTGTTCGTAAAGTTACAAACGACTTTACGCACGACTGGAACATATTCTTAGGTCATAAATAAATTACATAGGGATACCACATAGCACAAAAAAGGATCACCAGTCGTGCGTAAAGTCATTCGTATCTTACGAACAGCTTTATGAAACACCCACCTGGAGCAATTGTCTCCTGGGCCTATGTCGTGTCACCTTTTAATAAGTCTGTATAGAATGAATGATGCGTAATTACTTCCCATTTTCTCTATCACGTCTTCTCTCTTTTTGATCTCCCTCCTATATTGTGTTCTTTTATGGACCTCTTTCTACGGTACTTTAACATCTAACCTAGATAGCAATCTTCAGGTTGTTTAATAAGTCTGTACCGCAGGAATCATACATCATCATTTCCTATTTCGACGATGATGAACAGCATTTGTATGGCGCCATTTATCTGTTAAAAAACAATTAAAGACACCAGCTCCCTAATATATTTTTTCTCCCATCATCTTCATCTGCCTATTTCTTCCTTCCTCTCTCCTCCGTTCCCATTCTCTTATTTTTCTTGCTTGAATCAGCATACCATCTTACGTCTTTCTGTGCCAACTGACAAACAAACATTATCTACAAAACCCGACACTGTACCTTATCACCCACATGCATAAAGTTTTGTTTGATATTAAAAGACAAGAAGCAATCTGAATCTATCTTATCAATTTACATTGATACTATAATATACAACATTTTTAACCAGTGGTAAGAATTGAGCAAAACATTAAGAAAAAGTGGATAATGATTTTTCAGATATCGTAAAGGATAAAAGTGTAATAATAACTAAAAATCTAAGGCAAAAGAATGAAGAAAGGATAATATTTTTCATAATTCAACACAAAAAGCACTCGTTCACACTCGCAAACGTGATCCTGAGTCTATTTGGACAAAACTGTTTGAGATTATCCCAAAAAATACAGATGCAAATGTAAATAAAAGAGCAAAACACTCAAATCCGTAGTCAACACATTTTTGTCGTTAAGGTTGTGGAATATTTTATGAGGAACAGTCTTGTTTATCTTCATGCAGGTTTAAATCAAGTTTATACGAATTAAACGGTCAATGGGGACTTTACCAGTGTACAGTTCGTTTCACACTTGCTTTAAATTACAGTTATACCATGAGGGGATAAAGAGTTACACTTTCGAGTGAATGCTTCGGGTGTCATATATACATTTTCTTATTGTTTTCAAAATATTACCTGATGAATGAAAATAGGCAATGTAGAAAAGCTATGTTGCTATAGCCGGGTATGACCTTTTCCATTGTAAATATGTTTACAACCTAAGTATGTGTGGTCCAAGATTATTTCCGCATCGATTAGCGAATGTAAGGGGAGAAGAGGTAAATAGAGAGACAAAGAGAGAGAGAGGGAGAGAAAGATACGGTAAAATCTTCTTTAAAATTTTATATAATACTGTTTCCTATATGAATCATACAATAATTGTTTAATAGTTTAAGCAACCATGCTTAATTTATTGAGAATTAAATATTACAAAATAAAGATTGTTGTTTAATATTTTAAACACTTGTTTAGACGGTTTAAATAACTACCGTCAGGCTCATGATTATTAGTAAATAGCGTTGTATACAAATTTTAGGCAGCGTTTTTACTATGTAGAACGAAGGTAAGAGAGTGGGAGCCAGAAAAAATATGTGTGTACATTGGCCTGTTGCATAAAACTGTTACCATAAAAAAATTGGCAAATAAACGAACATTTTGGCAAACAAATTTATGCCATTGACACTTAAAAATTATTCTGGCAAAACATTTGCCAGAGTTTGTCTTTCACGCAACAGGCCCCAGGTCTTTACGTTGTTATTTGTCTATGATGTGGACACACCTTTGGCACTATGGCAAACATACACACACACATACACGCACGCACTCGTGCGAGCGCTGATCCACACACTTCCACTCTTTCAGTTTCATGTTTATTTACATTTTCATTCCATACATCCCCCTGTTTTCACATTCATCGCCATCTTTTATGCAATGAAACCCATAGAGATGTTATTAGTATAATCATATCTCTATGTGAAAACCTTACTGCGGTGTCCTCCACCTTATCCTCATTTTGTATCTATTGTAACAGTATTCTAGAATGGCATATAGATTGGGAACAATTTGACTTCAATATCTACCTCGAGAAAATATACAAGCCAGCCTATTGAGGTATCTCTGAATCAACCACAATCATTGGTATTTATCTCTCCCTCCAGTTTAATTAGTTGTTCATTAAAATTCCCATTGTTATTCTCTCAGTTCTGAATCTGACACAGAATTGGATTTGCAATTCACCAACCAATGTGGCTCTGTCACTATAAGATCCCAAGTTAAGATATCGAATTCCTGGCGGATATTAGATCAAGAAATCGCAAATCAAGGTACAAACTGACGGAGTGCCACTTTCTAACACCTTTCGTGTCTGGAAGCATAAAGTGGATTCCCATCTTTATTGGATATAATCCAAAGCGCACTCATTGGCGTTTGGTTATTCGATAAAGTGGCAAACATTCAAATGCCGATAACGATTGATGATAAGCATCTATGCCTTTCACCTGAAGAGCAATTCAAATGGATGTTAGTTTGCCCATCTGAGTGCAGACAATCCTGGTGCCGATGCACAACTCTGAGAGAAAGGTCACAAACAGATTGTTGATTTTCGATTCAGTTTGTAAATAACGAGCAAGGTTTTTCACTTCCTCTGGAAAGTGCACCAACGGAAACTTGAAGCGTGGCCTTGACCAAACACGAGAAAGAAGTCAAGCTAAAACAAATTAGATTTTCTCAAATCTTCTTTCTCTAATTGTCAGAGGAGCCATTCATCTATGCATAGCTCGGGGCAAATCTAAACTATTCGATATAAGAGATACCTCCAAGGTATACCTCGGTCTTGACGAGGAGAAGTCTTGTGCCAAGTTCGTGATATTGTCGTTAAATGCACGCGTAAATAAAACCCAAATAATCTCATAAGCGCCTTTCCACAATGAAGAGAATATTTTATAAAGAATTTTAAGACGGCCAAAATTATTTCATTTGAAGGGGTATCGATCAACTTTGCAAACCGTCATCAATCACACATATTATGTATTTTCTGGAATTTTCTTCGGTCTTAAGCTGAATACACAGACCTTTTTCCAGCTTAAATGGTCTTTCATATTATAGCTAATTTTATAGCATTTGGTAAAATATATTTTCACAGTTGATACCATCTAGACAGTATTGCTCAATAAACGTAGATCTCAGCTGGTTACAAAATCATTCCATTAAAGTCACATTGAGACTGTTAGCAGAAAGTGTAGCCGGGATGATTGCAAGGTCTGTATCATCGTGTCATTGGTTCGGATGCTTGCCTCAATCATATTATGACCCTATTGCATAACGGTTACCGTCATAGTATCTTTGCCATGCAAGGTTAACTACCATAGTAACGGGGCGCAGCAGGCCAATCAAAATCAAGGATCCATTAGAGGTTACCATTGGACGGCAAAGCTTACCAAAATAGTAACTTTTAGAGAACGGGTCGCTGGAAATCCAATCAAAATTAACACCATTCTGTCATGACCATGATGGCGGTGTAAGATGAATTTATTTTTATAATGCACACCTGAGACCGTCCTGTAAGCTGACAGTTAGGCTGATAACTGAGTAATCAAGGTATTTCATGAAATAAAAAGAAATAAGTATGAATAGTCCTGATAACGAAATGCCAACCATGCACTTTACTTTTAACCCATCTTACTGCTTTGTAGCTTAAAGGAATTCAAACTCATCTGGAGGAAGTCATCATATATGTATATACATGTATAGTTAAACCAACGGGTAAAAAAATCGATCGAAAAAAAACCTACAAAAAGAAATTAAAAATTGATGAGTGATAAATCATATTGTCAGATTAATCTGAAGTTCACGACATGAAGATTTACTATGTCTGTCATTCTACATATCAAATATAACGTATTAAAGAGTCTATTGCTTTTGAAAGTAGAAAGCTCAATATAGATAACGAGTTTCTGACTATAATGGCAAAATGCGATTTTGCAGTCATTGTAACAGCTCACAAAACACTTCTACTCACGTAGGGCAAATATCAAGGATTGAAATCAAGAAACGTGGACTGTAAAATACGCTTGAAATTCTGAAAGAAGATATTGACAAATAATCATAACTTCTTTGTAAGTTGCCAAATGTCTGTATTCCAGAACCAATTTGGCGCCACTTCTTGAATGCAATGCGGTTCGGTTCTAAATGAAAGGTCTCCTCAATTTGAGGTACTCATCTGGGTAAACACAGCCATCATTGTTCAGGAGAGTCCGCCGAGCATGCACGCTGACGTCCCAAGATTTTGAGGGTGATTTCATGGCCACGTCCGTCCCTCGAATCGGCACGATTGATGCACAACCGACGTTCATGGTCAAGGACGGCTTTTGGCATGTTGAGTGAGGATGTTGAAAGGTTCTCGAAGGTCTGTATTAAAGGAAGTGAAGTTGTGAAGAATCGTGCAAATAAGAATCCCCGCGGGATGGGAAAGTATCAGTTTACATTCTAGAGCGTGTTTAAAAATGTATTAATGTTTTAAAAAAATCACGTTTTATTGGTTTTGATGGGTCTTTCTGTTTGATACATTATGTATTATGTATTTTGCCTCATATCATAGGGTAAATTCTTGATCAATAGCTTCAGTATGCAATCCGTTTTAAAACCTTTACGCTGTCTTTGCTTTCATTTTGCCATGATGACAAGAGATATACACCCAAGGGGGGGGGGCTAATTCGTTCGCCCAAAAAAATTGATAAGCAAAAAAAAGGTCTTCAACCACAAATAAAGGGATTTCGTACGAGACAAAAAAATGTCTTCAAGTTCAAAGGAGCGGGTCAGGGATCAGTTTTGACTCGTCAGGAGGGGGGGGGGAGGGATACGTCCCTTGCATGGGTTGTGACTCGTCAGGGGGGCAGTCTCCCCCCTCTGCCCCCCGTAGGTACGCTAGTGTATCCACCTAACCACTATGTTGTCTGCAGTGATGATAAAACATGCCTATAAATAACAAACATTCCATCTGTATTATTCTGTAATTACTAAAAATTACGTATTTATTGTTCTCTAAATACTTATAATATGCAAGTGATCGAAGGAGGAGAAAAAATGAGCAATGCATATCTCGAAGAAATCTTAAACATGGACAGTGAATATCATCCATTTTAACATTTCAAATGACATGAATGAAAAGAGCGCACCTGGTTTTCTCGTTACCGTTACAATACAGTACTTAGGGCAATGAAAGGAGTCACCTTGGCATTTTATGATCCAGAGGTGATCCAGAATGGTTTTATTCTTCATCAAATATGATGCTTGAAAACAAGTGGACTGAAAAACGAAAAGAATTAACTCATCAATAGGGAGTGGTATGCAATAAAATAACCCCACCTCATTTGGAATCGAATGACTACATTTGCCTGTCTTCTAGATTCATTTAATTTCCACCTGTTGATTTATTTCATTTATTCATAGTTTTATTTGTGCTGGCTTTTCTATATTTTTTTTCTCTGTCTTATTCCCTTGCAAACAATATCGAGAAAGACAACTGCTTACATTGTGCGACTGTGCGGTGCAAATTAATGAACAATCGATCGGCTTTAATCAAATCATGGTCGCAAAACACATTCCTTTGTCGTGGTTATTCGTTGATATATTTGTAGAAAGCGTTTTAGTAAAATAAAACGATATATATTTTTGACGATTTCGATAAAAAAAAATGAAACGTTAATTACAGCCCTACCCATACCTGTCACCATTAAAAAACCCTTTAAATGCATCTGAATCAGTCGTACAGATGAATTAAAAAAGAAAATCACAAAATAATCTCAAATCTCGCTTGAAATTGTTGCAAAATATAAATCGGGCAAAGATGAACCGGGACTTCTTTCTCCCGCGGGATCGAAATTCACTCTTCTATTATCGCGCTTAAATAGATACAAGATAGCCGAGGTGTAGAGGTAACATAATATGCATTTCAATCCTTCTATTCCGTGATTTCACCTTCCTATTTGAGGAATCATCGATGATAATTGGAAGCAAAATTAAATAAACAAAAGGATGGGCGCTTAATTGTTCGATTATTTGTAAAATTATACGGTATGTAGAAAGATAAGATGCACTTGACGTTCAAGCAGGGCGATGATACAATGACGTGGGGAGGGGGGGGGGTGGGAAGCGAACGCACTTATTGTTATTCAAGTAGTGAAAAGAAAAATAAAATAAAGAAGAAGGAAGAAGAATTTAAGTAAGAAATTGAATATGACGAGTATCAGAGAGGTATAGAGAGAGATCTTGGTCATGCACCTTTTCAATATTCATATTATTAGAAAACCAGTGCCCCTTTAGGTCATCTGGACTATGTATCAAAATACCATGACCCCGGCCTGTTTGTGTAGATAAATACGAAAAAGTTTTTAATAAGTCAAAATATTATTTACAACCTTAAGAGTCATTCTTTATCTATGACGCTTCGGAGAGTTTCCTTAAATGATGTCTTTCCTTTTTTGTCATTGATATTTAGCTGAAAAACTATATAATGCAGCCTGGCTTATATGCAACTATATCAAGTATTGAAATGAGGTATAAATTTATCAAATTATTCTTTATCTGCTTTACTACACAGTAAAAAAAAAGCAACGCTGTTTTCTATGAACCTTACAGTAATTGTTTAAACAGTTTACACAAGTATATAAATCTTAAGCAACAAGGTTTAATTTTAAATATCTAATCTTCAATAAATTAAACATGATTGTTTAAACGGTTAAACAAATACTGTAAGGTTCATATAGTAAACAGCGTTGTATAAAATCTTAAACAGCATTTTTACTGTGTATCTTTCCATTTATTTACAGTTTTAATGTAATCACGGTAATATAAATTCAGTCATTAATGAATAAGTGTATAATGATCAAGTTTAACTTTTGAACAATCAATAAAGCATTATACAAAATTGCATTATTTTGAGTGTGAAAATGAATTAGAACAATATAATTTTTGATCACTAAAAAAATGGCTTCCAACTCAAACGTATGCCAAAGAAGCAAATATAATTAATTGAACAAACAAAATATAACAAAAAAAAACTATTTCTGTCTGAACCACCCTCGAAATCAATTAAAACTTCACTTTCAAGCACTCAGAAGCACGCATTGATAATTTCCGTTTGGTTTATTATAATTTTCATTTAAACATCGCCGTAATTCTGCAAAAAGACTCCAGAGCTTGTACTCGGTTCATGCTTTTATTTTTTTATCCATTTTTTTCTCGTTGCTCCAAACGTATGACAGAATTCTGATTTTTAAAAAAATCCTTCCTCAACACATTTTCACGCATGCGCCGAAAAGTGGCGGTTAATAACCCGTGAATGCAGCATTCCCCTTTATTTGACCTTTCGTTTTGCCATGTACTGATGAAATACCAAGGTTATCAAAGGCTCGATGAAATATGGAGAGGAATTTATATGGGAGAAAAAAAATTGCGAATTATTATTTTTTCCTGATTGGAGAAACGATCCTTTCTCGATTCACCCTGCCATCGGCAAGAAGATCAGGTGTGGCGACATCAGTCATGGATGTAGAAGATATAGTCGACCCAGTGCACAAACAAGGAGCAATTACTTCCATAGCAGAACAAAATTAGACGAAAGTTGTCATGCGTTCGACTTGACTACATGCTTAACGTTTCTTCACTTAGCTGCGATGGTAGATGCTCATTTCTTCTTAAAATGACATTGGAAATGTCCTCTCTTCCTTTTCCTCCCCAATATATCACCTTTTCAAAATAAATATCATCCAACAAACCTAGAGAAGAAACGGATTTGAATCTGAATGCAGAGACAAATGCATGCGTTCACTCGGAAGTAATGTTGCTAAACGACTTTTAGTGAGTGTTTTTTTTATGAATATTTCTTACCAACGTTGATAAATTCAATACCTGGACTTTTGTGGAAAAATAGTTGATCGGCCCCCTGTTTTTTTTTTTCGGTCTCCCCCCCCCTCAGTCCCACCCCATTTCCTCTGTGATGTTTACCATGCATCGTATGGATATCACTTACCGTGCCTCGATAATCAGGGCAATTTCCTACCTGACTCGGGAGATCGATCTTCTAGCCACGACGAAGTAACATCTTTCGAGTGTCTGCAAATTGACTCTCTGCCCCAAAACGACCGGAAGGTGTACAATGATGTAGGGTACAGCTAAATCGATTTGATTTGGGGTTAAAGTTTTGCTCTTAAATGCATATTATGATCTGGAATGATAGAAAGGGGTCTAGTATGCCATAAGCTATGAAAATCAAATGCATCTGTTGCTATGCCTTAAAGGGATGTCCGGGCTGAGAATATTTATATTTGAATAAATAGAGTAAAATTCACAAAGCAAAATCCTGAAAATTTCATCAAAATCGGATAACAAATAACGAAGTTATTGATTTTTTTAAGTTGAGCAATATTTTGTGAAAATATTTATATGCACATCATCATGAATATTCATTAGGTGGGCTGATGATGTCACATCCCTACTTTCCTTTTCTATCTTATGTCATTACATGAAATCATATTTATTTCAGTTTTCATACATGCAAGAATAATGTATCTCCTTTATAATGAACATCTAATGCACTAAATCAGTTGTCAATCCAATTGTTTTAAGTTCTTGT
The DNA here is from genome assembly GCF_018143015.1 of Lytechinus variegatus. NCBI lineage: Eukaryota > Metazoa > Echinodermata > Echinoidea > Temnopleuroida > Toxopneustidae > Lytechinus > Lytechinus variegatus. The sequence goes on from NC_054741.1 coordinate 35,624,987, forward strand.
TAAAAAAAAAGAATAAACTTAATTTCAACCTTTAGTTCAAAAGAACAAGTGGGGATATGGCATCATCAATTTGCCAATTGAATATTCATGATGACATGCCTAGAACTGTTTCACCGGAATAATTAGAATCTTTATAATGCCATATTTGTTATTCCTTGTCCGATTTTGATCAAATTGTCAGTGTTTTGTTTGTCTGATTTTCCACTATTTGTTTAGATCATATTATTTTCACCCCTTTAAGATCCTCTGACAAACGAGAGAGAGGGTTTGGCACTTTTAGCGTTAAAAACATAGGCCACTGTCGACAGTAATTTACAAAATATATAAAGAACTCAACCCCGCTGATAGATTCGGTTTAATCTATCTTTTCTCGATCCTTACACCTTACCTATTCCAAATGTACCTGATCTCAGTCATCCCCCATTTCTCTTACCACCCCCTTTCCTCTTCCTTTTCCGGCTTTTCGTCTTCTCACCCCCCTTCATTATCAACATCATTCACGCTTTCATCCTTCTACATCCAAATATATCCACAATTCTCTCAGTGCGATTCGAATATCCAAGCTTGTCATCGTCCATGCACTCGCTAATCGATTCGTCGATAGAAAGATCGCCAGCTGCTCCTATATGCATAAGTAGTTGATTTTCTATCCCCCTAAAAACTACAGACATTATCCGACGGGATCTTAAACATGTCGAAGGATTTGCCTACCCATAATCTGTTCCTTAAATCAAATGCAAAATTTGATATTAATATTCCAAAAAATACTTTGATTCAATTTTTTCTTGGTTAAGTCTGTGATACCCTCTTTCAACCCACCTTATCCTAGTCTTTATGTTAATGGAATACAGGTTATATCTTCCTTAGCTTCACTTGCCCATAATTATACGTTTGAAATTTATTTTCTGGGCTTCTCGTGTATCTTTCTCCGCTTCTTCGTTTCGACCGCAATCTCTCTCTTCTGAATTTCCTTCATTATCTCGTGTGTCTAATTCTCTATAGGTTTCCCTTTTCTAGTTTCTTTCTGATCTGAGCTTGCTCTGCCTTGTATCATTAAACCTCGGGCCGATCAACTTATCTTATTCCCAATCCTATTTCTCTAGATAGACAAACACTGCAAGGTTCCCTCTGGATGCAAGCAAGCACGCGTTGAGATACACAGAATCTTCTTTCTCGTTATAGTTGATTCTACCGCCAATTAATCGAGCAGAAATCTGCCTTCGAAACTCTTCATTTAAAAGGGAAAGATGCGTTTTATTAATGGTGAAAAATATGAGGTTTTTAAAAATATATTGTTTGGAAAACAGTGTGTATTAGCAGACATATCGACAAGATTAAATAATATGATGGAAATTATAACCAAATATTGCTTAATGATTTCATATTATTACAATGTCTTTTCCGGGGTCTTTTCATTGTGAGTTTTGTTTCCCGGACGAAGGCTCGAGGTTTGCGTCGAAAATCTGGATAATACTTGAATATCAAATTTTGTTGGAACTGAATGAATTACCACTCAAAGATGTCCCTTTGTCTCTGTCATATATATGTATATATATATATATATATGTATATATATATGTATATATATATATATATATATATATATATATATATATATATATATATATATATATATACTGTGTAAAGAAATGGATAAAGAGAACAATAGTAGGCGTAGCTTAAATCAAGGTTCCCCAGAGCTATCTACCCTTTGGAAAAATTGGTGATGCCGAAAAAATGTCTCTGCCGGGAATCGAACGCGGGCCCCCAGCTTTGAACGCCGGTGCCTTAACCACTAGACCACAGAGACGGGTTAGTGGCTAGGCGACCCTGATCTATTTGACCGTCAGATAGACAGATTTTCGACACCATACCAATTATAATTTCCTTTGTCGGGTGAAGTTGGGTTTTGAACAATGACAAGCCGCCATGCATGGGTTCGATTCCCGGGCAGAGACATTTTTTTCAGCATCACCAATTTTTCCAAAGGGTAGATAGCTCTGGGGAACCTTGATTTAAGCTACGCCTACCATTGTTCTCTTCATCCATTTTTTTACACAGTATTTAAAATAAAAAGAGTTACCAAAGCTGTTGTACATGTATAGCTTCACACACACACACATATATGTATATGTACATATATTTTATATACAATGTATCTAAAATTTTACTTTCATTTAAAAAGAATGGTCTTATATGTACTTAGCAATGGAGTGATATCAATTATCACTCTTCGTTTTAACCTTGTCTCAGAGACAAATGCTTATATTTAAGTTTTGGTCTGTTGGCATGGCATGAATATTTAATTTCAAACAAACGAGTTTATTGTATTTGAGAATTATGATGGTCAAACCATCACAATTAAGTAAAATCATATTTTATTCCTCATTATTATGCTTACTGTTCTTCATGAATGCTAAAATAGCTCTATTTATATGACTGAATTTTTTTGGGTGTAATCATACTGTACATGTACATTGTAAAGGGCACAAAACAAGGCATATAATCAAAATAATTATTCTAAGACCTCAATACATTTAATTAGTATTTATATTTTGTACTATGGCTTAGTAATCTGATTTTGTTACTCCAATCTTTGATAAAAAATATCTATTTGAAGATTGAACGTGTTATGGGAAAGTAAAAGATAAATTGTTATTATGTTTATCTCTGGGTGTTTTTGCTTCAACCCATGACATAATATGATGTACCATTGCAACTTCCATAAAGCACTCAAACTCGACTGGTCTCTTATTCACAGGTGATAAACATTCCCAAGTGTAACTTACGCAATGACGATAGTCTGTAGCATTTACGCAGCAATGTACAATATTCTACGTAATTCAAATGCCTTCTTGGTTAAATGTCTTTGTATTTTTAGTAAGGTTTTTCATTGTCAATGTGAGTAGCAAGTAGGATGGGATTTAATGTATACAGACTACACTTCATTTTACTTCAACATTATTCAGTTAAATCTTAAAGTACGTTTGTACAGCAGCTAGTTTTATAATTGGATATTAATAATAGGGCTGGATGCTTTTAACATCAGTTAATCCTAACAGTTACGAGCCCAACTCTTGCAAAATTTCGTTTTTAGGCATACCATGTGTTTTTTTTAATCCTGAATTCAGGACCTAGCGCAGGTTATTCCACAAAATGTTATCGCTGCCAAACATGGTTGTTTTGTTCCATGTTCTTGTTATCATGTCTTGTTTTCATTTTACCTTTTTATGTTTTTTGTCTGATTTTGTTTCGTGTTATGCAGCTAGCCAACAATGTCTTACTTCCATATTTTGTTACAATTTATTAATGAGATTAAACAGTTATGAAAACTGTAATTGCTGAATTAAAATTTGCTGGATGGCAGCTGCTTACTTTCTTTCTTTTGTTTTTTATTTCTTCGTTTATTTCTTTCTTTGTTTTTTGTCACGTCTCTGTGTTGTGTTGTTTTTGTGGGTATTATTCGATTGATAAAATGCTGTCACGTGTATTATTATTAAATAGTTATATCATAGTAAGTTATAAAAAAGGGAACCTTATCTACAAGCATTCTGATTCTAAGGTTTCCTCCACTTTTCCGTTTTATGTACTTAAACATGTATTAATATATAAGAATGTTTGCTATTTATACTTAAATAGTCTACGTGTGTAATGTTTGTTCAGCTTAGTTGTGTAAGTTATCAGAGTTTTGTAACATAACCGATTTGTGGAAATAAAACCTAAATGAGTGAAATGAATGTCCCCCCACGTCCCCCCCGCTTCCGCCGCCTCTGATCTCGTTGCCTTGTATTGCGGTAACACAGTATGTGTGCCGAACATGGAAGATAGCCACGTGTTGTTTGCCAATGCGGACAAAATCATCGTAATTTCTTTCCCCGTTGTATGCGTTCCCAATCAAGTAAACATTATAAAGCGGTCATTCCGATGCATATTATAACACAGTTCAATATTCTTTTTTTTTATTTTAAAGGTCCAAAGTGGGGCTGAAATCAACCGTATTCAAGTAGCGTTCGTAGATTAATGGTGTAATACCCTGTAACATGCCAAATGCTTCCGCGAATTATTTTTGTTGATATTATACTTTTGTTATTTTAATGTGAAATTATTGTACTTTTATATCGCATTTCATAAAAATACAATAAGATTTATTTGAATTTTAACATTACAACATTTATTGTGCTTAAACGTAGCTATGTCTATTATGCTGGAATATATAAGCTTACCGAATTTCAAACATGCAGATTTGTGATAAAAATATGATAACTTCCACTTTGGCAATGAACATAATAAACTTTTTTTAAAATAAAAATTCGTTAAATTATTCGAAATGAAATGAATATCAACCATTTAACTTTCTTGATTGTATATCTTTGCTGTTTTATTTTCTGCAGTAAGATGGAATCAGCCACGGCGAGATCGCCTGACTCGCAGCCTTCATCAGTGTCTATGAGCGAGCCTGGTGGTGGGTTAGATTGTATGTCCGAGATGTCATCGCAGAGCGATCCTCCTTCCGGTGGCGTTCCTGGTCTCAGCGGACCATCCGCCATCTTGCACGAGATACTTCAAACCTATGATAGCAGAGTCAGACCAAACTATGGGGGTAAGTGCCCATGTAAAGGTGTTCTTGATATCGATGTTAGTAAGAAGCTTCTTTTTGCACGATCATGCTTCTACGACGATGACATTGACGTTTGAACCATCTGCGCATGCGTCAAGTTTCGTCGGTCCTCTAGATCTTACGACTGTCGTGAATGTGTTTTGATGAAAACAACGACGTGATATTAAGAGAATTTCGGTTACGTGATTCGTTTTTTTTAAATACGCCACTCCGAGTATGTCCTCTACAAATAAAAAAAGGGAAAAAAGAAAAAGAAAAAAAAGAGAAAGAAAAGAAAACCCCAAACGACTCATTCGCAGAATGGAAACACTGTTGCACCAGACGGCACAAAATTAGTTGTGAATCATCGTGGAAGCATTTGTCGTCCAAAAGGAGAACTTTCTATCGTCGTCTTATCACGACCAGATTTTGTTCAAATAAATAAAATAAAAAACGAACAAGGAGACTCGAAGGTCCAAAGACCGATATAAGTTTTTGTCATATGTGTGTAAAAATTTGTTATACAGCATGTTTTATAAAAAAATAATCAATAAAAACTAATAGAATACCGTAACATTTACAAAGAAAGAGTAAGAGGCACTAGGGAAATAATTTCCTACGCTCTTGGGGACAAAGAAAATACTATCGACAACTACAAATACAAAATCCTTTATCATGGGTGAGAATACAATTAAATAAATCAACCACGGCGTCTCGTGTTTAACTCCCAAGAGACGGGACAAATAAGGTGAAATAACTTTAAGAATGAGGGAAGAATAAAGAGAAGAAATAATATTAAGCAAAAAGATGAGGGGTAGTGGCTTTAAAGAAGGGGGCAGTGGTGCATGCTTATCCATATTTTCTAATATTTATGCCATGAGATATTTACTAAAATTAGGCCTAAGTTTTGATGAATATTGTGTTATTATGTATTTTTTATATTCCTCAAATTGTATATTTGTTTTGTACGACTTTATATTATTGTTTCGAACAAAATATTTGCAGATGCCAGTGACGTTTTAATAAATTCAATCAAATTCAATTCACCAAAGTTTGAGTTATACAAGTTACGATAAAATTACATCATCATCGTCATCATCATCATCATCATTATCATAATCACCACTACTACCACCATCATCATGATCAGTCATGATCATCATCATCAACATCGTCGTCATGATCACCATCATCGTCGCCAGCATCAGCACTATCGTCATCATCATCATCATCATCATCATCCTCATCATCCTCATCATCCTCATCATCCTCGTCAACATCATCATCATCAGCAGCAAAACCACCACACAACCACCATCGCCGCAGATAACAGCATGGACAACGACAGCAGCTTCAGATCAATAAACGCCACATCATCAACTGATCAATTTGTACTATAGATGGCCCCTTTCGGTCCCTTTTGATCAATAATGAGGCATTCAGATTCTACAAAATGTCAAGACTACTTGAGTTTTCATTGATTTATTTCCCAACAACCATGTCTCAATGCTGTCGATCAACAAACACTAATGACTTCATCCCAAGCAGGTGAAATAAACTGATAAACATTCGATAATTTTACCTTGTCTCCCACCCCCGTCTTCTGCCAACACAAATAAACTTGAATCCATTTATTCATCTTTTTCTTTTCTTTTTTTTGCTTGTGAGATTTCATGGAACGAGAAAATGACGTAGAGCGAAAGAATTCCTTCTTTCTGGGTCACCTGTTTTGGAAGTCCATTATGGAAATCTGGATCTGCCTCTACGCGTCAGTAATTCATATTATCATAATTTTTTTAACTTCAAAGTTTTTGGATGACTTACAAATCATCCATCAAAACATATTCAACCTACTTGGCTTAATTCCCTTTCGAACCATTCTTTTCGCCTAATACGATCACCTCCTTGATAAAACATGGGAAGACGTGAAAAAATATTGAAATGAAAGCAAATTATATTTTCTCGCTGCCTGGATTAGCGTAAGTAATGAAATAAAACGTAAAGACGTCACAACCCTTAACCCAATTTTGAAATCTAATGTTCCGTAACAATCAAATTATTGCTGGCACCCTCTTGATAGGATTTGAAATTATAGTAATAAACATAATAATGAGTTTGAAGGGGCTGTAGGTAGCTAGGAAAAATCTGCTGATATTTTTCTTATTCCAATTCGGAACTGCATGTATCAGACTCGGGTAGGAGGAGGGGGGTGCAAATTGACTATAGGGTATCATGACGTCACAACCATGGTTCAATTTTAATTGGTTTAGTATATGAGTAACTCTAATTTGTCATTTGAACTTTTTTAAAATCACACATCGAAGTTTATAGACAAAATACTGTCGACATTGATCAGAGATGATGCTAGCTTCAGTTTCGAAGGTATAGTTACCTGTTAAAAATGAGTAACACTTTCAGATGGAAGTTTTATACAGGTATATACCAAATAAACATTTGGACGACCTACATAATCAATACGGGGAATAATAAAACGGAAGAGCAATAAATCTGAACTAAGGGTAAAATTCATATTTCCAAATCAAAATTTTATTCAAAAGAAAATGATATTAAGCATTTGCAGAAGTTGAATGTTTAATATCATTGAAAGTAAGGAATCTTTATTATGTTTACTGGAAGTAATATTATACTGCGCAGCAGCTTTAAGATAATGATTACTCAAATTCATTCTTATCGAGTGTTAAAAATCTTTAACAACAAAGTTTAAATCAAATATTTTAATTATCAATAATCTAAGCATGGTTAATTTGTTTAAGATTTTAAACACTTCTTTAAACTGTATAAACAACTACTGTTCGATTCTCATAGTAAACAGCGTTGTTAAAATTATTTTTAACAGTGTACAGATAAATACTTTTTCCCTTTTTTCTCAATTCTAAAAGGATCACACTTAAACATTGAAAGATAAAGATTCAATCGATATTATTGATCGAGCTCATTTTTGTTGTTGAACTTTTCAGAGATTGATTGTACCAAGGCTTCATCCTTGAAATATAAATTTTATCTCATGTTTTGTTTAGTTTATGCAATTGAAAAGTATATTGCGTTATATACTTTTTTAAAACGTTATTTCTTTTCTCTAAATTATTGATTACTGGCTTGGTTATATCATTTTTATCCAAGAACAAAATAATAAAAGACGATTGATTTTTCTTTTGTGCTTGAATATTTGAACTCTCTTTACGCATATCACTTACAGTGTGGTGTCCGTAAAAATTAATTACAAAAATATTCGAAAATATGAAATAGATACTTCCCTTTTCCCTTCTATGAGTCTAGCAATGATTGTCTCGAATGAAGTCCACTTTTCTTATTGAATTTAAACGGCTATTTTTTTCTACTTTAAACGGAAGAATTAAGAGAGAGAGAGAGAGAAGATTCCGTATCTGTTTAACGGTGTTCATTTTCCGTTCACTTGATTCTTATTATTCTCAAGAAATATAAAATTTCCGCATAATCCTTAAATAAGATGATTATGATATAGTGATCATTACGACGTGGTGATCGCTGGATCGGAATTCATCTTGACGATTTCGAAGGCTTTTTATTTGCTTGAAGTGATTTAATCCCAATTGGGCTACATGTTACACTGTAAAAACTGTGGTGTTAAAACTGACACCAATTGGTGTTAATAGAGGACCACACCCTGAGGGATTAAAATTACACCCTAGAGATTGAACATAACACCAAAGAGTGTAAAGGTAACAATCAAAGGTGTTGTAATAACACCTATAAGTGTAAAACTAACACAACCAATTTAACACCGGTGTTAAATGACTGGTTTGGTCCTCTATGTACACCGGTTAACACCACAGTTTTTGCTGTGTATGTTTAAAGGTTTTAAGAATCTTAGGTTAGGGACTTTACACTCTTAAAATAGTTGGGCAAAAATGGTCAACTTTCAACCAACCCTGGGAAACATACTGTCCACACAACTATTGGTTAAAATCTGCCCAAATTGGGTATAAAACCCCTAATAATTGGGTAAGAAATTTGCTGAATTTCAAGTGTGTATCGCAGTTTTAAGAATACATAATGTTTGTAAATAAGCATCCCAGTTAGAAGAAAATCTACTTATATCTGATGATATTACTTGGACACACTGCAAACATGCATAGGTAAGCCTATAATTAAAATGAAGCCCATTCTACATGTTCTGACTTTTATCGAGACACAAGCGACACAATAAAAGTATATATCTTTACTGATTCACGGGACTTGGAGGCTCCAGAGCAATCCCCGTCAAAACTGTTCAAATTTATAATAAATAAGACCAAATTTGTGGGCTTTTGAAGCGTAACCACCAAAATGTTGTGTTTTTACTGGCTCCTTACTCAAGTCTCTCCTTCTAGTATGTGCCAAACAATTTTACTTTTATGTTATGCCTTTAGAGTTTGAAAAAAAATTGATGGTTGAACTAAATGGAATATGGAATTGAAAATGAAAAAAAAAAAATAATAAAATGAAGTAGGCCTACTTTGAATTCGCAGTCACATAAATGGTTAGTGTAAATATGTGTTGATATTTATCGAACACAAGTCATGATGAAATTGAATGAATGAATAAAGGTTCAACGTTCATAATTCATTATAATACAATATTTTCTGAAATCGAGTGGCTTCTATTTTTAATTGGATGGTCGATCATCATCGATTATGTTTGCTTTTATTTTCTTTGTACAGGAGCAGCTACGAATGTCGCCTGCAGTATCAACATCATCAGTTTGGATTCCGTCACAGAAATTACGATGGTAAGAATCTATTTACACCATCTACCAATCGATTTTTATCTTTCTCATTTCATGTAGTCCAGGTAAATGCCATTTTTGGTAACGATCTAAATGTAATTTGATCAGAATCCAATACAAGTGCTTAATAATAATAATTCGCTTTTATGTAGCGCTTAATGCATCGGAACGACGTGTCTAAGCACTTTACAGATATATTATTACCCTGGTCATCGGATTTAATGAGCCATTCCCGCACACAACGAGTGCACATCCTCCACTCCCTGCATGGGGAGTATTCCAGTCAGTCGCCGGTGAGGCGCACACAGATACTGGACAAGCTACAATGACTTTCACATCCTACCGGGTACCCATTTAGCACCTGGGTCGAGAGTGGCAAAGTGTGGATTAACGCCTTGCCAAAGGACGCCAGACCGTGGTGGGATTCGAACACACGACCCTCTGTTTACAAAGCGAGAGTCAGAACCACTACACCACGGCTCCTCCACTTATAATTATGTATTCAAGAATATTATTCTTGTAGAAATTGTGTCATTGCTGATAAATTGACACAAGCAGGGCATATTACCCAAATATCGGGTTGTTTCCGAGTACACTCTTACACAATGTGCTTATATTGGGATCTCCAGTGTGGTCACTTTTTAGCTTATATTTCATTGCACAAATAAACCGAACCCGACTCGGCGTTTTCTCCAACTGATGAAAAAACCATTATTTGACATAGTTGATATTCAAGTTAGAGCAGTATCGAGAATTTAGAATTAATAAATATACGCATTCTTGTAGGACTTGTAGTTTGTGTTGAGCATAGTTAAGTTATCAATCATATAGTATTATGTTCATGATGTAATATCAATTTCCAGAATATATTAAGCGCCCCCATAGCGGAGAAGTTTATGAAATCCATGTTCGATATGACGTCAAATTACGCATGGTTAGTTCCCTGCGTGAATTTAAATGTCATTCAGTATTTCGAGGATTTTCATGGTATGTACAAGACATGGGTGGTGATTCTGGAAAGAGGAGAGAGGGGAGGGGCTGTTGGTGTGACCTGTCCCCCCTCATCCCCTCAATATTCGAATTGTGTATATATAATGGGGGGGGGGCGTCTCATCCCCTTGTCTGCCTGCCATGACTAAACAAGGAAAGTTACCATAAGGCAATGCACAAGATGTGCGAGTATCTTGTTTTATAACTTTTCCTTGATAGTCTGAGCGTTTGTTACGACCAAAGTCACAGTGACCCCAATTCTTCCTCCGTATTCGCGAGTTATCCATTCGGATAACAATGATACCAACGAAGGAACAATTACAATGTACAAATTATTTGGTTTGTTTATGCTCCAAAACAACGGTTCTAATGTCCCTCTGTTCATTACAAGCCTCAGATTTTGTTAAGGCGGAAGGAATTGGCTTTAAGCATGTACATGCACACTACACAGTATAGTGGCGTCATTTTGCTGTAGAGTTGAATGTCATGACCGTTTGGCTGAGGTTGTTGTTCTACGTTGGACGCCGCATCTAGCCGTGACGAGGTCCGGCAGAGCATGAAGCAAAACCTCAACCATTTTCTTCGTTATTCCCCTATCCTTTAGAACCATCTGTCCCGATCCTTCATTAATCTTACCCCCATTTGCCCTTTCCGTTGTACCTGTCTTTAATAATGCAAAAACCTCCACAGAGATTGTTTTATTGATGAACTTTATGTGATTAAGATGTTGGAGTCTGTGTGTGAGGGAGGGTGTGTATGTGTATGTTCATGGTATTGGAGTCCCATTTGAATTAAAAAGAAATGTCGGATTTGATTTTTCTCATCAATTTATAAGTTTCCGAATGTTAGGGCACTATGAAAACTAATCTAAACACAAGGATTCGTTTTTTCCTCACAAATTATAACATGGGCAGCGTGGGAAGACGGAGGGGGTAACAAGGGGATTTTTCCACATGTCAACCAGATAAAAACTTAAAGATACCCTCCAAAACAATATAAAGTAAAAATAAAAATGAAATAAAATCAAATCTGCTCTCTGAATAAGCTCGGCCACTCCTCTTTCTCGTGTGTACATAATTATATTTGCCCTCACCCCATTCTGTGTGCAAAGATGGGAGAGGGAGATGTAATCTATAACTTTTATTTTACCATCTTCCCTCCCTTTGGGATCTGAACCTCAACTGGGTTGGGGGTTATCACTGGCATACAGATGGAAGGGGGAAAGGGCGTGGGGCCATGGAACCCCCAAAAAATTTGAGACCAAGAAAAAAAAGAGAAAAGGGTGGAATGTGATATTATTTTCTGAATATTATGTCAAAATCTATCTCAAAATTAGACTTTTGTATCAAAAAGGTTAAAATTTATGACCCCAACACGACTGTTGGCCCCTTATTTTTTTTATAGCTTATTACAGCATTTGGCGTTATTAAACAAGAGAATGTTTGAATTTTAATATGGAAGGACATGCCTCATCTTGTTTGAACTCATTTTATTTCGCTCTTCAAGTTTTCACACCTTGAGACTGCAATGAGGAAATTCCGCTATTGAAAAGGTGTTAATTGTTTATACGACATGTCCGTTTGTAATTATGATAGGTATATGCTTATATACGCTTAACGAATAATATTTATCGTATGATATAGCTCATAAAATTTAAAAGTGAAAATTAACGAAAACGGAATTAACATTCATCTTTTCATTTAGTGCTTGAAGAAGAAGCGGCGATGAATACTATAAGTATGCGTTAGGTTGTGATAGGTTCACAATCGACCAAAATAGAGAAAACAATTAAAAATAGCAATGTGTTTTCCTTTTTCTCTTCCAGGATTTCGGAATGACCATCTTATTGAAAGAATACTGGAACGACCCAAGACTGGCCTACGGAAATAAATCTGACTTGCCCTACCTAGGATCCGGGAAAGACATGATAGAACAGATCTGGGCTCCGGATCTATTTTTCGCCAACGAGAAACAGGCGAATTATCATGACGTCACGCAACCAAACAGGCTCGTTCGCATCTATCCAAATGGGGACGTCTATTATAGTATGAAGTAAGTGGAGTCTTTAGCTTTCTATAGGAAAGATGTACAACATTAATTGGTAAAGGCCACCATTTGATTTTTTTTCCATCTAAGAGACATGAAATTCAGAGGAACGAGAACAAAAGTAAAATATTCTTGCAATGCTCATATCATTACTTACAAATTGTTTATTTTGTGCTATTTGTTCAAATATATACTTCCGATGAAGACCGAATTGAAAGATATCGAAATGAGGAAAGAAAATGCACAAAATAAGGAAATCAAACTTTATTGTACCAACATTAACATTTATCTATTCGTGAAATTGGAACATGAGTTCGTAAAATCGGATCTTTCACATTACCGCCCGTAACTGTTGACGCTGAAAATGATATTTCACTAAATTCATTAATAATAATAATAGCTAGATTTATAAAGCACTTTTTGCCAGAGGATACAAAGCGCTGCTATTATCACCCCGGCTTTGGCTCGAGCTATCATTTCCGGCGCTCAGTGCATGCAAGGAATTGCTCCTACCGGGTACCCATTCACCTCACCTGGGTCGAGTGCAGCACAGTGTGGATAAATTTCTTGCTGAAGGAAAATACGCCATGGAGTCAGAACCACTAGACCACACCGCACCCACATTCCGCATTCCCGTCCCCCATACGCCTGTTTTTTCTCTTTATTCTCACTTTCAATCGTTTTCACTCTCTGCAATCATCTATCTTAACTTCTCTCCAGCTTAAAAAAAATCATTATTTTATTGCTAAAACACATTAGTACATTATTTCTCCTCATAATGTGCTTTCTACTTTCACTAATTCTTGAGTTGCCTGTGTTTTTTTTTACCCATGTACATATATTCTCTAATTCTTTAGTTGCCTTTTTTTAAACTCATGTACATTTATTCATTATTTTTCTAATTATAATAATTTGTGTCCATATCTCCCATTTAATAATGTTTCAATCTGTCTTATTCGGCCCATTTATCTTAATTTGAAGCCCCTGATAGAATAACAGGTCCTTCCGACGTCAGGTCCCCTTCTGCCGCTCGGCGCGCTCTTAGATTTTGGCGGGAAATGTTGCCCACTCTATTGCTTATTATGCGGCAACCGATTACTATCAGGGGATCGTGCTTTGAAGCAAACTGTCGCCTGCAGTGAATGTGAGATTCAGTTTCTTTGGATCACGTAAATCGGAAAAAGGGGTTGAATACATGATTACCCTTATCGGCCCCGGGTCATGGTTCCCAAGCTGGAACGATATAGCTGGCAAAGAAAGCATTTAAAAGTCTGCCTCCGCAGTTCTCCACACTGCGAAAACAATGTTTTATGAAGACTACACCAAGTATTTTATACACGTTTTTAGTTCATGGTGCCTATTGGCGTTACCCTTCGATGTCATTAGAGAGTTCTCGCATTTACTACCGGGGGGGGGGGGGGAAGCATCGATTCCTTTGAAAATGCAATTAAAATCACGTTGGAGAGCTGAGAGGCCTTGTCGAAAGTTGGTGGACTGGGACAGCAGGTCATCTGAAGATTTGCACCGGACGAACAATTGCAAATATGTCGTTGTCCAGAATTAAGAGATTCCGATGCTGTCCCGGTCCACTCAATTTAGACAAAAGCCTCTTCAGCTGTCCATTGTGATTGGAGTTGCATTTTCAAAAGAATTGATGCGTTGTAAAGAGTTTCCCCGTAGTAAATGCAAAAAGTTCGGAATATAAAACAGTCATCTCAGAACTAGTCGATGTAAAATAATATTTTTTTTGGTCTCACCTGCATAGCAGAGTGAGACTATACATGTAGGTGCCGCTTTTCCGACGGCGGCGGCAGCGGCGTCAACATCAAAATTTTAACCTAAGGTTAAGTTTTTGAAATGTCATCATAACTTCAAAAGTATATGGCCCTAAATCATAAACTTGGCCATAAGGTTAATCTAATAGTACTTAATATCCTGCTTGAGTTTCAAGTCCCATGACTAAGGTCAAAGGTCATTTATGGTCATTGGACATTGGCCAAGTTGGGGGTATTAGTTTAATTGCCATCTTGACTCTGAAGTTTATGGATCTGATTCATGTAACTTGAACACAAGAGTTATCAAGTATCACTTAACATCCTGTGCGAGTTTCAGGTCACATGACCGAGGTCAAAGATCATTTAAGGTCAATGAACTTGGCCAAGTTGGGAGTATTTGTTGAATTACCATCATAACTTTGACAGTTTCTAGATCTGATTCATAAAACTTAGACATAAGAGTTATCAAGTATCATTGAACATCCTGTGCGAGTTTCAGGTCACATGACCAAAGTCAAAGGTCATTTAAGGTCATTGAACTTTGGCCATTTTGGAGGTAATCATTAAATTGCTGTCATAACTTTCAAAGTTTATGGATCTATATAGTTTATGAAATGTGGACATAGAAGTAATCAAGTATCCCTGACAAGTCTTTGGTCACATGATCAAGGTCAAATGTCATTTAGGGTCAATGAACGTAACATTGTATCATTATATGAAATGTGTTTTTTGTGAATAATTATTTAATAGTAGTTTTCAAAATCAGCACTGCTGCTATATTGAATCGCGTAATGCAGGTGAGACTGTCAGAGGCGCTCCACTCCTTTTTTTATTGTTGGGTAAATGTAACAAGTATAGAATGATCTTATGAAGAAATCAAGAAGGAGAAATTCATAATATTTAGTTGTCGTCAGCGATATAGTGCTCCCATGTCGATGTCGTGGCACTTGAATGCGATGAAATTTACATTTTCCATAACCTTCGATTGATTTTTCTCACAAACAAATGACCTAGCCACAATTCACCAAGGTACCCTTGAACATGTTGAAGCCTTAAAGCCCCCTTTGGTGGCGGTACGATTGATCACTAACGACCAAATTGCTATATGATATGCAATTCTTCGTATTCTTGTGTCCATTTGGAGACAAATATTGGTCTACCCTACCGTGTTTGTATGTGTCCAAGGAGGAATGGGGGGGGGGGGGGGCGTCGTAAAAGTTTTTAACTATAAAGTGAGACAGTTAAAACTACAGAATTTATCAGAAAGTTGTGGTCAGAAAATAGTTATAGGTTGGAAAAGGAAGGATTTGGTTCGCACTTCACGTCCATTTTCGTGAAATTTTGGAGAAAGGTATGCTCTAAAATTAGGTTTGGGAGGGGGGGGGCAACCGTGCCCATCGCCACTGCTTATGGCCATGAGTGTGAAGCCTGCATCAATGAAACCTGAAATGCCTTTCGTACTAGTATGCCAGAACTCTCATAATTGTATATTGTTTCTGTCAAAAATCCATGATGGAATGACTTTGGGTTTTGAGTGCCGAAGTTCGCGGAAATTTCTCGAAAGTATGAAATCAGTTCAAGATCAGACGATATCTGCAGTCTAATTCGTTTCAGTGGAGGAGGTGATGAAGCGGGCAACCAATTTAGTGTCGGGTTTTTGCACTTTGATGTATCTAAATCTCGACTGAACGATCGATCATTACCGTCGCGAAAGTTGATTAAAATCGCGATACCAAGCACCTCGTGTCGTCTGAGATAGCAAATCTCCTTTGGCATCATCGTCCCCGGGAGTGTTTAAACTTAAGTAGCATCTTTAAAAGGGTACTCCAGGCTGAAAATAATAGGATTTAAATAGATTATTAAGTAAAATAAGACAAACAAGATACTGCCACCGAATACTTCATCCAAATCGGATGTTTTGTATTATTTCGGAGAAAGAGTTATGTATGCCTTCATCAATATGTTATGAGCAAGCTGGTGATTTACTACCCCTACCACATGTAAAACCTATTTTTTGTTACAATTAGGGATACATATCACACACGCACATTTATGAAATAATTGTGATTTCTTCTAATTAAAAAAAAGACACGGCACCATCAGCCCATCTATTGAATATCATGACGGAATGCATATAAATGTTTTAATTTTCAGCGTTTTAATCGATGAACTTGCCCTATCTTATTCAGACATTATTTTCAGCCCGGAGTGCCCCTTTAAAGGAATAGTATAGTATGTGGCGCTGAAAGCCCCGAGGAGTTTTAACACCAATCAAGATCCATAGCATGCACAGTGATAAAGCAATCGTCTTGTAAACCAAATAAATCGAGCCAGAGAAATTAAACAAGTTCTTTGGGGATTTAATTTTCAGTGGCCATTGGCTTTAAGACCACAAGTTCAAAGGCTACAAATTATTCGACTACAGAACAGTAAACATGATTAATAGTGGGCTATAGTATAGTAAAGTATATAATATAATATAGTATAGTATAATATTTATTTTCCGTATAAAACACACACAAAATTTGCAAAACGGATGGATAGCCCATATTCAGTTTAGTCGACATGACTCTATACTGTTCTTCCATGGGGTCCGTGGAATGATTGGTAATAAGTAAACGGATTAAGAAAAATTATGAAGTTTCTCCAGAGAGAAAGACGGGACATATAAATATAATTATATAGGCCCTATGTTTCTTGTTTCAAACGGGGACGCCTATATGAAGCCACTGCTCTTCTTCTGAATACGAAATTGTAAAACATTTTGCCCTTAATGGGTTTAGTATTTTTCCAGTAGTTTTGTCTGGCCAGATTATGATCAAACATCAGTCTCTGTGAATCCATTGATTCAGCTTTTCACGCTGTTTTGGCAATCCGACCGAAAAAAATCCGTAGTTTATATAGCTGTGGGTAGCGACCACATGCAGAAATACGATCGATATTACGAAATCTATAACTTCTTCCCTTTTTCGAAAGAAGACAGTCATTGATCTTGCAAATTGCCTCGATTAATGTAACATTTCGAGCAAATCCAAACAAATCTTGTACTAGCGTTGGTTCTTCGCAATCTTGGGCGTGAGATTAAACTTTAAAAACCAGCGACATTCAACGTCCCACCAATTGCGGAAGATCAATATTCTTGTGGCGGCAGTCGTGTTCAAGTGAACGTAATAGCACGAAGAAAGGTTTTGGGGAATGTCGGCATCTGTTTTTTGTTTTATCTGATACAGATATTTGATCTATTACTTCAAAATAGATTTTGGAAGAAGATTGATTTTCTTTCATACGTCACTTTTAATGTCGCATGAAGTTAAGTGGGCGAAATCTATCTTGTTTTCAATACAAAGACCATAGCTACATTTTGGTCGCTTGCTTTGATTGGAGACACCTCCAACTGTTTCAGACGTATCGAAAACTGTTTTTTTATAAGAATTTATTCTACAATTACTGATTGAAATTAATTTATATTTACTTCCACACATCACATAAATCTTGGGAGTATTTCACTTTAATATCACGTTCAGCTGATAGTTTGGTTTCTTTATATTTCGATGAATTTTGGACGACTTGTAATCGATATCCTAGCTGCTTGGAGACGGCATTAATGGCGCCCAATTTAATGGTGCATACATAGGCGTCTTCATTGAAATCATTGAAATTGTTTGCTCTTTCTTTAAAGATGTAGGTTAAAACTTTTATTTAGTGGGATTTTGTTATTTTGCAGTCATTGCCCCCCACCCCCCAATTTTTCTCAAAAGCTATCCGAGTATTAAGGTTCATTAAATGAGATGCTAATTAGAATTTCATTACCGATTCTTTTGAAATATTTTATTAGGTTGCGGATGTAAGATATTGTGTTTAAATCATTTCCACCATGGTTTGATTTTCTTTGAAAGTTTCATCTGTTCATTGTGACGTGTGGAAGGCCGTTATTATTTTTTTCGAATAATGGTTTATTATTATTATTACTACTATCGTCATCATCATATCATCAAGCTAGACATCGTTATTTTATAACGTTCATCATTCCAAATCATTGGGACACGTTATCATTAAACAAAATAAAATGAAACAAACTAACCCCGAACGACCTTTTGCATTTCATTCCTTTAAGATGGGGGAAGTTTAAAAGAAACTCTTTTGATTAACCAGTAACTTGGTAGTCCCACTAAATTGACTGCCCTGTGGGGTTGGGAGACGTTTCTTCTCATGTGCCCCTCTTGAGTAAAAGGTGCAGCGAATAATCAATAATTGAGTACGACTCGTTACGTGCCCCAAGAAATTATCAGGCTATTTGGGGAGGACTTGGCATTGGTTGGAATGGTTTTTGCTTTCACTGGCGTCCGATTGGATTCCACCTGTTATTGTTGGAAGCTATATCTTTTTTTCAGGATGATCTATCCTAAAGTGAACACTGAAAAAACTTTCAAAGTATACTAAAATCATTATAATGGGGAACGATATTAGCTAATGAAGTTAAGACGGTTAATTATCAAACCGCATTTGCAATAATAATAATGATAATATGCAATATATTGCGCTTTATACAATTTTTTTTCAAAGCGCTGCATACTATTACTCTGGCTTTAGCATGGCTACCCTGATCGGCCGCTCGAGCATTCAATGAATTCCTTTCTACCGGGTACCCATTTACTACATCTGGACGAAGAGTGGTAAATTGGGATAAACGCCTTGCGAAAAGGACGCTAGTGCTGCGGTGGGATTTGAACCCCGGACCTTGTGGTGCAAAGTCTGGAGACCTATCCACTGAGTCACAACACCTCTACACCGAAATAACTTTCAATTTTGGACTAGCTTAGTTTTGTGAGAACGCAAGCTTGTGTGCCAGTGGCGTATTGAGCCAAACATTTTGAGATAACCAGAAGTGTCGTATGGGCAATTTTTGAAAAATATGCGATCGAGCGATATTATATCCTACCCTTCCCCCTTTCTATTCTTCCTACTTTTTATCGCAAGTATTTTAAAGGACAATTCCACCCCAAGTGATTTGATTAAATAGGAGAAAAATCGAACAAGCACAATACTGAAAACTTTATTAAAATCACACTAATAAAAGTTATGAGATTTTAAAGTTTCGCTTAATTTAACAAAACAGTTATATATGCACTTCCTGGTCGGAATGCAAGTGAGAGGACTGATGACATCATCAACTTGCTATTTCGTTTGTATTTTATTATATGAAATATGATTTTATTCCAACTTTTTATCGTTGTCCTGATGTGGAATAAAGTATTATTCCTTCGTAAAATGTGAAAATTTCATTGTAATTTGCATTTTATTTTTTCCCAATTATTATTTAATGGTTTAGTCAAAATTGTCCGTAATGTCAAACCTGTAATGAATAAAATATTGTATGATTCAAACAATAAAAACAAAATAATTAGTGAGTCAGGGAAATCATCCACTCTCTCATTGCATGTCTGAGTTGTGCCTATAACTATATTGTGAAATGAAGCGAAACGTTCTTAATTTACATCTGATTTTGATAAAATTTTCAGCGTTACGCTAATTTGATTTTACTCTATTGATTAAAATAAACATTTCCTGGGGTAGACTTGACATTTAGAAGATTCTACCCCCAAAATTAAAAGATCCTTCTATTTCAAGGCTCAAGTACAAACAGGCCTTCATAAATTCTGAACACTTTATATGCATTCTCCATCCCCGGTGCAAATTTCGCCAACATAGACCGGGCTTGCATTCTCCCTTGCATTATGAAAATTATATTTCTGAAACACCGACTACCTTGACGAAAAATTATCATTTATCCAAAGTAAATTTGACAAATTGTTCAACTTTAGAACTCATTAAAGGGATGGTCCAGGCTAGAGATATTTATATCTCAGTTAATAGAGTAAAATTCACAAAGCAAAATGCTGAAAATTTCATCAAAGTCGGATATAAACTTCAAATTCAATAACTTCGTTATTGAAATTTAAAGATTTGCATTATTTCGCTGAAACATGTTTAGGCATGTCTTTATTAATATTCATTAGGTGGGCTGATGATGTCATATCCCCACTTGTTCTTTTGTATTTTATTATATGAAATTAGGTTTATTAAATTTTCTTTCTACCAAGAACTAAAACAATTGGATTGGCAACTGATTAAGTGCATTAGTTACTTATTGCCGCAAATTATTTCATCATAATGGAGAAATATTGTTTACACATGTATGAACAAAATTAAACAATAATGATTTCATGTAATAACATAAGAAAAAGGAAAGTAGGGATGTGACATCATCAGCCCACCTAATTAATATTTATGACTATGTGCATATAACTGTTTTCACACAATTTTGATGAACTTTAAAATTCAATAACTTCGTTATTTGTTATCCGATTTTGATGAAATTTTCAACGTTTTGCTCTGTGAAATTTTATTCTATTTATTAAGATACAAATGTTTTCAGCCCGGTCCATCCCTTTATGAGCAGTTGTACACAGCATTGGCATGTATATTTTGACGATATTTAATCAAAGATTTATAAGCTATTCAATAATATCTTCTCCAGGTTGACGTTGGTCCTGTCGTGTCGAATGAATTTTGAAGCTTTTCCCATGGACATGCAACGATGCAAAACTGTCGTGGAAAGTTGTGAGTATATATATATTTTTTGGCTAGATTTATGATCGTTTCCAGATGGTTTGATTACTTATATTTTAATAATAAGCTTTACAGCTTAGCCGAGTATTAACAGACATCTAGACAACAAGAAAAAAGATATTAAAGGAGCTCAAAACACAAAGTTAATTCGACTTTCTTTGGTGAGTTTACCTCTAATGTATCAAGTTAATCTTTTCAATGTAAAGAATTTTTTTCAGTTTTTATCTGATAAGGTTATTTCATTTCCGATTTAGACGCTTGCTTTCAGACAGAATATCCAAGGGGATTTACTAAATTAAAAGAGGGGAAATCCCCACACTTTTGAAAAAAAGTAAAACATATGGGATTATGTTTGTAATGATATTTAAAGTAACGTGGCTACGCCTGGATGTGATGACGTGATAAAAAAGAGACGCTTTTCGTTATTTGTTTTCGTTTTATTTCCTTCTTCCAGATCAGAGTACAGATAATGAATTAACGCTCGAATGGAAGGAGCCCGAAGCAGTCGTCCTCAACACAGGCATTATGTTGCCTCAGTTCAGTGTTATACCTGAACTCAGTCATGGACCTTGCACCGATCTATTTTACACCACAGGTAAGGGGAAGGGGCGCACATGATGGGAAGGAGAAACGTGGGCAGGACCGTGACCCCTCCCCTGCGCAAAGGCTGCACAGCCCTGCTTGGAAGTACACAATGTGCAGATGTGTGACAATCGAACGTGTTCGGAAATCTGGTCCTAGGCCATGGTATAAAGTAATGGGAAGCCCAAAATGGCCTAAAATGTCAAAATGTTTATAATTTTGTAGGTTTCTAATGTTACTTTGCATTTTCCCCCTGGCTCTAATGATGAAGAAAACTATTGTTATCAAGTTATCATTCCTATAGACAGTACTGCTATGAATGATTTTATTGTCGAATGGGCTGATAAAATGAACCTGTACAGTTAACAAAAATGTTTCACAATGGGCTATCCATAGATGAACCACATCATTAGACCAGGGGTCGTTTCATAAAGCTGTTCGTAAGTTAAGAGCGACTAGTGAACCATTCTTACGCGCTAAACCATCGCCAATGAATATACCATTTACCACAAGAAAGGACCACCAATCCTTCTTAAAGTGGCTCTTAACTTAGGAATAGCTTTATGAAACTCCCACCAGGTTTTAAATTAAACCCGAATTAAGAATAGGTCAATACTCGCTACGTGAGAATGCACCTGTTCGATGTCACTCACAGGACTTCCACATCGTCAGTTTGTGTTCACACTGTGTCACACGTGTTCTTTCCAAAAGGCAAAAGAGAGTGTCATACTCATTTAGGAGAAATATTCCAGATTCTTGTCATTTTGGCAAGTATCTACTTTGTTTTGGGCGATTTAAAGTAGGCCTGATATAAATACACTATATGTTCATAGTGTGTTCACTTTCACGATGCACCCTGTGGACATCTCGACAGTGTGGGTATTCTCAGTGTACTCGCACTGTTAAAGTGTTCAAATCTACAATGATCTTACAGTGTGAAGTTGATTTCGCATAGTGTTCCACACTGTGATCAAATAATAGACACACTATTAGGCACTGTGTTCTTTCCATACGGGATAGGCCTACACTCGAAAGAAAATGTTGGGTAAAATTGCTCCAAGAGGGTAATGTCCAACCAACATTGGGCATTTCTTTTTGGCATTTATCCAGTGTGATGAAAATTTTGCCCATTCTAAAGTAATTGCTGCTTATTTTTTAACCTTACTGGACAATATGCTTCCTGCATTCGGTATAATACTGCCCCAAATTGGTTGGACAAATAATTACCCCCGTGTTGCTTAAAAATTTTACCCAATATTTTTTTACAGTGTAATAGTCATCTTTTCAAATTTTAATAAATTGCTTTTAATGTATAACATACTTTCGCGATTACAATGTATCAATGGCTGAGAGGACTATTGCCCCTGATCCAATGAAATCATTGCCATTGATATTGTAAATACGATCACGTCAAGACATCCTTCTCTCCCTCTTACACGTCTTACTATGCAGGCAACTATTCCTGTATCGAGTTCTCTTTCGTGCTCATCCGGGAACTCACCTTCTACGTGGTGCAGGCCTACATGCCTACCGCTCTCCTCGTCATCATCTCCTGGGTATCCTTCTGGATCGACATCAGTCAGGCTGCCGCCCGGGTCTCTCTCGGCGTCACTACCATCCTGACGATGACCACCACCACGACAGGTTACGCGGGCTTCGCCGGTCTGCCTAAAGTTTCTTATACGAAGGTTTGTGAATCGGATTTACTTTTCCCGTACTGGCATGAAACGTTGGTGTGTAAGAAGAAGAAAGTTAAATATTGATAAAAATTTGAGGAAGTCTTGTAGTGTAGACGAACGCTTTCGCTCTGCTCGGCGTCTGGTCAGACTACACCATCACACCTTTCCCGGTTTTCATTTCGGTATCATTGCAAAATAAAGTCAAAGTTTAAATTGTTACAGTTATCAATTTCACACTTGGAGCAGCTTCCTCAGGTGCATATTTGGCACCTTTTTGGTATGAAAGGTGCAAAGATGCACCAGTATGAAGGTGATCTAAGGCCAGAAAGGTACAATGTCGTACCTTTTAAATGTGCTTCTTGTATGGTATTGGGTTGCATAATAAAGGTAGCATAGTTGAACCTTCTCTTTCTTATTTTCTATGAAAATCTTCAATGTCTGCCATGCGTTGATGGTTTAGGGCAGATTGAATAGGAAAGATGCTTTCGCATCGTGTTACAACCGCACACATCCTTGCAACACGATTGACAGCGTCTCGAAAGGACATGAGTTTGGCATGATACAGAAAACTTTGAAGCTTTTTGTTCACCTGTCTTGAAATTAAGTGTAGAGACACTAGTAAGAAGAGCGAATTTATATTGGCTAAGTATTATACGGATAGTGTTTGAATGGCGCTTTCTAAGGTAGATATGAACTGACTACGGTCAAGTTCAGCACGACGTCAAGATGACGGCGATCCTTCTTCATTTTGCACATGTCATAGTTTCTCCCGCCTCTAATATTCTTAGATATAAGGTTACGGTAGTGATAAGGAAGGCCTAATTATTGGTGTAGTATAGTGCAAGGATTATGATATATGTCAATGCAATGCTTGAGGTGGCATGGTGTCTTGTTCGCTTAATATGCATATTTTCCATATCATAAGAGCACTATTGTCGCCGGAGGAAATGTCTTGGGGCTATTAAACTTAGTCTACAATCAGTTGGTCTACTCCTGAGATAGTCTAATACCACTTGGGATAAACCCATTTTAGTCTACTATCAATTTGGTCTATATAACACTTGGTCTAATATCGAATTATTCTAATTCTCATTCACTATTCTGTATATTTTGCACATTTTCAACTGAACAATTAAAGAAATATCCATCCAATCATGCATACTGTGTTGGATAAAGTGGATATTAGACAAAAATGCGTATTGCCTGAATGGAATTTAAAGGGCAATCCAACCTTGGTCATAAAATGTTGTCATGGAAGGAGAAAAATAAATAAAACAGAATGGTGAAAGTTTGAAATAAATCGGACAAGCAAGCGAAAGTTATGGCTGCTTTGATATTGAGATCCCTCAGACTATTACGTAGATTTTAAATTTGCAACTGGGTAAGGAAATCTATCCTACATGCCATGTACTTGATTATCAGAGATTTGTGGTTTTCTCCTAAGTACCCCTTCCCCTAGGGCAGTAATATAAATATTACCCAGGGAGTATATTGTTTCTTGTCCTCATGAAAAAAAAATATAATTTGAAGTAAACATTTTGAAGAAAAAAAAATAAAATTCTAGCCAGTTGATATACTGGAGAACATGGAAGAGTAGTCCTTGCCTTACATCACCATGATATCACATACGCGACCCAATTTGTAGTCTCCATGGGTAAAGTGACTACCATATGTTTACAACTTTTAAAAATTCATTATACTTTCTCATTGTTTGTCCGATATTGTTCAAACTTTCACCTATCACCTTGTCTGATTTTTCCTTTTCCTCTAAAAATAAGTTTTTATTTGGGTTGGATTCCCATTCAATGTAAACGTAAAGAATTGTACTTTAGTGCGCCGTGTATAATAGGCAGTAAATGGTGAATAACATGCTGTGTGCTTATTTTCTCTCTCTCTGTTTCTTTTCTAGGCTATCGATATTTGGTTTGATGCTTGTTTAGCTTTCGCCATAGCCAGCTTATTTGAATACTCCGTCGTTCACTATCTATGGACAAAGGACAGAACAGAGAGACAAAGACAAAAAGTATTGAGAAAAAGTAACAAAAAGGTACGAATATAGTTTGTGGTCATTAAGTAGTGGATAATTATCATGACTCTAATAAGTCATACCAAGCAGGGGGGGGGGAGGGTTGATGGTGATAGGGATTTGGGCACAGCAGAAGAGCCATATGTGTTAGAGGGTTTCACCTATTATCTAGAAATAGTATGTGTTACACACTTCACACCCAAAAAACAAATCAGTCAAAAATGACTGATTGATAGGGTAAGCTGGGAGCAACTGTTATTCTAGTAATATTTGACTATTTCCTAGTCATATTTTACTAGAACAAAGTTATTTCTGACTAGAATATATGTCAGAAATGTGAATATCAGTGATTGCCATATCAGTTGCTCCCAGCTGACTACTGGTCTAGTCAATTTGACTGATTTGTTTTAAGAGTGCAGGGAATAAACCCGTTCGTAAATATCTGTAAATGACGACCGTTTGTACTTTAAAAGTCTTCACTCAATCATGCCAATTGCAATGGAATCCGTTTCATAAAATTTGTTTCGATAAAAGAACTGTAATAAAAAAATACAGAAATAACAAGTTTAAAGCTACTGACGTCTTTCAATGTGATTTGCTAATTGTAAACTTGTTATAGATAGTGACAAAGTGTATCTATTATAAATTACACCTCTTTTTAAAAGCAGAACATATTCATTCAGCATGTGCAACTAGACATTCTCAGTATCAAGATGATGTTACTAAACAAAGGCATTTCAACCACAAAGTATAAAGCACATCAGTAATTTGAGGAATTCTTTTGCTCATTCTATCAAAATTGCACACTTTGAATATACAAAATAATACATTTGTAGTGGTCGTTACGATCTTCTGATTTTGTTCTGGTTTCTTCTTGTTTTTGCAATCCATGCAGTTTAATTTTCCAAGCAGCTGTTTGGGCGCTCAAGAAAACGAGTCTCCCAACCACCATCATCGTCACCAGTATCATTCGGCCCCGAGTGGTCGATCTACCGACTACATCGTCGCCATCGACGAAAACAAGCCCTACCCGGACCCACGATTCGCCAAGTACAACTACGGACCGACCTACCGACCCGTCCGAAATAACCAATACCGCGCCAACTACGATGGCGACACCGCCAGAATGGATTCTCTCGATGAGGACGTGGAGAATGGAGTATCGTACTCCTCGAACAACCGCAGAGACTGCCACGTCCCAGGAGAAAAAGAACACCCTGTTTTCTTTGGGCTCTTCAAGTCTTCTTCTTCATCATCTTCGCCTTCTCAGGGCTCGCATCGGAGTTCCAAACTGCTGGCACTGCGAATCGACCAAACGGCTCGCGTCTTCTTCCCCTTGACGTTCCTCCTCCTTTCCGTCGCGTACTGGTCGTATTATCTAAACAGGCGTTCAGTGTCTACTTTACAATGATGACGTATGATAGGTGCGTTTGCTGCTCAAACTTATATTAAGCGCTGGCAAAAGTTCCTGGACTAATGCTTAAGGATTCGGTCCGATGGTATTTAGACCATTGTGAGCATAATAGTACAACCTTTCAAGACGCCTTCTATCAGATGTGTTCCAGCACCTGACAGCGCACATCTCTCCCACAGTCGAGGACATAGGAACGATGATGTTAACAAAAGTTAATGTTGATGGCTGTTGTACCCACCAAGAAGTTATGTGGAATCGCAATTGAGATATTATAATGAATGATAACAAGCATAAAGTGTCATTAACTGTGGCTATTGTCTCTCAAAGAGATACAGATGAAGGATGGGAAAGGATAATCAAAATAATAGTCGACACTACGTAATGGAATCAACTGAATGATAGGACTTTGGTACTCTGAGGAAAACTTCACAAACGATGGGATGACCTAGGCATGCGCTGCGAATTTGATGTTCTAAATCTCGGAATATCCAAGTTGTTTTACTCCCCGATCTTATTATTCCAGTTATACCACTATGATTTTCCTGAGTATGTCATCAAGAGGAAAATGTCCATGTGAATTCGTAACCTGAACTCGAAGAATCTGTTGTATTTAACTGTAACCAGTTTGATTCTTTTATTTTGTCGAGAAATTTATACCATTACACATGAAATGGTTAGCCAAAATGATCATACTAGTAGAAGGGGAGAGTGATTACTGAATAGAATAAAGTTCTTAAGATTCTACCACCTTGTTTACACTTATTTTGGTTTTGACGGTTAAATTAGTGTAAAGTGGGTCATATAAATATCTTGTAGTCGGATATTGTTTGAAAAAGTTAGATATTGTAGTGACTGGACCGGCAAAACCAGTAAACAGGGGAGCGTTTCATGAAAGGACTTGTCGGACGTTTTATCCGACATGTCCCATTTTATCCGACAGTCGCCATAGTAACAGTACCTCTCAGCCAATCAACATCAGAGAAAGATGTCAGATCTGACAACTTGTCGGACAAAAATGTTGATGAAACGGTCCCCAGGTGCATCTATAGAGGTACATTTTCTCCAATGAATTGCTAACCGAGGTTTGATTTCATTTGCTCAGTTTCATCAAACAATAAATTCAGTGTCCTCTAAAGCACGCATGCTTTTAAAATATTCCACCGTGAATGGCATTGTCACCATTACTGTAACCCTTTCTAGCCCTTTAAAATGTCTTCAGTGACACTGGTCCTCTGATAATACGTACATTAATACCATGGAGATTGTTTCCTTTAGGCTTTACTGAATAAAATCTCTTTAGGATATATTTTATGCGTCGTTTGAAATGCAGCAAACCATATATCGACATAGAAAATAATAGACTGCATTTTGTCACAGAGCTTGCACAGTAATACCGTCCATTTCTGAATTAAACCTCATTCCTTTTTCAAATAAAAATATCATTAAAAACAAGTGCACACCTAGTTGCCAAGAATGCATATAGCATTTCCATTTACTTGAATGTAGGATAAAAGAGCACTGTCGATTAATCGGTTTATTTCCAATTCGTCTAATGCCAATTCGTCCAATTGCCAACTCGTCTACTATCGCGTGGTCTACCATTAGTTTTTCCACTATCCACATGTATGTAACTGATTAATGTTGATGTTGCCAATTATTATTCTAAGTAATTCCTTATATTGTATAATTCTTATTTTTTGTAAAGTGCATTGAGAGTCCTTTCAGGTCTGAAATGCGCTATATAAGAACTACATTATTATTATTATTGGTCTAATTTCCAATTCGTCCACTCACCATTTCGTCTAACGACCAGGTGGTCCAATAGTCCATATACCATTCGGTTTAATTGGACTAAGTGTTAATTGTGCAAAATAAATGCAAATAAAATGGATATTAGCCCAACTGGTTATGAGACGAAATGGTCATAGACGAAATGTTGATTAGACAAAGTGATTAATGGACAAAAAAATGATTATTGGATGAAATGGTTGTTAGACGAAATGTGGATGGGCGGAATGGCATATGACTAAATGAAAGTAGACCATGTGGCGCGTGGACGAGTTGGCAGTAGACGAATTGGCAATTTACTGATTAATCGCCTTGCTTACCGGCATAGGTGTCGTGGAGGGGATCACACCCCAGACTTTCAGATGCTTATTCAGGCGCCTTGGACCACTCGAACATGGCACCTTCAAATTATTTTGCGATATCCAAATTGTCTTTGTCTTATTGATAACCCCGCTTTGGTAGGAATCCTATTATATAAATTTGTTAATATAAAAATTGTGGAAACAAAAATATACAGAGTTATAAAGACAAACGCAACAATATCTCTTGATCAATGTTGTTTATTGACCATACTGATTGTCGGTGATTAAATCATAATTGACATGATAAGTAAGTTGTAACTATATATGAGATATTCTTGTAAATATGTACATTGTATCATTATTGCGATGATATTATTTTTATGCTGTAAATCATATTGATGTTTTCTATATTCTTCCTCCTGCATTATTACACATTCTATGCATTCTCACCATGCTCATGGCTTACATAAATTTGAAAATAAACCAAATAGAATGAAGTTATGTTTAACACGATTAGGGGCGGCACCAGAGTATTTTGAAGGGAAGAGGGGGCGGGAAAGACGGCCTGTCCCCCCCCCCCGATTATAAGCTAAATGGGTACCCGGTAGGATGCGAAAGATATTGTATGTTTGATTTTGCCAGCGCCATAATGAGGCTGCGATGAATGCAAGGAATGCTCCCCAGGGAGTGGAAATTGTGCACTTTTCGTGCGGGATTGAAATGAATCCAATGACCGGGGTAATAATATGCTGTAACGCGCTTTATAAAAATTGGGTATTATTATTATTATTATTATAAGGGTAATAATAGAGTTACACAACCTATCTTTTCGATATTCCCTTTTCTTTTTTTGTGTGTGTGCCTGTTCCTCTTCCTCCTTTTTTAGACTCCTTCAAAATTCAAAAGGGAGGGCGATCGCCACTGCCTTTGTAGACCCGCCCCTGAAAACATTTAAAGGTCAAGTCCACCTCAGAAAAATGTTGATTTGAATCAATAGAGAAAAATCAGACAAGCACAATGCTGAAAATTTCATCAAAATCGGATGTAAAATAAGAAAGTTATGACATTTCAAAGTTTGCTTATTTTCAACAAAAAAGTTACATGAACGAGCCAGTTACATCCAAGTGAGAGAGTCGATGATGTCACTCACTCACTATTTCTTTTGTTTTTTATTGTTTGAATTATACAATATTTCAATTTCTACGAATTTGACGATTAGGACCTCTTTGCCTGAATCCCAAAATGTTAAAATAATGGAATTCCACGTGTTCAGGGAGAAATGAAACTTCATTTCACATGACAATGACGAGAAAATAACAATATTTCATAAGTGATGTGATCAACTCTCTCATTTGGATGATGAAATTTTCAGTGTTATGCTTGTTGAATTTTTCTCTTTTTATTCAAATCAAGTTTTTGTTGGGGTGGACTTGTCCTTTAAGCATTGATGAATTAGTTCTCTTCGTGTAGTTCATCATCAGATAAAACCATTTTGATCGGGGGGGGGGGGGGGGGCTTTTTTAACGATGGACATGATTTTAAAATAATTAGGAGGGTTTTTATGCTAAACTAAGGAAATGCAAATGCCAATTCACAAAGTAATTATATACATTATATTTTCCTTCCCGTGATATTACAACATGTACAATAATCACCAATGATGAGAAGTTGGTTATTAATGAAAGCAGAAAACTTTAAAGAAATGTATCATATAAATATATATAAATTCTACAGATTTCTAATATTATTTGCCTAAAATGGTCGATTTGTTTCTCTCTTATGCAATGATTATGTTCAATAGTACGCAGGTAAAACAATTTCCGATTTTCTGAGAAATTAGCATGTCATGGAATATATATTAAATGACATATGGGGTAGGTGCTTGCATGCAAAAACACCTTTACAAATCTATACAAAACTTTCAAAATCTGTGAAATATTTGACGGCCTTTCCACCTTTATAAATCATTGTTTGCTATTACTCAAACCAAACATTTGTTTGGGTTTTATCTTTCACATCAGGAGGTAATCATGAAAATTGTGAAATTGGAAATGCAATCGCAAAGGATCGTAGCGTTTAATAGTCTACGTAATCAAAATCATAAAGAAACCTTGCAAAAATAATTCTATCAAAATTGAATGAATGATAAAAAAAAAATTGTGTGTATAACTTTCAGCTGACCATTAATTGGTTCCCTGTAATATTCATGCATTTGATGGGCTCAAGTCACAATTACTGGGAAAATGCTGTATAAAGTATGTGTATATTTGTTTTATCTTGATTATATTATGTTATTGTATTTGATTTGTATTATCATCTGGTTTATACCCCTGTATTAAAGCATGTAATAGTGTACTTTCTTTTAATATTATCTCATTTCAATATTGTTCCAAATTCTTGCAGGAGTGCTGAGTTTTAATAAAAACCAAAAATCTTGCAACTACAAGTGATATGTATTTTTCTGTAATTCTGTATTGAAGCATATGATTGCGACAGTAATGGAGTGTAGGTGAAAGGGTGTGTATGTGTGTGAGGGTGTGTAGAAGGGGGCGGGCATGCTGTGGGATTAATGAATTTTAGTACCTTAATTGTGATAACACGTTGGCGAAAAAGTAAAATCAAATATTATGAAAAATATATATAAATTCGAGAAACAGTTTTTGGGTTCGGTTTCCATTAACCTGATATAGTTAGCACGAAAACGGTTTTCAAACTCCTTCAACACTCTGGAAATAGGGGGGGGGGTAGGAAGGAATATAGCTTGGAAGCCCCCTCCCCCCAGAAAAAGAAATGAATTAATGATTGCTAATAATGATTATGATAGGAGTGATAACAATAATAATATTAATGATAATAATAATAAGAATTATTTTCATTTCATTTCATTTCATTTATTGATTTAACCATTTTAAAAAACAACAAAATTACAATGTTCAAAAAATACAAATGCAGCAAGAGAATTAAATACAAAGTAGATATTCAAAGATACAAATATGATTACAATAAAACATAGTACAAAAGTAAAATGGTTAGGGAACCCAGAAGAAGCAAAAGCTTGTTGATAGGGCTCCCTGCAAGTAATAATCCACACACACACCACACTCATACACACCTGCGCTGCAAGATGAGAGAAAGTATAGGGAGAGAGGAGGGGGGGGGACAACAGTAAATGGGGAAAGAGAGAGGGAAAAGAGAGGAAAGAGTGAAGAGAAAAATGGAAAGAGATATGACGAAGGAGAAAGAAGGAGTATAGTATGAAGTAGGTATACAGTGAATACTAAGGCTAAGCTCTACAATCAGACAATAAGACTATTACGGCAAAGGGACTTAAAGCGAGAAAGTGTGGCACTGCCCTTGATATTCATGTCAAGAGCATTCCATTGATGAATTGCATTGAAATGAAAAGAATGTTGAACAAATAAAAAGAACAAAATAAATTAAATAAAATAATTAAAGTTTCTTGTTGAGACTTATCCTCAACACTTTATGTTGAGTGAATAAAAGAAGCGAGATATACTTTAAGAGACGCTTTCTCAACATCTCGACCAAGGTGAAGTTTTAACCCATTTCATGATACTTGGACAACATACTAGATGACATGAAGGTCAGAGGCCATTTAGGGTTAATGAACTTCGACTATGTTGCAGTATATACCAAACGATTAACCGAGTTTAAGATATTAGATTTTTATAATGATTTAGTATAAAATGGGTAAATTAATGCGATTGAAGGTCATATGATAATGTTAAAATGTCAACTATATAGGGTCAATAGACTGATATCTATGGTAAATCATCAACAACACCAATTTTCACAAAAAAGGAGATTTTAAATTTTCAAGATAATGTTGATTTAGAAATAAAAAATATGTACATGTATTGTGTTAAGGACGTTCCACAGTTAAAATGAAGTCCATGTCATTTTCACCAAATTTTGCAGAGAGTTACTTTGGTATCTATGCATTATGAAAAATGCAAATATAATATAGGTTCATGTGCTTATTTTTTTTTCTCCGGGTCTTCAATGTCGCCGTATTTGAATGATATGCACTATTGCGCAAACAAGAGAATTATGCCTCCCTTAGACCTCACGAATTCACCAAATTAGTTTAAATCATCTTTACTCAGTGGATACCGCATCAAATTTTCAAGATATACTAGTATAATAAAGTGTATACCAAAGTAAGAAAAAAAGTCTTTAATTGGTAAAACTATATCTATTTGGAGTCAGCAGCGCCCTCATTTGGCAAGAGTGGTGCAAAAACTCTGAAAAACAAATCTTCAAAGACGTGAATGTACTCAAAAATTAAAAAAGTATTTTTTAAGCTGCACTTTTTTTTTTCTAAAATCCATATCATTTTCATCAAATTTGGCTAAATTGTAGAGGAATGTATATCAAAGGTGTAGGGGAGTTAAAAGTATGGGGTCCATGTCAGTGCACGTTTTTTTTAACTATGAGTGTCCAAAGTGATGCGAGTTGGCATGAAAATCGCCGAAAATGCGCCCAAAACGTGCAAAAGTCTAATAATACCGTCTAAAATGCGAATGGTTCCGTAGTTTTGCCCCCAAACATTCAAAATCCATGTCATTTTCATCATACTCTCCGGATTTATAGAAGAATATATTCTGAAGACATTAAAATATAAAAAATATGGGGTCCATATGTGCTCGTTTTTAAACTATTGGTGTCCCAAGTGTTGCAAGTTGGCTTGAAAATCGCCTAAAAAGCTCCGAAAACATGCAAAAGCCTCTTATATTTCGGGTGGGGAGAGGGGGGATGGGGAAGATAGCGTGGAGGAGGACTGGTCGGATATTTTAACTGAGTCTTGTTTTATCCGACAGTTACCATTAAACCGTGCTCCTCGGCCAATCAAAATCAAGAAAAGTTGTCAGATCTGACAACTTGTCGGACGAAAAATCTTGATGACGAATGCTACCCGAGGGTCGAGGGTTAATACGACTAACGGTGACGTCATTTCATATTCAGAAGTGAGACGTTTAGGATCACAAACCCTTATATTTTTATTCTGTCGATCTTTGAATATATCTACACGTCTTTTATTTCATATGTTTTTGGAAGCGAGGGGGGGGGGGTGCAGGGTGATATGCCTATTTGTCTTATGATTTTCAAATATTAATATTGTGAAAATAATAACGTACTCAAGAACATAGTACAAGTAAGGGTTAACAAGAGGAGTGACCAACATTGAGCGCAGATTTTTCCTCCTCAGTACTATTGAAAATTGGTGGCGAAAATTTGTGAAAAAAGTTGAAATAAGAAGCAGGGTTTGAAAGTTTCATGGGTGGTCAAGAGCCCTCCCCCTCCCCACTTCCGGTAAACTGCAGTTTGGTAATACATTTTAACAGTTTTTGACAAAGTGATTATGGATGGCATGGTGAGTGCAAGACATCAACTAAAATTTCGGCTCGCGCTTCGCGCTCGCTTGAGCCTATTCAGGTATTAATGATTACAAAAAAGTTTTTAACTGATTGAACCCCTTTTCAATTATAATATCAAACAGCGATCACTTTGACCCGGACTTGTATATCTGTCTAATAATTATGACCCAATAGAACTTTACACATTTCATTGCTTTTTTTCTTATTTGGCAATAAATAGTGATTGACTATTTTGCCACACACTATATGTAAAGTAGGATAAAAAATTTCTTTTTTTTATTCATTTTATTTTCTGTGATGAAATAATACTATTCTTATCAACATTAATAATGGGAGAAAAAAAAATCAACACCAACTTACAAGCGAAACAAAACACTAGCGATGAATGTGTTATCAGCAAACTATAGGGGGAGTACTTCCTGAATACGATATATTATTATTTTTTTTAAACAGTGCACACATAGTTACCAATAATGCGTATAGCATTTTCATTTTATTTGAAAGCAGGATAAAAGAGCATTGTAGATTAAATGCCTTGCTCACGGTGCCGTGGTCGGGAATCGAACCTAGGACTTTCCATTTTAGCCAAGCACCTTAGACCACTCGGCCACGGCACCTCCGGTGTATAGTTGTTGATTCATATACACATCGTAATTTTCAAGATAAGTTTTTAGTTACACAACCTTCAAATAAAATTAGTCTATGCATATGCACTTTTTAATTAAAGAAAATATAATAAATGGCTGGGCTTTAGTCAGGTAGCTTACCTTAGTAAAATATTTCGGTCTAAAATGGTATTGTTAATATAATTTCATGCATCTTTATATGAATGTAATGCTTTCGAATTTTTATTTTGTGAACATACATCATTATCTAATTTTATGTCTCAAATTATAGACTAGACTTTACAGGAGGTCACCTGACTTACGGTCACAAGATCACATAATATGCATCATCGATCGCAGCGAATCTCGAACGAAGTACGGTACCGGTACGGTATTAGCGAAGCCATTCAATTTAGTCTTTAATTACTGAATATTCATTTCATCGGTAACTCAAAACCAAGTGACTTCATCGGTGAGTATTTTAGCAATAGAGGTATTAATCCAAATTAAAATGTTGTCATCATGTTTATCACATCACACTTGCAATCTCTTCTCCAAAACCACCATGTCCACGTAACTCGGGCCAAGGCTCCGCCTCCGGCGGTGGAGTCTCTTGCCTGCTGCTGGCGCGCGCTGGTTCGCTTGTTGTGACAAAGTCTTTTAGTGCAGTTGCTGTTAAATCTAATTTTGTGTGTATTGTAATAATGAGGAATACCGGCCAAATCGTGGTTTTGGGGACCACTTGTGGATTTGTGTATGCGCACTTTTGTACAAAGTGAATGGAGGTGGAAATAGGGAACTGTGCGTGTGACTGAATAAAGCGCTGCTGTAGCCCTTACGAAGTGGACGGTGGTTCCCTATATCACGATAATGCCGGAATATTGATGTATAATAGAGCTAGTGCGGTTTTGCACCTGTACTACCTGTACTACTAGGCTGTAACTGTTGAAAAATATTTTATCTAGACCCCTTCACATACGTGTACCGTATGTGACATAGCCAGCCTAGGCCTAGCCCTATGCGATCTAACGACATATTCTACTTTTTCTAGACTAGAGCCAGAGGGTGTACTCGTGACGTGGGGGGGGGAGGAAGCTGACCCACTCCATATAAACACTGAATCCTTTTTTATGACTTTAATGGTTCAAGTTCAAGGAATTCATTTTCTTATGGAAAATGTTTACTATTCAAATAATTACAGTCTGGCATATTTCTTAATCTGATCTGCAATGTATAGGAAGATTCAAAACAAAAGTGAGTTCACCTTTGGCGACAAGATGAAGGGATTGATAATTTTCCTTGTGACGTTGGTGAGTTGGACTAGTGGTACCCATCTCCGTTTTGACAAGAAGGAGCCTTGCTACGATCCATCTTATGATGAAGGAATCAAGGAAGTCCGGTAAGTTTGATACTTAATACTATAGCTAGCGTAGGCCTTTTGGTTTGACAGCTTGCAAATTGAGGCGAGTTATGTGTTGTATCATCACATGAGAAAACATTCATTTTGCAATCATTTTTTTCTCAAGGCCGTGAGGAAAAGATCAGTTTGTCATTTCATCACACCAAATGGTTTCACACTTTTTTGTTATGAAAAGTCTTAATGAAGAGCTGATGAACGAAGAACCTGGGAGTAATGCTAATAGAATGGAGTAAATTTGCATGTTTGTAGCTGATGGAAGATAGTATTTGTTTTGAATGTTTAAAAAAGGCTTATATTATAGATTTCATACTACTGTCATCTATTTTAGACCTTTACATAGTTCATTATTGCAACAGCTTCAAAGAAGAATGAAGATAATGATTTTTGTTCAGGAAAGTCTTGTAATTGATACAAAGTGAATGTATGTAAAAATTTTATTCAAAATCGTTGGAAGTGCAGTTATACAGCATGTCCCCCAAAAAAATGTCAATGGCAATCTAGATATAGGTATAATATTAAAATTGCAACATTACATTCTTAATATCTTTATACCTGTAAACTAAAATTCAATTTCTACAACTCGGATTCTCATATGATGTGGTCCAATAATCAAAGATTTATGAGCATGTTTTCATTACATATCACAGAACCTCTCCTTCCAAGTTTTGTATTAAGTTATGGCCTGTATAGTTAGGACAAGAAATGGCCATGGAGCTCTCCTCCACATGGCTGGACATGCATAGACTGCATGGCCCTGGTAAATGAGTGCTGAAGCACCCCCCAAAATATGATTTGTCAAGGAGTGCTGTGTATGTTATTTACCACATGCAGCACTCCCTGGAAATCGGGGAGACAAGCATAAAACGAAAAAGGTTATTGCTCCCCATTGATGGAGATTTGGGGGCAATACTGATATTTCTTTCTGAAGACAACCCAATGAACAAAACATCCAGCATCCCCTCATTAAAACTTGTACCCAGGGCCTTGACAGACTGCAGACATGCCTGGTGTGTGTTTCATAAAGATGTTTGTAAGTTAAGAACGATAAAGTACGACTGGCGATCCTTTCTTGTGTTAAATGGTATTCATCATTAATTGTTTAGCGCGGAAGAAAGGTTCACCAGCCGTTCTTAAAGTCACTCTTAACTTACGAACAGCTTTATGAAACACCCACCAGTGCCCTGACTGGAAGATTGGGTAGGCCATAATTTAGTACAGAAAAAAAGAATCTTTTAACATGTAATATAAATGCTTATGAAAAGAAACAATCTAGGAGACGAAAAAAAACAAACAAACCTTGCACTCTTGTCCCTGTGGACTCTAACATGAAGCAACTGAATTGTTGTAATTTTTGTTATTGTTTACATGTACATGTAGTTTCAGACCATCTTTACATGACTGCCTGCCAAAGTGAAATTCTAGCGATGTTTCCCTTTCTGGAACCTAGAAGACACTTTGACAAATTGACATATTAATACTTACTGGTTTATGGTTTATGAAGAAAAAATTCAATCTGTAAAGAACAAACAATTGAACCGGAAATTAGACATATTTTGTCTATATTAAATCACACTTTGAATTGTACTTTATCAAAATAAATGATGAACCTGAATGAAACATCAATCCATGTCTCTTTGTGTGATTATTGACTTTTGCAAAAGAACCATAAAATTATCAGTAGTAATCATAAATATCTTCAAGAAATATCTGCATTATTTTCCTAGCAAATATTCAAGAAAAAGCTACACCAGTAATCCTTTTGATGTTTGTTCTGGAAAATAAATATCCAGGAAAATACAATAAATTCAACTTGAATTTAAGTATAAAAATTTCACTTGACAAATTGTAATCCTACTCAAAACAACTCTTTAAAAGTTTGCTTAAATTCCTTTGACTAACCACATTAAATTGCTTTGGTCTAGTTTGATTCGTAATACACTCAATTATTTCATAAATCTGAAATGCTTGTATAATATCTCTGTCAATAATATTCCATAGATATATAAGCTTTCATAACCCTGGACATTGCTACTCATTGCTTTATGTAACAATGCAAATTTAGTGTGCTAACTTCAGTTTTGGTTTCATGTCCCAAATCTACGTAGCTTACATCATGAACATATCCCTCTTTATCCAAAGAAACTAATGTTATTTCTTAAATAATTATCATCAAAATAATTTCTCCTCAACTCAATTATTTCTTTCCGTTCTCCTTGTCCTTGACAAGTATAACACAATGAATTTTATACCCTTTTTTCATACAAGTCTTGTAGCGTTTTGTTATCTATACAGCGACCTCACAATATGCAAAATTTATGCAAATGAACATTTAACCACGTGAACCTGAAGGTTTTCTTCACTTTCATTTTTACATTTTAGATAATTGGTTCAGAAAACCTTTTAAAACAATATCTAAGCACACTTACTTCTTTGGCAGGAACTAAGAACTTTGTTTACATAATACTATTTGGACAAGCTTCATCCTAGCCGGAATCTGCTACTTTTCGGAGAAATTTCAGGCCCTCGGTCGAAACTTGTTGCTCGATGTTTTATGACATGTTTCGAAGCTGAAATTTTAGGCCGAAACCGATTTTTACCTATAAACATATATTATGGTATCTGCAACAAATAAATAGTTTCGATCACCAAAAAAATCCTCCCGCCCCACCGGATGAGGAGACTTTTTGAAAACTTGAAATTTCTCAAACAAATATCTATCACATGACATGCAAATGAATAAATACATGTATATCATATCAATAATTTTCAATGAATTGAGCTCAAATGAAAGTTCAGTCTCAAAGTCTTTAATTTAGTCACTATAACCTTCTGTTGGGTAGATGACCGCTAGTTTTGTAATGGGTCTACGATACTCTCCGGAAACAGTTTTTAGCTTCACATTTCGAACTTTACCATCAGGTCCCGGATAAACCTGAATTATTCTTGCTATAGTCCACTTTCCACGGATTGCATTGCTCTCTGCAGTCATTACAACGTCACCAACTCTAACGTTCCTTCGATCTGTGTTCCACTTTCTACATGGTACTAACAGTGGTAGGACGTTTTGAGACCACTGCTTCCAA
The DNA here is from genome assembly GCF_018143015.1 of Lytechinus variegatus. Taxonomy (NCBI): domain Eukaryota; kingdom Metazoa; phylum Echinodermata; class Echinoidea; order Temnopleuroida; family Toxopneustidae; genus Lytechinus; species Lytechinus variegatus. The sequence continues at coordinate 35,664,088 of NC_054741.1, forward strand.
AAAGAATCCACTATTAGCTGAACAAATTCTACGTGATCGCGAGGATTCTTGGTTTGCTTAAATGGACCCTGTGGGACATTTCTAGAAGACCTGCCTAACAACATATCATTTGGACACAAATAATTTCCATCATCTGGGTCATTGCATTTCCGTCCTATCGGTCTCTCATTCATAAGGTTAGCTACTTCAAGAAAGCATGTATACAACTCAAATGGTGTGAGCACTTGCTCACCAATTGCTTTCTTGATTGATATTTTGGCACTTTTAACAAGAGATTCAGCGCACCCATTTTGGTGGGGTGCATTAGGGGTGATGAACTTCCACTGTATCCCCTTATCTGCACAGAAATCTTTGAGCTCATCTTCTCTCCATCCCGATATCATCTCGCGAAGTTCGCGTTGAGCTCCCACAAATTGCGTTCCATTGTCGCTAAGGATCTGAGTTGGTCGTCCCCTCACTGATAAGAATCTCCTTAGGACTTGGAGAAATTCCATTGTTGAACAGTCAGTTGCCATTTCCAGATGAACGGCACGCGTATTTAGACATGTAAAGATTACACCATAATGCTTGGCCCTCTTATTACGACCAACCTTTACTTGAAAGGGGCCAAAATAGTCACAGGAGGTAAAATAGTCACAGGAGGTGTAATGAAATGGTGGAGTGTGAGGTGCGACACGATTACTAGGTAAATCAGCCATCTTCTGGGTCTCACGCTTGCATTCTGTTGACCTGCATTTAACACAGCGATGCTTGATGGTTTTTGCCAAACGATGTCCTTGTAATATCCAAAACTTGCGTCTCGCCTTGGCGGTTGTCGTCTCAACACCTGGGTGTCCAATCTCATGAACGTGACGTGTGAAAAGTAGAGCTATGTGATTGGAACCTGGGAGTAGAGCTGGATGTCTAGATTCATATGATGTCACTAAGTTCTCAACTCTTCCTCCTACTCTGATTACTCCTTCGTTATCAATGAAAGGAGTAAGGGTTCTGAACTCTCCTCTCTCAAATCTGCTTTTCAGACCCTTTTGCGCTTCCTTTGTCCAATATAGCTCAGCTTTCTCCAACTCTGCTGGGGCTAATGTCACATCAGCTTCTGGCATGGATTCTTTCTTGAGCTTTGACTTGAGAATCCGTACAAATCTGAGAACGTAGGCAGTCACTCTGACTAACTTTCGCCAACTTGAGAAATGTTCAGATTCGATGGGGGCAATTGATGTGCTGTTGACAACTAACACTGTCTGATTAATCTTTCGTCTCTCTAGATTCTCAAGACTCTGGTCGATATTCACCTTGTCTACTGGCCACTCTGTTTCGTCGAGATGCAGGAATCTAGGACCGCACTTCCATTCTTTCATAAGGTCGTTTACTGCGATTCCTCTTGACACTTTGTCTGCTGTGTTATCTTCACCAGGTATATGTTTCCAGCTTGAGGGGTCAGTGAGAGTCTGAATCTCCCCTATTCTGCTTGACACAAAAGGCTTATATATCCTGGCCGAAGACTTGATCCACTGTAGAGTTATCATGCTGTCCGTGAAGAACATTACTTTCTCAACTTCTAATCTCATCTCTTCAGTGATCGACTTGTACAGTCTGGCAGCTAACACGGCAGCCTGTAGCTCCAATCTGGGTATTGTCAATGTCTTTAATGGTGCTACCTTTGACTTGGATGCAACAAAGCGAGTCTCGAACTTGCCATCTCCGGTTTGCCACCTTAGATACGCACATGCACCATAAGCATTTTCTGATGCATCAGAGAAAATGCACAACACTGGTTTACCTTGAGCTTCAGGAGGTGTTAGACATCTTTCGAGAGATACTTCATTCAGTCCTTTCATTTCCTCGAACAGAAGCCTCCAGTCCGCATCTTCTTCTTCAGTAAGAGGATCGTCCCAGTTGTAGCCTCTTTGCCACAATTTCTGCATCCCTATCTTGGCTCTTACAATCACTGGGCCTGGGGCAGCAAATCCTAGGGGGTCATATATGTGGGCGATTTGACCTAGGATTTTCCTCTTGGTTAATCTTTCTTGACTCTCTCCATCTAATCTTGAATTCAGTACACTGTCTCTCAGCTTTACTTTGTAAGAGAAGGTGTCATTTTCTCTGTCCCAAACTACTCCTAGGACCTTCTCCTCAGCTATGTCATCTAGTAATTTCATCTTTCCTTGGGTGAGGTCTCCCACATCAGATTCATTGGAAATCCACCCTTTGACTTTGAAGCCTCCGTCATTTAACACTTCATCTATCTCTGCACTTAGTTTCCTGGCTTCATCTACAGTCTGTACAGAGTCGCATATGTCATCCATATACACATTCCTTTTCAAAACAGAAGCAGCATGAGGATGTGTACACTCTCCTTGTTCTGCTGTAAGCTTCAGAGCAATCTGGGCGATTGCAGGGGCTGGTTTGTCACCGAAAGTGACAACCTTCATCATGTAGACATCAGGTTCTCTGTTTCCATCCATGTCTCTCCATAAGAACCTATGGACATGTTGATCTCTCTCAGGGATTGACACACGATGGTACATCTTGGAGATATCCCCACACAAGGCCACTTCATTTTCCCTGAATCTCAAGAGCACTCCGACCATACTGTTCAAGAGATCAGGACCTTTCATCCAGTATTCATTTAATCGATGACCTTGGTAAGATGCAGAAGAATTAAAAACAATTCTGATAGGGGTGCTCTTTTTTTCTGGTCTTACAACAGCATGATGTGATATGTAATGAACTGGTCCTTCATACTTCTCGATGTCTGCTGCTGTGAGTTTCTTAGCAAACCCCATTTCTTCCAGTTCATGGATTTGCTTGTTGTACGCTTCCGCGTGCTCTGGGTTTCTATATAGTCTTTTTTCAGTTGACTCAAGGATTTTCACTGCTTGACTCTTATTATCTGGTAGTTCATTAGGATCCCTTTGCCATGGATAGCCAATTTCCCACTGCTTTCCTTTCTTCTGTGAAGAAGCTCTGATGATCTCTTCCTCTTTCTGTTCATCAATGGTTAACTTAGTCTCTTGGCACTGACAACTTACACCTTGAGATTCCATTCGCCAAAACTCTGACAAGTCTGGACTCTGAACTGCTACATGAAGGACATTGACACATGTGGTTCGCTTCTCTGTGCCACCAAAGATCACCCATCCTAATGGAGTCTTTCTTGCTATGAAGTTACCTCTCTTCTTTAGTTTACCACCTACTATGTATTTTGGATGATCTATTCCAATCAAGATCTCCACTGGCCCACTATCTCTGTTCAGGTTAGGGATATTAAATTGATCTGCGAGGTCTTTCAGATTAACAGCTTCTTCCTCTGTTATCGAAGGGACTCCGACAACTTCAATAATCTGGTGTTTCTTGGTTGTGTTTGCTTCTCTAATCGGCACTCTATATCTGAAAGTTTCCAACTCTTCTTCAACGTCGCCAAGCTTTTTGATTGTGATGCTCGTTTTGGTGCCTTTCAACTGGAGTCTCTCGGCGAGTGAATTTTTGATCAAACTAACTTGTGAGCCGCTATCTAACAGGACGTTTGCTCTAGTATCACTGTCAACGTCTATGGATAAGATTGGCAGCAACGATGCTCCAACTGTAGTCGCAACGTTAATGTCATTTTTACCGCTCTCATTTTCCATCTGTTGACTGGCTTCAAAGTGCAACAAAGGATGGTGATAGTAAGTGCACCCTTGCTCTGGACATTTCTGCCTTCTCCTACAGTTTGCCATGTAGTGGTTTTTCCCTGCTTTCTTTAGGCAGCTAAAGCAGCATCTATTCTCCTTGAAGAACTTCAGTCTTTCTGGGGCAGCCATAGAGATTATACGCTTACACTGATCTACCCAGTGTTCATCAGTCTTGCAATGCCAGCAGCGATGTTGTCTCTGAGCTCTGTCTCGTGGCTGCTCTTCATGGTATCTATCACTATGGTCTGGTTTGCTCTTTTCTTTGTATGACAAATGATGAACATTTGCTGACTTTCCTTCACTTTGCATCTGTGATCTCAATGGTGCTGACGCTCTCATCCTAGCTTTCATTTCCAGGTTCAGCCATGTCAACAAAGTTTCAAAGCTTGCAGCTTGCTTCTCTGATTCTTGGTATCTAAACCAATTCTTCCTATCAACAGCGCACATTTTTCTCTCTATGGTTGCTAACATGTGACTGTTGTCCATGTCACCCTTCTTTCCTACTAGCTTAAGGATGTTATAGCTTCTTCTAACAAGGTTGACAAACTCACAAAATTTGTTGTCTTCGTTCTCTTTCAGTGGTTTGAATTTGCTCAGGTCGTTGATTATTGTATCTGCAACAATTCTAGCATCTCCATACATGGAATCTAATAGATCCCAGGCAGCATCATAATCCTGACCTATGCCTTGGATTAATTCGTGTGCACGGCCAACGAGACAGCTTCTCAGGATTGTCATTGCATCACGTTTTCCATAACGCGAATCAACCATGTGAACGAAGTCTGACTTGAATATCTCATAGTCCCGAACATCTCCAGCAAACTTGGGTAACTTCGGCTTCTCCACCTTAAAATTGCATCTAGCATCTGACATACCTGGAGAAGTGTCTGGGTTCTGCAGTGGAGGGGGATACAAGATTGCCGATTCTGGAGGTATAGGAGACCCTCCCTGCATTGGCGGCATCTCTAACTGTGGTAGTACTTGTTCTGTTGGCGTCTTGACTCCTGAGCTGGTTTGAGAACAGTAATCTGTAACCTCTATCTGCAGTTTCAGGAATTCTTTCTGGCAATCATCCATCCACTGTTCCTCTATCTCAAACTCAGCATCATCATCAATAGTCATAGTAAAGTTCTCATGGGCTTCTTGTAGGTCTCCATATGCTTGCTCAAACTTGCTGTATGCAGACTAAATTTCTGGCACTTCTCTGTTATTGTTAAGCAAGATCTGAAGACCGTTACTGTGCCTGGTAAGCCTGGCCTTCGCTCCCCTTCTCTTGAGTTTCAGCGACTTCTTGTCCTCCGCCATCGTAGTAACAACTCAGCGAAGTTCCACCAGAAATTGAATAGTATGGTTTATGGTTTATGAAGAAAAAAATTCAATCTGTAAAGAACAAACAATTGAACCGGAAATTAGACATATTTTGTCTATATCAAATCACACTTTGAATTGTACTTTATCAAAATAAATGATGAACCTGAATGAAACATCAATCCATGTCTCTTTGTGTGATTATTGACTTTTGCAAAAGAACCATAAAATTATCAGTAGTAATCATAAATATCTTCAAGAAATATCTGCATTATTTTCCTAGCAAATATTCAAGAAAAAGCTACACCAGTAATCCTTTTGATGTTTGTTCTGGAAAATAAATATCCAGGAAAATACAATAAATTCAACTTGAATTTAAGTATAAAAATTTCACTTGACAAATTGTAATCCTACTCAAAACAACTCTTTAAAAGTTTGCTTAAATTCCTTTGACTAACCACATTAAATTGCTTTGGTCTAGTTTGATTCGTAATACACTCAATTATTTCATAAATCTGAAATGCTTGTATAATATCTCTGTCAATAATATTCCATAGATATATAAGCTTTCATAACCCTGGACATTGCTACTCATTGCTTTATATAACAATGCAAATTTAGTGTGCTAACTTCAGTTTTGGTTTCATGTCCCAAATCTACGTAGCTTACATCATGTACATATCCCTCTTTATCCAAAGAAACTAATGTTATTTCTTAAATAATTATCATCAAAATAATTTCTCCTCAACTCAATTATTTCTTTCCGTTCTCCTTGTCCTTGACAAGTATAACACAATGAATTTTATACCCTTTTTCATACAAGTCTTGTCGCGTTCTGTTATCTATACAGCGACCTCACAATATGCAAAATTTATGCAAATGAACATTTAACCACGTGAACCTGAAGGTTTTCTTCACTTTCATTTTTACATTTTAGATAATTGGTTCAGAAAACCTTTTAAAACAATATCTAAGCACACTTACTTCTTTGGCAGGAACTAAGAACTTTGTTTACATAATACTATTTGGACAAGCTTCATCCTAGCCGGAATCTGCTACTTTTCGGAGAAATTTCAGGCCCTCGGTCGAAACTTGTTGCTCGATGTTTTATGACATGTTTCGAAGCTGAAATTTTAGGCCGAAACCGATTTTTACCTATAAACATATATTATGGTATCTGCAACAAATAAATAGTTTCGATCATTGAAACACTTACCATTATGATTAATAAGTGAAAATGAAACTGAATTATTTCAAGCACCATCATTAAATAAAGCGGGTGAAGAAAGGAAAAGATAAAGACTGTGGGATGCCAAATATACATATGTAATTATGAGCTCTTGGTGTGATGGGAAAATTGTATGATGCACAGGTAATTATCATTAGAAAATTAGTAATAATTATTATGACAATACTTGAATAAATTATCTTTTCAAGATGATGATGTGCCTGAGGCATGTTGAAATATAACGATTAACTCTTCATGCGTTACGTTCGCATTATTGCACATCCGTAGGCGTGTTTCGTTCGCATTTTTTGCACAACCACACATTTCCCATGCGTAGAGGGGATCACTGCTAAAATAATGCAACACACAGGGGGTTTACAGGTGAACGCATGAAGAGTTAAAGGACAAGTCCACCCCAACAAAAACTTGATTTGAATAAAAAGAGAAAAATCCAACAAGCATAACACTGAAAATTTCATAAAAATTGGATGTAAAATAAAAAAGTTATGGCATTTTAAAGTTTCGCTTATTTTCAACAAAATAGTTATATGAATGAGCCAGTTACATCCAAATGAGAGAGTTGATCACATCACTCACTATTTCTTTTCTATTTTGTTATATGAAATTTTTTTATTTTCTCATCATTGTCATGTGAAATGAAGTTTTATTCCTCCCTGAACACGTAGAAGTCCATTATTTTAACATTTTGTGCTTCAGGCAAGGAGGTCCTAATCGTCAAATTCGTAAAAGTTGAAATATTGTGTAATTCAAACAATAAAAAATGAAAGAAATAGTGACTGACATCATCGACTCTCTCATTTGGATGTAACTGGCTCGTTCATATAATTATTTTGTTGAAAATAAGCGAAAATTTGAAATGTCTTAACTTTCTTATTTTACATCCGATTTAGATGAAATTTTCAGCATTATGCTTGTCTGATTTTTCTCTACTTTTTCAAATCAACATTTTTCTGAGGTGGACTTGACCTTTAAAGAACAAAAGTAATGAAATTCCTGAGATCCGTGAAGTGATCGGATTGGGATAATAGTACACTTGTAAAGCACTTATATGTTCCATTATATGAAGAGCTACAGCACTTCGAATTTTGTCAATACTATTGTGGGTTAATATAAAAAAAGAACTAACACTTTATTTCATGTTTTCATGGAATGAATCAAGTTAGGATGTCAGGTCCAGAGAATTCTGCTGCCCTTGGCAAAAACATGATATGTCAAAACAAATCATAGCACAATTGAATCAGACTTCCAATATTATAAGTGACAGTGATTTTCTGTTTTTGCAAACATTCTTTTCTGCTTGTGAAATCTAGTAGTTCCATTACAAACTTGATTAAACTATTAAATGGAAACTCTGTTTCGTCATTGAAAATGTACATGGAAAAAACGTGAAATTCTGCTTTACAAAGGGAAATTCAATGAAATTTTGCATGAAAAGTAAAGAACCATGGTGAATTTTTTTCATTTTGGTTTTCCTGTAAATGGAAAATCACTGGACATCTCTAGATGATAATAAAATTAAAGCTTGCTTCCATTACTGCTTTTAACAGAGAATACAACCCAAATATTGTATTGTTGGCTTCATCAATGAGTGCAGTGACTTCATTGAATTATACATTAATACCGTCAAAAATACACTATTCATATGAACATTAAATCAAGTTAAACAACTTGATGCAGAATGTAGTTTGAAATTTAATTTGGCAATTTCATAATTTATGTGTATATGTATGACCCTCCAATGATGTTTCAATCAAATTTCATTTTATCACACATTTTGATTTGCAGGAAAACCAACGTATCAGTTCGGGCTGTACCAAGTGCATTTGATTGGAGGAATGTGAACGGCACCAACTTTGCCAGTACTACCCGCAACCAGCACATCCCTCAATACTGTGGGTCTTGCTGGGCAATGGGAACAACAAGTGCTCTAGCAGGTGAGTTACTTTGGACTTTTGCTCAGGGGACAATTGCTCCCGGCTTTATTTCATCTAAGATATAGCGTTACCGTTTCAATAGGGTTTCATGTTAGGTTTCAATTCAATGTTTTATTCAATTGCAATAAAAATCGATACAAAGTATAGAATACATTAATGACAGATAATAATGATAATAATAATAATTGGCATTTATATAGCGCTTTATCAATCTACGACTGTTCAAAGCGCTTCACAATTATTATTACCCGGTCACTGGATTCATAGCATTCCAAGCAGCCTGTTAGGGGCTAACTTGCTAAACCAACCACAATGACGGTTGTTTCCTACCGGTACCCAATTCACGTACGTGAATCCCTCCAACTCAGTGTAAAAAGTGGGCGGAGCTAAATCGGATTTTCGCGCCTAGCAACCCCGTTAGCAACGCCTGTAAGCATCGTTCTGCTCACTCTCCATAATGTCTGCGATATTAAAATCCTAAAAACCAATAGAATCGTTAAAATTTAGTAAGGCTGTGAATGTTTATCATTTACATTGACTATCGGTGTACAAACTCGTACCGAATTTACCAGCAAGTGACGGTTATATTACGAATTACCAGCCTTTTTAATGAGTGATACAAAGTGCCAAAATTTATGAGAATATAGTGTAAATTTTGTATAGCATTTCAAAATCCTTAATTCAAATATTTTCATAATTTTTCATTGTTTTAAAAAACATCTTATTACATTTAGTATAATTTTCCCGAACTGATAACGTTGATAGATTACTGTTTCTCGGCTTTATGAGGAAATGGGAGGCCTTCAAAATCAGGTTAATCTTTGTTATATTTCTAAAAGAAAATTGTTAGATTCGAACTACTATACCAACTGTTTGCCCGAAGGAGGGTTATCATCTCATAATGTTGTGTAAATGATACATTACAATATATTTTAGGAGTGTAGTTATCCATGTTAGATAACATTTTTAAGGATGAGTTTCGTAATGAAGAGAAAAATCAAGTTCATTCTTAGCACGCGAGCCGCAGAATGATAATTTTTAGCGCGCGCAGACATGGCTGATCCCCTGGTGTGTCCCGCGGGATTATCTAGTCCCATACTGGTGTCGGGTGGTATATTCCACGTACCTTGTCCCCATGCAGTGACCTCTGTTGAGTTATATAGTGCTTCATTTTGATACTCAATCCGTGAAATACCGATATCGAAAAATGCCCGGAATAAACCTGACACATATTAATGATTTCATTTTCGAGAATTATTATTTCTTTCCTGCATGAATTACAAAACGTCAATCTTATAGGTCAAGAATCATGATAGAAATTGTCAAGATTTGGAAAATATAAGTTTGCCGAATGTCATCAGTATCTCACTGTATGTTAAACAGACAATATAGAACTGTATTTTTTGTAAATTCCACGGTCGCCTTAAAGAGATGGTATATACAGAAGAAGAGGAAGGGCCGGGAGCCGGGTTCAGGTGTCTCAAGCGGATCGGGAGAAAGGGGGGGGGGGGTCCTTTTCCCACTCTCTTTCAAATAACCTTATTTTCTTATATTTATTCCTGTTGTTTATCGTGGAATTTTACCTTTTATCATAATTATAATTCTATACAATATGAGGATCCTACTATAAGTTTTCAAGCTGTCCTGTTCAAGATTACTGATTTTTTTTCTGTGGGTCCCATTAGCCCCTTTTTCATCAATCATCTTCTCGGTGTCTCTGCTACCAAGATTGACTAGGGAGTGGAGGGAGGGGGGGCGGGCATAAGTTATCATCACTCACTTTCGCCCCAGACAAGTGCCTGTTTGATATATTTTATTGCAAGGGCTTCTCTTTTCCTCCTATAATCTCCCTGTTCTCTCTTCCTTTTGTTTTTGTGTTTGTGACATTTTATATCTCAAAGATCAGCTCTCCCAATCTAAATTTCAACCGTCTCATATTATTCCTTCCCATCTGTTATGGTCAAGTTCTCCTCCAATAAAACTAACCTATTAATATTTGCCCCTCTTATTTCTACCGGCCTGCAATCTCATTTTGGCCCTTTTCAGTATCCCTCATCGACCCCTCCCCATTGCAACTCACCATGATTTTAAGTCATTATCACGAGAGCATGGATAGGAATATTGCAGATCTATAAAATTGCTATTACTTTGATTTTAAAATAATTTGAGTACCTCCCCCCCCCCGGCGGCCATGCAGGTCGGTTTTATATGTCGCATGATGGTAAAAGGTGGCCGTGGAATTTACAAAATATACACTTTTTCTATATTTTCTGTTTAACATATACCGTGAGATACTGATGACAAGATATTTCCCAAACCTTGATAATGTTGTAATTTTTAACTATACAGTCAATGTTACACATTCTTGACACTAGGCAGTTTGACTTTTTGTAATTCAGGAAAGAAATAATAATTACCGAAAATGAAATAATTTATGTGTCAGGTATATTCCAAGCTCTTTTAGATATCGGTTAACTATTAATTTCACAGATTGAGTATCAAAATTAAACACTAAAACTGTACAGTGGTCATCGCAAGGGGAAAAGGTACGTGGAATATACAACCCGACGCGGTATCGGACTGGATAATCCGAACGGACAGTCAGGGCGATCAGCCCTGTCTGCACACGCTAAAATTTATTATTCTGCGGCTAGCATGCTAAGAATGAACCTAATTTTTCTCTTCATTACGAAACTCATACTGAAAACTGTTATCCAACATGGATTGCTACACTCGTAATTTGTATTGTTATGTATCATTTACACAACATTATGAGATGATAACTCTTCTTCAGGAGAACAACGGTATAGTAGCTCGAATCTAACGATTTTCTTTTAGAAATATAACAAAAATTAACCTGATTTCGAAAGCCCGACATTTCCTTTTAAGCGATGGAGAAAATAGCCTACCAACGTTATCAGTTCGGGAAAATTATAATTAAAGTAATAAGATGTTTTTTAAAACAATGAAAAATTGTGAAGATATTGAAAATAACGATTTTGAAATGCTATATGAAATTTACGCTATATTTTCATAAATTTTGGCATATTGTATCACTCATCAAAATTACTGGTAATTCGAAATCTTATCCACACTTGCTTGTAAATCTGATATAGGTTGATACACTGATAGTCAATGTAAATGATAAGTATTCATAGCCTTACTAAATTTTAACGATTCCATTAGTTTTTAGGATTTTAATATCGCATACATTTTGGAGAGTGAGCAAGACGGTGCTCACATGCGTCGCTAACAAGATTGCTAGGCGACCTACCGCGAGAGGGCTTTTATAATGGCGGGCTCCGCTGAGTTGATACATAGCCTATAGGTGGTTCACGTACGTGAATTAGCACCTGGGTGAGAGTGGCAAAGTGTGGATTGGCGCCTTGCCAAAGGGCGCTAGGCCATGGTGGGATTCGAACACACGACCCTCTGATTACAAGGCGAGAGTCAGAACCGCTACACCACGGCGCTTCCACAGATACAATGGACAATAATTAGGCCCAAAAAATGTAAGGTATATGTAAAACAAGAGAATAAACAGATACAAATGACAATAAAAAGGTACAATATTGGAATTGGTTGGTCATAAAAACCTATCAAGGTTGGTCAAGATAACCACCTTTGTACAAAGAAAGTAAAGGTTTAGGATAGGGTATAGTGCTAAATTTAGGGTTGAAATTGGTCATTCCATTTGTGGAATTTAGAGCGGAGCAATTGTCGCCAGAGCAGAACCACATTCTGATCTCCATAAATGATTGTCCTAGGCAGGGGACAAGGTGACTGGCCCGTATTTTAGTGAAAAAAGAGAAAATGGTGAAAAAAGGAAAAGAAAGAAGGAGAGATAAACCATAATAAAAAGGAGATATCTGGGCTGTTTAAATCTATAGTACTCCTGTAACTCAGTTGTGAAACATCATGACGTATTCTTAAGCTCTTCTTGCCCCCCCTTGTCATAGTAACCTGGTGCCGTCTTGGTGGGGGGATAGGAATTATGGTACCCCTCATATTGCGGCTTCAGATTACATGATCGTTATATGCATTATGGTAGAAAAATTATGTGTGGAGTTGCACAACTAAATTTTATTTCAAGTTTAGAGTATTTCTCATTTTCCTTTCATATGAATTGATTGTGCTACTTTATGCAAAAATTAGAATTTGACTGTGAAGCTACAACATGTATACCTAAATGAATTTTCATGAACTGCTCTATTTCCTTGATCGTCCAGCATACCAGTGAACTGGTGATCACCATTAAATGATGCAAAAAATTCGTTCTGCATAGCTTGTGGCTGCTGAATTTCACTGCATATTGTTACACATGTAGCAATATGTGCTGTTTTTAAAGTATTTTGTTGAACATTGAACATTGTTTTTTGTCTTCATCTCAGATCGTATCAACATCATGCGAGGTGGGGCATGGCCCTCTACTTACCTGTCTGTTCAGAACGTCCTGGACTGTGGTGGGGCTGGTACTTGCCACGGTGGTGGTATGCTTGGTGTGTATCAGTATGCCCATGACACCGGCATCCCTGATGAGACCTGTAATAATTACCAAGCCAAAGATCAAGGTATTCCTTTTTCTTCTTCACCATTTCCTCCTCCTCTTTTGTTCTTAACACCTCTTGTTTCTTTTGTTCCCCCCTCCTCATTCATCTCCTTTGTTTTGTCATTTCTCTCATTTACAAAGCATTTTATACATGTTTTGCCTACTTGCCTATAGTAGTAGTAGTAGAAGTAGTACTATGGTACCACTACTACTACTACTACTACTACTACCAGGGGCCATGGATGTGGGGGGAGGGGGTGGGCTTCAGCCCCCCACTTTTTTCTAAAACCATGTACAAAAACATAAAAACGACCATATGATTGTGATTTTTGTCTCACCTGCGAAGCAAAGTGAGACTATAGGCGCCGCTTTTCCGACGGCGGCGTCAACATCAAATCTTAACCTGAGGATAGGTTTTTGAAATGATGTCATAACTTAGAAAGTATATGGACCTAGTTCATAAAACTTGGCCATAAGGTTAATCAAGTATTACTGAACATCCTATTAGAGTTTCATGTCACATGACCAAGGTCAAAGGTCATTTAGGGTCAATGAACTTAGACCATGTTGGAGGAATCAACATCGAAATCTTAACCTGAGGTTAAGTTTTTGAAATGTCATCATAACTTAGAAAATATATGGACCTAGTTCATGAAACTTTGACATAAGGTTAATCAAGTATCACTGAACATCCTGTATGAGTTTCACGTCACATGACCAAGGTCAAAGGTCATTTAGGGTCAATGAACTTTGGCCGTATTGGGGATATCTGTTGAATTCCCATCATAACTTTGAAAGTTTATGGATCTGATTAATGAAACTTGGACATAATAGTAATCAAGCATCACTGAACATTTTGTGCAAGTTTCAGGTCTCATGATTAAGGTCAAAGGTCATTTAGGGTCAATGAACTTTGGCCGAATCGGGGGTATCTGTTGAATTACCATCATAACTTTGAAAGTTTATTGGTCTAGTTCATTGAACTTGGACATTAGAGTAATCAAGTATCACTGAACATCCTGTGCTCATTTCAGGTCACATGACCAAGGTCAAAGGTCAATGAACTTTGGCCGAATTGGGTGTATCTGTTGAATTACCATCATAACTTTGAATGTTTATGGATCTGATTCATGAAACTTGTACATAAGAGTAATCAAGTATCACTGAAAATCCTGTGCGAGTTTCAGGTCACATGATCAAGGTCAAAGGTCATGTAAGGTCAATGAACTTTGGCCATGTTGGGGTTTTTTGTTGAATAACCATCATATCTCTGTAAGTTTATTGGTCTAGTTCATAAAAAGTGGTCTAGTTCATTAAACTTGGACATAAGAGTAACCATGTATCACTGAACATCTTGTGCGAGTTAGAGTAGTATTCATAGTCAGCACTGCTGCTATATTGAACCGCGTGATGCAGGTGAGACGGCCAGAGGCATTCCACTTGTTTACATGGTCACCCCCCATATTTGGCTCAGCTACCCCCCTTTGAAAACCATTCCTTGGCCCCTGACTACTACTACATTTAATTCTACTCCTGTTGCTGCTACCTGGAAAAACATAGTAACGCATTCAATTTAATTCCATTGCGGCTACTAATACTACTTCTATTACTATTTTTACTAGTTGTACTTCTGCTACCCCAGTGGCTTGTTCCATAAAAAGAAAAAAAAACTTTGACAGTGTTTCGCCTGAGTTTTTTAATGTGTTAACTTAAGTTTCAATGGCATAGTTTGTTTGCCAGATATTTGGTTTATTTGTCAGAGGTTTTTTTTGATAGCAAAATTTTTATGCAACAGGCCCCAGGATTTCTTACACTGGTACTGCTCCTTTTTTTTCCTTCAGATTGTGATCCATTCAATACATGTGGTACTTGTACAACATTTGGTCAGTGTCACGTTCTGAAGAATTACACACTACACAAGGTGTCAGAATACGGCAATGTGGCAGGGCGTGAAAATATGATGTCTGAGATCTTCAGTCGAGGACCAATCAGGTAATGATGGCATGTATAACCTTATACCTTCAGTATTCATTCCACGAAGTGCCCCCTCTCCCCCTGCAAAGAAGAGACTGTTCTTCATCATCTATATTCTGTGTTTAAAAATGCAGAAATGCTAGTCATTATTTTCAAATTATATTGCCTGAGAATACTAGATACGTTTGACTGATTTTTATTTGCAATAACAAAGAAGTTAAACCAATTTGATTTTGTTATTGTTAAAGTTTATTGATCTGCATGTATTATAACTATTATGGAATGCTGTTAAAAAAAGAATTCTTGGGTTTTTTAAGGGTCACAGAATTTCTGCAAACAGGAAAAAAAATATCATTCTTCTTTAAATTCTGTTTTGATATCGTCATATTTTATTGTGAAATTGCTTGTACTACAGTGCAATTGTGATCATTCAAATAATTGCATGTGTGACATGACTGATGATTCAGTCCTTACAAATCAGGGCAAAACTTCAATATTTTTCTCTAATTATTTAAAGGATCTGATTGGTCCTGCATCTGCACTAGTTACATTTACTTCATATATGATAATCAAATAATTGTTTACCAGCCGATCATGTGACTAGCAACTTTTCTTCTGTTACATGGAGTATGCATTTGCTCCAGGAAAACATATTTTGATTTTGTTCAAAGCAAGTGTTCATGAGGAAGTTGATTTGCAAGCGTGCTTCTCACCCTTGGATGTGTGGGAACGTATACGCTCTGCAAAGCGAGCATGCTAGCCTTGCTAGCCATGTTCCCTCAGACCAAGTGAATATAAAACTACCATATTATGTCTGAACAAGTGAAACAAAGTTTTCCCTTGACTTTTATTATTATTTTGTGTTTCTATTTTGGATTACCCTGTAGCTGTGGAATCATGGCAACGCCTGCATTGGATGCTTTCCAGGGAGGAAAAATCTATGCTGAATACCATGAAAGCAGCGGGGTAAGTCAAAGACAAATGTTTCTCAATTAGATGATTTTAATTATATATCAATTGGATAACCACAAGGGTACCTTCGACTGAAAAAGTCTGGGCCCGTCAGCATCCTTCTCACTCTCCAGCTTTTATGGTGTGAAACTAGTGGGTAATAAATTGAAAATGCTGAGTATTGAAATCCTTTATGTTGCAAAAGCCAGTGAATGCAAATTTACCTCAAAGTGTATTTGTGAATAAAGGGAAAGATTACCCTGGCAGTTGGTTGATTTTCGTAAAAGCAGGAAAATTAGGAGAAAAAATATTGGTGAAAGTTTTGATGAAAATTCATCATCAAAGGTTGAAAATTTCTGAATGTTTAAAATGTTTAATTTGTGACATCATTCCCGAGCAGCTCTCCCATCTATCATGTGATATGATTTTCAATAATTCTTAAATTTAACAACCTTATCAACTATTTGTGGCAAGCTTTCATCCACTACCATGGACTTTCTCAAAGCCAGTTGATCAGTCACACACAATGCTGCCAGAGGAATGCAAATGTAAACCCTGTGTCTTATAATCACTGGATGGGTGAGCTTTCATCCACTACCATAGATTTTCTCAAAGCCATTTGATCAGTCACACACAATGCTGCCAGAGGAATGCAAATGTAAACCCTGTGTCTTATAATCACTGGATGGGTGAGCTTTCATCCACTACCATAGATTTTCTCAAAGCCATTTGATCAGTCACACACAATGCTGCCAGAGGTATGCACCTATATAACCCTGTGTCTCATAATCACTGGATGGGTGAGCTTTCATCCACTACCATAGACTTTCTCAAAGCCATTTGATTAGTCAGACACAATGCTGCCAGAGGTATGCACATGTAAACCCTGTGTCTTATAATCACTGGATGGGTGAGCTTTCATTCACTACCATAGACTGTCAGACACAATGCTGCCAGAGGAATGCACATGTAAACCCTGTGTCTTATAATCACTGGATGGGTGAGCTTTCATCCACTACCATAGACTTTCTCAAAGCCAGTTGATCAGTCACACACAATGCTGCCAGAGGTATGCACCTATGTAACCCTGTGTCTCATAATCACTGGATGGGTGACAATAGAAATCCAGATTCTCTTCAGTACAGGATTAATCCTTTTATCCTATGTCAGTGTCTCACCTCTCTTTTCTGAAAGTAACTATCAAAATCAATTACTTTGGCATCAACCCATAGTATGTGGTGACCTGCATTAAGGGCGTGTTCTGCTACAGTTGAATGGGATGGATTTTCAATCTGAGGGCTTTTCTTTGAACAGAACTTGAATAAATAACAGGAGACATGACAGAGTCGTTATATTGAACAATTCATCTAATTCAGCTGCAGCAGGAAATGCCCTTAAAACAGGTCACAACGTTGGATGGAATGGAATGATGCCCATGTAATCAACTTTGAAAGCGACTCCTTGATATAGAAGTGGACATGAATTGATGTGACTGATAACACAACATATGCTCGTATCTGATATCACAAAGTCAAAATTTTATGGATTTATAATTCAAATTCAAACCATCAGACCTTCACTAATATTTTGCTCTCATTTTTCTGCTTTATATACGTTACATTATTAGGTCTACCCCAATTTCTGTTCCTCGTGCATTGTAATTATTTTAGATTTGTTGATTGTCAATAAAATAACATTTAAAGTCAGTTCAAATTCCATTATCTGTGTTTGTAGGGGTGTTATATACTGACCTTTATCTGCCTTCAAGGTAGATAAGTATAATAAAGGCAATAAGGCAATGTACAAAGTACATCAGTGGTTTGTATAGCAATAAAATTCTAAAATTAAATAGTTTATGGAGGTGTAGGTTCAAATGTTATGTATTTTAAAGGCCAGATTTTATTAAGGTCTTTAGTTTGTATGCATACCCAAAAAAAGTACCGTAATAAAATTGAACAATGAGATAGTGACTTGCAGGAGGGGAACATCAAATATATTGCCCACAATAGAATCAAATACTAACTTTCTTTCTTTCTTACTTACATACTTTCTTTCTCATACACCCATCGCAATCATACAGATCAACCATATTGTTTCTGTAGCTGGCTGGGGAGTGGATGACAGTGGAGTGGAATACTGGATTGTGAGGAATTCCTGGGGTCAACCCTGGGTGAGTATGTAGGCCTTCATGGATGTCAAATAAACCAGACTGAAGAAACAGAGGCCCGCATTCTGAACTCGTGTTTAAATGAAACCATGGTTTGAAGTTGTGAGAGCAGAAGAATCAAACAACAATATAATCCAAAGCAAACAACAATATAGTCCACAGCAATACCAAAATAAAGAGAATTTGAATTGCTCACTAATGCTTTGGAGGTCCTCCCTTTGGCAATGGGAACAAGATATGTGATGTCATATATGAATAAATTTCCCTATAGAGTACCGATGTTATGGTGTTATTAATTTTCTCTTTATGCATGTGAGTATTGTTTATATCAAAACTTTCTTAAACCACTTTATCATGTCAGTGTAAGAACACCATCAACGCCATACTTTTGTGCATTCCATGCACGCAAAAATGCCCTCAGCAGAATGGAAAAGCGCATTGATTAAGGGAATTTCTTCCCCAATTCAGTGTTCGAAACTGGCACAACAACTTGTGCTCTTATTTTGCACCAGATTCACTGCATGCTTGATGATGTTGGAGCTCTATTTTAGAACTAAATATTAAGAAATACATGTACAGCCTGAAAACATATAATTATATTTCTCCACCTTACAGGCTGAACAGGGATGGTTCCGCATGGTGACAAGTACCTACAAGAACGGCCAAGGGAATTACTACAACCTAGGTATCGAGACCCAGTGTGCCTTTGCTGTCCCGATCGTAAATTGAGATTAATGTGGGTAGAGGATCATGGATGTATGGCTGGGAGAGAGCCTTTCTACCAGAACAAGCCATCGCCAACCATGATCAATGATCACTTTGCTGGTATATTAAAATAACAATAATAATCATGTTGGTGATGATGATGCACGTCGTGATATGACATTCCATGCACCTTACTTGTTCATGTATCTCAGCAATACAGATCAAAATGACCCTCGTCTGTTACGGTTTCAATGATTTACTTGTTATATAGCTTTTACCAAGGATTTTTTTGAACAATGTACCCATTAAGGAAAACAATATTTGTCAATGTGTAGACTTTTTAAACTACTAAGGAAATTTAATACATCTACCCCAATGCCCTACAGAAATTGTGCTTGTAATGATAGTCGGTGTCTCTTTTATGTGCATATTGATGTGTGGCAACTCAATTGTCTATTGAACAAAATCTTTCATTTTTATTAAGATCAGAGTTGTACAAAATTATGATTGACTAGATATTGTGTGGAAATTATATGGATATTTTATTAATAAGTATTTTTATGCAAGCAATATAATAGTTTAGTTGAATAATGATTGAAATATATTTATTCTGTATAATTATGTGTTGCAAATAGAAGTGGATAATAATACTTATAGTACTTGTAGAATTCGAACATTTATGCATATCGTATCTTCATCATGATGTTAATATATTACAGAGTAGTTTTAGCACATATGTGCAGGTTGTTTGTCAGCATTGACAGAGTAGTACTCCAGTTTGAGTAGTGTAGGTAACTAACATAAATGCACACCGTGGGTTTCAGCGGGAATCATGCATAGTATTTTCCTTGCAGTCATCATACTCCAAGATCGAGACAAAATATTGAGAATACAGGAAAGCCAATTTGAAAGGCAAAGGATGGGATTCCTGTTGAAACGTATGGCAAAGTCTTATATTCAGCTACTGTTCTTATGAGAGTATGATGCACAAACTAAAACCTAAAGAAAAAAAGTGAATATATGTGTTGAGTACTTTGTGCAAAATATTCCAGCTGTCAATCACTACTTGAATGTGATTTTGCAAGTATACTGTATGATATTCATCACACTTGCTTTATATCTGCATGTAATAGTCTTTATGGACAATATATATTATAATCAAGGAACATTCTGAAAATAAGAAAAAATAGGAAAAGGAGAACAAAATTGATTTAATTTATTGAGACGGGAAAATACAACTATATCATGTTATTATCAGAGATCACAACAACTTTAACATGGCTGTCATGGCCATAATACCTTCAACCATACTGAAATAACACTTGTGTTGCTGATATTAGGTAGACCTGCAAGAGGTTGTCAGAGGCTTAGCTGCTGCTGTATACTCTTTTATTCAGATGTTTTTGACTGTGCAATGTTTGGCATTAAAAAAAAAACACATTGAGGTGCGTAACAAAAAGATTTTAGATCATGAAAATCAATGTTTTGGGGGTGGTTTTAGTTCTAAAGGTTCGTGGAAAGAAATATCTGAAACCTGCAGACTGTATATTTTATATGTATGCTCAGGGAAAGATGTTAAATCTCTGTCCTAAATCTGGGCCCCGTCTCACCAAGAGTTTTTACGATTAATCCGATCAACCACAACTATGGAAATCCAGCAACGTCAACATCTAAAATGCATGTTCACTCGAAATATTTTCGAAATGTGATGTATAAACATACATTCATTGTTTTCTTGTAAATTCAGCATGCTTCTCTTGGTTTACAAAGGACGTCATGCAAATTTCCTTGAGAAAATAAAAATGTTATGACATTCTTGGATTGCCATATAGTTTAAGATGATCAGATCATTAGTATCGTAACTCTTTGTAAGATGGGGCCGAGCTCTAGAAAAGCTGTATGTAGTTACTAGTATTGTAAATTATTTTGATTGACCAAAGCCAATTCCAACTTATGACTTAGTCTCAAATCAGTTAAGTCCAAGTGACTCAGACTCTGTTGAAGACATGAATAGTGGACTATGTTATATGTTTTTTATGAGACGATGTATAATAAATGAGTACAAATTGCTATTTTTTAAATTTTTCAAAATTAAATTCCTACATATTATATAATGCTTGATTGTATTCGTCAGATTGTTGGACTTGTGTGTTCATTCCTATACCACAAACCCTGGAATTATTCATTCTTTGGAACTCCTCCCCTCCTCCACTGTTGGTGGGGGGTGGGGACGTGAAAGAGAGGATATCGCGCATGCAGGAGTAAAGTGAAGAAAGGGGAGAGAAATTACATTAATATTAACACCCAGGGGCGGTGGAACGGGGGGGGGGGGGGAGCATGGGAGCCAAGTGTCCCCCATTCTTCGTAGGGAAAATGCCTTTTTTGCAAAATGGAAAATGCTTTTTTTTTCAAAATGAAATGTGGCTTTTTTCAAATTTTCAAAATGAAAAATCATTTTTGAAGTAAAACCTAATACATTTAAGGTCTGAATATCACGCATTTTTCGCTTGTGTTTTGCGCTCTCACCAAATTATTGTTTATTAAGGTATTCATTCTGTTTGTGGATAAATGAAATGCCTTGAATTTCCAGTTTTCTGGTTAGAATATCACAATTTTTTTGGCTTTGTCACCCAAACAAAAATACGTTCCGCCGCCCCTGTAAACACCATTGGATAAACTAAATTAAATTAAGAATGTTACCATGCATTTTTACCCCTAAAATGGCTCGGAGAAACTCTTGTTTTGGTTTAGAAATAATATATGGCTCTTTGTAAGGAACGGTATTTGTGGCATTTTGAACAACGATATTAAAGATCACATTATTTTAAATGGCAAGAGGAAAAGGCATATAAGGTAAAAATCATGAAATTTCCATCTTTTGCCTTTCTGCAGTTACGAGAGCCCAACCAGTATAGAAGAAATATTTGTGTTTTTTAAAATAAAATCATGTACTAAAATTCCCCTCGTAATTTTCTTTTAAAAGTGACGAGTTTGGATTTTTCTAAATAAAAAAAAAACGCGCCAAACCTAATCTAGCAATTTCTAGGGGTTGTAATTCGCATCCTAGGATAAAAGATCATTGATAGACCCCCCCAAAAAAAGAATGTTTTCATTAAAAAATAAAATAATGAACTAACTCATCACTTGCTCTGAAAGTATCTCTGAGGATTTTCCCCACAAACTATTCAAACTACATGTATGTAAACAACTGATTGGGGTTGTAATCGACTTTTTGGATGATGAATCATTGATTGACGAAGTATAAATAGGAACGATCATTTTTCATTTCTTTTATATAGAATTAAGAGCTAATCCCTTGTCATTTTCTGTACAAAGTGACTATTTTGGAATGTTTCTATTTAGTGCTCGAACCCCATGTGTTCATCTAAATAGTTGAGGTTATGGGGTGGTGGTTGCGTGCACATGCAGAATTTAAGTTTTTTTTCTGTTTTTGTATTATTCATATAGTTATGATACTCATTTTCAAGTTTAGTATCGTTTGAAACTATTTAAAATGATGGAAGAAAGCCATTGAAATTGTGTTTTTGCAGTGTCTTGAAATGAGGCAGTTTTTGCACCGCACTGCACGACAGATTCAAGAACATAGTAAACGTCTTGAGAATGCCCATAAAATGACAAAGACCAGCTGGGAGGTCGGTTCCATGACATTTGCTCGGCGACAATTGTTCCGCTCTTAATTCCACACACTAATCGAATGACCAACTTCAACCCTGGGTTTAACACTAAACCCTACCCTAAATCTAACATGAAACCCTATTGCAATCATCACACTACATCCACTGGAGGATTCAAGGGGGGGGGGGCACAGCCGGCCCGTGCCCCCCCCCTTTGAGAGGCACAATTAAAATGTGGAATGTAAAAATGCCGTCAAAACAGAAGTATGCCCCTCCCTTTTTCGTGGACGAAATACCCTTATTATCATTTTTTTGCTTGTCAAAATTTTCCTCAGGAAAATGTGCCCCCCTTTTTTTCAAAAATCCTGGATCCGCCCCTGCCTACATCTTGGACGAAATTAAGCCCGGAGCAATATTCGCTGGAGCATACGTCGTGTCGCCGGGAGGGTCTTTGTCGAAAACCGCTAAACAGCCGGAGCTGCACTATGTCGTTTGTCCAGAGTCAGGGACGAAACTACTGTTTTGATTCATCAAATTTCGACAAGGACTCCTGGTTGCTCATTGTCACGAATGGCGTTTGGCAATACATTTTCTGTGTTCTTAATTCTGACGTGTATGATAAAGCAAAAACTCCGGAATGTCCCGGTTAGAGCCCGCGACCTACGAGACCGAGATGCGAGGCAGAGAGAGAGTGTGTTTGCGTCCCTGACGAGCAGATCTCTATAAAAGGACAATTCAACCCTAACAAAAAGTTGATTTTGATAAAAACGATTTCATCTTTTATTGCAGTTGGTATTTCTTCCCTCCTTAAAAAACGGTAATTTCCCTTAGAGAATAATTTCGTCTTCCTATGTTATGAATTTCTTGACCTTCCAAGATGCACAACACTGAATATTCAATTATCAAAAGTGGCACACTGTTTTTTTTCTTCTGATTTCACAGTCATGTACATTCAGCCAAGAATTGTTTACTTACAATATTAAATAACTTGCGATATGAATATGAATAATAGATGGAATGCCAGTGAAGTTGAATCAACCGTATAGCGGTTCGACGAGTTTTTGTGTTTGACTCCCGGAATCGCCCTAATAGGGTTGCCTCCTTCGTGAATGTGTATTATCCTGCTTATTCAATAATTCACGGTAAATGATTTTGTCTCCATAAGCAGATAAGTCATATACACAAAGCGAGTCCAGCCATAAATTGATATCAATGAAAACAGCAAATCGGCATCAAAAGTATTGCTTAGTTTCTGATTAAATCGCGATTCACCTCCGATGAAGTTCGTCATTTAAGAGTTGAAGATTGGGGTGCGCCAAAGTTCTTTTATTTAGCCGACTTCATTATTTTGACTGTTGCTTTTCCTATAGCTCGGTAATAAGTATCGGGCGGGCAGAAGGCTCCTCTTCGTTCCAACATGAAGTTAATTTTGATTTATCTTACTTTTATCATGGCCCTTGTTCAAGGGGACATCGATGTCGGGGCAGGTGTTCATCGGCATCGAGCGAAGAGGACAGAGACGGCCTTCTCCCAAGAGGAGATTGAGGGAATCGTTAATCTGCATAACGAGTATAGGGGTATGGTGATACCCGAGGCGTCTAACATGAAGCATATGGTGAGTTAATTGGTTCAATCACTAATCCACACACATTTTTTTTTTTTTTAAACAAGTGCACACCTAGTTACCAATAATGCATATAGCATTTCCATTTATTTGAAAGCAGGATAAAAGAGCATTGAAGATTAAACGCCTTGCTCACGGGCATGTGCCGCGGCCGGGGATCGAACTCCGGACTCTCTTTTTTCTCTCCACACACTTTTTTTTCGTACACACACACACACACCTCCCTTACACAATCACACACACCCTCACACACATACACACACAAACACACAAAATACATACATATATATATATATATATATATATATATATATATATATATATATATATATATATATATATATATGTAAGAACACTTTTCAATGCAGGGTTGAATAAGACCAAATTCAAAATATTATAAACATGATAAAAGGGCGATTCCATGCTAGAAAAATCAGCTATTTTCGCAACATTTTTCAACCTATTGTCCAAACAAACAAAGGACTTGTTTTGTGGTAATAATTGAGTACTACTGGGTAGACACTATATAAAAAGTTTACAACCAACAAAAATATGCTGTCCATGGGTGAATTAGAGGTGAAAATGTTGCGTGTCGTACGGGACATTTCTGAGTCCCGTACGACACACAATATTTCGCCCTTAATTCAGCTATATCAAATATTTTTTGTTGGTAATCAGTTATTATTGACCAAAAATAATTTCTCGTTGCTCAAGCAATCAGCTAAGAGACTAGAAATTGTTAACAAAATGTCTCTTACGACACGTATGGAATCTTCCAAAAGAAAGACGTATGACTTTAATCAATGAATGACAAATCAACAAACCTGATTATAGGCCCAATGGACTCAATACGGTGGAAAAAGTATTTTGTTGCACATTACTAAACTTAAACCACTTCGGTTCCGGTTAATGGGAGGAACAACAATTTGGGAATGGACCTGGAAAACTCCTCTTCACTCATATCAGGATCATAGCTTTGCAGCATTATTATCATTGCTAACATTATTTTTTTATTATCAATTTACTCTCACTTTCATTAATATTTCTATTTTCGTTATCATCATCATCATCATCATCTTTTTCTTATAAAGTAATCTCAAATAGGCCCTATCATTGCAAAATTTCGTACAATCGATACAATCAACAGATCAACGATAATGAAGCTGTTATTTTGACAGTTTTAGAAAGTGCGTCTCAATAATCTTACCTTTCGCTTAGGGGAAGGCGGGGTAAGTTGAGCATAGGGGCAAGTTCAGCCAGCACCCCCGGGCAAATATAATGAATGAGTCAGACATTGTGGTGGTGTCATGTATTGATGACCCATTGCATAACCCTTAGCCCCATCACATTGTTTTCAACTTTGATTTAAAAAAAGCACCTTTTAGAGGGAAAAATACAAATTTCATCCAAAAAAGTAAAAAATGGTCTGAAATAGATCAGTGCTTTTTACTTTAAATGTAATAAATAATAAGAACAATATTGTTACTCCAGGTATGGATTCTCATTCTTGTCATAGTCTTTTTATATGATGGATCAAAAGAAATGTGTGGATGTGAAGATATCGCATTAAGTTCGGACTGGGGTAGTATAAGCCAGCCAACATGGGGCAAATTGAGCCATGGTAATTCTTATTGTAATGTACAATAAAATAACAAACAAACCTTAAAAGCCATTGATATGCAGGCAGAAAGGTGAAACAGTTCTTTTACTTTTAGAGGATGCTAGTATTTACAGAGAATTAGCAAGTGAAAAGACTTTAAATAAAACTTTTGACATGCTGGTTCTTCCCTCATACATTCTGTATATAGTTTTTGTGGCTCAACTTACCCGAGAAGGTGGCACAACTTACCCCACAGCATAGGGGGCGGAAGCGGGGGGGACGGGGGGACGTGTCCCCCCCTAAATTTTAGATGGGGGGGACGGTCCCCCCCTAAAAAAAATTTTGATAACCTTTTTTTTTTTTTTTTTTTTTGCTTGTCAATTTTTTTTCCTGCGTCCCCCCCTAAATTCACGTGGCCCCCCCTGAAACGTGTGTTGTCCCCCCTATTTTAAAATTCTAAATTTAGGTTGATGACCTTTTTTTTTTTTTTTTTTTTTTTGCTTGTTAAAAATTTTTGGGGCGCTTGTCCTATTTTTTACATGTGTCCATTCCAAAATTTCAGGTGGACACCCCCTAAATTTATTGGCTTCCGCCGCCATTGCCCCACAGATGAGGCAAGTTGAGCCATTTGACATGTTTTTTTCAAAGGTCACAACGATTTTCAGTGTGGGGGTAGAAAGTTATATATTGGTGAAAACTATTTTCCCAAGAATCAAATATAAAGGCAAGGTACTTACATGTATTTCTATAATATTATTAGTCATATCAATTCTAACATGCAAAAAGTGTCACAACTTACCCCGCCTTCCCCTACATATTTTCACTTCTCAGGTAATAAGCCAACCCCACTGCCAACGAACCAACCAAGAAATAAACACATGTTTGTAGGTTTTATACCTGTTACAAAACTTGTAAACGTCACATAAACACAAATAAATTTAGAATAACAAATTTTACATCATATTCTTAAGCCAAACAGACTTCGATTTTCCAGACAATCCCCGCCCCCAAAAAAAACCCAACAAAAACAAAAGTAACCAAAACCGAGAGTGAAACAAGTAGTATGATTGGTATAGCATACTTTGCCTATATGGTCTACAGCAGTACGAAACAGTGAAGAGGCAATTAGGCCATTAATTTTGTTTTATACTTCGCTAGGATTGTCTAAAAGTTGGAAAATTCCTCATGAAATCATCCGGTTCACGCAGATTTGTTTCCTAATGCCAGTTTTAGATGTTTTCGTATATCTCTGCATGCGAATAAAAATACAAAAGACTTCATTCGGCTCTCTTACCCTAATCCGGAAAATATGAAGCTTATTTTTATTATTTTTTGGGGTTACCATTCAGGTTCACATTACCGAAACACACAAACCCATTCACTGGGAAAACTAATTATTGAATGCAGGCATTTACGGTCAAGTAAATTCAATTAAAAATGCATTTTTTGGAGACACACTAATAAAAAAGTTATTTTTAAAAGTACTGCTAAATATCAAAATAACAAAAATAACCCCTTGTCCCATATGCAAATAAAAAATGCCATGTGGTATGTTGTTTTGCATTTAAGAAGTGAGGACAAAAATGCATTGTTAGTAAAACGTTAGATCCTTATTATTTATCTATTAATTAAAATATCTTTATGCAGGATAACAGGCTCAGATTGACTGAGGGGTTAGTATTAATGACTTCTATAATGATTTCTATCTAATTGGGGGTTGTTTGCATGCAAAAAAAAATGATGTGCCTCAAAATTCAGTAATCCTTGATTCGTCCTTGGTTGAGAATTAAAGTTCTACCCATTTGTAAAGTGTGGATTCCTCAAATTTTAATAATGAACACAAATAATTATCAAATGCAAATAGGGTAACTCGAGAAGTACATGACAGAAGTAAAAAAAAATCCTAATTTCGCAGAGTATTTGAAAAAAAGGCACCCTACGGCTATATGCAAGTAAGTGGACGATCAAAATATCGATATTTTTCTTCAATTCATCGATCAAACTCTAGTGCACAGTCTTTATCTTAAGTGACTCATATATATCGATTTTTGATAATCATTATTGATTGTTTTCATCGCTACTTTCAATAATCTCTATTAGATCAGTCTCCGTGATTCAGTTTCTGTCTTGGTCAATCTTTATTTTTCAGTTTTCGTATTTTTCTTTTCGCCATCATTGTCTTCATGCAGGAAATTTGAATACACTAACCTCAACCCTTGACGCGCGTGATGTACAGCAATATGAGGAAGCCACAATGTGTGTGTGTGTGTGGGGGGGGGTGGGAGCGTGCGTGTGTGTGTTTGGGGTCTAGATGTATCTTTAAGAAATAAGCTGTAATACAAAAAGTTCAAATTTACGTTCATTAGAGTTTGCGTTTAAAATAATTTTTATACCGTGCAAAACAAATCTGTTATCTGATGCCATTTGAAATCAAAGATGGTGTCGGCTCCAGTTTGTTGTAATCGTGAACTTTCTAGAATAAGCTTGTACAAGCTTTTACAAGCTTTGATTTTTAGTGGATCCCCCTCATTTCCATTTATGCTCTATATTATACTGTTTTACGAAGTAAGAATGTCATTCAGTAAAATTGTATTTGATTTGTATTACTTTATATTACTTTGTATTATGTTTTGAATGGAAATGAAATAAAGAATTGAATTAAATTGGCTACTCAGCCAATCAAAATGAGGGAAAGATGTCAGATCTGACAACTTGGACGAAAATGCTGATGAAACTTTCCCCAGGGTTTCAGTAGCAAATAAGTTTGCCGTTGATAACAAGCTTAAAGAAACAGGACTCTGGTGCCTTCTATCTAAGGAACAAAACAATTGCAAATTTTGTATGATGTAGTCTGATGTTTACAAAGTGGAAATTAAAATTGTCAAACTCAGGGTGATCTACATTGGAATATGTATCATCTGATAACATTTCATGGAAGAAGGCACATCGCATCACATGTATAAATGAAGCGAGGAACGGAAGGCCACTCGAGCGCCAGTCGTTCTCTTTGTTCTCTTTGCAAATTCTTTTGTCAAAATGGACGCCAAACAAAAGCAAATATTCGTTCCCATCTTCCACTTGACCAACCCCCCTCCAAACAGTACAAGAGGCGTCAGGTCAAGTTGAAGCGCTTGCTAAGGTCATCTTAACTAAATAATGTTTAAAAATTGAAATAAAAGACATGTTCAAAACTTTTTTTGAACAAGTGCACACAAAATGTAGAATTAAAGAGCACTGTTGGTTCCCAATTAATGCCTTGCTCACATGCCCAAGTGCCGTGACCTAGGATCAAACCATGGACTTTCAATTGACCATAGCATATCCTACCAAAGCAAAAGCAAAAAAACAACAACAACAACAACAACAACGGCAATACAACAACAAAAAGAAAACACTATAGAACACCCCCAAAAAGGGTAAATGCTGAATATTACGCAAAACAAAGCTCTATTAATTTGTTTAACAAATTTTCGGCATTACTCCTATTTGTTTAAGATCAGTATGCTCGATCTGTAATGAAAATCATAAGATCAGTATGCTCGATCTGTATGAAAATCATAAATTCCAATTTTTTCTGACTTATGATTTATGATTTTCATACAGATCGAGCATACTGATCTTATGATTTTCATTACAGATCGAGCATACTGATCTTAAACAAATAGGAGTAATGCCGAAAATTTGTTAAACAAATTATAATCTCCTCCTATAAAAGCCTCTTAATTTACTATATATTGTCCACGGCGGACGGCATTTGAATAGTAATGAGTCAGAAAGAAGAGGATCGAGGGTATTTGAATTCCAGTTCATCGTGGCTTAACCGTGAACCAGAATAGCCTGGTGGTTGAGTCGCTGCCCGGAAAGCAGTAGATGGCAGGTTCGAATCCCACTGGTTCCAATTTTTTCTGACTTATAATTTATGATTTTCATACAGATCGAGCATACTGATCTTATGATTTTCATTACAGATCGAGCATACTGATCTTAAACAAATAGGAGTAATGCCGAAAATTTGTTAAACAAATTATAATCTCCTCCTATAAAAGCCTCTTAATTTACTATATATTGTCCACGGCGGACGGCATTTGAATAGTAATGAGTCAGAAAGAAGAGGATCGAGGGTATTTGAATTCCAGTTCATCGTGGCTTAACCGTGAACCAGAATAGCCTGGTGGTTGAGTCGCTGCCCGGAAAGCAGTAGATGGCAGGTTCGAATCCCACTGGTTCCAATTTTTTCTGACTTATAATTTATGATTTTCATACAGATCGAGCATACTGATCTTATGATTTTCATTACAGATCGAGCATACTGATCTTAAACAAATAGGATTAATGCCGAAAATTTGTTAAACAAATTATAATCTCCTCCTATAAAAGCCTCTTAATTTACTAAAGCTCTATTAATACGATAAACGATATGCTCATATTTGAATCTTGTATTTTCCAATAAATATACAGACAGTTCTGCTGCTGTTTTCTCTGCAAAATTGTAAGAATTGTATAAATTGATAGGAACACCCCTCGTCACAATCACAAAAGATAGAAATATGAATTGAAAAGACTCTGAGTGATTTATAGATGGTGTCATTTCATAGAAATGAAAGTAAATTGGAGGGGGAATCACCAGGATAACTAATTCATAATCATAATTAAGGCACTGTCTATGATCATTGAAGATTTCATAAAGCTGTTCGCAGGGTCCACGGAACCGGGGGGGGGGGGGGGGGGGATTCAGTCCCCCTATTCCCCCCAATACATGTACAAAAACGAAAAATTACCATCTGATTTTTTCTTGCATGGTCTGCCCCCCTATCATGCATATCAAACCGTTCATCGGCACCTGGTTTTGATGTTACGAGCGACATACGAACAACTTGTGTTCCTTTCTTAGGAAGTCCATCTACTCCAATGGAAATCTGGTATGTAATATTCATCACAAGAAAGGATCGCCATTCGTTCGTAACCTACAAACAGCTTTATAAAACACCCGCCTGTAGAATGATTAAATATTAATTTCTGAATGTTGAAGCCTTTTCTTGTTCATCACTTGCCTTCTACTATGTTCAAATTCTTATTTTTTTATATATGGCTTGAATATACATGTATCATGTGTATCCTTCCATTTTTCTCTTTCTTCCTCAACTTTCTCATCTCTTTTACAGGTTGGAATTTCGTTATTTATATCAAATGCTTTCAAACATTACTAAAGCCGGGATAATAGTATGAAGAGCTTAGAAACATTAAATATAGTTCTATAAATGTATAAATGTTACATACTATCATCACCATTATTATTATGATAACGATGACGGAGATATTAATTATCATTATCATTATTGTTATTATCATTATCTTTATCATTAATGTAAACTTTTTTTTACAACCATAGCGTTAAACTTCATAATCTTCTATAATGCAGAGGTGGGACGATAACCTGGCAATGATGGCTCAGATCTGGTCGGATGGTTGTGTTTTTGCGCACGGTAATCCTGACATCATGACGGACTTCCAATACGTAGGCCAGAACCTGTGGGCGGGGACAATCTTCGATAACGGCCTCGGAGCCACGACCAATTGGTACAACGAGACCGTCTATTATGACTACAACACAGGAACCTGTGCACCGGGGAAAGTATGCGGGCATTACACCCAGGTAAGTGAAGATGACCGATATTCGAACACTGGACCTGATCATGTACTGTATGTCGGCTTCGAAATTAGTAGCCTAGTTTAGCTGGTGTAATACTAGTACTGTAATGAAAGTGCTGCTTATCACCTGATAATAACGTGTTTTTGCGAACTCTCTCCTGAATTTCAGCCAACGTAAAGCTTCAGCGTGCTCAGAACACATCTGTTAGATGCTACCTTCAATCCAGGATTATACACAAGCGCTGCCAGTAGCCCAACACTTAAAACAACAATAATTATTTTCATAAAGGTTGTGGCTCTGCGTCTCATTTACCATTTTTTGGATAATGAATATTATTGTTTGAACCTTTTCAATCTGCATATAAGAAATGTCATGGGATAGAAACTGCTTTGGTTCGTGTATCAAATGGCGGCTGTTGATGACAAAGAAGGCTGTTTTCCTCCTGCTTGATCTTTCGTCCACTGGCGCCCGGGGGGGGGGGGATGGGGGGATATATCCCCCCACTTTTCGAGGAGGGGGGATGGCCTGTACAAACATCCCCCCACTTTTTACGGAAGAAATGAAAAAAATCACAAGAGATAATTGTTTTGTTGGTGAAAATTCTTCCTAAAATACCGCTTAATAAATAAAACAATATCATTGGATCATAAAATGCAAATAAAGAGCCAGTTCACCATTTGCAAACGAAATACTTTTGTCCTTATTATAACATTGAAGAGAACCCCCCCCCCCCCGTTTCTTCCAATTCATCAATGTTGGGGTTTTGGGGGAGGGATTAAGATGGAATGTCAAAACATTTTGAATGTAATCTCTAATAAAACCGTTAAACCATCATGGGGTAAAAAAGATAACAATATCGGAGGGGTATTTGCCATATGGACATACAGTGGCGTAACTACCAGGGGCATGGGGGCACATGCACCCCCAGAAAAAAAAACGGGGAAAAGGAGAAATGAGGGAGAAAGGAAGAGAAACGTATTGGGAAAGAAGAAATATAATTCATTATAATGTTATATTATAATTATTTATGTTACATTACATAAGAAACATTTTATCATAACTTTATGAAACATAATTTGCCCAGGGCCTACGTCTTCATTGTTCCTGGTGCTCGCATTGTCTGTTTAACAAGATATATAATCCTGTTGTACTAAAACATCACGTTTTCAAGTCAATATAAACCAAATATATTTCTTAGCACTTGAGTTATCATATATTGACATATGCTTCTTTTACATGACTCAAAAAGTGATTGCCCCATGTTAAGGTATCCGTATATAAACATTTCCTGTCCGTGATTACGTTCGCATTAGTGGATTGGTGAGATATGTCTGCTCTTCGTGAATTCCTAAAATCAGTCCTTAAAATGTCCCTTCTTCTGATCTGAATATAAAAAATTTTCAGCTCGCGCTTCGCGCTCGCATCATTTGGTTAATGAAATACCTATATGGTCCTAGTTAATTCCTACAAAGAAACCTTAGAATGCCCCACTTCAGGTCTGAATTATCTAAATTTTCAGCTCGCGCTTCGCGCTCGCAATATTTGATTGGTGAAATGCGTATTATAATCATGATTGCAATGACTACGAAGAGTGTTTCATGTGTTCAGATGTAAATTCTAATAAAATCAGTAAGCGCTTGGCACTCGCATTAGATGACTATGGTGAGATATGCATACTCTTAATGGATTCCTAAAATATATTCCTTAAAATCTCGCTGTTTGTGGTCAAAATATAAGAAAATTTCAGCTCGCGCTTCGCGCTCGCATTGTTTAGCAAGACAGGTATCTATCATGATTACATAAATTTGATTATAATGTCCCTTTTTAGGTGTGAATATAAAAAAAATCAACTCGCGCTTCGCGCGCTCACTCAGTGATTAAAAAAATTTGCTGGTGCCCCCAGTGCCGCGACCCACGGAACGCCAGTGTGGACATATCAATGACATTTCCTTGCATATCTAAAACATGATTGCAAAAAAAATGCCAAAATATTTCAGTCATCCCCCACCCATCAACACGGATTTACGCCAGTGCTTTCGTCAGCATTTGATACTGTTGACCATGACTTGCTATTAGATCGTTTGAAATATTGTGGCATAGGAGGAGTCGTACTTGATTGGTTTTCATCTTATCTTCATGAAAGATCACAGGTTGTCATGATTGGTGAAAATATGTCATCTCCTGTTAAACTTCCTTTCGGCGTGCCCCAAGGTTCAGTCCTCGGGCCGTTGTTTTTTGCCATCTATTCTAGTCCTCTAGCCAAAATTGTGCATAAACATGACATAAACAATATGTATGCGGATGATACACAGTTGTATGTTTCGTTTGATCCAATTGACCCTGCTAGTGAATTGTCTGCCAGGCTTCGTTTACAAAATAGAATAGATGATATGCAGTCATGGATGCTAAATAATAAGTTGAAATTAAATGAAAGTAAAACAGAGTTGTTCATTATAAGTTCTAAATCATAAAGTCATTTGATTAAGGACCGCACTATACAGGTTGGGGACTCCTTAATTAAAGCCTTGTCATCACTTCGAAATTTCGGTGTCGCATTTGAGGAAAATATGTCCATGGATGCCGATGTAAAGAAAATAAGTCAATCAGTATACTATGATATTCATAATGTTAAAAGCATTAGGAAAGTCATGGCCATAAGTCTGCTGCTATGCTTATACACCCATTTGTACTATCTCAATTAGATGCTGGAAATGCTCTCTCCTCACGCAATGTCAATAAACTTCAGTATACTCAAAATACAGCTGCCAGGGTTTTAACCGGTACATCAAAATATCAACACATTTCACAAATTCTCCAAGAGTTACATTGGTGCCAATCCGGAAGCGTATAGAATTTAAAATACTCATTCTCACTTGGAAAGTGTTAAATGGTTTGGCACCAACATATCTACAAGGCCTTTTCATGCCTTATACATCAGCTCGTAGCCTAAGATCATCACACCAGCAACTTCTTAAGACTCCCAAGATATGGTGCGCGAGCTTTCTCTGCCTCAGCACCTTCTCTCTGGAATAATTTGCCGTTATATTTATGAATGATACCATCACTGGAGACCTTCAAAATAATCTAAACTGAAGTCTTATCTTTCAGTATTAGTTATTGGATTGGCACTTTGACACTCATCCAAACTTTCTTTTCTTGTGCGCCTCAGAATAGAATATTTCTAGATAGATGGCGCTATATAAATGCCTATTATTATGATCATATCTCTTCATCATGCAATATTCATGAAATAAAAACTATATTGCGTGGTATATTACCCCTGCGTATATATTCCTTATTCTGTTGCATTTTTTCACACGTTTCCTTGCGACTGCATTTTGAAAGTAAAATAATCTGCAAAATAGCTGGAATGTCATTAAAGTGTGAATTTTGTTATTAAGCCAGGTTTAGTCAATGCTATAAGAATCTTCAGCTCCGTAACTATTGAAATTGAGGTCAACTCAATGTGTAGGATCGGGGCAATTAATCCAGGAAGGTTGAATTATACAATAGGAACACGGTCTATAACCCTACTCCTACTCCCTACTCGCTTCCCCTTCCAGCATGCATGCCTCAACGGCACTAATAGTTGTTTTTTTTCATGGCTTCACCAGGATGATGATATAGCGGAGAACGAGGCAACAATTTTCGTGTATATCTTGGGTGAAGGTAAATAGGCACTTCCTACATTACCTGAATGTTCATGTACATCAAGGGCGGCAGAACCAGTGGAGGCACTTGCCCCCCCCCCAAAAAAAAAAAAATATCGGAAAAATACCCTTAAAAATGTCCTTTTGTAAAGTAACTTTTTTCTTTAATCTGCGCATTTACGTCCAAAAAGTAGATTCGCTCTTTTTGACATGTATTTCATCTTATGAATAATTTCTTTCCTTCTGAAATTAATTTTCTTATTACACATTTTTAATAAACACTAATGCCCATAAAGGCCATGTCATCGTGTCCTCACGGGGTAGCAAAATTAAACCCTTCTACAATTTGCCCCGTTACCTTTAAGACCAATAATGACATTTTTTTTCTTAGTGAGGACGCAAAATAATTGAATCGAAACCTGTGTTGATTAGGCAGATTAATCATTGTTGGTGACTTTTTTTAAAAATAATTGTTTATATTCTAAGTATTTTTACCCAAGTCGTAGAGTAAAGAGTATACTTTGTTCAATGAAGGGCAACATTATTTGCTCAAAAGGGGCATTTAGACTACCGCTAATACAGTATACTGCCCCGATGATATTGTCTATTTGCCCCTATATTGACATAGACATTACCTATTTTGACCCTCTCCCATACCACGAAAACATGCCCCGACTATTACTATTATTATCATCATTGTGTTATCATTATTATTTTTATTATCATTACTATTACGTGTATCATTGTTATATTGTTGATTCTTGATTTCGGCAATGAAAAAAAATACACCGAAGAAATCAATACAATGTCATACATCGCAATAATGATCATAACACAATATAGAAGCATGCTCCCACATTCTACAATCTCGACCTTATGAATTACTCAAGAAAATGCGACCGTAAGCATCCTATTTGTGAGCAATACTGATTTTATTTCAATTCGGGATGAAACATGCTGATGATAAGTTGAATTAACAAAGTTTATTATCACAACGATTTTAGATATTTGAGAAATAAATATTCGTCATGACATCCCAGGTTATGGAATATTTTTAAGATCGGAAATAAATCTCAAAATATTAGATTGATAAATTTCAATCAATAAGTTTGATATGTAATTGTTTGATATTAAAAAGTAGAGATATGATTACTTTATCACTACAATGTTATCGTAAGGGGTGAATTTTCTATATAATGAAAAGAACTTTATTGTGATGGAGACTGCAATGTAGCTGATATTGTAAGAGGTAACTTTTACTTATGGCTATATCCATATACATAATGATATAATTTGAAATCAATGCTAAAGTAACAGTAAACATGCTAGTGGAGTTGATTCTATAAGAGAATGGGGAATCTATTACCTTGATATCGTCATCGATTAAGAGTGAGTCCACTCTAAAAAAGAAAAGTACAGAAAATATTGGGAAGAAAGGAAACAAGCGTGTTTGCTGTGTAATCTTTTCCGCAATATTTGGCAAAATGCAAGTTTAAATAGTAAATTTCAACGCAACAATGCGTAAAGTTTGCTAAGTATTTGGTACCATTTAACTTTTTATGTATGCGAAAGGAAAAAAACAACAACATTTTTCAGATGTTTTGGTAGAATGTTGTTCAAATCGTTTATAAAGATTTTATCCAATAACTCAAGTTTTTACAATTATGGCGATGATAAAATTAACTAATGTAACCAATTTAATTGATATTTCTAAGCCTTTATATTATACACAGTGGATTGTAACTATTCTCGACGATAATTCTTCTTATATTATATTAGCCTACATTATCTTAAAAGACATATGCATGCAGTATTGCCCATGGTCATTTTTGAAACACCGTAACGTTGCAGCTTTCCAGAAGGCGACGGATCCAGTGGATTGGGGGGGGGGGGGGTGACAGGCATCTGCCTAGCCCCCCGTTATGCTTACGTTGTACCACGTGACCCTGTGATCAGGTGATGTGTCTTTCACTGTGTTCCTGCTTTTCAAAGCGAAACATGCATCGTACCCTTTTAAAGGGATGATCCGGGCTGAAAATATTTAAGTTATTTATCTAAATAGAGTAAAATTTCATTGAGCAAAATGAAATTTTCAGCAATTTGCTTTGTGAATTTTACTCTTTTTATTGAAATATAAATATCCTTAGCCTTGACCATCCCTTTAATGAAGATTTGTGCTTGTCAAAGATTTGGCAAACGAAATTGATAAATTTACTTCTGTACGCCTAATTATGAAATCCTGGATCCGACTATCCTTCATGTAAAATGCAAGTTATAGCTAGAGTAGATAATGCCTAAGGCCAGCCACAGCGGACTGGAAGCCGGCATTGTAGTCGCAAGCGACCTCGTTACTCTTGTAGTCATCACGCCTGTCTTCGTAGTTGTCATTGCTGTCGGGTCCGCCGACCAGGGCTCCGGTGAGAGTCTGCGGGTTTGGTCCGTCGTAATTGTAATTGTTCCAGTCACAGGACGCAGGACGGTCGGGACAGGAACTGTCGGTAGATACATACAATAAAGCTTCATATAGGCCTAACTATTTTGTTTTATATACTGAATTACATCCATGCATAGTATACAGACAAGTGTTGTTCCTGCATGCTAAAATAAAACTAGGTATAATGACTTTGTTAAAAGTTGTTAATACGCCTCTCCTGTCATGCCTGTCACATTTTCCTTTCTGTTTTTGCCTTTTCTGTGTGAGACCATAGTTGGGTCTATGATAAGACTTTATATCGTGCTTTTTGAAGAATGATTTATCTGAACCTAGTCAAAGTGACCCATGACCGAGCAACATCATCGAAACCGACTCCAAACCCACAAATGGTATATCATTGATAATATTTTTTAAAATATAATTATCTGGTCGGTCTCAGATGAACTCTAGGAGTATCATACAAATGAAAAAAAACCTCTAGGGGTGCTATAGGTTTACACGGTCCAGACCTCTCCTTTTTATATACCCTTTCCTTTTTTCTCTATATTTACCCCTTTTCACTATAAGTGCAATTCCCTATGGCAAGTTCATTTCTACATTCTTTTCATAAATAAAATTATTGCAACACACTTTAGTTTTGTTTAATTTATATTCAATATTTGTTACGAAATGTCATTGATCAGTCTGTATTGGATTATATTGAATATGTATTGTAACTTGTTAAACGGAAAAAAAAAATATAATCTACTTGGCAATCTTGGGGTGAGTCGCGACCCCTCCCCTCCCCCTGTGGCACCTCCCTGGATGTAGTACAGGACTATCATCAGGAACAATCTTTATAAAGAAACGAACCTTGATCGGTGATGGGGACGCTGAGGTGGGTTATTTCCAAATCCGATGACGTAACTTCGGCCTGACGAACCGAGCATATAGTCTATTTGAGTTCTTACAAAATCACAATACTCTTGGTAGTTGTCGATCTTCTCTTTACATGCTATGGCGGCGATGAGAGCAGTGTTGGCTGTAGTGGTAAAAATCATCATGGTAATATGAACAAAGGGCATGACAAAGGTTTATGAGCGCAATTACATTCAGCATGTCCAGTGACTCATGCTATGTCCAACAATTGAAGAGGGCACATTTTTTTACACTGTGGTTAACGAAATTTCTCCTTGATTAAAAGCAGAGAGGTTCCTAGAGCAGAGTCTCGAGAACACCAATAATCTTGCATTGTGTAAAAATTACAGAAAATTGGTATATGGATTATTTTATTTCCTTTAATAAGATTTTTTTCTGTCCTTTTTAATAGAAAATTTCTTGTTCTAATAATTCACAGATTTTTTTACATTATTTGTGTATTTCTTTCAAACAGTGAACAACACCACAAGCATAGGATAACATTTCGTTATTTTCATTTCATTTCGTTTATTTCCATTTCCAACGTTTACAATGTTTTGTTAAATTTGGCCGAACCTCCAAAAGGATTTCAAAAATAGAAGAAAACGTTGGTATTCTCTATCTCCCAGACTATATGGTCGATTCCACACCTTCAACATAAGTTTATGGTTGAAATGGATGCGATGGTTGCCTGTCATCATTAAGTCTTGCATACAGGTAAACTTGACGTTTGACCTGAAATGACCTTTGCCCATATAATGAGCGTCAAAGGCAAATCAAACCTACATAAATGCACCATAACGTCCCAAATGCATCTATTCAAATTGGATGTTATTATTATAAGAGCAGTTGCCATGTAATACGTCATGAGATAGTCTTGCAGGTAAATAGTGACAGACGGGCGTATATTTACAGTTTGTCTTTCGATCACTTGGGCCTTGCATTCAACTTTGTTTAGAGTTAAGAACCCCCCCCCCCCCAAAAAAAAAAAAATGAAATAAAAGATAATAAAAAGTAATGTAATAATGATAAGAAGAAATAAAATAAAATTAATAAATAAGTACAAAAAATAATGATTAAAAATCATAAATAATTTGCTCCTCATTCTCATATTCAAAAGAATCACACATAGTTACCGACGTCTTGTGATATGATCAATTGAATTAAGATAAATGAACAATCAAAATAATAAAGCGTAAACCTTCCCTTTCGATGTTTTTCGATAGGATGTATAAAGATAAACTAACCTGAATAGCGAAGCGGTCCCCATTCAGATCGCCACGCTAGTCCCTTGGGTGTGTAGTGAACACTACCACCTCTCATCCAACTGTCTAAGAATCTTTTCACATCTTCCTTATACAGATATGTGTTGGACTTGTCAATTTGGTACATCATCATCTAAACAAAAAAAAAAAGCAAATATATCCATGTATTCGTTGAAATATGATATTGTGCAAACATTCCCCAAAATGTATATTATGCAGATGCAAAACTAGAATATTCTCTCTAAGTCACTTACTGCAGAGCATTCAGTGACGCAAAAGTGATAAAGAGCTGCAACTACGTCGTGAGCGGATGTCCGCTTTCTCAATGCGACAGCTGTTGTATGCCGTACACTGCTGCTTCCAGGGGACAGCGGACGCTGATGCCAGTAAGTTAAAATTTTGGGGGCTTCTGGGGGCTCGAGAAATTTGACATCGGTAATATAATCAAGGTAAAAACGATGGATGGTCAGCATGGATATGGGACACCTAGCAGATTATAATTATTGTCTATTTCCCCATTTTGACCATGGAAAATACCCTTTTTTTACCCTCCCCAAAACACTAAAT
Source organism: Lytechinus variegatus (assembly GCF_018143015.1). Taxonomy (NCBI): domain Eukaryota; kingdom Metazoa; phylum Echinodermata; class Echinoidea; order Temnopleuroida; family Toxopneustidae; genus Lytechinus; species Lytechinus variegatus. The sequence goes on from NC_054741.1 coordinate 35,703,918, forward strand.
CATGCATGCCCCGACTAATACTATTATCATAATTGTGTTATCATAATTATTTTTATTATCATTAATATTATCATTGTTATATTGTTGATTCTTGATTTCGGCTATGAAAAAACACATCGAAGAAATAAATACAATGTCATACATCGCAATAATGAACCCCAGTCATGGCGTAATTTCCTTCGGCAAGAAATTTATCCACGTTGTGCCGCACTCGACCCAGGTGAGGGAATGGGTACCCGGTAGGATTTATTTCTTGAACGCTTTAGCGCCTATTAATATGGCGGCTCAGCTACAGCCGGGGTAATAATATGACACTAAGTATAAAAGCGCAGTTGAGTATATGCACATAGTAACTGCGCTATATAAATGGACATATCATCATAATAATGAACATAACACAATATAGACATATGCTCTCACGTTCTACAATCCCGACCTTATGAGTTACACAAGAAAGGCGACTGCAAGCATCCCATTTGTGAGCAATACTGATTTTATTTCAATTCGGGATGAATCATGCTGATGATAAGTTGAATTAACAAAGGTTATTATCACAACGATTTTAGATATTTGAGAAATAAATATTCGTTATCACACCCCTGGTTATGTGATATTTTGTTAAATTGGAAATAAATCTAAAAATATTAGATTGATAAATTTCATTCAAAAATTTATATGTAATTGTTTAATATTAAAAGTAGTGATGTGATCAGTTTATCACTACAATCGTTAGGGGTGAATTTTCGACTAATTAAGAAAAGAACTTTATTGTGATGGGGACTGCAATGAAGCAGATATCGTAAGAGTAACTTTTACTTATGGCTATATTCATATACATAATGATATAATTTGAAATCAATGCTAAAGTAACAGTAAACTTTTGACATCGGTAATATAATCAAGGTAAAAACGATGGATGGTCAGCATGGATATGGGACACCTAGCAGACGGGGAGTGTTGTCCGTAATACCAGCCCCCATCCCCCCGACATAAATTATTTCCAACATTTAGGGAGCGTAGCGACCAAGCGAAAACACCATATGAACTGCTTTAGAATGTATTTTAGAACCATTTCTTCTAAACAACTGGACATGGCATTTTGCCCCCGATAACTGGCAATCTGGAAGATGGCCTGTGTTGTGATATCTTCTCCAGGCGGTTCTATTAGACGTGGATGAGCAATATCCCCCCTATTTTCCAATTTCCTATTTTGTATAGTTATACTTTCCATAGACGTTTGGGTTTAATATAATGAAAAGCAGGGTATTGAAAGGTGCATGTGAGTCGGGTTTCTAACGTCTATGGCACCCCCTATAGAGCACTTAATTTTGTAAACGCTTTGAAATTCCTGATTTGGAAAATCATCATGGTGAAAAGAACATGACCCCCGGGACTGCCGCCCCCACATAACGCAGTAGAAACAATGGAGTTTTTGTAGAAAGTAAAGTCAAATAACACTGGAGTGCCAGAGATACGTAGCGCTTTTGACCCAAACAGACAAATTTAGGAATTAATAACATCGTTTTGGTATGCATGGAATATTTGCCGGAACAGCTCTACCGGTTCACCAAGTTTTCTAGAAAGACCTTTTAGCTGTCCTTTGACATTTTCATTTCTAATCCAATGGCAAGTATATACAAATAATAAGATAAACGATATCCGTATTATGTAAATTACTATTTACAAATTACCAAAGGTGAAACAAAAATTGAAAGGTTCATGTGTCGTAATAGGCGTATAAGCTTCTTTTCCAAAAGAGAAGTACAAGTAGTAAAAATTAATGCATATATTTCGAACATTCAATGGTAAAAACCCACAATTAAGAACACTTTTTCTGAAGTAAATCACAGTAACATTTCTTGAGAAAGATTACCTTTTTCATAATCACCTGACAATATCAGAAGTAACGGGGCTTTGCTTTTTTGCAATCTGACATTGCTGATGCTAGTGTAAAATTCCATATGTTGGTCCGCCGTATATGTTAAGAGCGATTTTTTCAATTTAGAAAAAACAAACAAATATTCGCCCATTTCATGTTCTTCAAAATAAAACTGTAAATCGATTGTTGTTACATGCCGCCTAATTTCATCAGATACAGCGAATTTTGGTATTCCGCATACAACAATGATGATGATGATGATAATAATAATAATAATGATAATAGGCATTTATATAGCGCCATCTATCTAGAAATAATATATTCCGAGGCGCAGTGTTTTATTATCATCATCATTATTATTATTATCATTACCCTGGTTTTAGATCGAACTGCCTTTCAGCGCTCAGTGCATTCAAGGAATTAATCCTGCCGGGTACCCATTCACCTCACCAGGGTTGAGTGCAGCACAATGTGGATACATTTCTTGCTGAAGGAATTACGCCATGGCTGACATGTCTTGGTTGCCCCTTAAAATATTGAGTTAGGTTGACGCCTAACAAGACTGAGAATATTGATCATAAGTAGAGGGGGGGAGGGGGGATGGGTGACATTCTCACGAGGACTCTAATATCCTATATCACTGTAAAAATCTATTGGGTAACATTTTGTTATGTGTCCAACCAATTTAGGGCAGTATTTTACCCAATGCGGGAAGCATATTAATTTTTGTCCAGTAAAAAATAAGCAGCAATTACTTTAGAATGGGCAAAATATTCATCACACTGGATAATTGAAAATGCCCCAAAGAAATGCCCAATGTTGGGTGGACACATAATTACCCTCATGGAGCGCATTTACCAAATATTTTTTTAGAGTGTACAGATGCGTGTATTTTGGGAAAACAATTCATACAACTTTAATGTATTTGATAGGACAATCAATTACAACGATAAAGGTAAATTAGTGCTTAACTAGTGAGTGTGCATATGTACATCATGCTATATACGAGGAGGAGGATGAGGGGGGGGGGGGGGCTGACACCGTCCCCTGTATGTTCTTGGCTAACCATCGCCCTAATTGGTACACAAATAATGGTTTGTATTCTGTATTATAGTAATAGTTAATATTATGCTAAATCCTTTCCAGAAATCTAATCAACATTATGCTTACATGCAAGTTTTGGGATATATATATTTTTTTATTTCCAATTTGTTTATTTGCCGTTAATGCTATAGGCCCGTATTCTGAAGTCGGTTTTAACTCAAACTCAGGTTTAAAGTAGTGGTTTAAGTATGGACAGCTATAATTGTTACATAAATCACTAACAGTAGAGATTTATTTCAGCCCATTCGGCTCTAAAATCATTTGTAATTGTCTAAGAAGGGTAGATAAATAATTGCCTTCATCATCGATGGATCAGGAAAGAGCACATTAAACATAAAAACAACTTAATAAAAAATTGATACATTTGGCTTCCCATACTTAATCCACAACTTTAAACCTGAGTTTAAGTTAAACCTGCTATCAGAATACGGGCCATTGGGTTTAAAGAGAGAGGGAAAGAGGTGGAGGAGAGGGGGAAGGAGGCAGGGGAGGTGCTGAGAAAAGCTTCCTGCATGTATCCACCTTTGTTTATTGTTATTATTGTTATCATCATATTTATTATTATTATTATCATTATTGTTATCATTATTATGATAATTATAATTATCATCGTTTATTTTATTTTTACCTGTACACCGGCGTTTTTGTCGTCCCAGGATAGTGCCCATGGTGTGCCAGAGCTGTAGAATTCCCTAGCCTTGTTGAGATAAAAACTATACCCTGTAGCTCTATAGATCCAAGCAGCGGCAAAAGCTAGCTCATCATTATAGCCTGAGGAACTGCGTGTGAAAAGCTTTGCATCATTTCAGTAATTATGTTTGCATCAATATGATTTATTTTGTTCTCTTTTTCTTTCCAGTAATACATGCATGTACGCATAAAAGAATAAGTCAACTATAATTTCTTCATTTCCAGGGGGATCCACACTTTACAAGCTTTGCTTTTTAGTGGATCCCCCTCATTTCCATTTATGCTCTACATTATACTGTTTTTCTGTTTTACGAAATAAGAATGCCCTTCTATAAGGTAGGGGGTGGGATATAAGCTAATAATACTGACTAATGTCTCCTTGTCATTATGGTATAATCATAATTTCGTGTCAAGGGGTGAGCTCATGTAAAGAAATTTCGTGGTTGAATGTTTAAGCCACCAACAAAATCTGGCATTATTGATTTTCAATAATAAGAAATGTATTTAAAAATGCCCAGAATTAGGTCTGAATCTAAAACGCGCACACGCATGTTGACTGAGATACGCAGCTTGTTCTTATTTAAAACGTGATCAAATTATCAAGTTTCAGATCAGAATATAAAAAATGTACTGCTCGCACTTCTCACTCGCATTATTGAAGGAATATACCCGATTAAAAATTCACTTCATGATTCACAAAACATGAATAGAGTGCCCCGTTTTGGGGTCTGAAATCATGGTTTAGCTATATACCTATCCCGTTAATAGTTACAAAAAGTGCGTAGAATGTTCATATTTTAGATCAGATTGTCAAAAAATTTCAGATCGTACTTCGCGCTCGCATTATTTAATTGTAGAAATATGTATCGTCTTAATGGCTAACTGCAAACAGTCCTTAATATTTCAGGCCAGAATGTATTATTAAAAACTTATGCTCGCGCTTCGCGCTCGCAGTAATATTGTCTAGTTACATACGCATCTTGCTTAAGATCTTTAACACTGCCTAGAATATTCAATTATCAGGACAAAATGCATAAAATAAAATAAAAATGTCTCGCACTTCGCGCTCGCACTATTCAAATAGGGCCCATGAGATTATTAAATATGTATGTTGTTTTATAAGAGTAAAGCTAAAAGAGAGCGCTAGGACTATCCTTCAAAGAAAGAAACAAAACCTTTGAGCCGCCGATCAGGGAAAATATGGGTAATTTTTTTTAGGGGCCTCCCATTTTGACGAAAGCTGGATCCGCCCCTGAATACATAATGTGTGTTTACGTGTAAGTATGTGAGCGTTTGTTTGTGTGGTCGAGCGCTTTTAGAAAGGTGATTCATGATTTTGCCCCCCCATCTGATCGACGCCCCTGTTCAGCACCCTTTGCGAAAAAAAATCGTTCCCACAGCTCTGTCCGGGGGGGGGGGGGTTAAGAATTGAAATATAAATGTGTTTTAAAATTACCGGTAGAAATCATTAGCTCCAGGAACGGAGTTGGAGTAAATACCCAGATAAGAGTCGGCGAGCTCAAATAGCTCTTGTGCTCTCACCCGTAGAGTCTCCGAATATGAATAGTCTAGGAGAAACATTTGAAAGTATTATTGAGAAAAAACAATTAAGATAATGGCAAGTTACGGAAACTTTGTAAACCAATTTATTAAAGTGATTAAGAAAAAAAAAACATTAAAGTTGCAAACATTTGAGAGAAAACCGACCCAAAATGATGAAAAGGAGGCCGAATGCTAAAATAAAAATTATCTCAATTCCGTCATTAGATAAACATCCGCTCTGTGTCAAAATATAACACATTACCTGACCTTAAACTGGGTCATTATTATCATGATAACTATTATTATCATCATTATTATTGTCATTATCATTATTATTACATGTACTGCTATTATCATTTATATCAATATAATTACTATTTTAATTGTTTTTTCTTAGTGAACATTAAAAAGATCATTTAACAAACATATCATAAATCAATTAATCAACACAGAAACGGATAAAAAACACGAGGAAATGATTGACTGAAAATAAAAACATGCATTTGACTCAAGCAGTAACCATGGTAACATAGTCGGGTTCGTCTTACCAGTCTCCCTGAAGACAATACAAGCAGCGGCCAGAGCAGCAGCAGTTTCTCCTGCAACGTCAGAACCAGGGTTAGAACGTGTGATCTTCATGGATGGTCTATACATGGTCATGTCTTCGGGACGACCCCAGGAAGAGTGATCAGCATGCCCATCCCCTACCTGGACGAAAAGTTCGTCACTTTCAGACACGTGACACTTGATGAAGTAATCTGTGGCCCATCTTAACTGCTTCTTGGCATTTTCGTACTGGCCCGCTGCCATGTATGCGTCTTTAAACTCGATGATACCCCAAGCAAGTAAAGTGGCCGATGATGCCATTGGAAGACCGAATTTGACATGATCTCCGGCTGAAATGCAAATAATAATTATGTCGACTGTCAAAATTCGAATTTCAATTTAAATTTCAAGTTTCCATTCTTGAATTCGAATAAACAAGAAAAACTTTTCTTCCAACTTAGATTTCTGAGAAACCTTTCAATAAGACAAACATTATCGGGAAATTAGGATTTTTTTTACATCTAGAGGGCATATGAATTAGCAACCTTTAAATCTCAAGTCCCCAACTTCTCAAATCTGACCTTTATGCAACATTCTGAGAAGTGTAATCTTTTAGATAGGCCCACTTATTCATTACTTAATCCATTCATATCGCAATAAATTTATACTACTACATTTCCTCTCAAAACTTATAGGCTAATTTAACTTTGTATAACTTACAATTATATCAAAAGGTCAGACTAGCCATTTATAACGTACAGTCAATCTATTTATTTATTTGTTTTCTTTGTTTTATACTGCAATGTATATAGGCCGATTCAGTTATGCAAAACTGCTTTCCAAAGGTGCCCTGCAGTTTAACGAATAACTCGACATCATAGTAATTCAATATATGTAACATACAATTAAGTAATTGTTTAATGATTAACAGTGTTTTTTTGTCTCGCCCACCAGAGGTGAAGGCGAGACTTAGGTCATGTCGGTTGTCTCACTCTGTCCGTCTGTCAAAGGTATGGTCATAATTATACATAATACTCAGAGTGAGCTCAATGCCCGAGGGGCACCTTGTATATTAAGCGCGGGGTTTTAATGCATGATTTTTCTTACACCTACGTGTACATAATTATTAGATATCAAATAAATATGTACACTGTTAAAAAAACCTGATTTTACAGAAAAAAGAAAGAAGATTTGCAAAAAGCAATAACAGAATCATTCTGTAAATTCATAAAACAGGAATTTTTCTGCAATGTAATAGAACAGGTCTGTTTAAAAAGGGGAAAATGGTGTTTTATTAAAGGAAATTTGTGAGGTTCCATACTGTAAGATTACGCAATTTGGTAAGATTACAGCTATTCTTGAGACACTGCTACAGGAACTTCTTTTATTTTAAGGATAAATTTTCTAACAGTGTAGGTAGATTTGATTTTTCAATTTAAGATTTAACATCAATTTAACGTGTTCAATAATGCAGTTTTATACTTACCGTCGTACCATCCCCCTGTCAGGTCCATTCCTACGTCGCTTCCGTCATTAAGAGCAGAATCACCACGCCAATCGATCCTGTTGTCTCCTGGAAGTTCACCCGACCTCTGGGCCTCAAAGAACAAAATTGACTTTCCAATCACATCATCGTAATCCCTCCAGTCGAATGCTTGGCCTTGTCAAATAATTAGATCAAATTAATATGAAATTAAGCAGAGTGGGGGTAAAAAAAGAGTATAAAAAAGTGATAAATGTCAGTAATTTGATAGAACAATTTTACCAAGCACATTGGCCTATGACCAAGCATCGATAGGAAGAATCAGTGATGCAGAGCATATGACTTCTTCAGAATTTTCCGAATGGCGGGAGAAAAAAGTGTTTCCCTAGCTTTTCGATTGTGGGTCAAATGACCTATGTAGACAACAAGCCCGTCAGATTGCGTTTCCTATTCATGGCCACATTGTACACGAATGTAAAAAAAAGCAACAAAAAAGAACAATCAAACATAAACAGCCCCCTGCAAAGTATAAGGCTGCAGGAGTAGCTTCCCCGATCGCCTGAGGATGTCGTTGTTAGTTTGTCGGAAATTTATAAAAACATAAAAAAACGCCTTCCTGGACGTTTTTGTTTCCTTCTCTTCTTTTTTCTTTTACGCGCAATTTGTTGCGATATCTCTCAAGACAAATGTGTACACAAAGTCCCAGCAAATCCTGAGTAGATAGGCACCTTTCGCAGACCTCTGCAACGCGAGATTAGAGTCGGGTAACTCAAAAGTTAACGATTAATCATAGACTCGATTTTTGTAGATTGATTGTACATTACAGTCAATACAATCAAACGTTGAAAACTGTTATACAATCATTGTCAAGTTTTGTGTTAAAGGCCCTATAGATCTTGCTTTTCGTGTGCAAAGCTCTTTCATACGATACCAGCATGCCATGCCATGCCATTTGACTGCCTGAGCTCGCGGCGGGACTGTACCTGTATCATGGCTATGACTCCAGCTGGCTTGAGACATGCGAAATGTAGATTATGACATGGATAAGAAAGTGGTTTTTCAAACAAATCGAGTACATATTGAGTAAGGAAAAACTTACCGAATTAAGGCTTAGATATTGATCATTACAGTCCATCGAATCGATATTGCATTTAATGTGCATTATTTGTGAATCACTGGCAATGAATTCCATGGGTCAGATCACCTCTCAAGCCGAATCATTTCGCATGCGTTGACATGTACACAGCATGCAACAGGCCATAAACCGTCTAAATTTGCGGAGTTTTTTCTTTTGCCTGTACCTTCTACACAAACAATATGCCTCTAGCACACAATGTAATGGGCAGTATGTTTTACTTTTCCGCAGAAATGGGGGGTTTGCCGGGGGGTACACTTTCATTGATGAGTGGATACCAGGCGCGACCATGGAGTTTCGAAAAGCACCCTAAACAAGGGAAGGTCTTTTCCAGATTATGAAAATGCATCTCTCAACAAGTATTTGGGTTGTGATACCCAACAAGTAGTGGAAATATATCCCTTTTTCATTATCTTAATCATCGTTTTTCACACCCTCATAACGCTACATAGGCCTATACGTACTGTATTACGTACTTACCCACTCTTTCCCTTTTTACGTGTTGTCGCGCCTGGTATCCACCATTCAATTGAAGTGGGTCCCCCGGGCGGCCTCTCGAGCTCTGGGAGAAACCGAATTTGGATTTGGAAAGTCGTCCTAAATCGGATATATCGCTGTTACCATAGTAGCAACCAGATTTTTGCACACGAAACGCAAATTGAATGTTTCTGTTCCAGATGCGAAACGAAAAAAAAATCTCATGTCACACAATTTGCATTACAGGACGGAGTTTTACGACCATGACGACGGGCCCAAAAGTCTCTTCCAACATTAACTAACGTCCTAAATAAGCGTGGGAATGCGCGTCCTCAAACGAAAGGTCGGGAATACGATAGCCAGATCGCGAAAGTTTCGTGTACGTCGCGAAGCTCGCTAGATTATTTCGCATGCGGTTCTTGTATTGTTCATGTTGTTTACAGATTACGTACGTTGCGCGAATTTCGCACTATAAGGAAGCAAGCATTGTTTTACGCCGACACGTTTTCCACGAAACATTCGGAGAAAATCCTCAGAATTTGAATTTTGCCATTTTTCTAAATTTGTGTCCTGTCCTTCAAAAATTGCTGACGTATATCCCGTGAAAACCACGCTCATACTGTAAAACCATATTAAAAGGTAATGGGTGTCGATCTGGGGTTGGTTCAGTGGCCTGTATTAGCGTAATTACAACAAAGTAATTATACAGATCGATTTTCCGTTTTTTTAACAGGTTGTAAGGAATTTGAATGGTGTTTGTAACCGACATAGCACCAAAAGGGGTTCCACATTATTTGATATACAGTGCAACGTGCGAATTTAACACATTTTAAATGACTTATGTCTGGACTACTAGTACTATATTCGTGCCTCATGATTCATGATACTCGGGTCAAGTGAGGAAATGTTTCATAAATTTATGATAATTTATCCCATCACTCTCAGCAATACAGAGGTAACTATTTCATTATAAGCCGTTTTTATTCGTTTTTCCTTACCTTGTGAAATTAGGCAGATCGCTATCAATGGAAACAGTAACATGATTGATGCTTTCACAATCTGCAAAGGAAAGTACAAAAGCACTAAATCGTGTACAAATCACAAGCCTTTACTTTACGCTACCAAAAAAATAACGATACAAGGTTTATCCATTTTCATCGCTTGCAAGCTGAATACGTTTTATTTTTGCTTTAATTTGGGGCTTCAAAAATGGTTTTAACAAAATAACCATTCATGTATTGTCGTTATAAAATAAATACTTAGGTACAGGCAAAAAACATGCAGAAAAAGACCCTTAAACATGTTCAAGGATATATACATAAGTGATTTCCTACCATTACATTTTTTATAGATTAAAAACCTATACTCTCTTACCAAGGAATGTGTGCGACACAAGCATCAAAATCAACAACAAATTATGAAAACCCACATGAAACTGATATCTCTTATTTCATGAATCGGTGACATCATATTTGCATAATATTTCTAACACTATTTTCAGTCTCATTTATGACCAAGAACATGTATATTGAAAATTGTCGTACATAAAAGCCTACCCAAGAGGGACCTACCGCTTACATTAATTGTAGAACATTGGTAAACCCACCACATGCCAAGTTTATAGGTTTATGCATTCTTTCTTATGAATATACATAGGCGGATCCAGCTTTTGGCGAAAGGGGGGGCGCACTGCCGAGCGGCGCACATATTTTTGCACTTCACCGGCGCCATAAAAGAAAATGTTGAAAAAGAAAAGGGGTAATGCCTGACCCTGTCAAAACACGCACGCACACACACACACACACATGCATATATATATATTTATATATATATATATATATATATATATATATATATATGACTCATATCATATAGATATACATGACTCATGAGATAGAGACACATATTTCACCGACAAATTAATGCGAGCGCGAAGCGCGAGCTGAAATTTTTAAAGTATACTGACCTGAAAACAGGAAAAAGGTGCCTGTTTAGGACTGTTTGTAGTAACTCATGAGGAGGATACATATCTCGCTACACAGATAATGCGAGTGCCGATGGCGAGCTGAAATTTACTTATATTCTGACCAGAAAGCTTGATATTCTAAGCATTCTTGGTACCAATGATTAAGACGGGTATCTAAAAGAAATGCGAGCGCGAAGCGCGAGCTTAAAATTTTGATATTTCGATCTGAAAACATTACAGTTTAATGTACGTTTTAATAAAGAACAAGATTATATCCAACAAAAGATTATTGCAAATCGAAGCGGGTGTTCTTTTGAGGTTCAGAACTAAAAACGGGACATTCTATTCACCTATTTAATCATGAAAAGTATGGGGTTTTGCTACAGAAATGATGCGAGTGCGAAGCGCGAGCTGAAAATTTTTATGTTCCAATCTGATAATTTGAGCACGATTTTTAATAAAGAACGAGTTGTGTAGCTCAATCTCGTTTGCTGATTTCTATGTAACATTACCATCTTATTGTTTTTGCACATGCGGAATTATTGGGGGAGGGCAAAACGATCATTCTTGACCGCGGCGCCGATCTAGATTTGTTTAGCAATAGGCCCTTCTTCATTATTCTACCAGCGCTTATTTATTGAAATCAGGCGACGCTGATCATTCTTGACCGGCGCCGATTTCAATTTAGGTGGCGCCGGTTAAGACAAAGGCAGCGCCGATTTGTCTTGACCGGCGCCGATTTAAACAAGTAGTACTGATTATTTTTACCGACGTTACGTAAGATTCAGGCAGCGGCAATCCATAATCGACTGGCGCCGATCTAGAACCAGGAGGCGCCGATTATTCTTGACTGGCGCCGATTTTTAACCAGGTGGTACTGATTATTCTTGACCAGCCCCGATTTAGATATAGGTAGCGCTGATTATCCTTGATCGGCGCCGGTTAAGAACTCAGGCAGCGCCGATTTTTCTTTACCGGCGCCGATTTATAACCAGATGACGCCGATTGTTCTTGTCCAGCGTCGATTTAGATTTAGGTGGCGCTAATTATCCTTGATCGGCGCCGGTTAAGACTCTGGCAGTGCCGATTTTTCTTGACTGGCGCCGATTTATAACTAAATAGCGCTGATTATTCTTGTCCGGCGTCGATTTAGATTAAGGTGGCGCTGATTATTCTTGATTGGCGCCAGTTATATGCAGGCAGCGCACTGCTACCGGCGAAGTTGTTGGGAAAAGGGTAGTTAAAAGAAAAAATAAGGAAGATGATGATTACGCTTTGCTGGGGATAGTCTTTCCTTTACTGTTGCTAATGTTATATCTGTGTATAATTTTTTTTAAGCAGCGCCTTTTCCCTCTCTTTCCTTTATTTTTAATTTTTCAAGCGGCGCCTTTTCTTTCTTTTACTTTTTTTTATTTTCTTTATTTTGAGCGGCGCCTTCGGCGCCGCTCAAATATTAGGGGGGGCGCGCGCACCCTGCGCACCCCCCTGGATCCGCGGATGATATAGGTATATATTTAGTCAAAGGCATGACTGCTAACAACATGTGATGATGTATATTTACGACTAAGGTTTGATAAGTTGTCAAGAAATGTCGTCACCGAAATGTGAAAAATAAATAGTCATGCACTGTTTGAAAACAACATGGAGTAAAGCGTGAAATTTTCTCCTACCAACAAACCAAGTAAATGGACATCGAAAAGTAGGCTCTAGTACATTATAAGGAGAGATTGTGTTAAACAAAAATAATTTTCAGTGGAATATCAGAGTGATTATTATTCTCAATTACATATAACCTCAAAGAATCCACAATGTGAATCAATTCAAAATAAAAAAAAGTGCCTAAAAATTTTCTCTCTAATAGGTCTACTGAATATAATAAATGGTGTATCTTGTACGGATTAACATAATTATGAATAAAAATATGCTCCACCTCATTACATGATATCAATGAAAGTTTTGTGCAACTATGACTTCAAAAATACAAGTCTAGAAGAAGATTTTACCAATACATTGTTTCTCACTATATCGGCAGTATGTCGGAACAAACTTACCTGTTTTTGCAGCTCAGAAGCCAAAGCAGAAAATGATTTCAATCTTGCCAGCGTGGCGCATATAATATTAATTTTCGCAAACCAACAAAAATTATCTCTTTTCTTTGTGAGAACCTCAGCATGTGATCAAACATGGTAAATATGATAAATGGCAGAAGCAACCTATCAAAATAATGTATATATGTGAATGTCGCAATCAATCAAACGCACCTTTATCATTATCGACGTCAGAAATGTCTAATTTGAGGTAAACAGAGTCGATTGATTATTACTGATGAAATTACCTTTTAATAACCTAAAGTGAAAACTTGAAAAGCCCTTGAGAGACGAAATTTGAAATCGAACGAAAATCATTGCCGCTTTGGCTGAAACATAAGCCGAACGGTACAGAGTTTGTTAATGACCATCACTGCTGCATGCCAGCTTCAATCAACATTATTGATTAATTTATCTATCAATTAATTAATAAGGCATTATATTACCCCGGCAATGGCGTCAGCTGCTAAAGGCGCTTGGTGCATTCAAGGAATTAATCCTCTATGTTCTCCCAAAGTAATGCTAAACTTAAAAATATGCAGTAACTTCGTTATTTGTTATCAGATGTCATCCATTTTTCAGACATTCTAATTTTCAACTGTCAACTGTCGTCATCAAAACAGGTTCCAAAGTGTACCCGTGGAATACGCACGCTAAGCATATTTTCTCTTGTGGGCAAAGCATCTAACAATCATTTTTCGTATCAAATGAGTAAATATTACACCCCTTAAACACATACAGCTGTTAATTCTTTAAAATTTATCTGCAGATTATTTTGATTAAGAAGCTGACAGAGGACATCCAATTAAAAAAATATGTTGAGCTTAGCATATCATCCTAATGTTGAAAAATAATAATAAACCCATCTTTGGAGAGGAAATTTCGATATTTTATTTAGTCAGTGTTAGTGAAATAATGTTGATTATGAGACTGAAGTGAAAGGAAAAAAAGAAGAAGTATATTGCAGCATCGCAGTGAGGGTTGTACTAGTAGTCTGCATTCACATACCATTTTTTGCAGTTCGCATAATTCAGAGTCTGAAGTAGTGAGACTAGATTCACTGTGATCTCTCAGACGTACACATGCAGAGCCTTTGTCGTCTAGTCTTCTGTGTAGACAAAATGGCCCGAATTCACAAAGAAACCTAGCTCCTAGTTTTTGGTGGTTTAAACCCCTCCTGGTTTAAACCCCGAGCTGGGTTTTTCATTTGCGTTTCACAAACGATTTTAAACCCCCTTGGGGTTCAGGCCAATTGGTTAATGTCAAATATGAATCCACGCTTGCATACCAGTGTCAGGTAGGTAGATGGCTATTGATCAAACTGACGAAGTACCACCATCCGAGTATTGGAACACATTGAAAGAAACCCTATGTTGACCAAACTGAATGTCCGATAGTGTATCCGAGCTGAATGTGGTCCCTATTTTACAAAAAAAAACAACAAATGATCTCGTACCTTATAGAAAACTAGCAGAATTTATTTTCGAAACATCAAAATTGGTGCCACAAATATAGAGTATCAAATAACCTTTGGTTTTGAAATAATATCGAGATGGACAAAGTTTAGTAAAACTGGGCATTGTCTCTTTTTTTAAATATATTTTTCCAGGTCTTATATATTTAGAACTGATGTTTGTAACTTTTTAAAAACTACCAACCAACCAAATAAGCAAAATATTGCCCGTCATATTAAGTCTTGTTCAATATGCAGAGAAATTGACCGCTAATGTGGTTCCTTGATCGTTATATCGAATACACTCTGAAACCCCTTTTAAGGGGCATACGTGGATCTAATGGGGCCGTTTTGAGCACATTTGTAATCATGAACAGAATGGCCATCTAAATAAACAAATCATGAGAGCGTGCACCGAAATTGTAAAGAAGTGCATTGAGTACGAGGCCAACAAGGTGTTTAATATCATAATCATAATTTTGTGCAATATAAATACTCTATATCCATGATATCAGTCTAATTATTAAGAACTGAAAGTAAATCAATCAAAGGCCAAAGATTAAAAATCATGTTTGAACTCGTTCTGTATATTTATCTGAAATTATTCACAACCGTTGAGGCAAAACTATGATAGTGTGCTAGTAAAAATTCATATTAAGAAATAGGTTTGTACAAATCCTAATAATTTTGATATCGGATCATGGTTGCATACCAGTAGCTAGATGACTATTGATCCCTAGCAGATGAAATTTACTATACAGTCACTTAAAAAAAATTCATTTTCAATCATTGTTTGATTAGTCATAGGAATAAAATAGTTTTGAATGAATGTAAAGTAAAAAAGTAAATTTAATTTAGAAGCTATACAGCATCCATTTTCAATAAAGAGGTAAATGCTGAATTCTAGTAATTATAATTTTGTTTCAAGATCAGTTTGAAAAATATGATATATCAAGTCCAATTATACGATTATGTGTAGTGAATACATGGAATAAATACGAGGACAAGCATAATTACCTCCATCACAGAATCTGTATCCCCTTCATATACGTTAAGATCCTTCTAAATCTTCTTTTACGATCCGTCTAAAAGGAAGTTTGTTTTCTTTTCCTTCAGGTGGTTTGGGCCGAGTCTTACGCAGTCGGGTGTGGACGAACCTTTTGCAGCAGCCTTGTTAATTATTTTCCGAATTCGTACATAATAACCTGCAACTATGGTCCAGGGTAAGTATTGATATTATACCCAATCATTTATATTAAATCAAATTCCCATTCATTCTTCCAAAATGACTTCGTTACAAATACGTAATATATACCATGCATAAAATTTATAATAATGGTAGTGAAACAGCAAAATATCACGTATGCTTCGACGGTATTTAACAGAAAAAAGGTGACCCTTACCACGCTACAGATGACCAACCTCAAGGGAGTAGGTGATGTACATGCCAAGTGTCGAAAAATTTACAATATTATATTGTTTCATTATTTATATATTATTTCATTGTTATTATTCCCTGTAAAAATACAGTTTTTTTTTCAGGCATGCGCTTATTGTTTTTTGGTCATATAAAATTTGTGACTGATACAAACAAACCAATGATTATCAAATGTGCACAATTTTCAGGAAATTATAGATCTACCTCAACGATTGAATAAACCACATTGTAACCATGTGCAATATCGGTCTTCACTACCGATCCGTTTCATTGGTCAGTAGCCGAATTTATGTGGAAAAATGTCCAAGAACTTTTGATATTACTGATGATTGCAGATGTTACATCAAGACATTAGGAGGATTCAAAAACACAGTAAATGTAGTGAAAACTGCCCGTCAAATGACAAAGTAAAGCTGGGAGGTTTTTGTCGAGAATCGGAGCTGACGAAAAATGTCAAGTATGTCGTTTGTCCAGAGACAAGGACCAAACTGCTGTTTTTTTTCACCAATCTTCGGCAAAGACTTCTTGGTTGATCTTTGTCATGAACTTCTCAGTTCTTGAATCCTCCATACGTCGCTTCGCAAAAACTCCCGAATGTCCAGAAGAAACAAAATTAAAGTCGATCTGCTTTATGTTGACAATCAAGAATACTATTGGTACAGTTTTATAAAGTTGAACCTTCAAGAATTAGGTGGCACATACATTATCATGTCATCCCTACCTTTTGGGGGAAAGGAAAGGAAGAAGGGGTGGAGGTGTGTCCATGTTCCCCTGGATCGAAACCACAAGAATCAATGCGAATAATTCATATCATATAAACGTTACATAAATGTTCATTAATTTGGTTCTTTTTATCATTGATACAATTTACCAAATCTCTTCCTGCTCTACCAGTGGAAATATTGTTGGGCAGGACGTTTATCTTTCCGGTCCGAGCTGTACTGAATGTTCAACAGGCATCGGGGAATGCTACAATAATCTTTGTAGTAAGTTACTGTTTCTTTCTTGTTTCTTCTTTTTCTTCTTCACCTTATTTTCTTCTTCTTCTTCTTTTCCTTCTTCTACTTCTTATTCTTCTTTTTCTTTTTTCCATTTTGAATGGTTTGTTATTTACAATCCCCTCCAACTGAATTTCCTCCGCTAATCAGCCTGAATTCGATTTCCAACATTAAAACAGTAAGTTTATAATATTTACTAATAGTAGATATCCATTTGAGTTTTGATTTTGGAAAAGTCTTGGACCGGGAAAGCAGATCGCTCTAAGATTTGGACTGGACGAAAAATTGCAAATAGGACGTTTGTCCTGAGTCCAGGGCAAAACTGCGGTCTTAATACCACGATTTCCGACAAAGACTGCTTTTTAAGGCTTTTGATAATAAATTTCCTGCGTTTCAAAGGCGAAAATTCCTTATTATGATATCAAAACATGTCAAATCATTTTGTTTTAATTTCTTGTTTTGCAGGACCCTGTTCGGAACATTCTGAGCCATGTGGTAAGAATATTTATGAAGATGGACTAAATGTCTTGAATATTGAGTATTTGAATAATCATGATAATACTTGAGTATTTTTAATGACTTATTTAGTCGGGAGAAGGGTCTACATTTTTTACCAGCTTTTTTGGCTATATTTTCTGAAGTGTGTAGTCATGAATTTGAATGTTTCAGTTGTCAGTTGTTCACAATCTGCATAGGGCGGTATTCTTAAAGATTTGAAGGAAAAATATTTATCTTCACATTTGTTAATTAACCATCACATTCTCATAGCTATAGGCCTGCCCTCTTTCATGTAGAATGCTAAAATTGTGCATTCATTGATGGGCTTTTTCATCATACAGCAGAAAGATATCAGAACATAAACCAACCTTTGACCAAAACCATGCACATTTTGGCATGTATCCTTATTTTTTTTTCTTCAAAAAATAAATATCACTTCAATTGAACAGAATGACGACTGTACTTAGTTTTTCTATCATATCCTCCACAAATTAAATCCTGTATTCTGATTGGAATAACTAGCATCATGTGACCAGACATATTCTCATTTTTTGCAATGATGTTGAATGTGAAACGACCATAAAAAATACTATTCCGTGACGTCAACGATGGAATAGTGCACTATTCCATCGTTGGTGTACAGATCATTGACACAGATCATGCAATTTCTCGGGCGCATCGGTCAGCGAAGTGATTCTACCGGCCACGTCCCGCGTAGGGACGGCAACAGCACAAATCTGCGTTTCGCTGAGCGCCTTTGGGAAAAGTAGGTCAGTCAGGGCAGCGATTATCTATATTTTGGTTCAGATTAAAAAAAAGAAAAAGAAAAGATGTGCTACGTGTACAGAACTATATTATCAAAGCTGTTCTAAATTATTAAATGTAGGATATAAAACATTTATTACCTATACAAGGCAGTTTAGCAAATAAACAATTGCCATATTTCGCTCGCTACTTTCAGTCTGAAATCAGGTAAACATTTGGCATGTTACTCCCTCCGCTCCGGGCTTTGCACATAGAAATACTGTACAAAAACGGATGGCAACTTTGGCCATATTTCGTTGTGCGCTTGCGCAGTAGGAGCCGATTTCGATTGCTAATTTTCTGGTTGGAACCAATTTGTAAAACGATGCATAGTAGATGATTTGCGGTGCGGCCGATCATTATCTACAACAATAATATTGCCCTTAAGCAAATAATTCCCGCTTTACTTATTCAAAGCCTGGTATATTTATATACTATCAATAATTCGGGAGCTGTATTCATTTATATTTTTTTCTCACTGTCTTGGTAGGAATGATAAATCTGTTTTTCATTAAAATACCTAGATGCTGCTGAAATTGCTAAGTTAGAACACTACGTGGGTTATGATTTGGTATTCATGTCATTGAGAACATCGGGATTTATTGACATTATACACTTCAGAAACCTGAAGTAAATAGTTGTCGAAAATGACTTTATCATGTCTATTCTGATAATGTATTTTCCTTAATTTCACAGAATGTAGGGCTGAGTGTCATAACTGTGGGACAATGAACAGCGACTGTTCATGCACTTGCAGAGATGGATGGCGAGGACCTAACTGTGTTCGTAAGTCTACAAATTTACTCGTGAAACACGATTTATACAACAGTTTTATAACCTGCACGTTCCCATTTGACCCAACAATAGCATAAGTGTTACTCAATCTTTTTGGAGTGTAATATTGATTCATCAATCCATACACAAATAAAGACAAAACAAGTGATTTAGAACTTTGGGAAATTTGTCTTCAGCAAAGCTGTTGCAGGAGTTCCATATTATTGTTTCGTTGTAGAACTTTACCAATCCCCCTTCTTTTAGTCATGTTATTTGCAGTACGTAAGTACCATTGTTTTTTTTTTTATAAATCATAGTGACAATACACGATTTTCATTTTAAGTTCAATTAACGAAAGTTCATAAATCAAATAAAAGTCATTCTTAAACCAATCGGAAACATTTAAGGAATTATGTTTGATATTTCGGAGTTGTGGCTTGCTAAAACATTATCTTGGATATTTTACTCATGGATGTGTCTACCATTACATCTATATTCCATAATTAGGAGAATGTGAGAACACCGACGTCCGATGCGGTAATGGATGGCCAACAAGTTGGTGCGGTGACAGTCTGTTTCCATTTGTTGATGCAGCTTGTCATCTCCTATGTGGCTATTGCAGTAAGTAAGCCTCCTTCGTCTTCTGCTGTTCATTTTCACTACTCAAAATAATCAGAAGAGTCCATTCCTTTGGCGCTGCACCTGTGTTTTCTATCATACGGGTCGAATTCAGACAAAACCTGTGTGAATATCAAACAATATAAAACAATTACCCGACTTCCGTCGAGCAGTAACTTGACAGTATTTTGACATAAACGTACATTTCCCTATTATTTCAAAGATATGAGAAAATGGTAAACCGTTTGTACAACAACATGACGTATTAATGGGCATTATTTCCGAAACCATGTAAACCGTTTTCTTTTATTATCTTCTCTTTAACAGATCCAGCTGATCCGGATTTCATATGTTGTAAGTACGATTCATGAACAAAATACATTTTTCCACCAACTAATCTCCATGTTATATCTATTTATAAAGTTACTAGATCACTGTTGGTTAGAAATGCTGAATGAAATGTACGGTAATTAATTGAATTTCGTTTGTTCTTTTCATCAAACGACGCGAATAGCACCAACCACGACCCCCTCAACCACCACCCCACTACCGCAAACAACTCCAGGGGTTACACAAGTTCCCACAACTACCACACATACACCACAAGCAACAACTGCTGCTGCACAATCGCCCATGTCAACACGCATGCCCACAACAGAAGCACCTTCGACACCTAGTACTGTCGCTACAACAACGGAACCGCCATGCACATTGACTTGTCTGCATGGCGGGAGACTGGATTCACGTCAGTGTACATGCAACTGCCTTTCACAATACCAGGGAAGCCGGTGCCAAAGTAGGTTTGGACAAAGATTTATTATCATTCATAATGGTCGTATCCCGGAGAATTATGTACCTATCGAAACCAATTAACATTTTAAATTAACCTGAAATCTCAACATGACTTACGATGATATTGAGTATAGAATGGGCGTGGCTGTCCAGTGCCCTTCTGATTATGGTAGTGGTTTTGGATCACCACCCGAATGCTCGACGAACTTGTTTTCTTGCCATTCTTAAATCCCCTTATTCGCTAGACTCCATGAAAAATAATTTGTTAATATCACCCTCCTAATTCTATCTCCACCCCTTTTTTCACACCCTTCCAACCCCCTTCTCGCTTTCACTTTCTCGCAGATTTAAAGTCTCAGGTCCGGTATGGGGTAGAACTCACCATTGCTGCAGATATAAGCATTGTAAGTCATTGCTTGAAACACATTCATTTCTAATTATTATAACATTTTATGTACAGTATACATTTTATTTATTCGTGTGTATTCAATGATAAGGCGAAACATTTTCACCAAAGACATAGGAAATGACTTGAATTTGAATAAAGTAATAATCATAATATCTGATAAAATATTGTATGTGAATTGATAAAAATGTATATTATTTTGTGAATATCAGATTTAAGTGATGTATTCCTTTTTAATAATTAATAACATTATGTTGAAATAATATCTGACAAAATATTGTATGTGAATTGATAAAAATGTATATTATTTTGTGAATATCAGATTTAAGTGATGTATTCCTTTTTAATAATTAATAACATTATGTTGAAAAGCGTCGTGAAACGTTAATGAAGAGCACTCTATAAAATGACTTTTGTATATTTATTCATTATATTTTGAAAGTGACTGGGTAATATTATTGCCTTGAGAGTGATCGTAGTTGTTCCAGGCGGTCGCACGAAATCAACACCGGAGGCGCAGAAACGTTGTTAGCGCTATAAACCACTGGCGTAAATCCGTGTTGATGGGTGGGGGGGATGACTGAAATATTTTTGCATTTTTTTGCAATCATGTTTTTAGATATGCAAGGAATTGTCATTGATATGTCCACACTGGCGTTCCGTGGGTCACGGCATTGTGGGGGCACCAGCAAATTTTTTGAATCACTGAGTGAGCGCGCGAAGCGCGAGCTGAATTTTTATATTCACACCTAAAAAGGGACATTATGATACAAATTTATGTAATCATGATAGGTACCTGTCTTGCTAAACAATGCAAGCTCGAAGCACGAGCTGAAATTTTCGTATATTTTGACCCCAAACAGCAAGATTTTAAGGAATATATTTTAGGAATCCATTAAGAGTATGCATATCTCACCATAGTCATCTAATGCGAGTGCCAAGCGCTTGCTGATTTTATTAGAATTACATCTGAACACATGAAACACTTTTTGTAGTCTTTGCAATCATGATTATCATACGCATCTCACCAATCAAATATTGCGAGCGCGAAGCGCGAGCTGAAAATTTAGGTAATTCAGACCTGAAGTGGGGCATTCTAAGGTTTCTTTGTAGGAATTAACTAGGACCATATAGGAATTTCATTAACCAACTTGATGCGAGCGCGAATTTTGGAAGAATTTTGGAGGAATTCATGAAGAGCAGACATATCTCACCAATCCACTGGCCGCTTTTCACCAAAATTGCAGCAGATCAATGCGACTGGAACGGCGTAACGAACGAAAAATATGCGAAGCTTTGGAGCGGATTTCTTTCTTTTTTCTCGATAAGAACAAAATGCTATGCCTTGGAGCGGCTTTCTTTGGTTTTTTTTTCTCGATAAGACAAAAATGCTATGCCTTGGAACGGAAATTTGGGTGTAAAAATGGGGGTCCCCTCCGCGGCACATACCCACTATGCATTATATACTGAGTGCCCCCCCCCGGGTATTTCGTTTGCAAATGGTGAACTGGAGTTTGATCCAATAATATTGTTTTATTTGTTATGCGGTATTTTAGGAAGAATTTTCACCAACAAAACAATTATCTCTTGTGATTTTTTTTTCATTTCTTCCGTAAAAAGTGGGGGGATGTTTGTACAGGCCATCCCCCCTTCTCGAAAAGTGGGGGAGGGGATATATCCCCCCATCCCCCCGGGATTTACGCCAGTGGCGCTAACAGAGCGCTGATGTCAAACGTCCTTAATCCCGACCTTTCGTTTAAGGACGCGCACGCTTATTTGCGACGGTAGTTGATTTTGGAAGAGACTTTTGGGCCCGTCGTCATGGTCGTAAAACTCTGTCCTGCAATGCAAATTGTGTGACATGAGATTTTTTTCCGTTTTGCATCTGGAACAGAAACATTCAATTTGCGTTTCCTGTGCAAAATTCTGGTTGCTACTATGGTAACAGCGATATATCCGATTTAGGACGACTTTCCAAATCCAAATTTGCTTCCTCCCAGAGCTCGAGAGGCCGCCCGGGGGCCCACTTCCATTGAATGGTGGATACCATGCGCGACCACACGTAAAAAGGGAAAGAGTGGGTAAGTACGTTACGTACAGGCCTATGTAGCGTTATAAGGCTCTGAAAAACAATGATTAAAATACTGAAAAAAAGGGATATATTTCCAATACTTGTAGGGTGTCACAACCCAAATACTTGTTAAGAGACGCATTTTCAAAATCTGGAAAACACTTACATCCCTTGTTTAGGGTGCTTTTTGAAACCCCATGGTCGCGCCTGGTATCCACTCATCAATGGAAGTGTACCCCCTCCCCGGGAAATCCCCCATTTCCCCGATGCTGTGTACATGTCAACTCATGCGAAATGGTTCGGCTTGAGAGTTGATCTGACCCATGATATCAATTGCCAGTGATCCACCAATAATGCACATTAAATGCAATATCGATTCGATGGACTGTAATGATCTATATCTAAGCTCTAATTCGGTAAGTTTTTCCTTACTCAATATGTACTCGATTTGTTTGAAAAACCACTTTCTTATCCATGTCATAACCTACATTTCGCATGTCTCCAGCCAGCTGGAGTCATAGCCATGATACAGGTACAGTCCCGCCGCGAGCTCAGGCAGGAAAATGGCATGGCATGCTGGTAACGTAGCTTTGCAAACGAAAAGCAAGATCTATAGGGCCTGTAACACAAAGCTTAGTAATGATTGTAGAACAGTTTTCTACGTTTGATTGTATTGACTGTTATGTACGATCAATCTAGAAAATCGACTCTATGATTAATCGTTAAATTTTGAGTTACCCGACTCTAATCTCGCGTTGTAGAGGTTTGCGAAAGGTGCCTATTGTCAAATCTGAAGGAACACCGCGACAGTCGCGGGGCAGTCCCGCTGCTATGGCTTTCCTGGCGATAGGTTGCGGAGTTATAGCGAGGCGACGTTATCTCGGGGTAGTTTATTGCTGGTCCGAGAATTCACACTTAAAGCAACACCGCTACAATCTCGGGACAGTCCCGGTACAGTCGGACGTGTGGCCAGTGTGAAGACAGTAATTTCGAATTCCTCACTGATTCAAATTAACAAAAAATGCATCTTGTCTTTGCTGCAGTTCCCACGAATTCGCGATCTACTTTTTGCGGTAGTCAGCCGACTGGTCACAGACGTCTGTAATGGCGATAACTTCTACCCCCTTTGTTGCCCAGGAAGTACCGGAAAAGATGCGTAAGTATTATATCATGATCATTGTTTACCCCGATGCTGAGAAAGCCCGTATTGTTCAGGGGCACTTTGATTAGTTACAGACCAGTGTTCCTGGTAACTTTGCCTCAGAATACGAGGTGTGATCCCGGGTGTGACTTCACGATGTCATGACAACCAACCGGCTAGTTCTAAACTGAGTCGCAGCTGCACGATTGTCTATACACATTTATATATGCAAAAATGGCGATGTGTTTTGTCCCTGGTTGTTACCATCATTCTGAGAGTCATAACAGGCGCCGTTTCATAAAGCTGTTCGCAAGTCAAGAGCGACTCCAAGAACGACTGGTGATCCTTTCTTGTTAGTGGCAAATGGTATAATAAATTGGCGATGGTTTAACGCGTATTTAAGGATCACCAGTCGCTCCCAACTCACGAACAGCTCTGTGAAACGGCCCCCGGGTTCCTTTGTTTAGAACCAGACCGCCATGACACCATGGCAAGTGGCGTCATCGCTTCGGTACTCTATTATGTTAACTACTAACTTATATTACTGGAACCTTGATTTTGATTGACTGCTTGGCCCTGCTAGCATGGTGCCATAATTGGCAAAGTCAAGGTGACCATAATAACAGTTCTTTAAGAAATAAAGTTCCAGTGACTTTTGAGTACTCTTTTTGGGGACTTAAACAGAAGAGGGACGCAACAACCAAGAATGCAGATAATTATATTTGGCTATTCTCGTGAAGTGATTTCTACTCATAATGTGAATTTATCTTACGAGCGTTTCAAAAGTTCGGGTCAATATATGCGATAGATCCACTATTTTCGCAATGATCAATACTGTCAATGCCGAGCACTTTGATATCTCTTTAAAAATGCAAGGTGGTTGTCAACCATTAATTGGATTTTGAGGACATTCCAAATATTCAGGCCAAGAGATAGATCAACATGTTCTGCTCATTTCTCAAATAATTATTTCGGTGTAGGGGTTATGCCTATATCAGTTCAGTAGCAACAATAATATGTATATCGGTCTTTTATACAAACTGCACTGTAACAATAATTCAAATATTCGTACCACAGCATTGGAGATATTCCGAATCCATAAGGGGAGTTAGAAACGGCAAGTACAAGCTGATGCCAAAAATGTAGATGTTAAGTAGTACTTATTTCAACACCAAATAAAGAAACCTTACTCACTCATAAGGAATGCTTAGGGATTTAAGACCACAATCCATCTACAAATTTAGCAACCGTACGTCTGGAAACTAGGATCAATGCGAGCGTTCATTAGGAAATAAACTTGAGCACCAACCACGTTTTTATCTTTGACTGTCTTCTTAAGAGGGTAAGATGATGACCATGATTCTTTTAAGATATTGAAGCTTCAGTCAGTATGTTTGGCACATTAGTGAAAAACAAGAACCTCATTTGTTGCAATCTCAACCACTCTATGTCACTCAGTCCCGAAGTCGACACACATGCTTCGACTCTTGTGTGCCAAAAATTTCTTCTTTGACAATGATGTTGAATATTTCTAATTATAATTTTATTAAAAAATATTCAATTGGCTAACTAAATAACACGAATGAAAAATAGTTGGCATTAAACGTTTCCTCCTTCTTCCACAACCTCCATACATCACAGTGACCTGACATTGAATTATGTCGACAGTAGCCACGTGTCCGTTGCAGATGGCTACCCCGAAGAGCGCCCTCAATACGACCCAATAGAAGCCTTCGCGGTCATGCTGCTCATAACGCCCCCAACACCAAGTGATCTTTGCATGGAGAACTGGGCATTTGGTCGAAAAAGAAGAGATGCCCAATCGCAAGTGATAGTACGGGACAAAAGGCAGACAGAAACTTCTTCGGAGGGTATGTTAACAACATTCTTATATTGGATAAATGCTTAGGATTAATGATAATAATAATAAAAAATAGCAACATACGCACTTTTAGGGTTAGTGGAAATAAACAATACTTTGGTTGATATGTGTCCGACCGACAAAAATGGTAAATATCAAGCAATTTATAATTTATGATACTGACCGTCTTTATCTATGGTTCGGGCACATATTCACAAATCTATTGGTTATTTTATTCCTTTTTCGAGTGTACTCATGAACTGAGGTTCAGAAGGCCTCCTGAAAAAATAACCTGGATTTGTACGTTCACTAATCCACCATTTGAATGTAAGTTAACAAAAACCTTTTATATTTGATATAAAGATTCATGTTTCATTTACGTGGTAAAATAAGAACAAAATAATCATGTCTACCTTTGCTTTGATCACATTCTAGGTTACTTGGGCCAAGGAGCGCTGTATGAAGCAGTCTCTGCTAACATCGACACCATTGCAAATGAAGTCAATGTGACGGTCTTGGAGGTGACCAGGGGTGCCGTCGAGGAAGGTGAAGTTCTGTTAGAACTCCAATACGTCCTCATCATCATCATTGCCATCATCGTAGCCCTGGCCATCATCTTAGCAATCATCACCATTTGTTGGGGAAGGTAATATTACTTTTTGCAACATACTTTTGAAAACCAATTATTCAACCACGTATTAGTGAAGATGAAACGGTAATTTTGGGACTGATCTATTGCACATTATAGATGTATTATTTAATTGAGTGCGAACGATCATTTGAGGCAAAACGACCATACGGTTGATAAATGCAGGTTGAATTTAAAGTGTATACCAATAAGGTCACAATCATTCAGGTCTTAAAGACCATGAAGACATTTCACACATTAAGATGTCGCCCGTGGTATTTTCACAAACTCTTTACTTTGGTATAATAATCAGTGGTGAGTCTAGCTTTTTACTAAGAAGGGGGCTTGACTAGTTTAGTCTGACCTAATGGCTATGAGCTGTGACGTACTACGTCCTACCCATCCCCCCGTAGATCGCCATCAAGGCCCACAATCCTGATTGCGCGACCCTTGTCAACAGATAAGGGAAATGGTTTTAGGTGGAACCCCTTTGTGGGGGGGGGGGGGTAAACCCCTCACCGACTCAAAGGTTCATAAATTATGATTGGTTCGAGATCCGAACTTTTTAGCCAACATGAATGATACAATTTCTGCCTTTGCTACATATTAGGACATTTTCACTTAGCAGCGTACGGAACTAAGTGAAAATAACCATTTATTTCGTACGGAAAACGTCCCACCAAATCATACTTGTCGGGTCATATACTAGACTTTTGTTATCTGTGCACTCTTAAAATAGTAAGGCGAAAAATGCCCCAAAATTTAAGCAACCCTGGGCAACATGCTGTTCACAAACCTATTAGTTAAAATCTGCCCAAATTGGGTAATAAAACGAAATTGGGTAATGAATTTGCTCAACTGGATAATAATTGCACAGAAAATACATATATATTACCAACATACATGTACATTACCCAACTCAATTAACAGTATGTTGCCCAACATTTTTAGTGTGTGTATTTTGAAGATTGATGCATGTAGAAGTGTATAACACCTTGTAACTGGTATTTTTTTCATATTCTGTATTACATAAATCCCAATCTATTTGATTTCATTATCTTCAGGAATACTGACTCCGCGAAGAAGAATTCAGGAGGAAAACGGAAACCACACACCCTATCTAGCTCACAGTTTTAGCATAAGTCTATAATAATATCCCACCTTCAAGTATAAGAATACTAAAATTAACTTTTGAAAAGTATAGGTAAATGACTCATCGTATCAAGAAAAGCACGTTCTATTATTATAAACCATGAAAGTATTGCAATGTATAGGAGTTCATTTTAATAGTAAAATAGTGAAAGTGAATGATTTAGGTCAACACAGGGAGCACTTGAGAAAAGAGATTCTTTTAGTATGATTAATAAACATTTACTCTTTTTCAATATTATAATTCGCCTTAGAATGTGCACCGTGTATTCGAAGAAAAAGTTTGCATGGTATAGATCCGATGTGTTCACACCTCAGTCATATTTAACTCTTAAATGCTAACATAGGATATAATATGCATACGCGACATATTTTAGGGCAGACACATTTATATAGTATGGTAATTTATGGGAATAGTGGCATGGTTTATGGGGGTACTTACCAGACCTGAAAATGGGTTTTAAACCTGTTCAAGAAATATAAACTTCAATAGTTGACTACTCGGTTTTTTCACCTTTCTTGATTCTTTTCATTCACTTATTTATATTACTCTACCATCTGAATCTCCCTTGATATTTGGATGGAGCAAAATCACCGTCAGACCCTCGTAAGGTTCTGTAGGTTAAAGGTCAAGTCCACTTCAGAAAAATGTTGATTTGAATCAATAGAGTAAAATCAGACAAGCACAATGCTGAAAATTTCATCAAAGTCAGATGTATTATAAGAAAGCTATGAAATTTCAAAGTTTCGCTTATTTTGAACAAAATAGTTATATGAACGAGCCAGTTACATCCAAATGAGAGGGTCGATGATGTCACTCACTCACTTTTTCTTTGGTTTTTTTTATGGTTTGATTATACAATATTTCAATATTTACGAATTTGAAAATTAGGACCTCCTTGCCTGAAGCACAAAATGTAAAAATAATGGAATTCCACGTGTTCAGGGAGGAATGAAACTTCATTTCACATGACAATGACGAGAAAACAAAAATATTTAATATTTCATATAATAAAATACAAAAGAAATAGTTTGTGAGTGATGTCATCAGTTCCTCATTTGCATACGAACGAGATGTGCATATATTAACTGTTTTGTGAAATGAAGCGAAACTTTTAAATGCCATAACTTTCTTATTTTACATCCGATTTTGATGAAATTTTCGGTGTTATGCTTGTTGAATTTTCTCTTTTTATTCAAATCAATATCTTGTTGGGGGTGTACTTGTCCTTTAAAATCCAGAGTATTTAACATGGTGAATGAATTTAGACACTAATGAAAGGAAATCTGCTCACACCTAGAGTGCAACTGTGACATATTTTGAAAACAGTGTTTTATTTGTTATATATTGTCTATTCAAGTTGAAAAAGACTTTTCAATCATTAACGTTACCAAAATAATAATGATCAGAGGTGACTTAATACGAGGATATATTTATGTTTTATTAAATCATTTTTAGACGAAAGATTTTTTCGTGATCAGGCAACTATGTTTTGGATCAATATTCTACCATTGATGATCAAATATAACATAAATATAACACTAATGCGTAGCTCATTTCATCCTGAATCCAAGTATCGAGTCTATTCATTTCGTGAACAGTTCTAGCTGCTTTTATTAACAAATCGATCCTGACATCCCAAACTTGACGGTTTCTTTATTATCCATCATCCCATGAAAAGAGAAGTTTAATATATCTTCTATTATATATATTTACATGTGAAAGTGATGTCATGCGCGCGTCTGATATGTATTTGCTCTGCTTTTTAATCATGATTGATGATTTTGCCCTTTTTTCAAACATCGACTCGCTTTCCGAGTCTATCATAATGATTCTTGTAATATGAAATCGCAGGACAAAAGTGTTTGATATGATTCGTGATTGAAATAATGTTAAAAGCATTATAGTTGTTTGCTGAATGTGTAGCGCTCATTTGTGGATGTGCCATATTAGTATTCATTACATTTATCATGTTTATGGGGCGTGCATGGATGAGCCGTGGTGTAATGGTTCTGACTCTCGCCTTGTGAACAGAGACATACAGTGGTGCTCAAAAATTAGTGGACCCCACCAGAACATTAAAATGTTTAAAGTGTTCAAGTTCTGCCATATTTTACATATCTAATTGTGAAGTCAGGTGAAACCTTACATTCAATAAGGTTTGTTCCTCTGGACTCACCAAACATTGTACAAGTAGCGCTGTCTACATTCAACACTCAACATGAATGAGTGCATTTTGTGGTAGGGTTCACCAACTTTTAAGCACAACTCTGGCTGGATTGACGTAATGCTAATTCGAGAGAATAAATAAGTGCATCAAACAAAATAGAGATGGTGGCTTTCTAGATATTTTGAAAATTAGAGTAATCAAAATATATTCTAATAAACTCATGCATTTGTACAAGAATATCAAAGCTCGTCAACACATACACGATCGCTATTTGTGTATGGGTAGGAAAGGAAATTAAAGGAAATTAATAAATATAGCTATTCTCGAATATTCAAACAGGGTGGCCTGATCAGCATAAAAACATACAATATATGAAAAACATAGTAACCATGGTAACAGGACATTATGAGATACAGAAAAAAAGAACAAAAGGTAAAAATACGAGAATATGTTGCGAGATGCAAATGGCAAGATACATAATATAAATATGCACAACACAAACATTAAAATCTGGTCTTCCCCAAGGCTCTATGATTATTATGATAAAGACATTAAAAAAGATGAGTGATTGTTAAAACATAAGGCAATATATTAACAGTACTAATGTACACTGTTAGAAAATTTATCCTTAAACTAAAAGAAGTTCCTGCAGCAGAGTCTCGAGAACACCTGTAATCTTACCAGATTGCGTAATCTTACAGGAAATTGGTATTTGGTGTTGTAATCTTACAAATTTCCTTAAATAAAACACTCTTTTCCCCTTTTTCTAACAGACCTGTTCTGTTAAATTGCAGAAAAATTCCTGTTTCATGAATTTAAAGAATGATTCTGGTATTGCTTTCTGCAAAATCTTCTTTTATTTTTCTGTAAAATCAGGGTTTTTTAACAGTGTAAGGTTGAGAAAATTACAAGTATGGAGGTAGAAAATAAAGTTCAAGTCAGCCATCTCAATAATCAAACTGAAGGAGAAATAGTGAAACTAAGACGCAAATAAATAAAACTGTAACCGAAGAAGTCTGGTAGTGCACTGTTTAATATCTGGGCTGCTTTGCCTCAGCTAAAATCAAATCATTCTATAATTTACATAAATATTTAAATTAGAAATAACAACCAATCAAACTAAAGAAAATGGAAGGATCGAACTAAAATGTAAGAACCCAATTCATAAGATAAACCAATAAGGAATGAGATGAGATGACAAAGATGTCTGGTGATTATGTAATAATGGAAGTAGAAACTAAGGAGTCAGGTGAGGGATGGAATGAGTGGAACACCTGAATAGAGAATAGAGAAGGAATGAAGATGACAAAAGAGAGTTGGAGGAAAGGCATTCAGAGAAGAATGAATGAATGACAACTGAATATAATTAAACTCATATAACCTAAGTTCAGACTGCAAGGGCAGTGCTGAAAAGAAATGCAAATGAATTAAAGTCTAGACAGAACAGAAATGTAAAACACCTGAAGAAAACAAAGTCAAAGGAAATAAACAAAATAGCAAAATGACAGAATAACCATCCTACACTAATAAATTTAATTTTGGAATAAACAACCAAGCAGAAGACATATAATTTATATAAATATATGGAATATACATATACATGTACATAAATATATGGAATGAAGTGTGAAGGAATAACAGAAAGACAAGAAAAGAATAGAAATCATGATTTAATAAGTGTATTTTAGATGAGCATAAAAAGCGAAAGAGAGATAGAAAGGGAGGGGTTGGAAAATGTGTAACTTCATGGAAATAACGAAATAGAAGGGAAGGAAACCGAGTAGAATGAAATGGAAATGAAAGGAGTTATAATATAGAGAGGTAAATATCATGGACATAGTAAAGGAAAATGAAAGAGATTGATGAAGATGGTAGTGTATGCGTGATACAGAACGGTGATACATGATTGACACGTTTACGAGATTACAGAAATTAATATGAGGATCGTTAATTGAAGAGATGGATATTTCATCACGTGATGAAATAAAAACCAACTATCGAAAAGACGTCAAAGCTATCAAATATGAAAAATGAGTTAAGCGAACTGTTAGGGCAATTTGCACATTGAGCATGGTACGAGAAAGATTTTTTAATTGGCATAAGAAGAATACGGAGATACGGGAATACAGATTGAGATGAGAGGAGAAATAGGTGACAGGTATTTAGTAGTCTGCAGGCACAGACCCTAATTGGAACTTTGATCAACAAGTGTGCCTCCACGCAAAGACTAGCACATGCAAAACCAGCTATTCCTGAGCGATAGGGCCTTCAGTACACAAGGCATGAGTAGGCTGCAATTCAGACCCATTACTCGAGTGAAGGGTTTGCACAGCAGACTAGGTATTACAGAGAGAAAGGATAATACATATATATACATATATATATATATATATATATATATATATATATATATATATGATAAGTTTACTATTACCACTAGCTGTTAAGTTGTGAATATTAAACATAATGAGATGAGGCGAGGCCAACTCAACAGATGACGCAGGACACCAATTATTTGCTTTAGCTTTCGTCTTTTAATTGAGACTTCTTCAGAAGCGTCTGAAAAATATAAGGAGATTGATATGCAAAACAAACTTGGATGTTGTATCTCCTTATATTTTTCAGACGCTTCTGAAGAAGTCTCAATTAAAAGACGAAAGCTAAAGCAAATAAATGGTGTCCTGCGTCATGTGTTGAGTTGGCCTCGCCTCATCTCATTATATATATATATATATATATATATATATATATATATATATATATATATATATATATATATATATATTATATTATATATATATATATATATATACATTTGGAGGTGAAGTGGCTTGACCGGATGGATAATGAATTAATCATTTGCCTTCAATTCATTTTTTTTTCATATTTGCAACTTACCAACTTTTCCATCCGTTGATAGTTATTCGTTGTTCTTTCTCGTTCTGAAAATGAATGTTAAAACAAATAGAAAACAAATCAATAGCAATGGAGAGGAAAAATAGAAAAAGCCGAATTACATTAGAAAATATAATCTAAGTATGAAGCAGTTCATGAATCATCATTATGGCTTGAATAATGTATACCGAATTACATTTTCTGCGTCAGAAATAAATCAGATGTTATATTGACTCTCCATTAAATGTGTTGACTCATGTTGGCAATATTTACGGTTGGTCATAATGGATCTTTTCTCACGGTCCAGCAAAATTGAGATTGACTTGATAGCAATTATCTGTCCCGTGATTAGTATAGAAACCATGATTCCTCAATTATCAAACTCGAACAATAATTAGCTCTGCTCCTCATCACAGGCAGGGGTGGAGACATGCAGTTCTGACATATCCTGTAAAGTTTGGGGTCAGAGGCTTTCGCGTTATGGAAAGTATACTCATCAATTGATATATGATCTATATTATGATGATCATCATTCATCCAGACATTCTAAGTTGAAAAAAGAAATTAAGGATTTACATATAGACATAGCTACATACGCCAGTGACTAAATATTTTTGCCCTAATGATATAACTTCACCCAAGATTCTATACCATAAAGCATTATTTCCGGGTATAGGACTTTATCCTTCATAAAGGTCAATACATGCAGATAGGTAAAAAAATCATATATGGTTAGGGTTAGATCTGAATGTATAGGCCTCTAAAAAATTATAAAATACTCTTATTACATCCAGATCATGGCGACAATTTTGATATTCCATCTCTATCTCTTTCTCTCTTTCGTCCTTATTTTATGTTTAATTTTATGTGTTGCATGAATTAACTTTTAAATATGCTCGCATTATCTTACTGTTACCTGTTTTGTACGGATACCTGAATAAAATGCATTACCGTGATTGAATGAATAAATAAAAAAATAAATGAATAAATAAATAAATACAATACGATTCTATTGATTTTTGTAATCCCTATACATTTAGGTCTGTAAAATTAATACGCGGTTCAGTATTCCTAGTATTTATGAAAAGTCTCTCAAGAATGTCCTTCTGTACATAAACATATTAAAAACCTATTTGTTTCCTCTCCTAAATCCTATTTATATCATTGTCATTACTTGGAGAGTAAAACTATTCTTTATAAAGCGCTTGCCAATGTTAATATGAAAAAAAACCTATACAAATGCTAAAATGTATGTATGTATGCTCAAGTAGGCTATGTTGTAAATGCTGGACAGTGTTTGTACACATTTGGGTAAAACAAAATGAAACATCACCTCGAATCCTATACCCCCCTCCACTTTCCACAATTAGCCTATATACGGTCCATTTACACGACTCGTTGATTTTAGGCAGGGTCATTATTTGTTGCTGCGGCGTTCTATTCTGCATCATGGTAAAGTTTGTATATAAAATATTCTTAACATGCTAATCAAAATGTACCTGATAAAAAGATTTAAAATCATATAAATTCTATAAAAAACTCACTATTTTAAAGGTGTCTTATGTGCAATTCATGCTGTAAATGGGACAAAATAAATTGCAGGCGAGGGTATATTAGTCTTTTTAAAACCATGAACCTTTACCTGTATTTTGTGAATTGCCTTGGGCATGCGTCCATTAGTAAGACTGGTTTGATTAGTAGATTGGTCAGAAGAAGGAGATAATCTCGTCGTAAATGACGTCAGAATAAATTAGTGAAGATCATGTCTGTGAATTTTATCTGCATCTAACTTTCTCTCTCCAAGGGCCAATACAGAACATGATTTTTTTGTCTGTGCTAATATAGATGAAAATCCATTCAAATCAAGCCCCTGCTTCTTCATTTTGTATGTTTTGTTGTAGTTTATGTAGTGATGGTTTGTTTGTTATGTCTTTGCTTGTGCAGAGGTGTGTTTGATTCCATGTTGTAATATACGTATTGAAACTAAGTTACGGGGGCTTGCCTCCCATACAAGCTTCACTTTTCTTGGCAAGCCCCTCCGTTCTGTTTTATATAGTTATTATAGTCAAAGTTACTTTAGTTTGCATTAATTCTCATTGTTTATACCTTATTTCGATTGATGTACTTTGAATTTGACTATGTATTGTTTGATTTTGTTGTGCTTTGTGAACGGAAAATGAATAAAATCTAAAATCTAAATGTTAATGTTGATATTAAGGTGCATGAAAATAATTAAAAGAAACCGCTGAGAATCTCACTCATCACCACGGAAAAAGAACAGTGACATTCAATATCGTGTCATTTTGCAACTTTTGAATTTTGACCTTGCCCCACATTTCAAGGCACTGCACCTCCATCATCATTGTTAAGAAAATCAAATGATCTATTCATTGATATTAATTACACATTGATATTTACTAAAGTTATCGATCAAAACAAGATTTCCAAACTTTTTTGAGGAGTTTATATATATATATATATATATATATATATATATATATATTATATATATATATATATATATATATGTATATTTATATATATATATATATATATATATATATATGTATATATATATATATATATATATATACATATATATACATACAGAAGAAAAACACAGATAGACCATATAAAAATTGTTGAGGCTTATCAAAAACTTAAGATGTATAAGAATACAATCTTGACGCAGCACTTCTAAACCAAACAGTCAGTTTAAAGCAAGCTCACATAAAAAGCGATTCTTCTTCCATTTTTGATACCACCATAATGCCAATCAACAACTCCCGACTTCACTAGATTGAGTTTCATCAGTCATTCGATACTTTTATACTCCCAGATTCATTATGTTAGATTTTTGCTCATTCATTTTCACTTTTCATCATGAACACGAGATGATACCGATGTGTCAATAGAATATTTGCTTTCTCACAAAATCATGGAAGTCGGGAATTAGAGTTGGGGACATTAGAATTGGACATCATATTCTGCAAAGTTAATCCCGTAATCATATCCGTTAAAGTTATGCCCCTTTTTAAAAAGGCATCGCGACTTTTCGACGAATAAGTAGTATATAAACCTCTGCTTGAGCTCTCGAGCCAGAATTTGAGTCAACGTGTGCTGGTCTTAAAACTTTATCTATTTCGGCGCATGTATTGCTATAGCTTTCCGGTGATAAGTTTTAAAGAATTATTAGGAAACCCCTCAAAATATAAAGCATAGTGCTGCATCAAAAGGTAAGCTGTTCTTTGTTATATAGGCCTGATGAAGGCTGTACTGGCCCAAAGCTAGCCATTAAATGAGATACAATTGAAAGCTACGTCTAGCGTATATGCCTGGATTCATTTACGCCTATATATATATATATATATGTATATATATATATATATATATTGTGAAAGAAATTGGTGAAGAGAACAATGGTAGGCGTAGCTTAAATCAAGGTTCCCCAGAGCGATCTACCTTTGGAAAAAATGTCTCTGCCGGAAATCGAACCCGGGCCCCAGATTTGAACGCCAGTGCCTTGACCACTAGACCACAGAGACGGGTTAGTTGCTAGGGCGACCCTGATCCGATTTACCGTCAGATAGACAGATTTTCGACACCATACCAATTATAATTTCCTTTGTCGGGTGAAGGTGGGTTTTGAACAATGACGAGCCGCCATGCCTCAGCTGGATCAAAGGTGTTGCTTTGATACAGTACACGTATAGGAGAAAGTATACAAATGTGTGAAGATATACATGTACAACATGTCTCTGTGGTCTAGTGGTTAAGGCACTGGCGTTCAGCTGAGGCATGGCAGCTTTTATTTTGTCCTTCAGGACCACGATAAAAACAGCCATTGTGCTGATACATGTATTTTTCCTGAATAAATATTTTTAAATGATAATAAATTATGTTTCTCACCATCGTATTTTAATTCAATAGTCACGCAACTTGTGTTTTCGCGTCATTCCTTTACTTGCAGAATTTCGTGAATAAAGTGGCCATGGAAGAAACAACGAACATCCCTCTTGGCCAAGTTGGCTGGTTCGGTGATACGACTATGCCAGCTTCTACACTATGGCATTTTCACCCATCCCCTAATTCGATTGTTATTTTCTGCGTCCAACTTTTGTTGTCCGTGATGACCGTCGGCATGAACCTGTTGATTATGAGGGCGTTTTATATCGACAAACGGTTACGTACATACTCCAACCAATACATCCTCAACATCACAATCTCTGATCTCCTAGTGGGGTTCGTTATGGCCATTCGATGCTCAATTATCCTGTACGACACATGGATCTTTGGGGACGCCCTCGGAATCATATTTGTTGGTGTCCAGAATATAGTTCTTGGAGTATCAGTCCTGGGAGTTATTGCTATTTGCTTGGACCGTTACGTCGCGACACATCACCCGATTCGCCACTTCCAACGTAAGAAAAAGAGAATAGCATACATGGTTAACGCCATTATCTGGATGGTGTCATTGGCCTTTTGGTTACCAATTTCGGTGATCTGGGACTTTGTCCAACCACCTCCACCGAAGGATGAAAATGATCCCTTTGCTCCTAATTACTGTTATTACATTTACTCTACTGTGGCGCTTGCAGTTTGTAGATTGGCAATTCCATTTATCGTCATCGCAACCCTTTATCTGAAGATTTATATCCGAGTAAAAGGATCGGGAAGCAAGTATCTGTCAGATAGATTCGAGTTAAAGACAAAAGAGGAAACAAGGGAAACAAGAGGAAATACCGTGGCGACGATACAATGTCCACTAACTATAAATGCAAAGAACTACGTGGCGAACGACAACGCAGTCGACGATGCCAAAGATATATACAGCCGGAAAGCTTCTTCAAGAGGACAACCTTTTACGTTAAATGATACCGCCGTTCTGCGACAAAACAATGTCCACTCGAGTTCAGTTAACCAACTAGAAAAACCAGGCGACGCCATATCAATGCCATCGCGTTCAAAAGGCTTCTCCAGAAGCCGAAAAGATCGCCTTTCCACTCGTGACAACCACAAGATCATGCGGACACTCACCTTCATCACGGCTGCCTTTTTCATTACTTGGCTACCCATTAGTATTAATGTTGTTTATACCTATGTGGCGTCCAACAATCTGGTCTTTACTGAAATTTCCCGCTGGGTGACTTACCTCAACAGCCTTATTAACCCGATCTCCTATGCTTTGGCTCAGCCTATTTTTCGTGAAAACATTCTAAGGATTCTGAAATTTCGACGATAGCAAATAAGATCAGCCACATCAAAACCAACAATAAGTTCTCAAGAAATATTATTATATAGCAAAAATACTGAATTGATCTTCAAACAGCCAAATTAGGGAATTAGCATACCTGAAGGGGTGTGATTTTTCTTGTTCAAGCTGTTAAAATTTGAAGTTGTAAAGTTGAATAAAAGACAAGATATAGTGGATTTTTTTACACTATAATTTGCGAACTGCATTGTCCACATCTCACACTTGAGAGGACCCTGAACGTCAAAACTTGTTTCATCCTTCTTTTTGTATTTTTTTTTGAGAAATATTTTTAGGTTTATTGTTGATCAATTATGACAAAGCTTAAGTATTTTTTTTAAGCTTAAAAATATTTTTCAAAATCGTTGATGTTGGTTTTGGGGGTGTCTGTTATCCAATTTTCTTTCCGCATGCTTAAATTGGATGGCGTATGATGGGGGTGGTCTTCTTCGGCTATATACCCCTATATGTTAGCAAACACTGTATATTTGGTGACTGGTAGGCCTATCGTGTTTTCTGAAAACCATAATTTTTATCACAAATTTCCTTCGAGGAGATATCCACCATGAAAAAAGTTTGGGATTAAAGAAATAAGAAAATTGAATTATATTAGTGAACATGATAAACGTTTAGTGAATAACATCATTGTGACTGTGACATCCCCAATCGCCTTATAAAAGGCAACATTAAATTTATAAATTGGCATTCGCTTAAAGCGTTTTGGGAAAATGTTAATATGCGCATGCAATGTAATGTACATGCATCATCAGAATATTTATGATTATATTTGGTAAGATGCCATCTGGTCTACACCCACTTTGTCTACTTTCG
Organism: Lytechinus variegatus; assembly: GCF_018143015.1. Taxonomy (NCBI): domain Eukaryota; kingdom Metazoa; phylum Echinodermata; class Echinoidea; order Temnopleuroida; family Toxopneustidae; genus Lytechinus; species Lytechinus variegatus. The sequence continues at coordinate 35,742,606 of NC_054741.1, forward strand.
GTTTGGTCTCATCCAACATGTTCTAATCCGAGTTTGCTTTTCAACCAAATCATCTGGTAATCATATATGTATATAGGTTATGTTATAGTATTGGAACTAGGTTTAGGGACTTGCTTTTTTTTACAAGCTCTGCTTTTCTTGGCAAGTCCCTCCGTTCAGATAATTTATCTTCAATATTTGTTATGAAATGTTATAGAACTGTATATATTATTTTGTGTATGTATTATTTCAAACATGTATATTACACTGTTACTTGGATTATATCATTTGTTTGAACAGAAATAAAGAAATTTAAATCATTCGATAGGAGCAGCCCATGTACCACATGGCTCATTTGCAGTTATAATATTTGGATGGCCGCGATGTGTTTAATAATTCACATGGCCCTGGAATTCTGGTAGGTCTGGCAAATTGAAGAAATGTAAGGAAAATTACCAACATTTTGCGCTGAAACCCTTTTTTTTTTTTTTTGCTTGTCAAATTTCTTGGGACCCAAAAGACCTTCATTTTTTTGTAGGGGACTTTTTTTTTGCTTATCAAATTTCCTGGGAGAAAAACGACCTTTATTCTAATTTACTTCAGTACCCGAGCTACTTTAAAGAGTGAAGCTGGTGAAGAATTTAGATTTATTGAAAGTGTTAGGGATGTTTTCCTTTTTTGTCATGTTTCTAATCCTACAAAATTTCGATTCAATTCTAGACCAAATGTCCTTGATTTGATCTTTACGAGTGAAGAAGGCATGGTTGCCAATCTAGAACATTGTAGCCCTTTAGGACTCAGTGATAATTCTGTCTTGGAATTTGATCTGCTTTGTCATACTGATTGTAATTCAATTGAGAAAAAAAAACGGTTTGTGTATGATAAAGGTAACTATGGAGGAACAGTATGAGAGAGAAACTAAGCACCGTACATTGGGAAGACAAACTTTCAGCTATGAATGATGTCGATCAGCAGCAGTCTCATGTTTTGGGTATAATTGATGAAGCTGATTATGAGTCTATTCCTTCTGTAGTACATTGGGGTAAACATGCATTGGGCAAGGGAATTGATTTCCCAGTGGATTGTGACACCTTGAAATTGATAAAAGGACAAGTCCACCCCAACAAAAACTTGATTTGAATAAAAGAGAAAAATTCCACAAGCATAACACTGAAAGATTCATCGAAAATCGGATGTAAAATAAGAAAGTTATGGCATATTAAAGTTTCGCTTCATTTCACCAAACAGTTATACGGTCGGTATGCAAATGAAGAACTGATGACATCACTCACCTACTATTTCTTTTGTATTTTATTATATGAATTATGAAATATTTTTATTTTCTCGTCATTGTCATGTGAAATTAATTTTCACTCCTCCCTAAACACGTGGAATTCCATTATTTAAACGTTTTGTGCTTCAGGCAAAATGGTCCTAATCGTCAAATTCGTAAATTGAAATATTGTATAATTCAAACAATAAAAAAGAAAAGCAATAGTGAGTGAGTGACATCATCGACTCTCTCATTTGGATGTAACTGGCTCGTTCATATAACTGTTTTGTTGAAAATAAGCTAAACTTTGAAATGTCATAACTTTCTTATTTTACATCCGATTTTGATGAAATTTTCAGCATTGTGCTTGTCTGATTTTCTCTATTGATTCAAATCAACATTTTTCTGACGTGGACTTTACCTTTAAGGAAAAGCACAGAGCCTGGGAAAGATATACGTAGCCTATTAAGGACAAAACTGTAGAACAGAAGAAAACTTATCGGCTAACACAATCAGAAATAATGCGAAGGCATGCAGCGACAACACATTGTAAAAAAAATGATTCAAACATTGCGAAAGAAGTAAAGTATCATCCAAAAATTCTGGCAGAACGAAAAATTCAAGGCAAAAGTAAAAAGTGGAAAACCACCAATGTACCAGGATGGTACTGGAAGTAGTAAAACATTGACAGAATCAAATGTAGGGAAATCATATGCACTAAGACAGTTTTCTGGCGTCTTTACTATAGATCCTGATGGACCTCTCCCATCTGTTCTGAATCATGATGTTTCTATTTTAGGCACAATGATTATTACTGAAGAATGTGTATTAAAGAAATTAGAAAATCTTAATGTATCAAAATCACCAGGTCCAGATGGGTCACATCCCTGTGTCTTGCGTGAATTGGCTCCAGGTCTTGCAAAACATTTGAGCAGTAGCGGACCGTGACCCGGAGAAACAAAGCATTGGGGAGGGGGGGGGGGCACTGCATTGTTTGTGAACAATGCCGTGCCCCAAATGCTTTGTCTCCACGGGGTCACGGTCCGCCACTGCATTCGAGTATCACAAACTTCTCAGTGCAACACAATTTGATTTGTATCCGGCCGATCCATAACGGTGCACAATATGTTGGAGGCGCAGGTGATGTCATCTACCCTAGATTTCATGAAGTCCCTTACCAGAGGATTTTAGCCTAAGTGGATGGAGGAATTTGGCATATCTAAGCTGAGAATATGTAAGTGGGTCAAGTCATTTCTTGTTGGTCAACAACACCATTCTTGTCAGAACACATTCTAGTAAATGGTGTTCTCTGACTGGGCCGATGTAACCAGCGGAATACCGCAAGGGAGCGTCCTCGGACCCCTACTTTTGTAATGTACATCAATTATTTGCCAGACCAGACTTCGTCAAGTAATATTTATCTAGACGACACTGATATATATACAAGCATGTAAAAATGACAATGATGTTGACTTATTACAAGCAGACTTAAATTGTCTTCTTTCATGGTCTGACAAGTGGCTATTAAAGTTCCACCCGGATAAATGATGTGTACTCACAACTGGAAAAAAATGATGATTTTAATAACTGTACACTAACACATGATACATGTAATGACACAAATAATTTGATACCAGTAAAGATTTAGGAGTAATAGTTGACACAAAACTTAGTTTTTGCCAGCACTGTCAGTCAAAGATAAATAAAGCCAATAGGCTAATGAATCTAACAAGTAGAACATTTGCTTATCTTCACAAGAACGTTTTACTCCTGTACCAAGCATTGATTAGACCTTATTTGGAGTATGCTCATGCAGCGTGGAGTCCATACTTAATAAAAAAACTATTCAAACACTAGCAAAAGGCCACTAAATTGGCACCTGAGATAAAGAAACTTCCATACGAACAAAGATTGATTCACTTAATACTTCCTACGTTGACATATCGCCGCGCGAGAAGAGATTATGATACAAGTTATTTCACAGGTATGACCAGGAGGTAGTCCCAGATTTGGTTCAGGTGCACGGGCTTACTAGAAGTCATAATGAAATAATTGTACATTCCGAGGTCAGTCACTAACAAACGTAATTTCTTTTTTTTACATAAGAAAGGAATGTGATGAATTAGTTAATGCACCCTAGTGTCCACAGCATTTAACATGCAGTAAGGACTTAATAAGTATTGGAGATGTGAACCAGTATGACGCCGACCTACTAGGACATGATCCGGACAACCTAAAGAGGAGAAGGAATTAGAGCTGAGTACAGAGTCTTAAAGACGTTCAGTATCCTCCATAGGTATATGTACATCGGCGCTGGCGCGTTGTGGAGCGTTGTGGCCAAGTGGATTTGTATTCTGACTTTAAACGGAGGGCCGTGGGTTCGAATTTCCTTCAACAAGGAATTAATCCACATTGTGCTACACTCAACCAAGGTGAGGAATTTATTCCTTGAAATGCCACCGCGCTGAAAAGGATGCTGGGCTAAAGCCAGGGTAATAATATCTAAGTCCCCAGTGGATTAGTCTTCGGACTTTGAAACAGAGGGTACTGGGTTCGAATCCCAGCCATGGCGTAATTTCCTTCAGCAAGAAGTTTAGCCACATTGTGCTGCACTCGACCCAAGTTAGGTAAATGGGTACATGGCAGGAGTTTATTCCTTGAAATGCCACCGCGCTGTAAAAAGGCTGCGGGGCTAAAGCCTGGGGTGGTATTCTGGAACACTGTCATAAATTTTGTCATTTCTCTCCGAGATGTGACACCGTTATGATTGTCGCAAATCGGTATTCTGAACATTGTCTTATCTATCAAAGTTCCCGCCCATCTTTTTGGAAGCAAACCAATAAAAATCATCGTTAGTTCCCGGTGGGAGCCCTTCTAGCCAATAGGAAGGCCCCGTGGCAGGTAGGGCGTATCCCCCAAACAGTTGCTGGCATCGCGCAACTATGCGTATATTGATGCACTTAATTACAAAGAGAGACAGGGAGCTTTGAAGGATTCTAGAGGAGAGGTAAAAAAAAAGGAAAACAGAGAAAAAAGGAGGAATAAGTAAGTAGGGCCTAATTCATTTTTAATTAGCATGAAAAAATAGTTTTGAAAATTGTCATGGATGATGAGTGAAAGTAATACCACAATCTAATCTTAATAATATCATTATTTGCTTGACATTTAGTCATTTAGACGAAATTTATTTAGACCATGCACATTTTGGCATGTATCCTTATTTTTTTAAATATACATGTATATCACTTGCATTGCACAGAATGACGACTGTACTTAGTTTCTATCATATCCTACATAAATCAAATCCTGTATTCTGATTGGATTAAATAGCATCATGTGACCAGACATATTCTCAGCATTTTGCGATGATGTTGAATATGAAACGACAATCGAAAAATTATTATACAACTCCCAAGAATATTCTGTAATCTGATTGGTGTACTTAAAATGCAAAAATAAAGTGAACGAAATAGGATTAATTTTATTAACATTCAAAGTGACATATATTCAATTTTATAGCTGAAAAATATGAGCACATAATGTTACTTCGTTATCAAAGTGGGACAATTTCTTTCAAGGGATGTAAATTTCCCTCTGTAACATACGTTACCACTATCATTAAATTACAAATGCTTCTAAATCTGTCACTACAGTCAAGAATTGAGAACATAATAAACCAGAAGGGCAGTAACCATCGGCTGTAATATTTGTAAACATTTCTGCCAGATTATACCATGACCAATGACCTACCTGAGATACGAAACATAAGCGTGTCATATTTTAATAAACATACTTAATTTTAGGTTTATGAGTTTTCTTTCTATTTGACATCTGAATCTACGACAGAAACTATTTTCATCATTTAGGAGTACCAACGTGCCAGACAATTATTGAGTAACATCACGGACGCAAGTGACACTGTGTACTTAGAATTATATTCAATGGTTTCCATGTAACGTAAGTTACATATTATAAGTAACGTAAGTTACATGGGTAATATAATCATACGTGATTTTGTTTTGGTATATATTCATACATTAATTTGTCATAAATTGTAAGTGAACGTATATAACACCCCATGTTCCAATGAATTGCAGATAAAATTATCAAACACTACACTTCGAATATCTATAAAACTCTAAAACTTTCTGACTTGTCAGTGTATATACTCAACACAAGAACAATAATCCATAACCTGTGAGATGTAAAGACAATTTGAGGCACTCTTCATTATTCCAATAAAATCACGAGAGTTGGGAAAATGCTATTTCGTTATTCAAGGGATAAGTATGCCATGTTTTGCGTTTGATTTCAATTGAGAAATTGGTAACGTAGATTTCACGTTGATTTTATCAGCATGAAAGTATACGTATCAATCATCTTGCAATTTGTTATCTTTAATGTTCTGAATCCATTAGTACCAGTCGCTTTCATAGGCTGTTTAAACGATTGAATAAAACGACAATAAACTTGATGCAGGAACACTCTAGAGAACAGCGATTGCAATATTGTACAAAGAAGTCGAAAAATTCCAAACCCTTGCATGGAACAACAAGAAATGGCAACAAATGAGATACTAGGTTATATGTGCTCTCAAACATGAATAATAACGCCCTATGCACAATATAATATCTTATCATGAACTTGCTGAAGAAGAACTATACAGGAAAAGGTAAACAATAAAAAAAATTTGTCACTTTTAATCAATGACACCTCAGCTGGTTGTCAATAGCCTAAGAAATAACATCACATTTCTAAGTTTCACAAAATCTAGTAGGATGGAGGAAATCCTTTCGTGTACACTTAGTAGACGTCTTTATTTACATACAAGTGGGCCTAAAACATTTTAAAACATGTATCTTAACCCATATTACGAAATTGATGGCAAATATGTGAGAAAAAATATCAGTCGTTAATGCCCACATGAATCTGTCTCCTGGATTAATGTTTCGACTTTGTCATAAATTTAGTGAAAATCTAATTGCTACATTACAAGTTATACAATGTATTAATAACAATGATAGCGAATGATAACTTCAGTCTTCAATGCAATTGAATGTATAACACCAGCTATTCGGCGAACTCGTTCCCTGTGCCTTTTTACTCTTGCGTTTGTGAATTCCTTGACTTCGCTTCTTTCTTTGTAAACCGACAGATTAATATAGAATAAAATATGTTGGCGCTTACGTGCCCTATAAGCGGCCTGTATCCCAACTCTGCTTCTACCCATTGCAACTGTATAAAAATTAAGAGAAGAATGCAAAAAAATAATTAGTTTTATGAACCACGTCACTTACTGAAACTTACGTCACTATAGGGTTTATATTATGAGTTTATTAGTTTGGTCCATGATGAGCAAGGATAATCGTTGAAACATGTATTTTCATAGCATTTGTTGTATTTTCTTCATTTAAAATAGTTTTCTTCTTCACTATGAGATAACAAGATATTCCCAACACTAATTCCATTGATATTTTTTGTTTACAAATGGTCATGTAAGAAATTCCCTAATTAGTATTCGATCATAGAAGATATATATTATTCAATACAACTCTTCCCCTAGAGAAGCCAACTAACAACTATACTAGAACAATAAAATCTGTTCTTATCCATGCATAATCTCTGAAACGGTCTTTTAAATGACACAGGATTGTTGAAACTTACGTTACCACATCATTACAGATGCCTGATCCATTAATGTTTAAAGAAAAACTTGATAATCTTATTCATCACTTATTCAATAATTTTTCTTTTTATAATGTACATTTTCCCTTTATACTTCAAGTATGATAATATTTAAGCCAGATTCAACAACAAAACTTACAAATCAAATTATTTAACAGACAGTTATGTTTATTTACCTTCCACTGAACCCCCCTAACAATTAATATAAAATAACACAATTGAACATGGTTTGATACAGAAACTGTTCTACATCTTAGCTGCAACAATCAAATTGCTCCAAAGTAACATACTTTTCTGTGGATTATCTATTTTTAATGTGGCTACATTTTGAAACTTACGTTACCAAAATTTGAAACTTACGTTACCTGATAATTCAGTGATTTATTTGGAAATAATATACCTGCACTTCAAAGTAACGATTCTATATAAATTGGGAGCTATATACCAAATAAATCCACAACAATTACATAAAAACATGATTATATAACAAAAACAATTATGTATTTTCAACTTGAAATACTCACCCAACTTTTTTAACACGTCTTGTTTGCAGGTTCAATTGTATTTTGCACAGTCAATACTCCTGGGAAGCTTCTGCTAAGCTTTCTAATGACTACTCGCAGGTGGCGCCTCAACTATGTTTATTTTTATTGAATCAGTGATTAATATAGATATTTCCGATTGTGTTGTAACGTATGTTACATTTGTGGATTAAATTGGTTAAGTTGGCAACATAATAAGACCCCCATGGGAAGGGAGATTATACTCCGTTAGTCTCAACTCATGAGTAATGATTGACAGCTCTGGACCTTCATACTTTTTACAAAAATGGTAGCGGATATATATATATATATATATATATATATATATATATATATATATATATATATATATATATATACTTACCCCTTGTGGTTAGAAAAACAATGTAGTGGTGTAGTTCTCACTGTAATATCATAGCCGAATGTTGAGTACAAAAATGGTAACGTAGGTTTCAGTAGATCCGGAGACACATTTTCAAGCGGTGTATTTGAAAAAAAAAAACGGTTAGTTAAAAAAAATGGGTATATTTCATGGAACATTTAGCTGCCTTTATAAAGCAATGATTAAGTTTCTTCTCTGTGCTTATATATTCAAATAAAGTTGAAAAACATGAAAAATTATTACCGGCGACATGCACTTTTTAGCCTGTAGCCCAAATTCAAAACTCCCCCAACGCTTTATTGTTTAAATTTTGCCTTTGAAATTAAAGAGAAATTCCAGTAGTTGCAGTAAACACTGATTTCTTGAGAAAGTGTGTAAAACAAGGCTTAATTGTCAGTATATCATCGACGACTGGGCCAGAACTTGGCTTTGCTTGACTCTAAATATTGCATAAAATTGTGAATTGTGAATTGTGAAAGGGTTAAAAATATTGTCTAAAACCATGGTTTCTACCGAGATATATTATATCATGTGTAATAAAGTTGATTAACGCTGCATTTTTAAATTGAAAATGGCCACCATAGGCCCTTATCGTTCAATATACAATTTGAGTGGAGATAAGCAATGTTCACAAAGTGGGCATATGGCAGCCATTTTGAATGTTGAAATACATTTTTTATCACCTAAATTACATAAGATATGATATATTTTGTTATAAATCATCTTTTCAGACAATATTTCACTCATACATCATCTTTTGGCCAAGCAAAGCCAAATTCTGTTGAACTAATTTGTTCCCACTCACATTATGCATAATACCATAAGGGCCTGTAGCGGCCATTTTGACAATTCACAATGACAGTATTTATCACCTAACTGGCAGAATAAATGATATATCTTAATAGAAATTTTGCTTTCAGACAATCATTTTACACATAAATCACTATTACGTGCATTTATGGTGCTCACTCCTGTGAATATTGGTTTCCCACTTTGCATTTTACATAATACTGTTAATGTCTATGGCGGCCATTTTGAAAGTCAAAATACAGTATTTAACACAAAATTGAAAACTGAATTATATATTTCGTTAGAAAATATGTTTTTAGACAGTATCCCATTAATTTATAACATATATACATTTTAGTGCTCTCTCTTGTGATTTTTTTGCTCCTCTTTCTCATTGTGCCTAATACTTTTAGGGCCTTTGGCAGCCATTTTGAATATCAAAATAAGACATTCATCACATACATGGCATATTAATAATATATTTCAATTATGTTTTTAGTCAGTATTCCACTTGTTTAATATTAATAATATGCATTTTAGTGATCACTCTTGTGAATTTTTGGCCCCCATCGCCATTGTACGCATTGTACGCAAGTGGCGGCTATTTTAGATATCAAAATACAGAAATTATCAGATGAAAGAGGAGATTTTAAGCTTTACATTGAAAGGTCATTTGTCTATTGTATTTGTGATTAAGTTATGATAAATTGTCGCTGAATCTCGATTTCGTTTTTTCTTGGACGCACTGTATATATGTGTATACATATATATATATATATATATATATATATATAAATATATATATATATATATATATATTATATATATAATATGTATACACATATATATATGTGTGTGTGTGTGTGTGAGGCTATACATGTACAACAGCTTTGGCAACTCTTTTATTTTAAATATTGTGTAAAGAGATGGATGAAGAGAACAATGGTAGGCGTAACTTAAATCAAGGTTCCCCAGAGCTATCTACCCTTTGGAAAAAAATGGTGATGCTGAAAAAATGTCTCTGCCGGGAATCGAACCCGAGCCCCCAGCTTTGAACGCCGGTGCCTTAAACACTAGACCACAGAGACCGGTTAGTTGTTATTTATTGATATTAATTACACATTGATATTTACTAAAACCAAAGAGGAATTATCGATCAAAACCAGATTTCCAATCTTTTTTTGAGGAGTTTACATATATATATATATATAAATATATATATATATATATATATATATATATATATATATATATATATATATATATATATATATATATGTATATATATATATATATATATATACACATATACATACAGAAGAAGAACACGGATAGACCATATATTGTTGAGGCTTATTAAAAACTTGAGATGTATAAGATTACAGTTTTGACGCAGCACTTCTAAACCAAACAGTCAGTTAAAAGCAAGCTAAAATAATAAAAAGCGATTCTTCTTCCATTTCAAATTTCACCATAATGCCAACCAACAACTCCTCGACTTCGCTAGATTGAGTTTCATCAGTCTTTCGATACTTTTATACTTCCAGATTCATTATATTAGATTTTTGCTCATTCATTTTCACTTTTTAGCATGAACACGAGATGGGTTAATGATACCGATGTGTCAATAGAATACTTGCTTTCTCGCAAAATCATGGTAGTCGGGACTGAGGGTTGGGGACATTCGAATCAGATATCATATTCTGCAAAGTTAATCCTGTAATCATATCCGAGAAGGTTATGCCCTTTTCAAAAAGGCATTGCGACTTTTGGACTAATAACTAGTATATAATACCTCTGCTTGAGCTCTCGAGCCAGAATTTGAGTCAACACGTGTGCTGGTCTTAAAACTTCATCTATTTCGGCGCATGTATTGCTATAGCTTTCCGGTGATAAGTATTTAATAATTATTAGGAAACCCCTCAAAATATAAACCATAGTGCTGCATCAAAAGGTAAGCTGTTCTTTGTTATATAGGCCTGATGAAGGCTGCACTGGCCGAAAGCAAGCCATTAAATTAGATACGATTGAAAGCGTCCATGCCTGGATTATTTTTACGTCTATATATATACATGTATATATATATATGTGTGTGTGTGTGTGTAAAGTTATACATGTACAACAGCTTTTGGCAACTCTTTTTTTTATTTAAATATTGTAAAGAAATGGACGAAGAGTTCAATGGTAGGCGTAGCTTAAATCAAGGTTCCCCAGAGCTATCTACCCATTTGGAAAAATTGGTGATGCCGAAAAAATGTCTCTGCCGGGAATTGAACCCGGGCCCCGAGCTTTGAACGCCGGCGCCTTAACCACTAGACCACAGAGACGGGTTAATGGCTAGGGCGAACCCAATCCGATTGACCGTCAGACAGATTTTCGACACTACCAATTATAATTTCCTTTGTCGGGTGAAGGTGGGTTTAGAACAATGACAAGCCGCCATGCCTCAGCTGGATCAAAGCTATTGCTTCGATACAGTACATATATGGGAGAAGAAATACGAGTGTGTAAAGTTATACATGTACAACAGCTTTTGGCAACTCTTTTTTTAATTTAAATATTGTAATGAAATGGATGAAGAGAACAATGGTAGGCGTAGCTTAACTCAAGGTTCCCCAGAGCTACATGTATCTACCCTTTTGGAAAAATTGGTGATGCCCACCTTCACCCGACAAAGGAAATTATAATTGGTATAGTGTCGAAAGTCTGTCTGACGGTCAATCGGATTGGGTTCGCCCTAGCCATTAACCCGTCTCTGTGGTCTAGTGGTTAAAGCACCGGCGTTCAAAGCTGGGGGCCCGGGTTCGAGTCCCGGCAGAGACATTTTTTCGGCATCACCCATTTTTCCAAAATAGTCGATTTGACAGTCTCATAGGCTCAATACACCAACCTAGAAATGTTCTTTCCGATGAAGTTTTTTCCTGATTCGTGTTCCTATGGGGTCCTAGAACAAATTCAGCTTGGTTGCCAAAAGTTGCCGTTTGGGCAATTTTGCTAATTTGCATAAATCCAAAATGGCCGCCAGATGACATCTTGAAAACATAATTTTTGAACCCCTGTCCACAAAATGATGAGTAATAACTCGTTTTAGGGGTTTAGAGATGTGTAGAATCGATTTCTGTAATCATTTTTGCAATATAAGGTCATCTTCAGGTCAAATCCAAGATGGCCGCCAGATGCCATCTTGAAAAATTGACTTTTGATCCCCTTGCCCCAGAATGACGAGTAATACCTCTGTTTAGGGTTTTGGGGTGTGCAGAATCTCTTTCTGCTTTCTATTTTGCAATATAATGTTATCTTCAGGTCAAATCCAACATGGCCGCCATATGACGCCATCTTGAAATATCAACTTTTGAACCCTTTGCCCCATAATCATGAATAATAACTCTATTCGTAAGTCATTTGGTATGTTGATTCAATTCATGCTGTAATTTTGAATAATGGATAATCTTCAGATCAAATCCAAGATGGCCGCCAACCGCCATCTTGAAAAATTACTTTCGGAGGCTTATACGTGTTAGAACTAATGTAAAGGGATATCAGTAAGAATACTCATTTCTTTTATTAATTCTTAAGTTTTTGTCCCAGAATCATGAATAATCCCTCTTTTCGTGAGTTATTTGGTATGTTGATTCCATTTCTGTTAATAATTTTGCAATATAGGATCATCTCCAGGTCAAAATAATGCAACATGCCAACTAAACGCCATATTAAGAAAAAAAACTACTTCCGAGACTATTGAACCTCGAAGAAGTGCTCTCCCTAATAAGGTTGTTATGTATTGGAGCTCATGTAAGGGATTTCAGTGAGATGATTCATTTCTTTTAATCACTCCTTTTTTAGTTCGAGGTCAGGTCATGTCTAAGATGGTCAGATGGTTGATAGATTTCGTCATCAACCGCTTACTTTAGAATGAAACCATTCAAGGTTTGGGCTATGATTTCGGGAGTTTTGATCCTTTTTTATTTCTGTGCAACCATACTTTTCCAGTGAAATGACTTATTATTTGAATTGAAAAGTGATTTCTCCTTAATTTTTTTTCAAAAAAATTAGTTAACTTATTAACTTCCTTTATAATTATTATTGGACTTTTCTCCTCCTCACAAGAGCCATTGACTTGGTCAGCAGGAGTGCATTCTCTAGCCTCCTGCAGAGATAGGCTCCCCCAAGACTGTTCCACGGTCAGGATTGTTTTCATTTGTGAAATGTTTTACGGAAACGATGTCGCCCCTGCCTCCCAAGAGGAATATACATAAAAGCTGCCTGTCCTGTGCATGTAAGGGGTTTGGATCATCCATCAGCCTTTGAGACAGTCAGAAATCCTGATAGACTCAAGACACCGACTGTCTTCCAGATGTGTATATCAACAGCACACATTTGTCTGGTGTGTTGTGGACTCCTCACCTACCTTGGCCCGACTATATGTCTCTTGCCCCCTTTCACAGGACCAGCACATAAGCATCAGGATTAAAATCTGCATCAGACATCTGTCCACAGTCTCCTGCACGGAAGTAAGTCCTGGAAAACGTACGCCGACCAAGAAAAGTGGCTAAACACCTTCCATGTCAGCTGCCTCGGACGTATCATGCAGGTTAAATGGCAGGACAAAGTGAAAGATACAGAGGCCCTTCAGCGTACCTGCTGAAAAGCTTATTCTCGCTCCTTAGCCAAAGTCTCCTCAGGTGGTTGGGGCATGTTTGCCGAATGAAACGTTGGCGAATCCCTTCTTGGATTCGCCAAGGTAAGGTGAGCTGTGTGATTGGTCTCACCCCATTGGTAGATCACACCTCCGTTATAAATACCCCTGCAAACGTGACATAAAACTTGCCGGCATAGACACTAACACTTATGAAGGTGTAGATGATAGTCGCCATTCTATGGAGAGCTACTAAGTACAGGGGTCAAGACGTCAGAAAATAATCGGAATGCTAAATTGGCAGACCAAAGGCCTACTAGGAAGGCTAGGACAGCATCTCTATATAAACGTGTCTCAGCGCCATCCTCCTTCATCTGTAAAAATTTGCTCTAGAGACTCTGTGGTCTCTGTAGCTCTGTAGTCACTCTCGAAAATGTAAGGTCTAGCGCTACGCCATCGTCTTTTAAGGCGAACTGATGCCTACCAGTCATTGGACACATTGATTTAGAAAAAATATTGATAAAACACTTTCAAATTCAAATAAGACCCTAAAAGCCTCTTCAGTACAAGGGTATGGATGGACCTTAAAAAAATAAAAATACTCTCGAAATGGATCATAGCCCAAACCTAAAGAGGATTCATTCTAAGTTGAGCAATAAATGTTGAAATCTGACATCTATGATGTAACTTCACCTTGACCTTGAACTTGAGAATTGATAAAAGATTCAGTATTCTTACTGAAATCCCTTTACATTAGTTCTAACACGTATAAGCCTCGGACAGTAATTTTTCAAGTTGGCGGTCGGCGGCCATCTTGGATTTGATCTGAAGATTATCCTTTGTGCAAAATAACTGCATGAATTGAATCAACATACCGAATGACTCATGAATAGAGTTATTATTCATGATTTTGGGGCAAAGGGTTCAACAATTGATATTTCAAGATGGCCGCCATCTTGGATTTGACCTGAAGATGACATTATATTGCAAAATAGAAAGCATAAATGGATTCTACACACCCCAAAACCCCAAAATAGAAGTATTACTCGTCATTTTGGGGCAAGGGGAACAAAAGTCAATTCTTCAAGATGGCATTTGGCGGCCATCTTGGATTTGACCTGAAGATGACCTTATATTGCAAAAATGATTACAGAAATCGGTTCTACACATCTCTAAACCCCTAAAACGAGTCATTACCCATCATTTTGTGGACAGGGGATCATTTTGTGGACAGGGGTTCAAAAGTTAGGTTTTCAAGATGGCATCTGGCGGCCATTTTGGATTTATGCAAATTAGCAAAATTGCCCAAACGGCAACTTTTGGCAACCAAGCTGAATTTGTTCTAGGACCCCATAGGAACACGAATCAAAAAAAAAAACTTCATCGGAAAGAACATTTCAAGGTTTGGAAAATGTCAAATCGACTAAAAGGGTAGATAGCTCTGGGGAACCTTGATTTAAGCTACGCCTACCATTGTTCTCTTCATCCATTTCTTTACAATATATATATCTATATCTATATCTATATCTATAATATATATATCCATATGTGTTGGATAGCTGTTGTACATGTATAACTTTACACATTTGTATTTTCTTCTCCCATATGTGTACTGTATCGAAGCAATAGCTTTGATCCAGCTGAGGCATGGCGGCTTGTCATTGTTCAAAACTCACCTTCACCCGACAAAGGAATATATAATTGGTATAGTGTCGAAAATCTGTCTATCTGACGGTCAATCGGATCGGGCTCGCCCTAGCTACTAACCGTCTCTGTGGTCTAGTGGTTAAGGCATCGGCGTTCAAAGCTGGGGGCCCGGGTTCGATTCCCGGCAGAGACATTTTTTCGGCATCACCAATTTTTCCAAAGGGTAGATAGCTCTGGGGAACCTTGATTTAAGCTACGCCTACCATTGTTCTCTTCATCCATTTCTTACAATATATATATCCATATATATATATATAATATATACATATATATATATATATATATATATATATATATATATATATATATATATATATATATATATATATATATATATATATATATATATTTATCTATACATGCATATATTTAAAGGAAGAGGGCCCTTTGCACAACGTGTATTGTAGCGCGTCATGTTCTATGTATCGGCGTAAATAATTTATTCATTGACGCTAAACGTAGCTTCCAAGTATCTCTTTTATTGCTAGCTTTCGGCCAGTGGGGCCTTCATCAGGCCGGCATTGAAATTAACTTTAGTTTCTGTTCATCTGGAGGAGTATTAAGTCTTTTGTAGTTAATACTAATATTCCAGTACTGGGGAGTGTGTCGACTAGGTGTGCAGGTATCGTTCAGTAAGACTAAATCTCGAAAGTTACAAAAAAAACTTAGAATTTCCATTCTTTATGAGAAGTAATTAAAAAAATCAGCTCGCGCTTCGCGCTCGCATTTTTAGTTGTTGAAGAATGTAACGCCATCATGGCTAACAGCAAGCAGTCTTTAACAGGTACGATTTCCATGAGTTCATTTCTGCTCGCGCATCGCGTTCGTAGTAATTATTTTGCTGCATACATATCTTTTTCAGGATAACAAACATTGCCCAGAATGTTAAAATTTTAGGAAAAAATACACAAAATTTCCCAAAAATGTAGGTCGCGTTTCGCGGTCACATCATATAAATAAGGATTATGACATTATATATTATGTTGATTTATAAGAAAAAGCTAAGAAGTGACTGTTAAGACTACCCCTTCAAATAAACAAACAAAAATCATCTTCGAGCGGCCGATCGGAGAACATATGGCTGAAACAAAATTCCGGGCCCCCCTATTGGTGAAGGCTGGATCTGCCCGTGTGTGATGTTCGAAATAATCATACGAATTCCTATGTTCACATATGTGACTATGGTATCATCCTTATTAGAATAAAAGCGAATTTAATATTAAGTCGTAATGACATCGTAGCAATCACACGATTGGCTTACGATTTAAAACTATTTCTGCCTTTGCTACAAAATGTCAACTGAAAAAATACTTCTCATTCACATTTTCCGGAGATTAGCAAAATGTGTTTTATTTCAAAATCAAATCGTGGCTGAGAAGTAAGGTATTCGGAGGCCTTTGCTATGCATATGATGCGAGCGCGAGCGCCAAACTAATGTGAAACAGGAATTTGGCGCCCCCGGTCAAACGTCATTTTACCCCCCCCCCCATGAGATTAAGGTAATTTTGGTGTCCCTTCATTTTACTTCAATTTGGTGCTCTCCGGTCGAACACCAATTTGGAGCCCCCGCCCGCATGTGAAACTTAAATTTGGCGCCACAAGTCAGACATCATATTGGCGCCCGAAAGGTCGAATATGGATCTGGCGCCTCCTTACCTAGGTATGCTAGTTTGAACATGAATTTGGCGCCCTAGAACAAACATCGAATTGACCGTGACGCCCCAAAGGTCGAATATGAGTTTGGCTCTCCTCCCTAGTATGGACATGAACTTTGCGCCCCAGGACAAAGATTAAATTGTCGTATAAAGGGTCAAAGATGAATTTGGAGCCCCCTCCCTTAGGTTGAACTTCACTTCGATGCCCCATTCGGTTGAACATGAATTCAGCGCCCCCCCCCCTCCCCCACCATGCCGAACATCAATTCGGCGTCCCTGAGTAAAACGTTGACTCGGCGCCCCTATGTCGAACATAAATTCGGTGTCCCCTAGGTTGATCATCAATTTGCCCCCCCTATATATGTCGAACATCAATACGGCGCCCCTACGTTATACATCAGTTTGGCGCCCCTATGTCGAACTTCAATGGCGCCCCTTGGTTGATCATCAATTTGCCCCCCCCCCCTATATATGTCGAACATCAATACGGCGCCCCTACGTTATTCATCAATTTTGCGCCCACATGTCGAACATCAATTTGGCGCCTCCTATGTCGAACAACAATTTGGCGCCCCTATGTCGAACATAAATTCGGTGCCCCGTAGGCCGTACATCAATGCAGCGTCCCCTATGTTCAAAATCAATTCGGCGCCCCTATGTCGAACCTCAATTCGGCGACCCCTAGGTCGAACATTAATACGGCGCTCTTATATGTCCGAGGGAGAACATCAATTCGGTGGCTCCCTGGGTTAATGATTCGGCGCCACCCCCGTGCCGAACCTGAAAACGGCGCCCCTTTGTCAAACATCAATTCCGCGCCCCTAAGTAAAACATCAATTCTGTGCCCCCCCCCCTCGGTTGAATATCAATTCTGCGTCCCCCATGTCGACCATCAATACGGCGCCCCGAGGTTGAAGATCAATTCGGCGCCCACATGTCGAACTTCAATTCGATGCCTCTAGGTTTAACATCAATACGGCGCCCCCCTGTGTCGAACATCAATTCGGTGCTCGAAGATCAATAATGATTATTGGATTTTGTGCATACTTTTGGTGAATTTTACTGCGTACGGCCTATTCTCATCATATGTTTCTATTACTCAGACATTCGAACGATTGTTTGTACTTCCAAATTCCACTTGTCGCATTTATCTTGATTTAAACTTTTTTGTCGCAATCTTATTTCTTTTTGCTACATTGTTTGTATTTTATATTCGCTTTGTTGCTACTACTACAACTGGGCGTTGTGGCGTGCGCCTGTAATCCAAGCTGTGGGAAGTTACAAATTGATGCAGAGGTTCGAGGTTCGAGCCCTGGTCACGTCTTTCGGATGGTGACGTTAAAGGTCGGTCCCAGACGTAAATAATCATATCTGATTGATACACGTCTGACAAAACTCAAATACACACTATGTTCATCTCATGAATATTAAATTTATTTTACTGATTTTATTTTGTCCTTCAGGACCATGACAAAAAAAAGCCATTGTGCTGATACATGTTTTTATCCTGAATAGATATTTTCAAATAATAATAAATAATGTGTCTCTCTATCGTAGTTTAATTTAATAGTCACACAACTTGTGTTTTCGCGTCATTCCTTTACTTGCAGAATTTCGTGGAAAAAAGTGGCCATGGAAGAAACAACGAACATCTCTCTTGGCCATAATGGCTGGTTCGATGATACGACTATGCCAGCTTCTACACTATGGCATTTTCACCCATCCCTTAATTCCATTATTATTTTCTGCGTCCAACTTTTGTTGTCCGTGATGACCATCGGCATGAACCTGTTGATTCTGAGGGCGTTTCACATCGATAAACGGTTGCGTACCTACTCCAACCAGTACATCCTAAACATCACCATCTCTGATCTCCTAGTGGGGTTTGTTATGGCCATTCGGTGCTCAATTATCCTGTACGACACATGGATCTTTGGGGATGCCCTCGGAATCATATTTATTGGTGTCCAGAATATAGTTCTTGGAGTATCAGTCCTGGGAATTATTGCTATTTGCTTGGACCGTTACGTTGCGACACATCACCCAATTCGCCACTTCCAACGTAAGAAAAATAGAGTAGCATACATGGTTAACGCCATTATCTGGATGGTGTCATTGGCCTTTTGGTTACCAATTGCGGTGATCTGGGACTTTGTCCAACCACCTCCAGCGGAGGATGAAAATTACCCCTTTGCTCCTAATTACAGTAAATACATTTACTCTGCTGTGGCACTTGCAGTTTGTAGATTGGCAATTCCATTTATCATCATCGCAACCATTTATCTGAAGATTTATATCCGAGTAAAAGGGTCGGGAAGCAAGTATCTGTCAGATAGATTCGAGTTAAAGGCAAAAGAGGAAACAAGGGAAACAAGAGGAAATACTGTTGCGACGATACAATTTTCACAAAGTGCAAAAACTGCATGGCAGACTATGAGGATCACAAAAGTGCAAACGACAACGGAGTCGACGATGCCAAAGATATATACAGTCGGAAAGCTTCTTCAAGAAGACAACCTTTTACGTTAAATGATACCGCCGTTCTGCGACAAAACAATGTCCACTCGAGTTCAGTTAATCAACTAGAAAAATCAGGCAACGCCACATCAATGCCATCACGTTCAAAGGGCTTCTCCAGAAGCCAAAAAGATCGCCTTTCCACTCGTGACAACCACAAGATCATGCGGACACTGACCTTCATCACGGCTGCCTTTTTCATTACTTGGCTACCCAACAGTATTAACGTTATCTATATCTATGTGGCGTCCAACAATGTGGTCTTTACTGAAATTTCTCGCTGGGTGACTTACCTCAACAGCCTTATTAACCCGATCTCCTATGCTTTGGCTCAGCCTATTTTTCGTGAAAACATTCTAAGGATTCTGAAATTTCGACGATAACAAAGAAGACCAGCCACATCAAAACCAACAAGATCTCAAGAAATGTTTTTTTTTATATCGCAAAAATAATGAATTTGTCTTCAAAAAGCCAAATTAGGAAATTTTTACTTATGGGTGTGATTTTTCTTGTTCATGCTGTTAAAATTTAAAGTTAGAAAGTTGAATAAAAGACAAGATATAGTGGATTTTTTTGACACTATAATTTGCGAACTGCATTGTCCACATCTCACGCTTGAGAGAACCCGGAACGTCAAAACTTGTTTCATCCTTCTTTTTGTATTTGCTTTTTAAGAGATATCTATTAGGTTGTTGATCAATTTTGACAAGTTATTTTAAAGCTTAGGATGTATTTTTTTAAGCTAAGAAATACTTTTCGAAATTGTTGATGTTGGTTTTGGGGGTGTCTGTTATCCAATTTTCTTTTCTTATGCTTAAATTAGATGGCGTATGATGGGGATGGGCTTCTTTAGCTATAAACCCCTATATGTTAGCAACCACTGTATATTTGGTGACTGGTAGGCCTATCGTGTTTTCGGAAAACCATAATCTTTATCATAAATTTCCTTCGAGGAGATATCCACCGTGAAAAGGTTTGGGATGAAAAAAATAAGAAAATTGAATTATATTAGTGAACATGATAAACGTTTAGTGAATAACATCAATGTGATTGTGACATCCCTAGTGGCCTTATAAAAGGCAACATTAAATCTATAAATTGGCATTTACTTACAGCGTTTTGGAAAATGTTAATATGCGCATGCAATGTAATGTACATTTATCATCAGAATATTGATGATTATATTTGGTAAGATGCCATCTGGTCTACACCCACTTTGTCTACTTTCGGTTTGGTCTCATCCCACATGTTCTAATCCGAGTTTGCTTTTCAACCAAATCATCTAATAATCATATTTGTATAAAAGTTATGTTAATTAGTATTGGAACTAAGTTCAGGGACTTGCCTTTTTTTTACAAGCTCTGCTTTTCTTGGCAAGTCCCTCCGTTCAGATAATTTATCTTCAATATTTGTTATGAAATGTTATAGAACTATATTATTTTGTGTATGTATTATTTCAAACATGTATTTACATTGTTACTTGGATTATATCATTTGTTTGAACGGAAATA
Organism: Lytechinus variegatus; assembly: GCF_018143015.1. Classification (NCBI taxonomy): domain Eukaryota; kingdom Metazoa; phylum Echinodermata; class Echinoidea; order Temnopleuroida; family Toxopneustidae; genus Lytechinus; species Lytechinus variegatus. Next base: position 35,763,282 of record NC_054741.1, read on the forward strand.
AAAGAAATCTAAATCATTCGATAGGAGCAGCTCATGTACCACATGTCTCATTTCCAGTTAAAATATATGGATGGCCGCGATGTGTTTCACATTCACATGGCCTTGGAATTATGTTAGGTTTGGGAAATTGAAGAAATGTAAGGAAAATTACCAACATTTTGCGCTGAAACACTTCTTTTGTTTTTTTTTTTTTGCTTGTCAAATTTCTTGGGACCCAAAAGACCTTCATTTTTTTGTAGGGAACTTTTTTTTTTGCTTATCAAATTTCCTGCGAGAAAAACGACCTTTACTTTCTAATTTACTTCATTACCCCTGTTACACCCACAAATGTAATAATCGCCCACAAATGTAATAACGCCCACAAATGTAATAACACTTTACCCACAAATGTAATAACGCCCACAAATGTAATAACACTTTACCCACAAATGTAATAATTTCACCCACAAATGTAATAATGCACTTTACCCACAAATGTAATAATTTTTGATCGCCCACAAATGTAATAATGACTTTACCCACAAATGTAATAAATTTGAAGGGATTTTTTGGCAAATCCGTTCTAAGCTAAGATCGTATAGTAATTCGTTCGTTTAGCACAAACGTGCAAAGTCTCATTTCCCGACCCGGTTAGTTAACAAATTATAATAAAAATCCAAAGTCTTTATTCCAGACCCGGTTGTTTCAAAAATAATAATATGAGCCCAAGTCTTTATTCCAGACCCGGTTGTTTCAAAAATTATAATATAAATCCAAAGTCTTTATTCCAGACCCGGTTGTTTCGAAAATAATAATATGAGCCCAAGTCTTTATTCCAGACCCGGTTGTTTCAAAAATTATAATTTTAGTCCCAAATGAGATACATTAATGATATTCCAGTGGAATAAAAATGAGAATCTTTTCTCCAGACGCTAATGGTAAATTGAAAATCAAGCATAGTCTTTGCTCCAGACCCGGTAACTAAAAGCTGAAACTTTATAGTAATGTGTTTATATGGCACATAAATGCGAAATCTTTTTTCCTGACCCGGTTAATTAAAAAATTATAATATAAGTCCAAAGTCTTTTTTCCAGACCCATTTATTTCAAAAATTATAATAATTATAAAAAAAACAAAGACCCACGATCCTATTTATGTTGAATAACATGGAAATGTAGCGTAGTCTTTCTGTCAGACCCAGTTATAAAAGTCATTAAAAACACAACAACAACAACAAAACAAAGACCCTGCAACCATTAAAGGTCAAGTCCACCTCAGAAAAATGTTGATTTGAATCAATAGAGGAAAATCAGACAAGCACAATGCTGAAAATTTCATCAAAATCGGGTGTAAAATAAGAAAGTTATGACATTTCAAAGTTTTGTTTATTTTTAACAAAATAGTTATATGAACGAGCCAGCTACATCCAAATGAGAGAGTCGATGATGTCACTCACTCTTTCTTTTGGTTTTCATTGTTTGAATTATACATTATTTCAATTTTAACGAATTTGACGATTAGGACCTCCTTGCCTAAAGCACAAAATGTTAAAATGATAAATTTCCACGTGTTGCAGGGAGGAATGAAACTTCATTTCACATGACAATGACGAGAAAATAAAAATATTTCATATTTCATTTAAGAAAATACAAAAGAAATAGTGAGTGAGTGATGTCATCAGTTCCTCATTTGCATACCGACCGAGATGTGCATATAACTGTTTTGCGAAATGAAGCGAAACATTAAAATGCCATAACTTTCTTATTTTACATCCGATTTTGATGAAATTTTCAGTGTTATGCTTGTTGAATTTTTCTCTTTTTATTCATATCAAGTTTTTGTTGGGGTGGACTTGTCCTTAAAAAAAGTAATTTATTGTATATTCCTTCCTTTTTTCTTTGAAAAAACCTAAATAACAAAACATTAAAATACATATGAAAAAAAAAAACTGAGAAATAAGATATCAGTAAACAATAGGGGATTACTTCCCGAAAACGATAAAGTTGTTGATTGACGATCTATGATATATTATATAAAAGAAAAACATTCTAACAAGAGGGGATAACCATTCCATTCCATGTTTTTATTTGGCAATAAGTCATGATTGACTATTTTTGCCACCCACTGTATGAGAAGTAGGGTAACAATTTTATTTAGTATTATTTTTATTACTTCTTTTTGTCTCACCTGCATAGCAGAGTGAGACTATAGGCGCTGCTTTTCCGACGGCGACGGCGGCGTCAACATCAAATCTTAACCTAAGGTTAAGTTTTTGAAATGACATCATAACTTAGAAAGTATATAAACCTAGTTCATGAAACTTGATCATGAGGTTAATCAAGTATTACTTAACATCCTATCAGAGTTTCACGTCACATGACCAAGGTCAAAGGTCATTTAGGGTCAATGAACTTATACCATGTTGGGGGAATCAACATCAAAATCTTAACCTGAGGTTAAGATTTTGAAATATCATCATAACTTAAGAAATATATACACCTAGTTCATTAAACTTGGACATAAGGTTAATCATGTATTACCAAACATCCTGCATGAGTTTTACGTGAAATGACCAAGGTCAAAGGTCATTTAGGGTCGATGAACTTTGGCCGATTAGGGGTATATGATGAATTACAATCAAAACTTAAAAAGGTTTTGGATCTGATTCATGAAACTTGGACATAATAGTAATCAAGTATCACTGAACATCCTGGGTAAGTTTCAGGTCACATGGTCAAGGTCAAAGGTCATTTAGGGTCAATGAACTTTGGCTTAATTGTTTTTTTTTTGTTGTTGAATTACCATCATAATTTTGAAAGTGTGTTGGTCTAGTTCATAAAACTTGGACATAAGAGTAATCAAGTATCACTGAACATCTTGTGTGCATTTTAGGTCACATGACCAAGGTCAAAGGTCATAATGGGGGTTTCTGTTGAATTACCTTCATAACTTTGCAAGTTTATTGATCTGACTTTTGAAACTTGGACATAAGAGTAATAAAGTATCACTGAATATCCTGTGCAAGTTTCAGGTCACATGATCAAGGTCAAAGGTCATGTGAGGTCAATGAATTTTGGCCACATCGGGGGTATTTGTTGAATTACCATCCTATCTCTGTAAGTGTATTGGTCTAGTTCATAAAACGTGGAAATAAGAGTAACCAAGTATCACTCAACATCTTGTGCGAGTTATAGTAGTTTACAAAGTCAGCACTGCTGCTATGTTGAATCGCGTGATGCAGGTGTTATATATAAGAATAATTGTAAAAGAATTTTAAAAGCAATTACATTCATCTATTAGTTATTTCCCTTTAAGGATAGCCAAGAATTGTAAAGAACATTCAGGAATGTCTTTTTATTATGCAGGCCTTGCCTATTTAAAAGGCCAAGGAGTTGTATTGTTATTTCTGAATAGAGATTAGGAACAATAGGCTTAGCTATGTTATTGACACACTGTTGATTTCAATGAGGTCATTCAAGAGTCTTCTGGATTTTGACTGCTCCTGAAAGAAGAAAGTTTTTTTAAAGAAAATGCTAGAACCTTCCTTAATAGTGAGTTCTAGAAGAATAGCTGCAAACTATATAAAGCTGGTGGATTCTTCAAGATTATCATCACATCATATTAGATCACACCATCACATCATATGAGACCAGGATATCACATCATATGAGATCACTTCACCAGATCAGATCAGAGCAGTTTATGCATCAATGAACTGTTTGCAGTTATTTTGAGAAATTATCAGTTCTCATCGAGATCATCAACATCATCAACCTGTTCAATGAACACGCTTCAACCCATGGATTGCTGAAATTGACTGTTAATCATCATCAACATCGTCTTCACGGACATTTCAACTCGTTGCAGTGACTCTTATTATTCATCGGACTTCAACATCAGTTTCATCATCGCCATCATTGTGAATTTTCGCCAGTCAACTGGGATTTTTATCATTTGGAATTATTACTTGGATATAGTATCATCACTTCGGGATTTTACATCGGACACTTCAAGAGATTTATGTAAGATCATTATTTGTTTTATTTATGTATAATTATTTCCTGTAATAAAAAAGAGAGGAAATTAAACTTTATACATCAATTTCTTGATTGTTATTTGTTGCAGTATCGTAACAAATAATTTTGGGGGCTTGTCCGGGAAACGGAAACCAAATTTGTACAAGCCAGTTTGAAATTAAAAACAGTTTTTCCTGGAAACGAAAACCAATTTGAGACGAAAGTCAATTTGAAACAAATCTCAATTTGAATTGGAAACATTTTGGAAATTTTTGGAAAGTTCTAGAATATACTGTACTGTGTTATTACTTGCTTGTATTTGTGTATATTCACTATGGCTACATTTGATGTTGAAGAATTTCTTGCAATGACAGAATTGTCATATGATCATTTGAAGTCACTGAAGAAGGATGATTTGATAACAGTTTGTGATCATTTGGGTGTATCTCTAGCCCCAGGATTAAAGAAGGCAGAGATAATTGATTTATTAGCTAGTCACATGAAGCTTACAGAGAAGTTGGAAACTTCTATCAATATGTCAGAGGATGCTCAGATCCAACTGGCAAACATTGAATTGGAAAAGGAAAGAATCAAAGAAAACCTTGAGAAGGAAAGAATCAAAGAAAACCTTGAGAAGGAAAGAATCAGAGAAAACATTGAAATGGAGAAAATGAGATTGGAGTACCAGTTAAAGTTGAAAGAAATGGAGTTAGCTCATGCAAATACTAATACTAACTCTGTTAAAGATAAATCTCCCCAAGGCTTTGATGTGGCGAAAAACATTCGCCTTGTGCCAAAATTTGATGAAGAGGGAGTTGATACATATTTTGTGTCATTTGAAAAAGTGGCCAAGAGATTGAATTGGCCCGAGGAATACTGGACTCTTCTCCTCCAAAGTGTTTTTGTTGGAAAGGCTGCAAAAGTCTATTCTTCACTCTCTGAAATGCAATCATGTGACTATGCTACAGTGAAAGAAACAATTCTCAATGCATATGAGTTAGTACCAGAAGCGTACAGACATAAATTTAGGAACATGCAAAGACAAACAGGCCAGACGTATGTTGAATTTGCTAGGGAACAAGAAATGATGTTCGATAAGTGGTACAGATCACTGAAAGTTGACAAAGATTTTGTTCACCTTAGGGAAGTTGTCCTCCTAGAAGAATTCAAAAAGAGTCTTCCTTTTGGCATTAAATCTCACTTAGATGACCATAGAGTTACTGAAGTCAGTAAAGCAGCCATAGTAGCTGATGAATTTGAGGTCACACATAAAGGTAGTGGAGATAGGCCTCCTTTCAAGAATTATTGGAAAAAGAAAGGTAAAGGGTCATTTGAATCCCACAATAAACCTAGTGAGGGAAAATATGCAAGTAAGGACAAAGACACTAACAAGAATCAGGCTAGTGGGGGCACAGAATCAACCAAAAGGTCTGAGAGTCGTAGTTCCAAAATTTGTACTCATTGTCATAAATCGGGACATTTGAAAGAATCATGTTGGAAATTGGTTGGAATGCCAACCAAAACTAAGAAAGACATGGGTTTTGTCAAGCAAACAAGTGTTCCCTCGATGGAGTTTGTTCCATCAGAGCCCAATCAAGATGTTGAGAGTGTTTCTCTGGTATTTGCTGATAAAGTTAAACAGGTTGATGAAACTTTTAGAAGTTTTTTGCATGATGGTGAAGTATCCCCTTGTTCGACTGGTGCTGCTGGTAGGTCAGTGGTGATCCTTAGGGATACAGGGGCTGCACAGTCCCTGATGGTGCCAGGGGATTCGGCTCTTCCTCTGGAGAGTTCAGAGAATGCCAACGTCTTAGTTCAAGGTATTGGCCCAAATTTCATGTCGGTTCCTTTGCATAAGGTCGACTTAAAGTGTGACCTAGTTAGTGGTCCTGTGACTGTTGGTGTCGTTCCAGAATTACCCATGGAAGGTGTTGATTTCTTGTTAGGTAACGACTTAGCTGGAGATAAAGTTGTTGCATCTCCAGTGGTTTCGGAGAAGCCCGTTGAGGTAGCTGAAACTGAATTGTTGCAGGAAGATTTTCCAGGGATTTTCCCGGATTGTGTTGTTACTAGGTCTCAGACTCGTAGAGCTGAAAAAGATGATGCGGAATCTGCTGATGTAGAGGAAAGTACTGATGTCTGGTTAGCTGAAACCTTTTTCAAGGATTTGAATGGGGATAGTGTTGAAGGCTCTGTTGCTAACAATGATAGTTTGTTTAGTAAATCCTCCCTTGTACAGGCACAACAGGCAGACCCAGAATTAAAAAGCTTGTCACAGAAAGCATGTTCTGAGGCTGAGGCTGATAAGGTTCCTGAGTGCTTTTATGTCAAAGATGACATTTTGATGAGGAAGTGGAGACCTCCCCGGAGACCAGCTGATGAAGATTGGTGTATAATTCACCAGGTTGTAGTTCCTCCTTGTTACCGCACAGATATTCTGAAAATGGCTCATGAGTTACCTATGGCAGGTCATGTCGGTATTCGGAAGACAGAAGATAGAATTATGAGGCATTTCTATTGGCCTAAGATGCACAAAGATGTTGTGCATTTCTGTAAGACGTGTCACACATGTCAGATTATTGGTAAGGCACAGCCTTCTATCAAGCCTGCTCCATTGATACCCATTCCTGCATTTGATGAACCTTTTACTAGGGTTCTTGTTGATTGTGTCGGACCCTTACCCAGAACGAGGTCGGGTCACAGATTTCTCCTGACGATTATGGACTTGTCTACACGGTTTCCAGAGGCGATACCTTTGAGAAGTATCACTGCAAAGACAGTGGTGCAGGCGTTAGTGCAGTTTTTCACTAGGTACGGTCTGCCGAAGGAAATTCAATCTGATCAAGGGTCAAATTTCATGTCAGGAATATTTCAGCAAGTTATGAAGGAGTTGGGAATAAAGCAGATCAAGTCCTCTGCTTATCACCCACAGTCCCAAGGAGCGTTAGAACGCTATCATCAGACTTTGAAGACCATGATTAGGGCTTATTGTGAAGACTATCCCGATGACTGGGATAAAGGGATCTCATTCCTACTGTTTGCAACTAGGGATTCCCCGAATGAGTCCACAGGTTTCAGTCCATTTGAATTGGTCTATGGTCATGAGGTTAGGGGTCCTCTAAAGCTTATCAAAGAGAGGTTTATGGTTCAGGATGATGATGTAAACCTTCTAGACTATGTGTCAAAGTTTAGAGAAAGACTCTCAAAAGCTTGTGATGTGGCTAAGGAACACTTGAAAGAGTCGCAGGGAAAAATGAAAGCTCATGCTGACAAAAATGCAAAAGAGCGAAGTTTCAAGCCTGGAGACAAAGTGTTAGTGTTGTTGCCTTTGCAAGGTGAGCCCTTGAAAGCTAGGTTTAGTGGTCCCTACATAGTGAAAAAGAAATTGAATGATGTCAACTATGTGATCAGTACCCCTGATCGAAGAAAGTCTCAAAGAGTTTGTCATGTAAACATGTTGAAAGAATACTTTGAGCGAGAGGCTAGTCAGCCAATAGGTACAACACAGGTCAAAGAAGAAGAAAAACATGTAGATGTTCATGAAGAAGAATGCTATGGAAAGACAGATAATGAATTGTCTTATACAGATGTATCTAAGAACGAACCATGTGGTGTAAAGTTATCTAACTCAGAGATGTTAGGAAATATGGATGAGGCATTAAAACACCTGCCTGAAGATCAGAGAAATGATATATCTGGCCTGTTAAGAGAATATGAGAATGTATGTAAAGACAAACCAGGTCGTACACCTTTAACTGTACATGATGTAGACGTAGGTGATGTAAGACCTATCAAACAGAATCCTTATAGGCTCAATCCAAGCAAGTTGGAAATGGTGAATAAGGAAATACAGTTTATGTTAGATAATGACATAATCGAACCGAGTCAGAGTAGTTGGAGTTCTCCCATTGTAATGGTTCCAAAGCCAGACGGCTCTCAGAGATTTTGCATTGATTACCGGAAGGTAAATGCAGTAACTAAGACTGACTCGTATCCAATTCCTAGGTTAGAAGATTGTATTGATAGGGTTGGAAATTCTGCCTATATCACAAAGATAGACTTGCTTAAAGGATATTGGCAAGTGCCACTGACTGACCGAGCCAAAGAGATAGCAGCCTTTGTCACACCTGAAGGCTTGTTTCAATGCAAAGTCATGCCTTTTGGAATGAAAAATGCCCCAGCAACCTTCCAAAGGTTGACAAATCAAGTGATTGCCGGACTTGACAATTGTGTCGTATACATTGACGACATCCTAGTATACAGTGATACTTGGAATGATCATCTGAATCATTTGCGAGCACTGTTTGACAGGCTGGACAAAGCCAATCTAGTAGTGAATCTGATGAAAAGTGAATTTGCCAAGGCAAAGGTCACATATCTTGGTCATGTGGTTGGTCAAGGGCAAGTGCTACCAAGAGAAGCCAAGATACAAGCTATCTTAGACTTCCCAATTCCCACAACTAAGAAAGAATTGCTCAGATTCTTAGGTATGAGTGGTTTCTACAGGAAATTTGTTCCAAATTTCAGTACAGTGGTTAGTCCTCTGACAAACCTGCTGAAGGCAAAAGTGAAGTATGTTTGGTCTGACGAATGTCAAAGATCATTTGAGAAATTAAAGGCCATTTTGGTGAATGAGCCTGTTTTGGCAGCTCCAAACTTCACAAAGCCATTCAAAGTAGCAATTGATGCATGTGATGTTGGAGTAGGAGCAGTATTGCTCCAAGAAGATGAAGAAGGCATCGAAAAACCAGTGTGCTACTTCTCTAAGAAACTCAATCAGTTTCAAAAGAAATACTCAACTATTGAAAAAGAGGCCCTGAGTCTCGTACTAGCCCTTCAGCAGTTTGAGGTGTATCTAACCAATGGAGAGATTACAGTCTATACAGATCACAATCCTCTTGTGTTTTTGGAAAAATTCAAAACAAAGAATCAAAGACTGTATAGATGGAGCCTAATGCTCCAACCATTCCCTTTGAAAATTGTACACATAAAGGGAAAGAATAATGTAATTGCTGATGCTCTATCAAGAGTATAAAAAGTGAAATTATTCATGATTTTGACCAAGTGTGTCATTTGAAGAAAACATCTTTGATGTTCACTTATTTTAACATGTTCGTTAAGTACTATATCTTTGTACACGATAAATGTAAATGATTTATCAAGATGACTTTGAACAGTTAAAAGAAAAAGTAATCTTAAAGAAACCTTTACTACGGTAAAGCTTTCTTTTCTCCGATGGGGGAGGTGTTATATATAAGAATAATTGTAAAAGAATTTTAAAAGCAATTACATTCATCTATTAGTTATTTCCCTTTAAGGATAGCCAAGAATTGTAAAGAACATTCAGGAATGTCTTTTTATTATGCAGGCCTTGCCTATTTAAAAGGCCAAGGAGTTGTATTGTTATTTCTGAATAGAGATTAGGAACAATAGGCTTAGCTATGTTATTGACACACTGTTGATTTCAATGAGGTCATTCAAGAGTCTTCTGGATTTTGACTGCTCCTGAAAGAAGAAAGTTTTTTTAAAGAAAATGCTAGAACCTTCCTTAATAGTGAGTTCTAGAAGAATAGCTGCAAACTATATAAAGCTGGTGGATTCTTCAAGATTATCATCACATCATATTAGATCACACCATCACATCATATGAGACCAGGATATCACATCACATCATATGAGATCACTTCACCAGATCAGATCAGAGCAGTTTATGTATCAATGAACTGTTTGCAGTTATTTTGAGAAATTATCAGTTCTCATCGAGATCATCAACATCATCAACCTGTTCAATGAACACGCTTCAACCCATGGATTGCTGAAATTGACTGTTAATTCATCAACATCGTCTTCACGGACATTTCAACTCGTTGCAGTGACTCTTATTATTCATCGGACTTCAACATCAGTTTCATCATCGCCATCATTGTGAATTTTCGCCAGTCAACTGGGATTTTTATCATTTGGAATTATTACTTGGATATAGTATCATCACTTCGGGATTTTACATCGGACACTTCAAGAGATTTATGTAAGATCATTATTTGTTTTATTTATGTATAATTATTTCCTGTAATAAAAAAGAGAGGAAATTAAACTTTATACATCAATTTCTTGCAGTATCGTAACACAGGTGAGACGGTCAGAGGCATTCCACTTGTTTATTATTATTATTTCTTGTATATTCATTCCTTTTTTATGAAAAAAAAACACAAAACCTTTAAATACATATAAAACAAAAAACTGAGGAATAAGATATCAGCACACAATATGGGGATTACTTCCCGTAAACGATAAGGTTGTTGATCGACGATCTATGAGATATTATATAAAAGAAAATCATTCTAGCAAGAGGGGATAAAGTTTTAACAAGTTCTTCGGTACTTTAAATTTTCAGTGTACCAAGCACCATTTGTAATATATTCAGCATTTTTTTTATTAGTTACCATTCCAATAATCTCAGTGGCCTGAGATATATTTTCTGGGGTTATATTGACCTGTTAAGTAAAGAGAGAGAGAGAGAGAGAGGATTTATGTGATCAAGAAGTGATAGGAAAAAAAATGATTTGAAATGACTGAAAGAGAGACAGGCAAAGAAAGAAGAGCCCCCTCCCACACCCGTACCAGAGTTACGGAGTTAGGCTGTCCCGTCGGTGGATTCAGGTCCATCAACATCTTGAGGTTTAATCTTTCCAGGGGGCAAACGTGTGTGGGTGTGTGTGTGTTTGAGTTTTGTCAGACGTGTCTCAATCAGATATGATTATTTACGTCTGGGACCGACCTTTAACGTCACCATCCGAAAGACGTGACAAGGGCTCGAACCTCGAACCTCTGCATCAATTTGTAACTTCCCCACATAGCTTTGATTACAGGCGCACGCCACAACGCCCAGTCTTTAAATATGGTGTAGTCTTTGCTCTAGACCCATGCAGTTATTTCAAAATAGGAAATTATTAGAAACGATAAAAACAGACAAACAATATTAACAAAGACGCCACAATATCATTGATGTAGAATAACGTTGTTTGGGTTTTTAAGGCGCGTACCATTCAGATCTGAATATTTACACCTTTTATTAATTTGACGTTTTTGTGGTATTCAATTCAATTCAATTTTATTCATTTCACTTCCATCAAACAAAACCAAGTTGTATACCAACTTACGGTATGCCATATCAAAGGGTTTTATAGTTTGGGAGATGCTGGTGTCTAAGTTTTGAGATTAATCTTTTGCTTAATTTGTATTTTAAGAGAACTGGATGTGGGGTAAACACAACTCTCTAAACCCAAGCATTTTAACTTGGTTTAATTTTAAAGATTGGTCTTAGCTTTGATTTAATCAATATTTGTTTATCTTATAAATAGCTGGGTCTAGACGAAGGTCTAAGCATAATAATAATGTTATTCAACAGGGGGGCGTTTCATCAACATTTTTGTCTGACAAGTTGTCAGATCTGACATCTTTTCTTGATTCTGATTGGCTGAGAGGCATTGTTACTATAGTAACTGTCGGATAAAATGGGACTTGTCGGATAAAACGTCCGACAAGTCCTTTCATGAAACGCTCCCCAAGAATAAGAATATGACAAAGTCTTATGTTTTTAAGATTGTTTGAATTAATTTGTAAATGACTGGGTCTGGAATAGAGACAACACTCTAAACATGTGCTTTTGTACTTGGTCTTAATTTGGAGGATTGTTGGTTCTTAGATTCGTTGTTGGGGGTTGGGTTTTATTTTTTGTTTTTATTCTTGAAATAATTGTGTCTGGAGGAAAGTCTACAATCGATCTCCATGTTATTCCACAGTAGTTAGATTATTGGGTATTTGTTTTAGAAAATTTTATTTTTAAATAATAACCAAGTCTGGAAAATGGACGTTTTCTTTGCAAATGCATAACTACAATGTTTTGTAGGGGTCTTAGTATTATTATACAAAAGAATCTGGGTGTGGGGTACAGACATATTTTTTACTGGGTATAAATTTAAAAAATTGGTTTTAGATTTGATTTTGTTTTTTAATTCATTTCTTAGATAACCTGGTCTGGAGGAAAGAGTACGTTTTACAACTCATGTTATTCCAAGAGAATATGATAGGGTCTTATGTTAGAAGATTTTTTTTTCGTAATTTTTGTAATGATTAGGTCTGGAATAAAGACAACATTCTAAACCTCTTTTTAAGAACATGTTCTTAGGTTCAAGGATTGCTTGGTATTAGATTTGGAGTTATTTATATTTTTACTCTTAGCCTTATTTTGAAAAACAAATGACTGGGTCTGGCTGAAAGACTACGCTATATGTCCATGTTATCCAGCATTAATAAGATTATGGGGTCTTTATACGGTTTTTGTTGTTGTTGTATTGTTATTTACAATTTTTGAATAACAAGGTTTGGAGAAAAGGCTAAGCTCGATTTTCTTTTTTTCCACTGGAATATCATTATGGTATCTTAGTTTGGACTTATATTATAATTTTTGAAATAACTGGGTCTTGAAAAAAGACTTTGGACTTACATTATAATTTTTGAAACTACTGCATCTGGAAAAAGACTGGACTTTTGTGCTATATGAAGGCATTACTATATAGGGTTTTAGTTTTTAGTTTTAAATAACTGGGTCTGGAGAAAAGACTATGCTTGATTCTCAATTTACTCATAGCGCGTATATTCACAATACGTTAAGTATAATTTAAAACAACAACAAAGACTTTGATTCCACCAGTTTTAATTAACTGGGTCTGGAGAGAAGACTAGGCTCGATTCTCATTTTTGGGCGTTGTGGCGTGCGCCTGTAATCCAAGCTGTGGGGAAGTTACAAATTGATGCAGAGGTTCGAGCCCTGGTCACGTCTTTCGGATGGTGACGTTAAAGGTCGGTCCCAGACGTAAATAATCATATCTGATTGATACACGTCTGACAAAACTCAAATACACACACACACACACATTTTATTCCACCGGAACATCATTATCGTATCTTAGTTTGGACTTATATCATAATATTTGAAACAATCGGGTCTGGAATAAAGACTTTGGACTTATATTATTATTTTTTAAACAACCAGGTCTGGAATAAAGACTTTGGATTTATATTATAATTTTTGAAACAACAGGGTCTGGAAAAAGACTTTGGATTTATATTATAATTTTTGAAACAACCGGGTCTGGTGAAAAGACTTTGGACTTATATTATCATTTTTGAAACAATCCGGTCTGGAATAAAGACTTTAGGCTCATATGATTATTTTTTAAACAACCGGGTCTGGAATAAAGACTTTAGGCTCATATGATTATTTTTTAAACAACCGGGTCTGGAATAAAGACTTTGTACTTATATTATAATTTTTTAAACAACCGGGTCTGGAATAAAGACTTTGGATTTATGTTATAATTTTTGAAACAACAGGGTCTGGAAAAAGACTTTGGATTTATATTATAATTTTTGAAACAACCGGGTCTGGTGAAAAGACTTTGGGCTCATATGATTATTTTTTAAACAACCGGGTCTGGAATAAAGACTTTGTACTTATATTATCTTTTTTGAAACGATCGGGTCTGGAATAAAGACTTTAGGCTTATATGATTATTTTTTAAACAACCGGGTCTGGAATAAAGACTTTGTACTTATATTATAATTTTTGAAACAACCGGGTCTGGAATAAAGACTTTGGGCTCATATTATTATTTTTTAAACAACCGGGTCTGGAATAAAGACTTTGGATTCATATTATAATTTTTGAAACAACCGGGTCTGGAGAAAAGACTTTGGACTTATATTATCATTTTTGAAACAATCGGGTCTGGAATAAAGACTTTGGACTTATATTATTATTTTTTAAACAACCGGGTCTGGAATAAAGACTTTTGATTTATATTATAATTTTTGAAACAACAGGGTCTGGAAAAAGACTTTGGATTTATATTATAATTTTTTAAACAACCGGGTCTGGGGAAAAGACTTTGGACTTATATTATCATTTTTTAAACAATCGGGTCTGGAATAAAGACTTTGTACTTATATTATAATTTTTTAAACAACCGGGTCTGGAATAAAGACTTTGGATTTATATTATAATTTTTGAAACAACAGGGTCTGGAAAAAGACTTTGGATTTATATTATAATTTTTGAAACAACCGGGTCTGGTGAAAAGACTTTGGGCTCATATGATTATTTTTTAAACAACCGGGTCTGGAATAAAGACTTTGTACTTATATTATCTTTTTTGAAACGATCGGGTCTGGAATAAAGACTTTAGGCTCATATGATTATTTTTTAAACAACCGGGTCTGGAATAAAGACTTTGTTCTTATATGATTATTTTTAAACAACCGGGTCTGGAATAAAGACTTTGGATTTATATTATAATTTTTGAAACAACCGGGTCTGGAATAAAGACTTTGGATTGATATTATAATTTGTTAATTAACCGGGTCAGGAAAAGAGACTTTGCACTTTTGTGCTATATGAACGCATTACTATACGATTTTAGTTCAGAACGGATTTGCCAAAAATCCCTTCAAATTTATTACATTTGTGGGTAAAGTCATTATTACATTTGTGGGCGATCAAAAATTATTACATTTGTGGGTAAAGTGCATTATTACATTTGTGGGTGAAATTATTACATTTGTGGGTAAAGTGTTATTACATTTGTGGGCGTTATTACATTTGTGGGTAAAGTGTTATTACATTTGTGGGCGTTATTACATTTGTGGGCGTTATTACATTTGTGGGTGCAACAACCCCCAGCCAAATAAAAATCGTTCCCAGGTTCGTGCTACTTCAAAGAATGAAGCTGGTGAAGAATTTAGATTTATTGAAAGTGTAAGGGATGTTTTCCTCTTTCATCATGTTTCTAATCCTACAAAATTTCGATTCAATTCTAGACCAAATGTCCTTGATTTGATCTTTACGAGTGAAGAAGGTATGGTTGCAAATCTAGAACATTGTAGCCCTTTAGGACTCAGTGATAATTCTGTCTTGGAGTTTGATTTGCTTTGTCATGCTGATTGTAATTCACTGAGTGAAACAAAAAACAGTTTGTGTATGATAAAGGTAACTATAGAGGAACAGTATGAGAGAGAAACTAAGCACCGTACATTGGGAAAACAAACTTTCAGCTATGAATGATGTCGAGCAGCAGCAGTCTCATGTTCTGAGTATAATTGATGAAGCTGGGGATGAGTTTATTCCTTCTGTAGGCCCGGTCCCACTGGGGGGAAGTTGAATTACGCATGAATTGCGAATACAAATTTCGGTCATTCGTTGTCATCCGCATTAAATTTTGCAAAAAAGATAAAAATCCGCTTTAAAATTGCGGATACATAAAAAATGTACAGCGAACAAATTACGATTAAAAGCGGAAATATCACGAATAAAAAGGAATTACCTTGCGAATGCTATTTTACGAGGGATATTGCTTGTAAAATTGTGGAATGTATTGCAGACATTGCGAAAATGTAACGAAAGTAACGCGGAAGTAAAACACATGTATTGCGGACAAAAACAGGATGCTAAACGATTATTGCGGAAGTATTACGTATGCATAGAGAATGCAATGCGCACGTGGTGCGGAAGCAACGGTCGCATTGCGAATGTGATACATTTGAATCGAGACCATAATTATAAAAGAAGAGCACTCCACTCTTCAGCGTCATTATCTTTAAGTTAAGTTTAAGTTTTGAACCTCTCTTTCACTGGCGTAGCCAGGATTTTTCAAGAGGGGGGCCAAGGCGAGGGTGTGGGAGAGGGTATCCCCCTCCCACGGTAGGAAAAAAAATTAAAACCAGGGCCCGTATTCCATAAACGAGATAAGCATGCTTAAGTCAAAAATCTAAGCATTTTGTCTTATTTTTCTGTCTAAGACAAAACTCTTAGCCAAAACGCGTATTCCATAAAGAATTGGCTAAGAATTTTGTCTTAGAATTTGGCTAAGAGGTTTTGCGCAACTAAGACAGATATAGGGTGAATGGCTAAGTAACTTTTCTTAAAACTGCAGAGTCTGTATTTCATAAATACAACATGGCTAAGAATTTAGCCCTAACTTTAAGACAGCTGTGAGTTGTCTTAATTGTATTAGTTTCAAGGTAATTCAGCCAACAAAATTTTTAGAATTTATACCTATGTTGCATTTCGAGCTCCTGCCTCATTTTTTAAACCGATTTTCATGAAATTTTGAACACACATTGGTCTTAAGGTAAGGAGGTGGAAAATGTTTTTCTTTTTCAGAAATTGTGTTGCCATGGTAACAACATATTATGGCCAAAATTTTACCGTTTAAAATACTTCATTAATTTTCTACCAATTCTCATGAAAGTTGGCTTACACATTGGATTTGAGGAAAAGATGTTCAAGACACATTTATGAATGTGTCGGAATTTATGTTGCCATGGTAACGGTATATATTGGCAAAAATTATGTATAAATCTTGCTGTTCCAACTACTTCCTCAGTTTTTAACCAATTTTCATTAAATGTGGCACAAACATTAGTCTTGATGTGAAGATGTGCAAAACATATTTTATGCCTATATAAAAAATTGTGTTGCCATGGTAACAAAAAATTACCAAAAATAAATGAAAATCTTGTGATTGAATTACTTCATCAGTTTTCAACTGGTCTATTCTCCTAAAATTTGGCATACACATTAGTCTTGAAGATGTCTAAGACATATTTTTGACTGTATCAAAAGTCGTGTTGCCATGGTAACAACATATAATATAATGAAATTAGGTGAAAAAACTTGTGGTTTGAACCGCTTTTTAGTTTTCAACCAATTCTTATAAAAGTTGGCTCACACATTGATTTTGAGGTATAGATCTGTATGACATAGTCTATATTGAAAAATGTGTTTCCATGGTAACAGCATATCAAATCAATAAATGTTTAAACAGCATGATGTGGATTAAACTACTTATTTTATGACATTGGCCTGTATGCTCATGGAATGCAGGTTTTGCGCTAAAATAATCTGCAAGACACATTTTCTCATTCATCAAATCATGTGTTTGTATTGGTACATGTAACTGCAAACATCTACGCCAAAATAAAATTAAGACAATGGTCAATGCTAAAATCCTAAATTTTGTTTGGCTACATGGAGAACTACATGTAGCTGTGGGCTTAGTTCTAGCTTTTAATTTTAGGGGGGGGGGGGCTAGGCCTCTAGATCTCAAACTACAGCCCCTAGCTTTAGATGTAGGCCTAAGCCTAAATCAAGATCCTTTAGTCCTAGAAATAATCCAATGCTAGATCCCTAGCTCACTTCCCTTTTCAGGCCTAATGTTAGATGAATAGATCTAGACTAGCCTACATTTACTTTTTTTAGAACTAGAATCTATATTTTGATAGAGTCTATAAATAAGTCTCCACTCTAGTCTAGATATCGACCTAATACTATGTAGGCCTACACCTAGATTGATATAGTTAGTTGTACTTCTAGATCTAGATAGGGTGTAACTTTTAGTCTTAGACTTAGTCATTTAGTCTAGATCTAGGCCTAGATCTACGTTAGAGATTCTAGATCAAACAGTAGACTAGATCAACCAGTCCTAGCGTTAGGGCTACCGGCTAGGCTAGAAATAGAATGTAGAATGAATAGAAGAAAGCATAGCTATACTAGGCCTAGTAATACTAGGCTAGGCCACCTAGATCTAGTAAATTTATATAAATCTAGGCCCCAATCTAGTCTGAGCTGTTGGTCTAGGTTTTATTTCAGGCCTGTTTTCTAGAAACCTTAGATCTAAACAAACTCCCCAAAATGTATAAAATAGAAACTCCTCCAAACAAACAGATGAGATGGACCAAAAACAGAAGAAGATCTAACTTAGATCTAGGCCTACATATAGATATATAGGCCTAGGTCAGGACTAGATCTAAGTTTTGGCAAGCAATGTATAGCGATGGGTACTCTAGCACTGTAGACATGAATAACCGTCGTTTCTGGGAGTTATTTAAAAGTTTCTGACATATACTGTCATATCACATTGGTGAGATTAAGGTCTAGGCCAAAGTAATGTTACAATTAGACTGTAGGCCCTAGAGTGTCGTATTCGTAGACGTAGGCCTAGTCGTAACGTTAGTTTAGCAAAAAAAAAATCGGAGACTGAAATGAAGCTTTTGTTCTAACTTTACCTAGGCCTAGTCAGATCTATTCTAGTCCTGCATCTATCCCTGTCCTATACTCCTAAGTAAGGCTAAGCCAGGCTAAGTCCTGAATGTTGTTCTAGGCCTAGACCAATACTGATAGGCCTACTAGGCCTAGGTTTTTATGTACTTTAATATGTAGCTTCAGTGTCGGTTGCTCCACTATGTCTATGGCACTTGACTAGTCTACAGTCTAACAAAGTTACATTTTGCAGCCTTCATGTCTCATGAAAATAAAAAAAATCAAAATAATGTTCAATTCTCCTCCAAACAGACGGATATTATAGATTTTGGGCCTAGGCTAGATCTAGGCCTAATGTTAGACCCAAGACTAGTCTCAAAAGGTTTTCCCTAAGGGGGCCTAGGTCTACTTAAACTGAAGTTAGAGTAGAGATGTCGAGAGGAATATTTCAATTTATATTTTGACAAACAATACATGAAAAGTAATAAATGGGACTGATACACAAAAAAACTGTGCAAGTCACTCGGTTTGGGATTGAAATGTTTTGGTAATTAACAAAAATATAGATAATTTGAATTAAAAATTCTTACCATATATGGGTGATGAATGCTCTTCTCTTACTACAATAGTTGTAATTAGTTTCAATAAAATCCAAATTTTTAAGAAAAAACAACTTCTGTGACATTTTTGCAAGTTTTTTGCAGTCACCTCTGCAGCAATTTATTATTAAGAAGGTCACTGAAGGTCATATAATTTGAGACTTTGGCTTAGCCATATCGCCTGACTTGAGACAAATGTCTTAAAGTTTATAGAATATCGTTAGGGAAGATTTCTTAGACAAGCAAAATGCTAAGACAAATTGCTAAGACTTAAGCAAAAATCTTATCTTGTTTATGGAATACGGGCCCAGGTCATGAAAATAGCATTTTCTGCACCCTAAAATTCTATTCTGGTGTAACCTACTTGAGAAGTGACAGATGAAATAGGATTTTTTTTGCTCTCCGATCAACCGGGGGGGGGGGGGCATGGCCCCCTTGTGCCCCCCTGGCTACGCCAGTGCTCTCTTTGATTTTATGGATAGTTTGCTTATTCCATGTTTTCTTTGTTAACGTTATACTTTTGATATTTTTTAACAAAGTTACAGGTGTTTGCCTGTGCGTTTGGTAACATTATCAAGTGAGAAATGTGTCAAACAACATGACGGTTTGGCCTTCTAACATCACCAAAGACTGGGAAACACGTTTTATGCCTTGAAAATTCATTCGTCTATTCTTTTTATCCCATATTTTCATCAAAAATTGTTATAATACCAGTTATGAACAGAAAAGAATATTTTTTAAAACTTTTTGTTTTCATTCCATGGAAAGTTCATGAATGTTTTTTTAAGACCACATGAATGAATGGGTTAGTTCAGAAATAGAACCATATTACCTTATCTTTTATTAAGTATCAATGAAAAAAGACAATAAACGTTTGTTTAGATGTTTATGTCTTATTTATCTGCCTTATACTTAAAATAGGCCTACACTTGTTTATTTTATGTTTTACATACAATGTTACACTTTTATAAATGTTTATGCTTTTTCAAAATGTTGATCTTGAACAAAATAAAAGAAGGTATTGAGATTTAATACTTATTTTTGTTTTATCAGTTTATGTGTTTTCCGATCATGAAAATTTATTTTCCACTGTTAATTACTTGTTAACACATAAAACGTTATAAAATACTATACTACAAAAGTTTTTTTTTTAAATTAAATTAAAAATGTAGCTTCACATCGAATAGTAATTCTCAAAAGAATATGAGGATATTGATAGGGTTTAAGAGGGGATACAAACATAAATCGAGCCTTTGGTTCAATTTACCTCTTCCACATGAAACAATGATGTATGGTTAATAATACTTAATATGAAAGGAGTATGTATGTGTATTGAAGTGTATGGGCATATTCCATAAGTGTCCGTGTGTGCATGTTTGTGTGTGTGTGTCCGTCTGTCAACGAATACCTGAAAATAATTCCAACCTCTTTTAAAATCTCGTTGAGGTGATAAGCTATGATTATTATAGCTCCGCACTATCTGGAATTAGGTACGTCCATGGTATAAGTGTCATATTCTATCTGGCGACACACGGGGGGGGGGTGGGGTTATACTTTTATTAACAAAAATACAATTAAAGTGGCAGGGGCAATATGGCAATGACATCCGGGATTTTGATAAAGCTAAAGCAAACGGGCGGTGCCAGTATGTATGGATAACAACGTCACGATAATTTCTGCCCTTATGGACTAGCCAAGTTACTTCTACCACCCTCTTTAATATTCCGGGTGTTAGTTCTTTTACATAATGACAGAAAACATGAATATCCTGCTCAAAAGACTTTATTTATATTTTCTCTATCCACTTCTCTTCCACAAAAAACATTAAGTTAATAACATAAACGGTTTCATCTATCCTCATTTGAATTATTCTCATAAAGAAAAAGGATATGCAGATGGAGTTAAAGCAAACATAACATAATAACAATTTTTCTTTTCTTATTTTTCTTTTAACTTACTGATACCACCCTTTTTAATGCTGGGTGTAAGATCTTTTAACATGCTTTTACATAATGAAAGAAAACATTAAAATCCTGCTCAAAAGACTTTATTTTTATTTTCTCTATCCATTTCTCTTGCACAAAAAAAACTATCAAATGTCCGTGATGATCCATGGCAACATCCTATATTCCACACAACTGTTCTTAAAATGACGGTCAAATTTCATTTTCTGTTACATTTTTATATAGTAATCTGGGTTTACGATGAATGTTTGCTGTGTACTCGCAAATTGTTCGCGAAACAGTCGCAATACAAACGCACTATTGGTGACCAGTCTGTAAGCATTCTTTATAAATTATTATAGCTTGGTATAAAGTCGTATTAGGCACGCTATGCATTCGTTTCGCATTCTATCCCAGTCCGCTACTTATCCGCAATCCCATGTCTGTTGCGGATATCACAGGATAACTGCGAAAATTCAGCGCATACATTGAGAATGCATTGCGTATGCATTGCGCATATAAACCGGATGATTTCCGCTCCCAGGAGTTTTGGGCAGCCCAAAACTCCTGGGAACGGAAAAATGTACCTTTGCGGATGATTACGGACATGTGCGGAAAATAACCGTCTTAGAACAGCATACTTTACGAATATTGCGGATGTTTAGCGTCTGTAATCAAATTTTATCCGCAATTTATGCGCAATCCATCCTAAATGTCACTGGGACCGGGCCTTTTTAATCATGCATTGGGCAAGGGAATTGATTTCCCAGTGGATTGCGACACCTTGAAATTGATTTAGGAAAAGCACAGAGCCTGGGAAAGATATACGTGGAGCCCCTGCGTGGAGCATTGTGGCCCAGTGGATAAGTCTTCTGACTTTGAAACAGAGGGTCGTGGATTCGAATCCCAGCCATGGCGTAATTTCCTTCAGCAAGAAATTTATCCACATTGTGCTGCACTCGACCCAAGTGAGGTAAATTGGTACCTGGCAGGAATTTATTCCTTGAAATGCCACCGCGCTGTAAAAAGGCTGCGGGGCTAAAGCCTGGGGTGGTATTCTGGAACAATGTCATAAATTTTGTCATAGATTTTGTCATTTCTCTCCGAGATGTGACACCGCTATGATTGTCGCAAATCGGTATTCTGAACATTGTCTTTTCTCTGTCATATCTCTCAAAGCTCCCGCCCATCTTTTCGGAAGCAAACCAATAAAAATCATCGTTAGTTCCCAGTGGGAGCCCTTCTAGCCAATAGGATGGCAGGTAGGGCGTATCCCCCAAACAGTTGCTGGCATCGCGCAACTATGCGTATATTGATGCACTTAATTACAAAGAGAGACAGGGAGCTTTGAAGGATGCTAGAGGAGAGGTAAAAAAAAGGAAAACAGAGAAAAAAGGAGGAATAAGTAAGTAGGGCCTAATTCATTTTTAATTAGCATGAAAAAATAGTTTTGAAAATTGTCATGGATGATGAGTGAAAGTAATACCACAATCTAATCTTAATAATATCATTATTTGCTTGACATTTAGTCATTTAGACGAAATTTATTTAGACCATGCACATTTTGGCATGTATCCTTACTTTGCATTGCACAGAATGACGACTGTACTTAGTTTCTATCATATCCTACATAAATTAAATCCTGTTTTCTGATTGGATTAAATAGCATCATGTGACCAGAAATATTCTCAGCATTTTGCGATGATGTTGAATATGAAACTACAATCGAAAAATAAAAATTATTATACAACTCCCAAGAATATTCTGTAATCTGATTGGTGTACTTAAAATGCAAAAATAAAGTGAACGAAATAGGATTAATTTTATTAACATTCAAAGTGACATATATTCAATTTTATAGCTGAAAAATATGAGCACATAATGTTACTTCGTTATCAAAGTGGGACAATTTCTTTCAAGGGATGTAAATTTCCCTCTGTAACATACGTTACCACTATATCATTAAATCACAAATGCTTTTAAATCGGTCACTACAGTCAAGAATTGAGAACATAATAAACCAGAAGTGCAGTAACCATCGGCTGTAATATTTGAAAACATTTCTGCCAGATTATACCATGACCAATGACCTACCTGAGATACGAAACATAAGCGTGTCATATTTTGGTAAACATACTTAATTTTAGGTTTATGAGTTTTCTTTCTATTTGACATCTGAATCTACGACAGAAACTATTTTATGTAGAAGTGATGTCATGTGTCTAATATGTATTTGCTCTGCTTTTTAATCATGATTGATAATTTTGCCCTTTTTTCAAACATCGAC
The DNA here is from genome assembly GCF_018143015.1 of Lytechinus variegatus. Lineage (NCBI taxonomy): Eukaryota > Metazoa > Echinodermata > Echinoidea > Temnopleuroida > Toxopneustidae > Lytechinus > Lytechinus variegatus. Next base: position 35,786,204 of record NC_054741.1, read on the forward strand.
TCGCTTTCCGAGTCTATCAAAATGAAATCGCTAAACAAAAGTGTTTGATATGATTCGTGCTTGAAATAATGTTAAAAGTTGTTCGTTGAATGTGTAGCGCTCATTTTGTGGATGTGCCATATTAGTATTCATTACATTTATCATGTTTATGGGGGCGTGCATGGAGGAGCCGTGGTGTAATGGTTCTGACTCTCGCCTTGTGAACAGAGACATACAGTGGTGCTTAAAAATTAGTGAACCCCACCAGAACATGAACATGTTTGAAGTGTTCAAGTTCTGCCATATATTACATATTTAATTGTGAAGTCAGGTGAAACATTACATTCAAGAAGGTTTGTTCCTCTGGACTCACCAAACATTGTACATGTAGTGCTGTCTACATTCAACACTCAACATGAATGAGTGCGTTTTGTGGCGGGGTTCACCAACTTTTAAGCACAACTGTGGCTGGATTGAGGTAGTGCTCATTCGAGAGAATAAATAAGTGCATCAAACAAAATAGAGATGGTGGCTTTCTAGATATTTTGAAAATGAGAGTAATCAAAATGTATTCTAATAAAACTCATGCATTTGTACAAGAATATCAAAGCTCGTCAACACATACACGATCGTTATTTGTGTATGGATAGGAAAGGAAATGAATAAATAAGATTTTGTTATTCATTTATTTATTCTCGAATATTTAAACAGGGTGGCCTGATCAGCATAAAAACATACAATATTTGAAAAGCATAGTAACAGGACATTATGAGATACAGAAAAAAAGAACAAATAAAGATAAACATACGAGAATATGTTGCTAGATCGATGCAAATGGCAAGATACATAATATAAATATGCACAACACAAACATTAAAATCTGGTCTTCCTCGAGGCTCTATGATTATTATGATAAAGACATTAAAAAAGATGAATGATTGTTAAAACATAAGGCAATATATTAACAGTACTAATGTAAGGTTGAGAAAATTACAAGTATGGAGGTAGAAAATAAAGTTCAAGTCAGCCATCTCAATTATCAAACTGAAGGAGAAATAGTGAAACTAAGACGCAAACAAATAGAACTGTAACCGAAGAAGTCTGGTAGTGCACTGTTTAATATCTGGGCTGCTTTGCCTCAGCTAAAATCAAATCATTCTATAATTTACATAAATATTTAAATTAGAAATAACAACCAATCAAACTAAAGAAAATGGAAGGATCTAACTAAAATGTAAGAACCCAATTCATAAGATAAACCAATAAGGAATGAGATGAGATGACAAAGATGTCTGGTGATTATGTAATAATGGAAGTAGAAACTAAGGAGTCAGGTGAGGGATTGAATGAGTGGAACACCTGAATAGAGAATAGAGAAGGAATGAAGATGACAAAAAGAGAATTGGAGGAAAGGCATTCAGAGAAGAATGAATGAATGACAACTGAATATAATTAAAATCATATAACCTAAGTTCAGACTGCAAGGGCAGTGCTGAAAAGAAATGCAAATGAACTAAAGTCTAGACAGAACAGAAATGTAAAACACCTGAAGAAAACAAAGTCAAAGGAAATAAACAAAATAGCAAAATGACAAAATAACCATCCTACACTAATAAATTTAATTTTGGAATAAACAACCAAGCAGAAGACATATAATTTATATAAATATATGGAATATACATATACATGCACATAAATATATGGAATGAAGGGTGAAGGAATAACAGAAAGACAAGAAAAGAATAGAAATCAAGATTTAATAAGTGTATTTTAGATGAGCATAAAAAGCGAAAGAGAGATAGAAAGGGAGGGGTTGGAAAATGTGTAACTTCATGGAAATAACGAAATAGAAGGGAAGGAAACCGAGTAGAATGAAATGGAAATGAAAGGAGTTATAATATAGAGAGGTAAATATCATGGACATAGTAAAGGAAAATGAAAGAGATTGATGAAGATGGTAGTGTATGCGTGATACAGAACGGTGATACATGATTGACACGTTTACGAGATTACAGAAATGAATATGAGGATCGTTAATTGAAGAGATGGATATTTCATCACGTGATGAAAAAAAACCAACTATCGAAAAGACGTCAAAGCTATCAAATATAATAAATGAGTTAAGCGAACTGTTAGGGCAATTTGCACATTGGGCATGGTACGAGAAAGATTTTTTAATTGGCATAAGAAGAATACGGAGATACGGGAATACAGATTGAGATGAGAGGAGAAATAGGTGACAGGTATTTAGTAGTCTGCAGGCACAGACCCTAATTGGAACTTTGATCAACAAGTGTGCCTCCACGCAAAGACTAGCACATGCAAAACCAGCTATTCCTGAGCGATAGGGCCTTCAGTACACAAGGCATGAGTAGGCTGCAATTCAGACACATTACTCGAGTGAAGGGTTTGCACAGCAGACTAGGTATTACAGAGAGAAAGGATAATACATATATATACATATATATATATATATATATATATATATATATATATATATATATATATGATAAGTTTACTATTACCACTCGTTGTTAAGTTGTGAATATTACACATAATGAGATTAGGCGAGGCCAACTCAACAGATGACGCAGGACACCATTTATTTGCTTTAGCTTTCGTCTTTTAATTGAGACTTCTTCAGAAGCGTCTGAAAAATATAAGGAGATTGATATGCAAAACAAACTTGGATGTTGTATCTCCTAATATTTTTCAGACGCTTCTGAAGAAGTCTCAATTAAAAGACGAAAGCTAAAGCAAATAAATGGTGTCCTGCGTCATGTGTTGAGTTGGCCTCGCCTCATCTCATTATATATATATATATATATATATATATATATATATATATATATATATATATATATATATATATATATATATATATATATATATACATTTGGAGGTGAAGTGGCTTGACCGGATGGATAATGAATTAATCATTTGCCTTCAATTCATTTTTTTTCATATTTGCAACTTACCAACTTTTCCATCCGTTGATAGTTATTCGTTGTTCTTTCTCGTTCTGAAAATGAATGTTAAAACAAATAGAAAACAAATCAATAGCATTGGAGAGGAAAAATAGAAAAAGCTGAATTACATTAGAAAATATAATCTAAGTATGAAGCAGTTCATGAATGATCATTATGGCTTGAATGATGTATACCGAATTACATTTTCTGCGTCAGAAATAAATCAGATGTTATATTGACTCTCCATTAAATGTGATGACTCATGTTGGCAATATTTACGGTTGGTCATAATGGATCTTTTCTCACGGTTCAGCAAAATTGAGATTGACTAGTGATTAGTATAGAAACCATGATTCCTCAATTATCAAACTCGAACAATAACTAGCTCTGCTCCTCATCACAGGCAGGGGTGGAGTCAGTTCTGACATATCCTGTAAAGTTTTGGGTCAGAGGCTTTCTCGTTATGGAAAGTTATACTCATCAATTGATATATGATCTATATTATGATGATCATCATTCATCCAGACATTCTAAGTTGAAAAAAGAAATTAAGGATTTACATATAGACATAGCTACATACGCCAGTGACTAAATATTTTTGCCCTAATGATATAACTTCACCCAAGATTCTATACCATAAAGCATCATTTCCGGGTATAGGACTTTATCCTTCATAAAGGTCAATACATGCAGATAGGTAAAAAAAATCATATATGGTTAGGGTTAGATCTGAATGTATAGGCCTCTAAAAATGATAAAATACTCTTATTACATCCAGATCATGGCGACAATTTTGATATTCAATCTCTATCTCTTTCTCCCTTTCGTCCTTATTTTATGTTTAATTTTATGTGTTGCATGCATTAACTTTTAAATATGCTCACATTATCTTACTGTTACCTGTTTTGTACGGATACCTGAATAAAATGCTTTACCGTGATTGAATGAATAAATAAAAAAATAAATGAATAAATAAATAAATACAATACGATTCTATTGATTTTTGTAATCCCTATACATTTAGGTCTGTAAAATTAATACGCGGTTCAGTATTCCTAGTATTTATGAAAAGTCTCCCAACCATGTCCTTCTGTACATAAACATATTAAAAACCTATTTGTTTCCTCTCCTAAATCCTATTTATATCATTGTCATTACTTGGAGAGTAAAACTATTCTTTATAAAGCGCTTGGCAATGTTAATATGAAAAAAAAAACCCTATAAAAATGCTAAAATGTTTGTATGTATGCTCAAGTAGGCAATGTTGTAAATGCTGGACAGTGTTTGTACACATTTGGGTAAAACAAAATGAATCATCACCTCGAATCTCATACCCCCTCCACTTTCCACAATTAGCCTAATTACGGTTACACGACTCGTTGATTTTAGGCAGGGTCATTCTTTGTTGCTGCGGCGTTCTATTCTGCATCATGGTAAAGTTTGTATCAAAAATATTCTTAACATGCTAATCAAAATGTACCTGATAAAAAGATTTCAAATCATGTAAATTCTATAAAAAACTCACTATTTTAAAGGTGTTTTATGTGCAATTCATGCTGTAAATGGGACAAAATAAATTGCAGGCGAGGGTATATTAGTCTTTTTAAAACCATGAACCTTTACCCGTATTTTGTGACTTGCCTTGGGCATGCGTCCATTAGTAAGACTGGTTTGATTAGTAGATTGGTCAGAAGAAGGAGATAATCTCGTCGTAAATGACGTCAGAATAAATTAGTGAAGATCATGTCTATGAATTTTATCTGCATCTAACTTTCTCTCTCCAAGGGCCAATACAGAACATGATTCTTTTGTCTGTGTTAATAGAGATGAAAATCCATTCAAATCAAGCCCCTGCTTCTTCATTTTGTATGTTTTGTTGTAGTTTATGTAGTGATGGTTTGTTTGTTTGTTATGTCTTTGCTTGTGCAGAGGTGTGTTTGATTCCATGTTAATGTTGATATTGAGGTGCATGAAAATAATTAAAAGAAACCGCTGAGAATCTCACTCATCACCACGGAAAAAGAACAGTGACATTCAATATCGTGTCATTTTGCAACTTTTGAATTTTGACCTTGCCCCACATTTCAAGGCACTGCACCTCCATCATCATTGTTAAGAAAATTAAATGATCTATTCATTGATATTAATTACACATTGATATTTACCAAAATTATCGATCAAAACAAGATTTCCAAACTTGTTTTAGGACTATATATATATATATAAACATACAGAAGAAAAACACAGATAGACCATATAAAAATTGTTGAGGCTTATCAAAAACTTAAGATGTATAAGAATACAATCTTGACGCAGCACTTCTAAACCAAACAGTCAGTTTAAAGCAAGCTCACATAAAAAGCGATTCTTCTTCCATTTTTGATACCACCATAATGCCAATCAACAACTCCCGACTTCACTAGATTGAGTTTCATCAGTCATTCGATACTTTTATACTCCCAGATTCATTATGTTAGATTTTTGCTCATTCATTTTCACTTTTCATCATGAACACGAGATGATACCGATGTGTCAATAGAATATTTGCTTTCTCACAAAATCATGGAAGTCGGGACTTAGAGTTGGGGACATTAGAATTGGATATCATATTCTGCAAAGTTAATCCCGTAATCATATCCGTTAAGGTTATGCCCCTTTTTAAAAAGGCATCGCGACTTTTCGACGAATAAGTAGTATATAAACCTCTGCTTGAGCTCTCGAGCCAGAATTTGAGTCAACGTGTGCTGGTCTTAAAACTTTATCTATTTCGGCGCATGTATTGCTATAGCTTTCCGGTGATAAGTTTTAAAGAATTATTAGGAAACCCCTCAAAATATAAAGCATAGTGCTGCATCAAAAGGTAAGCTGTTCTTTGTTATATAGGCCTGATGAAGGCTGTACTGGTCCAAAGCTAGCCATTAAATGAGATACGATTGAAAGCTACGTCTAGCGTATATGCCTGGATTCATTTACGCCTATATATATATATATATATATATATATATATATTGTGAAAGAAATGGGTGAAGAGAACAATGGTAGGCGTAGCTTAAATCAAGGTTCCCCAGAGCGATCTACCCTTTGGAAAAATTGGTGATGACGAAAAAATGTCTCTGCCGGAACTCGAACCCGGGCCCCCAGCTTTGAACGCCAGTGCCTTGACCACTAGACCACAGAGACGGGTTAGTTGCTAGGGCGACCCTGATCCGATTTACCGTCAGATAGACAGATTTTCGACACCATACCAATTATAATTTCCTTTGTCGGGTGAAGGTGGGTTTTGAACAATGACGAGCCGCCATGCCTCAGCTGGATCAAAGGTGTTGCTTTGATACAGTACACGTATAGGAGAAAGTATACAAATGTGTGAAGATATACATGTACAACATGTCTCTGTGGTCTAGTGGTTAAGGCACTGGCGTTCAGCTGATGCATGGCAGCTTTTATTTTGTCCTTCAGGACCACGATAAAAAACAGCCATTGTGCTGATACATGTATTTTTCCTGAATAAATATTTTTAAATGATAATAAATTATGTGTCTCACCATCGTATTTTAATTCAATAGTCACGCAACTTGTGTTTTCGCGTCATTCCTTTACTTGCAGAATTTCGTGAATAAAGTGGCCATGGAAGAAACAACAAACATCCCTCTTGGCCAAGTTGGCTGGTTCGGTGATACGACTATGCCAGCTTCTACACTATGGCATTTTCACCCATCCCCTAATTCGATTGTTATTTTCTGCGTCCAACTTTTGTTGTCCGTGATGACCGTCGGCATGAACCTGTTGATTATGAGGGCGTTTTATATCGACAAACGGTTACGTACATACTCCAACCAATACATCCTCAACATCACAATCTCTGATCTCCTAGTGGGGTTCGTTATGGCCATTCGATGCTCAATTATCCTGTACGACACATGGATCTTTGGGGACGCCCTCGGAATCATATTTGTTGGTGTCCAGAATATAGTTCTTGGAGTATCAGTCCTTGGAGTTATTGCTATTTGCTTGGACCGTTACGTCGCGACACATCACCCGATTCGCCACTTCCAACGTAAGAAAAAGAGAATAGCATACATGGTTAACGCCATTATCTGGATGGTGTCATTGGCCTTTTGGTTACCAATGGCGGTGATCTGGGACTTTGTCCAACCACCTCCACCGAAGGATGGAAACGACCCCTTTGCTCCTAATTACGGTTATTACATTTACTCTACTGTGGCGCTTGCAGTTTGTAGATTGGCAATTCCATTTATCGTCATCGCAACCCTTTATCTGAAGATTTATATCCGAGTAAAAGGATCGGGAAGCAAGTATCTGTCAGATAGATTCGAGTTAAAGACAAAAGAGGAAACAAGGGAAACAAGAGGAAATACCGTGGCGACGATACAATGTCCACTAACTATAAATGCAAAGAACTACGTGGCGAACGACAACGCAGTCGACGATGCCAAAGATATATACAGCCGGAAAGCTTCTTCAAGAGGACAACCTTTTACGTTAAATGATACCGCCGTTCTGCGACAAAACAATGTCCAATCGAGTTCAGTTAACCAACTAGAAAAACCAGGCGACGCCATATCAATGCCATCGCGTTCAAAAGGCTTCTCCAGAAGCCGAAAAGATCGCCTTTCCACTCGTGACAACCACAAGATCATGCGGACACTCACCTTCATCACGGCTGCCTTTTTCATTACTTGGCTACCCATTAGTATTAATGTTGTTTATACCTATGGGGCGTCCAACAATGTGGTCTTTACTGAAATTTCCCGCTGGGTGACTTACCTCAACAGCCTTATTAACCCGATCTCCTATGCTTTGGCTCAGCCTATTTTTCGTGAAAACATTCTAAGGATTCTGAAATTTCGACGATAGCAAATAAGATCAGCCACATCAAAACCAACAATAAGTTCTCAAGAAATATTATTATATAGTAAAAATACTGAATTGATCTTCAAAAAGCCAAATTAGGGAATTAGCATACCTGATTTTTCTTGTTCAAGCTGTTAAAATTTGAAGTTGTAAAGTTGAATAAAAGACAAGATATAGTGGATTTTTTACACTATAATTTGCGAACTGCGGTGTCCACATCTCACACTTGAGAGGACCCTGAACGTCAAAACTTGTTTCATCCTGCTTTTTAGTATTTTTTTTTTGAGAAATATTTTTAGGTTTATTGTTGATCAATTATGACAAAGCTTAAGTATTTTTTTTAAGCTTAAAAATATTTTTCAAAATCGTTGATGTTGGGTTTGGGAGTGTCTGTTATCCAATCTTCTTTCCGCATGCTTAAAGAGAAATGCCAGTAGTTGCAATAAACCTGATTTCATGAGAAAGTCTGTAAAACCAGGCTTAATTGTCAGTATATCATCGAGGATCTAGATCTGGTACAGTTACATAAACTGAACTTTGTAAAATCTTGAAATCTACGCCGAAAAATATTCACACTGAAGATCACCAACACAGATAGGCACACGTGGGACAGTGGATTATTATTGCTGGAATAAAGACCCGACGGAAGTGACCAAATCCGCGCTTATTTTGCTTATTTCTCAGCAATTACACAATTTCTTCCAGAATCCTTTGGCACATATTTTTTATTCATACAAACAGACACTTAGGTTGTCATTATATTAGATTCTGTAAAAAGTCATTTTGAGATCGTTACCAATACTGGAATTTATCTTTAAATTGGATGGCGTATGATGGGGGTGGTCTTCTTCGGCTACAGTATATACCCCTATATGTTAGCAAACACTGTATATTTGGTGACTGGTAGGCCTATCGTGTTTTCTGAAAACCATAATTTTTATCACAAATTTCCTTCGAGGAGATATCCACCATGAAAAAAGTTTGGGATTAAAGAAATAAGAAAATTGAATTATATTAGTGAACATGATAAACGTTTAGTGAATAACATCATTGTGACTGTGACATCCCCAATCGCCTTATAAAAGGCAACATAAAATCTATAAATTGGCATTTATTTAGAGCGTTTTGAAAAATGTTCATATGCGCATGCAATGTAATGTACATGTATCATCAGAATATTTAAGATTATATTTGGTAAGATGCCATCTGGTCTACACCCACTTTGTCTACTTTCGGTTTGGTCTCATCCCACATGTTCTAATCCGAGTTTGCTTTTCAACCAAATCATCTGGTAATCATATATGTATATAGGTTATGTTATAGTATTGGAACTAGGTTTAGGGACTTGCTTTTTTTTACAAGCTCTGCTTTTCTTGGCAAGTCCCTCCGTTCAGATAATTTATCTTCAATATTTGTTATGAAATGTTATAGAACTGTATATATTATAGGTTTTCCCGTCCAATTTCATCAGAGTTGCAATTAAATTAATGAAAGGACGTTCAAATTCGAAATATTTCGTCCACCCTCTGCACACATAGTTCATTTTCATTCATTTAGTATTCAATTCCGTTCTATATCATTCCTTTGAATTTTGTAGAAATTCAATTTAGAGAGAAATTCGTTCAAATTAATGGCCCTAAGGTGTCATTTAATTTCGCGACGACGAGCTGATCGTTTAATTTCGCCTAAAACACCATTTTCAATTTCATTTATCGGCACACATAATTGCACTTTAAACTTCCAAATTCAGATAACATGTTTTTGTATTCATTTTTTTCCCAAACTTTGCCCTTTCTATTTTTTGCGGATTTTTTCAGTTAGAATAATTTTATTCCATTATGCTTGATAAAGACGTAATTCATGTAACACTTATAGGATATGGTTGTAAACGCTTATTCTTTTAGTGATTGATGAGTTGGTGCAGGGGCGGATCCAGGATTTCCCAAAAGGGGGGCACATTTTCTGGAGGAATATGACGAGCAAAAAAAGAAGGTTTTTAACCAAAGAATAAGAGTAATTGTGCCTCTCAAGGGGGGGGGGGCACGAGTTGGCTGTGCCCCCCACCCCTGGATCCGCCATTGAGTGGGTGGATGACCTAGTATGCCATTGGTAGGTATTTTTTCTTCATCATCTTGTTCTCTTTTATTTTACATAATTGTATATAATTTAAATCGTTTTGGGGAAGGGATGGGTATCATGGTATTGACCACAGTCTATAGTTATGAAAGTGGAACAAAAACGAGTTGTTTTTCCGATGATGGTCTGTCAAATGTAAAATTCAGTAAAATTTTTAACATCCAATTTAGGAGTAAAACCCATTTCCATAATTATACAAAAGAAGTAAAAACAACAACAACAACGAAAAACACTGTCCATATCCTGTAAGTGATTGCATATTAATGATTTTGAATTCCTAAACGTTCGCAAGGAAGGTACCGGTGCGAATTTGAAAACACTACTCAGTTATTTTAATTTGTTCGTTCTTTATAAATGTTTAAATGAGATAACAATGAAATTGCGTGCCATTAGAATTAAATTAAGTATTTGGCTATTTAAATGCTGATCTCATAGGTCATTCAAATTAGTTGCAAATTAAAGTATTAAATCATTAAATCGGTTGAAATTTTGACGAAATTGGACGGGAAAACCTATATTTTGAGTATGTATTATTTCAAACATGTATTTACACTTTTATTTGGATTATATCATTTGTTTGAACGGAAATAAAGAAATTTAAATTATTCGATAGGAGCAGCCCATGTACCACATGGCTCATTTGCAGTTATAATATTTGGATGGCCGCGATGTGTTTAATAATTCACATGGCCCTGGAATTCTGGTAGGTCTGGCAAATTGAAGAAATGTAAGGAAAATTACCAACATTTTGCGCTAAAACCCTTCTTTTCTTTTTGCTTGTCAAATTTCTTGGGACCCAAAAGACCTTCATTTTTTGTAGGGGACTTTTTTTTTGCTTGTCAAATTTCCTGGGAGAAAAACGACCTTTATTTTCTAATTTACTTCAGTACCCCCAGCTACTTTAAAGAGTGAAGCTGGTGAAGAATTTAGATTTATTGAAAGTGTTAGGGATGTTTTCCTCTTTTGTCATGTTTCTAATCCTACAAAATTTCGATTCAATTCTAGACCAAATGTCCTTGATTTGATCTTTACGAGTGAAGAAGGCATGGTTGCCAATCTAGAACATTGTAGCCCTTTACATGCTTTAGGACTCAGTGATAATTCTGTCTTGGAATTTGATTTGCTTTGTCATGCTGATTGTTATTCAAGTGAAACAAAAAACAGTTTGTGTATGATAAAGGTAACTATAGAGGAATAGTATGAGAGAGAAACTAAGTACCGTACATTGGGAAGACAAACTTTCAGCTATGAATGATGTCGATCAGCAGCAGTCTCATGTTTTGGGTATAATTGATGAAGCTGATGATGAGTTTATTCCTTCTGTAGTACATGAGATAAACATGCATTGGCAAAGGAAGTGATTTCCCAGTGGATTGTGACACCTTGAAATTGATTAAAGGACAAGTCCACCCCCAAAAAAACTTGATTCGAATAAAAAGAGAAAAATTCCACAAGCATAACACTGAAAATTTCATCAAAATCGGATGTAAAATAAGAAAGTTATGGCATTTAAAGTTTCGATTCATTTCACCAAACAGATATATGGTCGGTATGCAAATGAGGAACTGATGACATCACTCACCTACTATTTCTTTTGTATTTTATTATATGAAATATTTTTATTTCTCATCATTGTCATGTGAAATGAAGTTTCATTCCTCCCTGAACACGTGGAATTCCATTAGTTTAACGTTTTGTGCTTCAGGCAAAGTAATCCTAATCGTCAAATTCGTAAAAATTGAAATATTATATAATTCAAAAAATAAAAAAGAAAAGAAAAAGTGATTGAGTGACATCATCGACTCTCTCATTTGGATGTAACTGGTTCGTTCATATAACTATTTTGTTGAAAATAAGTGAAACTTTGAAATGTCATAACTTTCTTATTTTACATCCGATTTTGATTAAATTTTCAGCATTTCATGTGCTTGTCTGATTTTCTCTATTGATTCAAATCAACATTTTTCTTAGGTGGACTTGACTTTTAAGGAAAAGCACAGAGCCTGGGAAAGATATACGTAGCCTACCAGTATTAGGAATAAAACTGTAGAACAGAAGAAAACTTATCGGCTAATACAATCAGAAATAGTGCGAAGGCATGCAGCGACAAGACATTGTAAAAAAATGATTCAAACATCGCGAAAGAAGTAAAGTATCATCCAAAAATTCTGGCAGAATGAAAAATTCAAGGCAAAAGTAAAAAGTGGAATACCACCACTGTACCAGGATGGTACTGGAAGTAGTAAAACATTGACAGAATCAAATGTAGGGAAATCATATGCACGAAGACAGTTTTCTGGCGTCTTTACTATAGATCCTGATGGACCTCTCCCATCTGTTCTGCATGATGATGTTCCTATTTTAGGCACAATGATTATTACTGAAGAATGTGTATTAAAGAAATTAGAAAATCTTAATGTATCAAAATCACCAGGTCCAGATGGGTCACATCCCTGTGTCTTGCGTGAATTGGCTCCAGGTCTTGCAAAACATTTGAGCAGTAGCGGACCGTGATCCGGAGGAGACAAAGCATTGGGGGGGGGGGGCACTGCATTGTTTGTGAACAATGCCGTGCCCCCCCAATGCCTTGTCTCCTCGGGGTCACGGTCCGCCACTGCATTTGAATATCATTTACTCAAACTCTCTTACATCAGGCGTAGTACCAAATGTGTGGAAAATGTAAGTGCAGTGGTGCAGTGTTCAAAAAGGGTGATCGTAAACTCACTTCAAACTACAGGCCAATAAGTTTTACATGTATTGTATGCAAAGTCATGGAGTCTATATCCTATGGGATGAGATATATGAGGATGTAAAGGAGCAACAAACTTCTCAGTGCAACACAATTTGAATTAGTATCCGACCGATCCATAACGGTGCACAATATGTTGGAGGCGCAGGTGATGTCATCTACCTAGATTTCATGAAGTCCCGCACCAGAGGATTTTAGCCTAAGTGGATCGAGGGATTTGGCATATCTAAGCTCATATGTAAGTGGGTCAAGTCATTTCTTGTTGGTCAACAACACCATTCTTGTCAGAACACATTCTTGTAAATGGTGTGTTCTCTGACTGGGCCGATGTAACCAGCGGAATACCGCAAGGGAGCGTCCTCGGACCCCTGCTTTTTGTAATGTACATCAATTATCTGCCAGACCAGATTTCGTCAAGTAATATTTATTTAGACGACACTGATATCTATACAAGCATGTAAAAATGACAATGATGTTGACTTATTACAAGCAGACTTAGATCGTCTTCTTTCATGGTCTGACAAGTGGCTATTAAAGTTCCACCCAGATAAATGTTGTGTACTCACAATTGGAAAAATGATGATTTTAATAACTGTACACTAACACATGATACATGTAATGACACACATAATTTGATACAAGTAAAGATTTAGGACTGATAGTTGACACAAAACTTAGTTTTTGCCAGCACTGTCAGTCAAAGATAAATAAAGCCAATAGGCTAATGAAACAAGTATAACATTTGTTTATCTTCACAGGGAGAACTTTTTACTCCTGTACCAAGCATTGATTAGACCTTATTTGGAGTATGCTCATGCAGTGTGGAGTCCATACTTAAAAAAACATATTCAAACACTAGCAAAAGGCCACTAAATTGGCACCTGAGATAAAGAAACTTCCATACGAACAAAAATTGATTCACCTAATACTTCCTACGTTGACATATCGCCGCGCGAGAGGAGATTATGATACAAGTTATTTCACAGGTATGGCCAGGAGGTAGTCCCAGATTTGGTTCAGGTGCACGGGCTTACCAGAAGTCATAACAAAATAATTGTACATTTCGAGGTCAGTCACTAACAAACGTAATAATTTTTTTTTACATAAGAAAGGAATGTGATGAATTAGTTAATGCACCCAGTGTCCACAGCATTTAACATGCAGTAAGGACTTGATAAGTATTGGAGATGTGAACCAGTTTGACGCCGACCTACTAGGACATGATCCGGCCAACCTAAAGAGAAGAAATTTGGAGCTGAGTACAGAGTCTTAAGGACGTTCAGTATCCCCATAGGTATATGTACATCGGCGCTGGCGCGTTGTGGAGCGTTGTGACCAAGTGGATTTGTATTCTGACTTTAAACGGAGGGTCGTGGGTTCGAATTTCCTTCAACAAGGAATTAATCCACATTGTGCTACACTCAACCAAGGTGAGGAATTTATTCCTTGAAATGCAACAGCGCTGTAAAAGGATGCTGGGCTAAAGCTAGGGTAATAATATCCAAGTCCCCAGTGGATAAGTCTTCGGACTTTAAAACAGAGGGTCGTGGCTTCGAATCCCGGCCATGGCGTAATTTCCTTCGGCAAGAAATTCATCCACATTGTGCTGCACTCGACCCAAGTGAGGTAAATGAATACCTGGCAGGAATTTATTCCTTGAAATGCCACCGCGCTGTAAAAAGGCTGCGGGGCTTAAGCCTGGGGTGGTATTCTGGAACACTGTCATAACTTTTGTCATAAATTTTGTAATTTCTCTCCGAGATGTGACACCGCTATGATTGTTGCAAATCGGTATTCTGAACATTGTCTTTTCTATGTCATATCTCTCAAAGTTCCCGCCAATCTTTTTGGAAGCAAACCAATAAAAATCATCGTTAGTTCCCAGTGGGAGCCCTTCTAGCCAATAGGAAGGCCCCGTGGCAGGTAGGGCGTATCCCCCAAACAGTTGCTGGCATCGCGCAACTATGCGTATATTGATGCACTTAATTACAAAGAGAGACAGGGAGCTTTGAAGGATTCTAGAGGAGAGGTAAAAAAAAGGAAAACAGAGAAAAAAGGAGGAATAAGTAAGTAGGGCCTAATTCATTTTTAATTAGCATGAAAAAATAGTTTTGAAAATTGTCATGGATGATGAGTGAAAGTAATACCACTATCTAATCTTAATAATATCATTATTTGCTTGACATTTAGTCATTTAGACGAAATTTATTTAGACCATGCACATTTTGGCATGTATCCTTATTTCTTTTAGAATATACATGTATATCACTTGCATTGCACAGAATGACGACTGTACTTAGTTTCTATCATATCCTACATAAATGAAATCCTGTATTCTGATTGGATTAAATAGCATCATGTGACCAGACATATTCTCAGCATTTTGCGATGATGTTGAATATGAAACGACAATCGAAAAATTATTATACAACTCCAAAGAATATTCTGTAATCTGATTGGTGTACTTAAAATGCAAAAATAAAGTGAACGAAATAGGATTAATTTTATTAACATTCAAAGTGACATACACTCTTAAAAATGCGTGGTTAAAAAACGACCAAAACGTGGTCGTTTTTGACCACGCACGCGTCGTCAACTATGCACACGTCACGCACGTGGTTGAATTGACCACGCAGCAAGTGGTTGCCCAAAATGACCACGAAGCGTGGTTATAACTTTAACCCCAAACGTGGTTCTGTCCTAACCACGTTGCGTGGTCACATTTTCGTGACCACGCATGACCACGCACGCGTCGTCAACTATGCACACGTCACGCACGTGGTCAAATTGACCACGCCTCGAGTGGTTACCGAAAATGACCACGAAGCGTGGTTATACATTTTTGTGACCACGCACGCGTCGTCAACTATGCACACGTCACGCACGTGGTCAAATTGACCACGCCTCGAGTGGTTACAGAAAATGACCACGAAGCGTGGTTATACATTTTTGTGACCACGCATGACCACGCACGCGTCGTCAACTATGCACACGTCACGCACGTGGTCAAATTGACCACGCCTCGAGTGGTTACCGAAAATGACCACGTAACGTGGTTATCATTTTAATAACTCCAAACGTGGTTCTGTCCTAACCACGTTGCGTGGCTATTAGATAACCCTTCGGACGTGGTCATTATTCCTAACCACGAAACGTGGTCGTAACGTGGCCATTCCGCAGCCCTGCTTTAGCCACGAAAACATGGTTATTTATGACAATGTGGATAACAAATGACATACATGCACACGAAATCAAGTGAAATTCAACAATTTGCATATATTCTTATAAATAATGGCAAAACAATCAACAAATGGTGTCTTAAGCTTGCATTATTATGGGGCAAGTTGGGATGACATTGAAATAATTGCAATGATTAAGGCAGGAATTAATGATATCTGTTTTACCCAATCGTGCATCCCCCATATCCTTCACAATTCAAATCACATGTACAAGTATAGAAACAAATTATGTCGATCCAATATTCCCATTATGAAATAGAACAAAGCTTCAATGCAAAACTCAATTAATATTAATACATTTTCAGCAAATTGATAAAATATATCAAATCGAATGAAACGACTACATACAAAAAACAAGAGCCCAGAGTGGCTAGGACCTACCCCGAGATTCTCACAATACATTATAAAAACATTATTCCAACATATATTGTGAATATTTGTAAAAACATTTTATTAACATTTGATTTATGTATTAACCAAAACAACGTTAAATGGGTAGTTCAACTTTGGTAGAGAAGGCTCTGGACAACTCACATCTTTAGCGAGGCAACAAAAAACTGAGTTGCAAATTTCAAGGAAAATTCAATTTTAATGACAGAACAAAATTTATTTTGTCAGAACAGTTCATAAATAGCTGAAATACTGATAAATGTATCCCCAATCGTAATAAATCTGGGCCCTAAGATTTATAAGGCTTTAAAAAAATAAGAACAAATGCTTTAACTATTTGAACATTTTCTAAGAGGTTTTAAAAGTTGTTGATTACTATTATTTAATCATAATTGAAGAAAAAATCAAATGTATAATTTTGTATCAAAACAAAGTTTAAAAAATCTTTTTGGATAGCGCTGTCTTGTATTTTAATGGTTCTTTTAAATGATAACATGCTGGTCACATAATCTTATGTAATTTTCTATACTTTTGCAGCATAATACTAAGTTTGTAATGTTATTTTGCAGGTTTTGATTACTAAAACTTGGCCACACAACAGCTGTACTACCCCTTGAAATAAATCAATGTCATATAGATTCCATCTTTACTTCAAATTTTATGTTGTCCCTTCTCCTATGCGATTGCCTAGCCCTAGCCCTATTGTAATTTCCTAACATACAATATTTTCATTGCAATTCATTTCCAAACATAAATGCGAAGAATTTACAATTATTGATTTCTTTGACAAAACAAGTGAGTACAAAGAAACCTCGCATATGTCGAAGTCCTCAGGACTGAGAAAAATGCATCAACACAGCCGAAACTCAACTCCTTACTTCGGCAAATCCAATTTTATTTAACATGTATATACATAAGTAAAAATCGGGACTTTTCTTTTGCGAGGTTTTCGACTTTACCGACTTCGACACATCCGAGGTTTACTGTGTCTAATATAACAGACTTCTATAAATATTAAAAAGTGAACATTACATATAACCAGCAATGACCTGTCAGCTGTAAGAGCTAATTCTCAATCCAGAAATAGAATGTAAACATGTTCAACATAGCATACATTATACACAAATTGTAAACAACAATTGTATCTCATCATAGTCATAGCAATTTGAAATACAACTGAGTCCTTTTGTGATCCACAACTGAGTCCAACTCACCAGGTCCAAAAATTCACAGCTTAGTCCTAGATCTCTAGTCCTAGTCCTCGACATCACCATCAGTCTAACCAGCATGACCAGGTCCAGGGCTTGGGCGTCACGAAATGGATATCAACATATTCCAAAACCAGCACAGGAAATGATGAAAACTCCACTCATCTAGGTCTAGACCAGGTCCAAGACAAATGGTCCAGAAATGTAGTCTACAGTTTCCATCAATATAGATCCACAAACAAGTTTAGACTGGTCCAAATAACAATTGCTCGAAAAGAAAACAATAAGAGCACAGCAAAGCGTCCAAATATCAATAATATTGAACCAGTTTGCACTCACTACACTAGAACATGTTCAGCTCTCGTCTTTAGCTCCAAAGCGATAGATCTCCCCAAGATCCCAGTAAGTTACTGACTGTTATCTAACTGCAAAATTCGTCCAAACGCACGTTATCGATAAAACATGCCATCAGCCAATAATCAGGTCTAACGTTACGCGTCGGCTCCCCCAAGGACAAGCTAACGAGCGTTCATCCTCAGTCCGTACAAATAGGCCTAGTACAAGTGCTCACGAATCACGGTCCTCAATCATCCGACGTCGAAACAGCGGAAGATCCGGCAACTCAGTCCAGACTACACTCTACAGTCTACACTAGTCCAGGTTTCACTTCAGCAAACCACAGTTCACTCCTACTTCCATCAGAAGCCTAAACAAAACTGTGAGAGTTCCCTTCCGAGTCCGATCGTGTGACCTCAAATCGATCAGCGATCCAATGCCCGTATAGGCCTACAGCCTAGCTAGCCCGATCCCACATCCGGTCCAGCTTCACAATACACATACGCATTCCAGTCCAGCAGACGGTCCATTCCTCCAACGCTTCCGGTAACCCCGTCAAATGTCCAGTATTTCACATTTCTGACATGAGTTCAGTTCTGCTCGCTGCCACCATGTAATATTACGTTGGTGGAACACTGTATATCACTGAGATGGACAAATGAATGATTGAACTCTCAATTATCAAGTTTATTTAACAACGACTCGGAGCACGTAGTTCTTACATCGTGGTTTCATGTCGCGTAGCCAAGCAACCCGTAGCAACCACTTAGCAACCACGCGCACGTGCATTAACATATATTATAGAATGGATGAGAAAATCCCCGCAATCTGATTGGTTGAGAGCTATGCAAGAATTTTTACTGGGCTGCACGAACGATATCCCGATAATCAAAACGATATCCACTGTAAACAAGCTATCGCCCGAAAAGGTCATTGTGATGTCATCGCGCATGTACTGTTACGCTTGTTTACGTCAAAATTTTGAATTTTCGATCAAGGCAGAATGAATCAAATAAAGGATGCAAAATGATCTGTAAGTACAAATCTGGTACCGTAATTGTCATTGGTATTAAAACTGCCCGCGTACTTGTTAGTTGAGAAGTCCAGACATACGATCTAATGTTAGATCTACTGCCCTGAGCTGTGAACAGCCAAATTAATTCTCCACTGCACTGCAGGCCCAGGCAGCTGCAAGCGCTGGCCCCCGGCGCGGCCCGGGCATACACACAGCTAAATTGGAGGTCGGAGGCTGCCTCAAGATCTTGTCAATGCGAAGCTGTATTTGGCATTTTGGGTATAATAATGCCTTTGTGCCAACATATTATGCAGTTAAGCCCATATTTATGTTGTCCAGGGTTATCAAAGTGTCTGCATTACATTTTGGAATTTTCATGCATCCGGTAAATAAATCATGCGTCCGGTAAAAAAAATCATGCGTCCGGTAAATTTTTTCATGCGTCCGGTAAATTCAATTTACCGGACGCATGAAATTATCATGCATCCGGTAAATCATTAATTTTTGTATTTTATTCAATAAATTTTTTCCATTCTATAAAACAGATGATGCATGGGTTTCTTTCGTGGGTCAGTGGAACTGTGTGCACGCGGTAACTTTGGCATTATGGTCTAAACCCACTCGGCTGCGCCTCGTGGGTTAAACCATGCCAAAGTTACCTTGTGCACACAGTTCCTACTGACCCACTCTAACCCATGCATCATTTGTATATGATATTATCATAACATGAACCACGCTACGTGGTCTTTTTGTCTAACCCCACTGTGCGGGGTCACCAAATTAAAATGACCATTTATAAGCATGGCTAAAATTTGACCTCGACTGGGTTAGACAAATAACCACAATATATGGTCATTTTGGCTAACGGTGAGGGGTTATGTTATATAATGTTATATCGAGCTTTTTACCAGACTGCTAGAGAGCACGAATGCCTGTGAGCAAGCAACCAGGGGACCGAGGGCTTAAGGTCCTCTCCGAGGAACCTGGTAATGAGGATAAATGCCTTACCAAAGGGCACTAGCGCACCACTTGGGAATCGAATCCGGGTCACCGGAGTCCGAAACCCTCGCTCTATCCAAAATGACCACAAAGTGTGGTTACAATTTGGTCAAATGTTTAACCGCGCTATATACGTGGTCATTTTGGCCACTGTGCGGGGTCACCCAAAATGACCATTAAGCATGAATGATTATTTTCCATTTGAAATGTTCTGCGTGTACGTGGTCGCAATATAATCATCGTGGTTAGTTCTACTTGACGCTGACAAAAAATTACCCAATTTTTGTGACTAGTATAATTATCGTCGATCAAACCGTGACCACGATACGTGGTCAAATTATGCTCTTTCATCTGACCACGTTCTGCGTGGTCAGTATAACTAATCATCGTGGTTAATTCTAGCCGTGGTTCTGACCAAAGAACCTGTTTCGTCGATCAAACAACCACGAAACGTGGTTAAATCATTTTGACCACGTAAAACCACGCAAAATCCGACCACGCATTTTTAAGAGTGTATATTCAATTTTATAGCTGAAAAATATGAGCACATAATGTTACTTCGTTAGCAAAGTGGGACAATTTCTTTCAAGGGATGTAAATTTCCCTCTGTAACTTACGTTACCACTATCATTAAATCACAAATGCTTCTAAATCTGTCACTACAGTCAAGAATTGAGAACATAATAAACCAGAAGGGCAATAACCATCGGCTGTAATATTTGTAAACATTTCTGCCAGATTATACCATGACCAATGACCTACCTGAGATACGAAACATAAGCGTGTCATATTTTGGTAAACATACTTAATTTTAGGTTTATGAGTTTTCTTTCTATTTGACATCTGAATCTACGACAGAAACTATTTTCATCATTTAGGAGTACCAACGTGCCAGGCAATTATTGAGTAACATCACGGACGCAACTGACACTGTGTACTTAGAATTATATTCAATGGTTTCCATGTAACGTAAGTTACATATTATAAGTAACGTAAGTTACATGGGTAAAATTATTATATGTGATTTTGTTTTGGTATATATTCATACATTAATTTGTCATGAATTGTAAGTGAACGTATATAACACCCCATGTTCCAATGAATTGCATATAAAATTATCGAACACTACACTTCGAATATCTATAAAACTCTAAAACTTTCTGACTTGTCAGTGTATATACTCAACACAAGAACAATAATCCATAACCTGTGAGATGTAAAGACAATTTGAGGCACTCTTCATTTTTCCAATAAAATCACGAGAGTTGTGAAAATGTTATTTCGTTATTCAAGGGATAAGTATGCCATGTTTTGCGTTTGATTTGAATAGAGAAATTGGTAACGTAGATTTCACGTTGATTTTATCAGCATGAAAGTATACGTATCAATCATCTTGCAATTTGTTATCTTTAATGTTCTGAATCCATTAGTACCAGTCGCTTTCATAGGCTGTTTAAACGATTGAATAAAACGACAATAAACTTGATGCAGGAACACTCTAGAGAACAGCGATTGCAATATTGTACAAAGAAGTCGAAAAAATCCAAACCCTTGCATGGAACAACAAGAAATGGCAACAAATGAGATACTCGGTTATATGTGCTCTCAAACATGAATAATAACGCCCTATGCACAATATAATATCTTATCATGAATTTGCTGAAGAAGAACTATACAGGAAAAGGTAAACAATTTGTCACTTTTAATCACTGACACCTCAGCTGGTTGTCAATAGCTTAAAAAATAACATCACATTTCTAAGTTTCACAAAATCTAGTAGGATGGGGGAAATCCTTTCGTGTACACTTAGTAAACGTCTTTATTTACATACAAGTGGGCCTAAAACATTTTAAAACATGTATCTTAACCCATATTACGAAATTGATGGCAAATATGTGAGAAAAAATATCAGTCGTTAATGCCCACATGAATCTGTCTCCTGGATTAATGTTTCGACTTTGTCATAAATTTAGTGAAAATCTAATTGCTACATTACAAGTTATACAATATATTAATAACAATGATAGCGAATGATAACTTCAGTCTTCAATGCAATTGAATGTATAACACCAGCTATTCAGCGAACTCGTTCCCTGTGCCTTTTTACTCTTGCGTTTGTGAATTCCTTGACTTCGCTTCTTTCTTTGTAAACCGACAGATTAATATAGAATAAAATATGTTGGCGCTTACGTGCCCTATAAGCGGCCTGTATCCCAACTCTGCTTCTACCCATTGCAACTGTATAAAAATTAAGAGAAGAATGCAAAAAAATAATTAGTTTTATGAACCACGTCACTTACTGAAACTTACGTCACTATAGGGTTTATATTATGAGTTTATTAGTTTGGTCCATGATGAGCAAGGATAATCGTTGAAACATGTATTTTCATAGCACTATAGGGTTTATATTATGAGTTTATTAGTTTGGTCCATGATGAGCAAGGATAATCGTTGAAACATGTATTTTCATAGCACTATAGGGTTTATATTATGAGTTTATTAGTTTGGTCCATGATGAGCAAGGATAATCGTTGAAACATGTATTTTCATAGCATTTGTTGTATTTTCTTCATTTAAAATAGTTTTCTTCTTCACTATGAGATGACAAGATATTCCCAACACTCAGAGGCGTCGATTATGGGGGGGCAGGGGGGGCGATCGCCCCACCAATGAAAATATTGGGGGGGCAAACATATCATTTTGCCCCCCCAATAATTCCGCATGTGCTAAAAATAAAATAAGATTGTAATGTTACACAGAAATCAGCAAGCGAGATTGAGATACACAACTCGTTCTTCGTCTAAAATCGTGCTCAAAATGTCCACCTTTCAGATTGGAATATCAAAAAATTTCAGCTCGCGCTTCGCGCTCGCATCATTTTTGTAACAAAAACCCATACTTTCCATGATTAAATAGGTGAGTATGGTCCCGCTTTCAGTTCTAAACCTCAAAAGAACTCCCACTTCGATTTGCAATAATCTTTTGTTGGATATATATATCTTGTTCTCTATTAAAAACATCCATTAAACTCAATTTTTTTTTTCAGATCGAAATATCAAAATTTTCAGCTCGCGCTTCGCGCTCGCATTAATCTGCTGGTGAGATATATATATATATGTATGTGTGTGTATATATATATACATATATATATATATATATATATATATATATATATATATATATATATATGTACACACATATATATATATATATAGGCATATGTGTGTGTTTGTGTGATCGAGTGCTTTTGGAAAATTGATTCATGATTTTGCCCCCCCAATCTGAAAAATGGATGGACAAGACCCTGCCAACACTAATTCCATTGATATTTTTTGTTTACAAATGGTCATGTAAGAAATTCCCTAATTAGTATTCGATCATAGAAGATATATATTATTCAATACAACTCTTCCCCTAGAGAAGCCAACTAACAACTATACTAGAACAATAAAATCTGTTCTTATCCATGCATAATCTCTGAAACGGTCTTTTAAATGACACAGGATTGTTGAAACTTACGTTACCAAAACATGAAACTTACGTTACCACATCATTACAGATGCCTGATCCATTAATGTTTAAAGAAAAACTTGATAATCTTATTCATCACTTATTCAATAATTTTTCTTTTTATAATGTACATTTTCCCTTTATACTTCAAGTATGATAATATTTAAGCCAGATTCAACAACAAAACTTACAAATCAAATTATTTAACAGACAGTTACGTTTATTTACCTTCCACTGAACCCCCCTAACAATTAATATAAAATAACACAATTGAACATGGTTTGATACAGAAACTGTTCTACATCTTAGCTGCAACAGTCAAATTGCTCCAAAGTAACATACTTTTCTGTGGATTATCTACTTTTAATGTGATTTATTTGGAAATAATATACCTGCACTTCAAAGTAACGATTCTATATAAATTGGGAGCTATATACCAAATAAATCCACAACAATTACATAAAAACATGATTATATAACAAAAACAATATGTATTTTCAACTTGAAATACTCACCCAACTTTTTTAACACGTCTTGTTTGCAGGTTCAATTGTATTTTGCACAGTCAATACTCCTGGGAAGCTTCTGCTAAGCTTTCTAATGACTACTCGCAGGTGGCGCCTCAACTATGTTTATTTTTATTGAATCAGTGATTAATATAGATATTTCCAATTGTGTTGTAACGTATGTTACATCACGTATGTTACATTTGTGGATTAAATTGGTTAAGTTGGCAACATAATAAGACCCCCATGGGAAGGGAGATTCTAATCCGTTAGTCTCAACTCATGAGTAATGATTCACAGCTCTGTACCTTCATACTTTTTACAAAAATGGTAACGTATGTTACACCCCTTAAAACTACCTTTTTCTAATCTGTCTTCTTCATGTTACAAGTCGCACTACGTTTGAATCGGAATGATTGCTTAACATATATATATATATATATATATTTATATATATACATACCCCTTGTGGTTAGAAAAACAATGTAGTGGTGTAGTTCTCACTGTAATATCATAGCCGAATGTTGAGTACAAAAATGGTAACGTAGGTTTCAGTAGATCCGGAGACACATTTTCAAGCGGTGTATTTAAAAAAAAAACAACGGTTAGTTAAAAAAAAATTGGGTATATTTCATGGAACATTTAGCTGCCTTTATAAAGCAATGATTAAGTTTCTTCTCTGTGCTTATATATTCAAATAAAGTTGAAAAACATGAAAAATTATTACCGGCGACATGCACTTTTTAGCCTGTAGCCCAAATTCAAAAGTCCCCCAACGCTTTATTGTTTAAATTTTGCCTTTGAAATTAAAGAGAAATTCCAGTAGTTGCAGTAAACACTGATTTCATGAGAAAGTCTGTAAAACAAGGCTTAATTGTCAGTATATCATCGACGATCTAGATCTGGTATACAGTTACATTCACTGAACTTTGTGAAATCTTGAAATCTACGCTGAAAAATGTTCTCACCGAAGATCCCCAATACAGATTAGCGCACGTGGGACAATGTATAATCATTGCTTAGAGTGTCGGGCCCGACGCTCTACCCGAATCCTGTGCTTATTTGCTGATTTCTCAGCAATTACACAATTTCTTCCAGAACCCTTTGGCACATGCGTTTTATTTATACAAACAGACACTTTGGTGGTCATTTCACTGGATTCTGTACAAACTCATTTTAATATTGTTACCAAAACTAGCATTTACCTTTAAATTAACTTTTTTTTTACATGTCCCTTGACATCACATTAAAACACAAAAGCATTCAGAAAAAGCTTTATGTTTCTCCAAAAGATAAACAAGAACACTGGAGACATGATTTTTGACCAATTGTGCCGAAATAGTGGTTTTGGGCCAGCATGATCGACATTCAGCGAATTGCACTATTGCATCCAAAATGCACCATCCGACACTCTGACGTCATACCAAAAGTACTGTCCTGCACTCTGACGTCAGAGTGCAGGATAGTGCGAGGTCTGGATTTATCTAGAATTATCTAGAATTTAGATCAAATAAAGCATTTGGGGCAACTCGGTAACATGGGGAGGGGGGGGTGTATAAAAGAAACAATGCACGCAATCTTGTGCATAGATGACCTAAATAATGAACTCTGTGCTCGACTCGCCAAATGGGCATACCGCACAAGGTCCTGCGGACCTCGGTGCGGTAAATCCATTGGCTCTTCTCGCACATCGTTCATTATTTGGCCTGCATGCACGCGCTTACGTGCATTATTATTATACTCTTCGGTGACGTCAGTGATGGAATAGTGCACGATTCCATCGTTGACGTCACAGATCATTGACACAGATCATGCAATTTCCTGGGCGCATCGGTCAGCGAGGTGATTCTACCGGGCAAAAGTCCGGTGAAGGGACGGTAACGGCACAAATCCGCGTTCCGCGGAGCGCGTAGCATTAGGAAAAGTAGGTCAGTAAGCGCAGTGCTTTATCCATATTTTGGTTCAGATCTAAAAAAAAAAAAGATGAATTATATTATCAAATCTGTTCCGAATTATTAAATGTAGGATATAAAACATTACCTATACAAGGCAGTTTAGCAAATAAATAATTGCCATATTTCGCTCGCTACTTTCAATCTGAAATCAACGGGTAAACATTTGGTATGTTACTCTTTCCGGGCTTTGCACATAGAAATAGTGTACAAAACAGATGGCAACTTTGGCCATATTTCTGTTTGTGCGCTTGCGCAGTAGGAGCCAATTTTGATTGCTAATTTTCTGGTTGGAACCAGTTTGTAAACTGATGCATAGAAGATAATGTGCGGCGCGGTCGATCATTATCTACAATAATATTGCCCTTAAAAAAAGAACCATATTGCCAACCTCGGACAAATGATTCCCGCTTTACTTACTCAAAGCCTGGTATATTGTATACTATCAATCATTCGGTAGCTGTATTCATTTATATTTCTTCCCACTGTCTTGGTAAGAATGATAAATCTGTTTTTCATTAAAATACCTAGATGTTGCTGAAATTGCCAAGTTAGAACAGTACGTGGGTTATGATTTTGCATTAATGTCATTGAAAACATCGGGCTTTATTGACATTATGCACTTCAGAAACCTGAAGTAATTAATACTTGTCGAAAATGACTTTATCATGTCTATTCTGATAATTGTAGCGGCCGCCGCTCTCGCTTATTTCTTCCATTCTGACCTCTACGTCAGGATGGTGTTCAGTCTGTGATGGATCACCAGAGCTTTTGTCTATTTCCATTTCGTCTATCTCAATATCTTCCGAGCATGCAGTTTCCAAGAGAATTATTATAATAAAAGAGTGGAAGAAAATGCTAAAGCGGCTCGCTAGATTATTTGCATTTAAGGGTCGTTTCGTCAAAATATATGACTTTGGGGGTATATAGGATCTCACAGGCCTAATTCATTCCCCATAGACTGATGTGTTAAAATTGACATTTCAAAAAATTCATAAAGAATAAGGATGAAATTCGGGGGTCGAATGTTTACTACCAGTGGATAGGATATATATCTGGCAATTCATATCTGACCAGAAAAGGGTCCCTCGACTGGCTCATTCTAAAAATAAATTGGCGCGTCTAAAGACATCGTCGGGGGAGCAGATTCATCACCTCAAACAGCAAAATACCCCTAATCCTTCCGCCAGTCAAAATATAGTCCAAAATTTGGTGATATTTCTTCCCAATTTGGGAAAAGGAAGTTCAGTAATTACCAAAAATAGAATCAGTGTTAGATGAACAATCATATGCATACACTTTGTATCAGCCATATCAAAATAAAAAAAATAGCAATGGGTTGGCTCGAATGAATATCTATGGCCTGCCACTAGTAATTAGGCCCGTGAAACCATAGCAAAGAAAGACACAGGGGTTTGTGACTCAGATTATAGTTTCAATGGCAAAAAAGAAAAACAATGGTGCTCTTTACTATTCAATTTGCATAAATATATATATACATATACTTTACTTGACTCGCCACTGTTACAGGTAAACAATGTCTAATATTTACAAATAAGCTCTAAGATGTTTTGTTATCAGAGAAATATAAGGGCTAATTATTAAACTTTATTTTGGGCCTCCAAGTATAAGAAATTTCCAAATCTAACCGGCGTCTAGCTTGTTAAGAAGAAAATTCTATTTCCAACTTCCCAGTCTCGACATTCGTTTCCACGTCTGTTAATTCCGGCGTTGATTGTATACGAAGATATTTATTCTTAGATTATTTATACTTCAGGTCGCTCGCCCAAAATAATTATTAAGAAAATTTATATCATAGCCAGGTGTATACTCTAATTAATTTGGACCTCTATTGGGGAATTTTCATATTCATACATACAGGTGTATGGGTCAATATAGGGACTTAATTAAATTCATATCGAGGTTTCCAGCGTGTATAGGCTTGTTTCCTGCGTCTGTTTACCTTTCCAAGTTTTCCAACGTCTTCCCCGTGGCAGGTCTTCTGCAGTCAGATAAGTTACTAAGATTTCCATTGCTGTGCCAGCCCCTTTATGGACAAATTGCGGACGTAAGTGAAAACGGTGCACCGAGCGAGTTTACGCGCAGCGTATAATGTACAGAGAACTCGAACTGTGTTTTATCGAAGCCAGTTTATTCACAATTTCTCGTTCACTACTACAAAACATTCAATAAATCGATACATTTCCAAAAGGATATATCTTTTTGCAATGAAATATATACAGAACCATTAATATCAATTCTTAAAAAGATATGAATTCGTCAAAAATCTATCAAAATCGGCCAGCGCTGCGATTGGACGTACTGTGTATTCCAAACTCTCATCCGCACTTACGCGAATACGCCGGCTGTGCTCTTATGCAAATTATGTACGTTCATAAACACAGCCAGTTCAATCTATATCTACACCAATTCGATCATATAAAACTGCAAAGTTATCTCCTAACATTTACAACCTAATACATTAATCATTTTGGAATATGAAATCTTTAGTAATTTCTAATAATAACCGAAAGACATAATACCGTCCGGTTGAATAAATTCTCGCGACAGCTATGAATAATGAGTAAACAATAGTCATGCGCAGGGCTGATTGTTTACATCACGATCCATGTTGCGGGATCGTTACAGTATTTTCCTTAATTTCACAGAATGTAGGGCTGAGTGTCATAACTGTGGGACAATGAACAGAGACTGCTCATGCACTTGCAGAGATGGATGGCGAGGACCTAACTGTGCTCGTAAGTCTACAAATTTACTCGTGAACCTACAACTTCAAAACCTGCACGTTCCCATTTGACCGAACAATAGCAAGTGTTATTCAATCTTTTTGGAATGTAATATTGATTCATCAATCTTTAGAACTTTGGGAAATTGTCGTCAGCAAAGCTGTTGCAGGAGTTCCATTTTATAGTTTCGTTGTAGAACTTTTACCATTCCCCTTCTTTTAGTCATGTTAGTTGTAGGACGTAGGTACCATTTTTTTTTCATATATCATAGTGACAATACATGATTTTCAATTTAAGTTCAAACGAATGTCCAAAAATCAAATTAAACTCATTCTTAAAACAATCGGAAACATTTAAGAAATTATGTATGATGTTTCGGAGTTGCGGCTTGCTAAAACATTGTCTTGGATATTTTACTCATGGATGTGTCTTCCATGACATCTATATTCCATATTTAGGAGAATGTGAGAATATCGACATCCAATGTGGTAATGGATGGCCAACATCATGGTGCGGTGACAGTCGTTTTCCATATGTTGATGCAGCTTGTCATCTCCTATGTGGCTATTGCAGTTAGTAAACGTCCGCTGTAACACAATTGCCTGTATTCTGAAGTCGGGTTTAATATCAACTCAGGTTTAAAGTTGTGGTTTAAGTATGGAAAGCCAAACGTATCCAAATTTTTATCAACTTGTATGTTTCTTATGTTTACTATGCTCTTTGCGGATTCATCGATGGTGATAACAATCATCTAGGCCTATTTATACTTATTAGACAATTATGAATGGTTTCCGAGCCAAGTGAGCTGAAATATGATATCTCTACTGTTAATGATTTATGTAACAATATTGGCTATCCGTACTTAAACCACAACTTTAAACCTGAGTTTAAACCTGAGCTGCCATCAGAATACGGGCCAATAAGTTTTGTTGGAATAGACAACAATGATGCCATTTGATATGGGAATAGGACAAGACGACCTTAGAAAGGTGGTGCCATTTTGAGTTACAAGATCCAGATTATTTGGTGAAACTCGTCTTTCTTCTTCATTCCCTTATCGTCCTCCTTCGTCTTCTTTTCTTCATTGTCACTACTAAAATAATAATAATAATAATAATAAGAGTCTGATAGCTAGCCCACATCCACTCTTTCGGCATTGCACCTGTGCTTTCTATCATACGACTCAATTCGTAGTTGTTCCAGGCGGTCGCACGAAATCAACACAGGAGGCGCAGAAACGTTGTTAGCGCATGTCAAACTTCCTTATTGTCAAATCTGAAAGAACACTGCTAAAGTTGCATGGCTGTCCCACTGCTCTTAATATGGCTTTCCTGGCGATAGGTAGTTGCGGAGTTATAGCGAGGCGCGGTTATCTCGGGGTAGTTTATTGCTGGTCCGGGAATTCACACTTAAAGCAACAGTACCGCTACAGTCTCGGGAAAGTCCCGGTACTTTCGGTGTTTGTGGCCAGTGTGAAGACGTTAATTTCCTCACTGATTCAAATAAAAAAAAATGCATCTTGTCTTCGCTGCAGTTCCCACGAATTCGCGATCTACTTTTTGCGGTAGTCAGCCGACTGGTCACAGACGTCTGTAATGGCGATAACTTCTACCCACTTTGTTGCCAAGGAGGTACCAGAAAGGATACGTAAGTATTATATCATGATCATTGTTTACCCCGATGCTGAGAAAGCTTCGTATTGTTCAGGGGCAATTTGATTTAGTTACAGACTAGTGTTCCTGGTAACTTTGCCATAGAATGTGAGGTGTGACTTCACGATGTCATGACAACGAACCGGCTGGTTCTAAAACTGAGTCGCAGCTGCACGACTGTCTATTTATATTTGCAAAAATGGTGATATGTTTTGTCCCTGGTTGTTACCATCATTCTGAGAGTCATAACAGGCGCCGTTTCATAAAGCTGTTCGCAAGTCAAGAGCGACTTCAAGAACGACTGGTGATCCTTTCTTGTTAGTGGCAAATGGTATAATAAATTGGCGATGGTTTAACGCGTATTTAAGGATCACCAATCGCTCCCAACTCAGGAACAGCTCTGTGAAACGGCCACCGGGTTCCTTTGTTTAGAACCAGGCCTCAGTGGCACCATGGCAAATGGCGTCATAGCTTCAGTACTCTATTATGTTAACTACTAACTTATATTACCGGAACCTTGATTTTGATTGACTGCTTGGCCCTGCTAGCATGGTACCATAATTGGCAAGGTCAAGGTGAACATAATAACAGTTCTTTAAGAAATAGAGCTCCAGTAACCTTTGAGTACTCTTTTTGGGACTTAAACAAAAGAGGGACGCAAAAACCAAGAATGCAGATAATTATATATGGCTATTCTTGTGAAATGATTTCTGCTCATAATGTGAATTTATCTTACGAGCGTTTCAAAATGTTCGGGTCAATATATGCGATAGACTTTGGTATCTCTTTAAAAATGCAAAGTGGTTGCCAACCATTAAACACAGATTTTGAGAACATTCCAAGTATTTAGGCCAAGAGATAGATCAACATGTCCTGCTCATTACTCAAATAATATTTCGGTGTAGGGGCTATATATTTTAATATCAGTTCAGTAGCAACACTAACAATATGTATATATCGGTTTTTTATACAAACTGAACAGTAGCTTTATTTTGAATATTCGTACCACAACACTGGGAATATTCCGATAACAGCAGGGGAATAAGAAACAGCAAAGTACAAGCTGATGTGAAAAGATTAGTTGTTATTAAAGAAGTCCTTACTTCAACACGTAATGAAGATACCCTACCACACTCATAATGAATATATGTTTGGGGATTCAAAACCACAAAAACATTGATTGGGTACAAATTTAGCAACCCTACGTTTTGAGAGCGTTTTTACTGGGTAATAAACCTGAGCACCAACCACCTTCTTGTTTCCTACAATCTGCTTATTTGGATAAGAAGATGACCATAATTTTTTTAAAGATGTTGAATCTTCAGACAGCACGGGTAGCACGTTTAATAGTAGAAACCATGAACAACTTTTGTTGCAATTTCAACACTACATACAACACAGTCCCCTTGTCGATACATATGCTTCTAGTGTGCTTGCACTTACTACTTGGGCAGTAGGCCCAATGTTGAATATTTTTTATATGTCACTCAATAGGCTAAGTCATCAAATAAAACGAGAGAAAAATATTTGGCATTAAACGTTTCCTCTTTCTTCCACAACTTTCATACACCACAGTGACCTGACATTGAGTTTATATGTCGACAGTAGCCACGTATCCGTAGCAGATGGCTACCCCGAAGAGCGCCCTCAATACGACCCAATAGAAGCCTTTGCGGTCATGCTGCTCATAACGCGCCCCAACACCAAGTGATCTTTGCATGGAGAACTGGTCACGTGGTCGAAAAAGAAGAGAAGCCCAATTGCATGTGATACCAAGGGACAAAAGGCAGACAGAAACTTCTTCGGAGGGTATGTTCTATGTTCAGTATTCTATTTCGTAAATGCTTAGGGTCAGTACTAATAAAGAATAGAACATACGCACTTTAAGGGTTAGTGGAAATAAACAATACTTTGGTTTATATGTGTCCGACCGACAAAAATGGTAAATACCAAGCAATTTTTAATTTATGACATTGACCGTTTTTTATCTATGGGTCGGGCACATATTCACAAATCTATTGGTTATTTTATTCCTTTTTGCACTGAGGTTCAGAAGGCCTCCTGAAAAATAACCTGGATTTGTACGTTCACTAATTCACCATTTATATATAAATAATTTAACGAAAAAAAATTATATCTTATATCAAGATTCATGTTTCATTTACATGGTAAAATAAGAACAAAATAATCATGTTTACCTTTGCTGTGATCACATTCTAGGTTACTTGAGCCAAGGAACGCTGTATGAAGCAATCTCTGCTAAAATCGACACCATCTCAAATGAAGTCAATGTGACGGTCTTGTAGGTGACCAGGGGTGCCGTCGAGGAAGGTGAAGTTCTGTTAGAACTCCAATACGTTCTTATCATCATCATTGCCATCATCGTAGCCCTGGCCATCTTCTTAGCAATCATCACCATTTGCTGGCAAAGGTAATATTACTTTTTGCAACATACTTTTGAAAACCAATTATTTAACCAGGTATTAGTGAAGATGAAACGGTAATTTTGGGACTGATCTACTGTACATTATGGATGTATTATTTAATTGAGTGCTTACGGTTATCTGAGGCAAAACGACCATACGGTTGATAAATGCAGGTTGAATTAATAAAGTGTATACCAATAAGGTCACAATCATTCAGGTCTTAAAGACCATGAAGACTTTAAAATGTCGCCCGTGGCATTTCACAGACTCTTTACTTGGGCAAATAATCAGCGGTGGGTCTAGCTTTTTGCTAAGAAGGGGCGGGGGGGGGGTAAACCCCTAACCGGCTCAAAGATTCATACATTGTGATTGGTCCGAGGTCCGAACTTTTTGGCCAACATAAATGATACAATTACTGACTTTGCAACATATTAGAACTTTTTCATTTAGCGACGTACCGGCAATTCAAGAATAGAGTAATACCGAGTAACGTATTGTTCAATGCCCGTCAAACAGCAGATGTCAAAAACCGGTGAACCAAAAACAGAAGATTCTGGACGAACAATAATATTTGCAATTAATCGCTTTTATCTAGGGTAAAGCTGCTAGTGCTCCGGTTAACCAATATTTGTGACAAAGACTTCTTGTCGTCTGTGGTCATTTGCAAGATATTAGAC
Source organism: Lytechinus variegatus (assembly GCF_018143015.1). Taxonomy (NCBI): domain Eukaryota; kingdom Metazoa; phylum Echinodermata; class Echinoidea; order Temnopleuroida; family Toxopneustidae; genus Lytechinus; species Lytechinus variegatus. The sequence continues at coordinate 35,819,569 of NC_054741.1, forward strand.
AGTATTTTGCTCTGTTCCTGGGTCATCCGTACGGAACTAAGTGAAAATAACCATTCATTTTCGTTCGAAACATTCTCGCCAAATCAGATCTGTCGGGTCGTATACTACATTTTTGTTATCTGTCTACTCTACTCTTAAAATAGTTGGGCGAAAATGCCCAACTTTTAAGCAACCCTGCCCACTTGCTGTCCATACAACTATTAGTTAAAATCTGCCGAATTAGGTAATGAAAACAAATCGGGTATATGAATTTGCTCAACTTGATAATAAATGCCCAGAAAAAAAATATATAGTACCAACATACATTACCCAACTCAATTAACAGTATGTTGCCCAACACTTTAAGTGTATATGCATTTTGAAGATTAATGCATGTAGAAGTGTATAACACCTTGTAACTGGTATTTTTTCATATTCTGTATTACATAAATCCCCATCTATTTGATTTCATTATTTTCAGGAATACTGACTACTGATCTAGCTCACAGTTTTAGCACAAGTCTATGATGCTATCCCACCTTCAAGTATAAGATTACTATAATTGACTTTTGAAAAGTATAGATAAATGACTCATCGTATCAAGAAAAGCACGTTCTATTATTATAAACCATGAAAGTATTGCAATGTAGTAGTTAATCTTAATAGTAAAATAGTGATAGTGAATAATTTAGGTCAACACAGGGAGCACTTGAGAAAAGAGATTCTTCTTTAATATGATTAATAAACGTTTACTCTTTTTAATAGTAATTCGCCATAGAATGTGCACCGTGAATTCTAAGAAAAAGTTTGCATGGTATAAATCCGATGTGTTCACACCATTTAACTCTTAAATGCTAACGTATGATAGTCCAGGATAGGCCCCATAGAAAATTGACTAAACCTTGTTTTTTTATATATACAATATTTTTTTATGGTTTTTTGTCAATTCGAGGGTGCTGATTTCGAATCTGAATGATGCCACTCGTGTAACCTTGAGCATTTTCCGCAAATTGGCAAAATCCAATATGGCCGCCAAAATATGCAAATGACCCATAAAAATCATAAAATTTTCCTCACATTGGCTGTGACTATGCATGGAATTGTGTGGCAGGAGTGAAATACTATCTTAAAAAATAATTTTTGATAAAATATTTATTTTCCTGATATTCAAAATGGCCACCATAGGCCATTGTATACACTATCATGTACAATATGAATAGGGAAAACTACTTTTCACAAAAATGAGCACTAAACGGCAAAAATCGCGATGTATGAACGAAATAATATGTGCAAATCATCATTACTAATGAGATATATTATTTATTATGTGAAATATTGGAACATTGCTGTATTTTGATATCTAAAATAGCCGCCACTGGCATGACTGGCCCAAAGAGAATTGATGTACAATGGCAATGGCCGGGGCCCAAAAATGACATGATTGAACATTGAAATGCAGATTATTAAGATAAACGAGTGGAATACTGACTAAAAACATAATTGTAAATATGCCATTTATGTGGTAAATGCTGTATTTTGAAATTAAAAAAATGGCCGCCAAAGCCCCCATATTAATCATGTACAATGCGAATAGAGAAACTAATTTTCACACGAGTAAGAAACATAAAATGCATGTAATTGTGATATATGAATAAAATATTGTCTGACAACATGTTTTATAGCAAGACATGTCATTTCTTTTGTCATGCATGAGATAAATACTGTATTATGAAATTCAAAATGGCCCCTATATGCCCTAACAGTATTATCTACAATGAGTGTGAATTGGGACATATAATTTTGTAACAATTTGGATTTGCTTGACTATGACATCCATATAATCCTGTTTATATGAGTAAAACGTTATTTGAAAACATTTTTTTTAAATCATCGCATTTCGTCTTCCATATAGGTGATAAATACTGTATTTTGACATTCAAAATAACCTCTACAAGCCCTAAATAAATTATGTAACATGCGAACAGGGAAACTAATTTTCACAAGAGTGAGAATCATAAAATGCATATAACTGTGATGTACGGGAAAAGATATTGTATTAAACATTTCTAACTGAATACATCACATATTGGTCGTGGACATGGTGGAGGTAATAAATGCTGTACTTTGAAATCCAAAATGGCTGCCATAGGTCCTAAAAGTATTGTATACATTTTAACATGGGACATATAATTTTGACAGAATTTGGCTTTGCTTGACTCTAAATATTGCACATAATTGTGAATTTTGATGTAAAAGTGAATTATTGTCTAATGGTTTCTAACTAGATATATCATAATGTTGTGTAATTAGGGTGATAAATGCTGCATTTTTAAATTGGCCACCATAAGCACTTATCGTATATATACAATTTGGGTGGAGACAAAATGATGTTCACAAAAAGGGCATATGACAGCCATTTTGAATATTGAAATACAGTATTTATCACCTAAATTACATAAGATATTATATATTTTGTCATAAATCATGTTTTCAGACAATATTCCACTCATACATCACCATTTGACCAAGCAAAGCCAAATTCTGTTTCAAATGATTTGTTCCCATTCATATTGTGTATAATACCGTCAGGGACTGTAGCGGCCATTTTTACTTTAAAATAACCGTATTTATCACCTAACTGGCAGAATAAATTATATATCTTAATAGAAATGATTCTTTCAGACAATATTTTACTCATAGATCATTATTACGTGCATTTATGGTGCTCACTCTTGTGAATATTGGTTTCCCACTTTGCATTGTACATAATACGGTTAATGTCGATGGCGGCCATTTTGAAAATCGAAATACAGTATTTAACACAAACTTGAAACCTGAATGATATATTTCGTTAGAAAATACGTTTTTAGACAGTATCCAAATAATTTATCACATATAATGCATTTTAGCGCTCAATCTTGTGATTTCTTTTCTCCCATTTCTCATTGTGTATAATACTTTTAGGGCATTTGGCAGCCATTTTGAATATCAGAATACAACATTTACCACATACATAGCATATTAATAATATATTTCGTTAATAATTATGTTTATAGTCAGTATTCCAATTGTTTAATTTTCATAATAAGCATTTTAGTGATCACTCTTGAGAGTTTTTAGGCCCCCATTGCAATTGTACGCAATACTGTTTGGGCCAGTGGCGGCTATTTTAGATATCAAAATACTGCAATTTTCCCATATATGACATCAAAATTATATATTTCGTTAGTAATGGTGATTTGCATATATTACTTCGTTCATACATCGCGATTTTTGTCTCACCTGCGAAGCAAAGTGAGACTATAGGCGCCGCTTTTCCGACGGCGACGGCGACGGCGGCGGCGACGGCGTCAACATCAAATCTTAACCTGAGGTTAAGTTTTTGAAATGACGTCATAACTTAGAAAGTATATGGACCTAGTTAATAAAACTTGGCCATAAGGTTAATCAAGTATTACTGAACATCCTATTAGAGTTTCATGTCACATGACCAAGGTCAAAGGTCATTTAGGGTCAATGAACTTAGACCATGTTGGAGGAATCAACATCGAAATCTTAACCTGAGGTTAAGTTTTTGAAATGTCATCATAACTTAGAAAATATATGGACCTAGTTCATGAAACTTGGACATAAGGTTAATCAAGTATCACTGAACATCCTGCATGAGTTTCACGTCACATGATCAAGGTCAAAGGTCATTTAGGGTCAATGAACTTTGGCCGAATTGGGGATATCTGTTGAATTCCCATCATAACTTTGAAAGTTTATGGATCTGAATCATGAAACTTGGACATAATAGTAATCAAGTATCACTGAACATCCTGTGCGCGTTTCAGGTCACATGTCCAAGGTCAAAGGTCAAAGAACTTTGGCCAAATTGGGTTATCTGTTGAATTACCATCATAACTTTGAAAGTTTATGGATCTGATTCATGAAACTTGTACATAAGAGTAATCAAGTATTACTGAACATCCTGTTTGAGTTTCAGGTCACATGATCAAGGTCAAAGGTCATGTAAGGTCAATGAACTTTGGCCATGTTGGGGTTTTTTGTTGAATAACCATCATATCTCTGTAAGTTTATTGGTCTAGTTCATAAAAAGTGGACATAAGAGTAACCATGTATCACTGAACATCCTGTGCGAGTTAGAGTAGTATTCAAAGTCAGCACTGCTGCTATATTGAACCGCGTGATGCAGGTGAGACGGCCAGAGGCATTCCACTTGTTTGCAGTTTAGTGCTCATTTTTGTGAAAATTAGTTTTCCCTATTCATATTGTACATGATAGTGTATACAATGGCCTATGGCGGCCATTTTGAATATCAGGAAAATAAATATTTTATCAAAAATTATTTTTTAAGATAGTATTTCACTCCTGCCACACAATTCCATGCATTTCACAGTCAATGTGAGGAAAATTGTATGATTTTCATGGGTCATTTGCATATTTTGGCGGCCATATTGGATTTTGCCAATTTGCGGAAAATGCTCAAGGTTACACAAGTGTCATCATTCAGATTCGAAATCAGCACCCTCGAATTGACAAGAAACCATCAAAAAATATTGTATATATAAAAGAAACAAGGTTATGCCTCTTTTATCCTGGACTATGATATAATATACACACGCGACATATTTTAGGGCAGACACATTTATATAGTATATAGTTTCATATTTCATATAATAAAATACAAAAGAAATAGTGTGTGAGTGATGTCATCAGTTCCACATTTGCATACCGACCGAGATGTGCATATAACTGTTTTGTGAAATGAAGCGAAACTTTTAAATGCCATAACTTTCTTATTTTTCATCCGATTTTGATGAATTTTTCGGTGTTATGCTTGTTGAATTTTCTCTTTTTATTCAAATCAAGATCTTGTTGGGGGTGTACTTGTCCTTTAAAATCTAGAGTATATAACATGGTAAATGAATTTAGACACTAATAAAATGAAATCTATTCACACCTAGAGTGCAACTGTGACATATTTTGAAAACATTGTTTTATTTGTTATATATTGTCTATTCAAGTTGAAAAAGACTTTTCAATCATTAACGTTACCAAAATAATAGTGATCAGAGGTGACTTAATACGAGGATATATTGATGTTTTATTAAATCATTTTTAGACGAAATATTTTTTCGTGATCAGGCAACTATGTTTTGGATCAATATTCTACCATTGATGATCAAATATAACATAAATATAACACTAATGCGTAGCTCATTTCATCCTGAATCCACGTATCGAGTCTATTCATTTCGCGAACAGTTCTAGCTGCTTTTATTAACAAATCGATCCTGACATCCCAAACTTGACGGTTTCTTTATTATCCATCATCTCATGAAAAGGGAAGTTTAATATATCTTCTATTATATACATGTACATGTAGAAGTGATGTCATGCGTCTAATATGTATTTGCTCTGCCGTTTAATCATGATTGATGATTTTGCCCTTTTTTCAAACATCGACTCGCTTTCCGAGTCTATCAAAATGAAATCGCTAAACAAAAGTGTTTGATATGATTCGTGCTTGAAATAATGTTAAAAGTTGTTCGTTGAATGTGTAGCGATCATTTGTGGATGTGCCATATTAGTATTTATTACATTTATCATGTTTATGGGGGCGTGCATGGAGGAGCCGTGGTGTAATGGTTCTGACTCTCGCCTTGTGAACAGAGACATACAGTGGTGCTTAAAAATTAGTGAACCCCACCAGAACATGAACATGTTTGAAGTGTTCAAGTTCTGCCATATTTTACATATTTTATTGTGAAGTCAGGTGAAACATTACATTCAATAAGGTTTGTTCCTCTGGACTCACCAAACATTGTACAAACATAGTGCTGTCTACATTCAACACTCAACATGAATGAGTGCATTTTGTGGTGGGGTTCACTATCTTTTAAGCACAACTGTGGCTGGATTGACGTAGTGCTCATTCGAGAGAATAAATAAGTGCATCAAACAAAATAGAGATGGTGGCTTTCTAGATATTTGGAAAATGAGAGTAATCAAAATGTATTCTAATAAACTCATGCATTTGTACAAGAATATCAAAGCTCGTCAACACATACACGATCGCTATTTGTGTATGGATAGGAAAGGAAATGAATAAATAAGATTTTTTATTCATTTATTTATTCTCGAATATTTAAACAGGGTGGCCTGATCAGCATAAAGACATACAATATATGAAAAACATAGTAACAGGACATTATGAGATACAGACAAAAAGAACAAATAAAGGTAAAAATACGAGAATATGTTGGAGATGCAAATGGCTGATACATAATATAAATATGCACAGCACAAATATTAAAATTTGGTCTTCCTCCAGGCTCTATGATTATTATAATAAAGACATTAAAAAGATGAATGATTGTTAAAACATAAGGCAATGTATTAACAGTACTAATAAATTTTGGAATAAACAACCAAGTAGAAGACATATAATTGATATAAATAAACGGAATATACATATACATGTAGATAAATATATGGAATGAAGTGTGGGGGAATAACAGAAAGACAAGAAAAGAATAGGAATCAAGATTTAATAAGTGTATTGTAGATGAGCATAAAGAGCGAAAGAGAGAGATAGAAAGGGAGTGGTTGGATAATGTGTAACTTCATGGAAATTACGAAATAGAAGGGAAAGAAACCGACTAGAATGACATGGAAATGAAAGGAGTTATAATATATAGAGGAGAATATCATGGACATGGTAAAGGAGAATGAGAGAGATTGAGGAAGATGGTAGTGTATGCGTGATACATGATTGACTCGTTTACGAGATTACAGAAGTTATTATGAGGACTGCTGATTGAAGAGGTAGATATTGCATCACGTGATAAAAAAACTGTCGCTATTGAAAAGACGTCAAAGCTATCAAACCTAATGAGTGAGTTAAGCGAACTGTTAGGGCAATTTGTACATTGGGGATGGTACGAGAAAGATTTGTTAATTGGCCGAAGAAGAATACAGGGATACGAGAATACGGATTGAGATGAGAGGAGAAAGAGGTCAGGTATTTAGTAGTCTGCAGGCACAGACCCTGATTGGAACTTTGATCAACAAGTGTGCCTCCACGCAAAGACTAGCACATACAAAACTTGCTGTTCCTGAGTCAGAGGGCCTTCAGTACACAAGGCATGAGTAGGCTGTAATTCAGACCCTTTACTCGAGTGAAGGGTTTGCACAGCAGACTAGGTATTATAGAGAGAAAGGATAATATATATATGTATATATAAATATATATATATATATTGATTTCTTCCAACTCCCAATTTTACACAATGCATATTTGTTGACATCATGTACAAGATCATTTAATTCCCTTTAAAATGATACCATGCTTGTTATGATCATGCCATCACGAAAAGAGCAGGATTCAAGTGTTGGATGAGGTCTGAATTGAAAAGCTGCAAAACGAGCAGAAATAGTCATGAAGGGTATATACAGAACGTGAATATCTTGTCTATGTTAACAGAGATGGAAATCCTTTCAAATCAAGCCCCTCCCCCCCCCAGGGGGGCACTCGACCAAAAAAATGGAGGGGTGTGCCGCAGGCGAGACAAAAAACGGGGGCCTTGGAGCGGGCTTATTGTAAAAAGGAGGGTCCTCGGAACGGGCTTCGGAACTACTAGTTTGTGAAAACGGGGGTCCTTGGACGGATCGCCAGCGTGTGAGTGCGTATGGAACGGTCGTGAGTGCATGATGCAGCTAGCGCGCCCTCCGCCGGGTGAGCTCTGCTACCGCTTTTCACCAAAATTGCCGCTTATTACAGCAGATCAATGCGATCGGAACGGCGTAACGAAAAATATGCGAAGCTTCGGAGCGGATTTCTTTCTTTTTTTCTCAATAAGAAGAGAGAGCGGCTTTCTTTGTTCTTTTTCTCAATTAGACTAAAATGCTATGCCTTGGAACGGAAATTTGAGTGTAAAAATGGTGGTCCCCTCCGCGGCACATACCCACTATGCATTGCATACTGAGTGCCCCCCCCGTCAAGCCCCTGCTTCTTCACTTTGTATGTTTTGTTGTGGTTTATGTGGTTTGTTTGTTTGTTATTGTTTGCTTGTGTAGAGGTGTGTTTGATTCCATGTTAATGTTGATATTAAGGTGCATGAACATAAAAGGAACCGCTGAGAATCTCACTCATTATCACGGAAAAAAACAGTGACATTTAATATCGTGTCATTTTGCAACTTTTGAATTTTGGCCCTGCCCGACATTTCAAGGCACTGCACCTCCATGTAAACCATAATCATATCATATAGGGTATCATTTTAAAGAAAATTGAATTATCTATTAATTGATATTAATTACACATTGACATTTACTAAAACCGAACAGGACTTTTCGATCAAAACAAGATTTCCAAACTTTATATATATATATATATATATATATATATATATGTATATGTATATATGTGTGTGTGTGCGTGTGTGTGTGTGTGTGTGTAATGCTTTACATGTACAACAGCTTTTTGGCAACTCTTTTTTTATAAATATTGTAAAGAAATGGATGAAGAGAACAATGGTAGGCGTAGCTTAAATCAAGGTTCCCCAGAGCTATCTACCCTTTGGAAAAATTGGTGATGCCGCAAAAACGTCTCTGCCGGGAATATATATATATATATATATATATATACACACAGTGCGTATCAAAAAAAAGTTTACACTTTGAAAAAGCCCTGGGAATTCAAAAATATACATGTGGGTAACTTTTTTACATATAATATTAGGTTTGGGTCTCATCTATCCAATGAAAGTAAAAGTTTTGATTAAGATCGACTTTTATTTGCATAACTATTTCAAGGTTCTGCGCAAATCATTTTTCACTAACTTTTCAAAAGTTTGTGGTGCTCACTCAAGCGGAAATATTTTTCGACAGTTATATCGTCATTTGCTTAAATGGATCTGTACCAATGTTAAAATGTGGAAATACCTTCAGGATATTACAAATGTATAATTTTACAGGATTCTTTCAAAGTGTAAACTGTTTTTTGATACGCTTTGTATATATATATATATATATATATATATATATACATATATATATATATATATATATATATATATGTACAGAAGAAAAACACGGATAGACCATATAAAATTGTTGAGGCTTATTAAAAACTTGAGATGTATAAGAATACAATTTTGACGCACTTCTAAACCTAACAGTCAGTTAAAAGCAAGCTCAAATAAATAAGCAATTCTGCTTCCATTTTTAATTTCACCAAAATGCCGATCAACAACTCCCGACTTCGCTAGATTGAGCTTCATCAGTCATTCGATACTTTTATTCTCCCAGATTCATTATGTTAGATTTTTGCTCATTCATTTTCACTTTTCAGCATGAACACGAGATGCGCTAATAATACCGATGTGTCAATAGAATATTTGCTTTCTCACAAAATCATGGTAGTCGAGACTGAGAGTGGGGGACATTAGAATTGGATATCATATTCTGCAAAGTTAATCCTTTTAATCCGACTTTCGACTAATAACTAGTATATAATACCTCTGCTTGAGCTCTCGAGCCAGAATTTGAGTCAACGTGTGCTGGTCTTAAAACTTGATCTATTTCGGCGCATGTATCCATTTGCTATAGCTTTCCGGTGATAAGTATTAAATAATTATTAGGAAACCCCTCAAAATATAAACCATAGTGCTGCATCAAAAGGTAAGCTGTTCTTTGTTATATCGGCCTGATGAAGGCTGTACTGGCCGAAAGCTAGCCATTAAATGAGATACGATTGAAAGCTACGTCTAGCGTCTATGCCTGGATTCATTTACGCCTATGTATATAATATATATATATATATATATATATATATATATATATATATATATATATATATATATAGGTGTAACATAGTGAAATCCTTCCAACCCACCTGCCTAGTGTATTGCTTCTGTGTTCTATCCTTTCACTGCTTATCATCTCTCTATACTTTCTATTGTCTAGTCTCCACTCTATTTTCTTCATCTTCTCTTTCACTCTTCTCTCCTTGGTATTTCATCTTGGGTCTATAAATTATTCTTACTTCTGAGAATCTAGACAACAGGGTGGTTGTACCCCTCTAACCCATGTCCTTCATCATACTCCCCAGACCTAATAACATACCCCTACCCCATTCACATTAATGTCGAACCCAGTGACCGTTGTGGTCATTTTGTGTTGGAAGTATGGTCCCATTCATATTGAGAAGTAAAGACGATGACCCAGTGCTATCTGAAAGGGGGATGTGTCTGGAACTGTCTCCCACCATATCAACTGGACCCCATTCATCTGTCAGACCTCATTTACAAGCTAAGCGAGTGAAAAGGGGAAATAATAAGAAATAGAGATACCACAAGTGGTCGAGCGGTCATCAGTGCACCCATTACTTTAATGAACTGTCAGGTTCGAGACCCATAAATTTAACTAATTATCAGGTCCGAGCTGTTGGAATAACATGAAAGTATTTCGTGGAATCAGCAGAATTCAGCTCTGGATGAAAAGTGGGCGGTTCAAGAAATGACCAATGAAAATATCTTTAATAAAATATCTTTGGACTCCCTTCCAATCGAAAGCAGCGATAGATGAACATTAATGTTCTGATTGACCTTACATGTTAAGGCATGGCAGAATGGCGAACTGGAACCTAGAAAACCAGAGTGCAGTGGTTGGATCTTCAGTTGTCATCCCAGCAGCCACGATTAGAGCAACTCATCCCACTGCCCCTTCATCCCAGGCCCGGGCCTTCAAGTCTTCTTTAGTTTGAGAATCTTCAACTTCGACTTCGAGCAAGAAGGTACCTTCAACCTTCTTGTCTCTGTTCCTGTCTCCGTTCCTGCCTAAAGATACGAACTGTTCCTGAGCCCCAACGTTTAATCTCTACCCTAACCATTCTTCGTCCTCTGCATCTCCGCCTTCAATCTACCAACATTCCAACCCTTCAAGTTCTTCACTCTTCGCATCTCTTCGATTTCTCCAAACTTCTATCCGCCGCTTCATCTAAAGATTCAAGACCCCAGCATCAAGAACAAGAGAACACTTTGACCGACAACCGCGATTGCATGTAAGTGGCCACGAAAACTAACTTTCATTTCCCCACTAATCCCATCAAACCCTTTTCCCATTAAGATTTAGGCTTTAAGTGTAATATATATATTTTGATCTTGGTGATCGAGCTAGTGTTTGTAATTTTGGAAATGTGTTGTAATTAATGAGTAATAATGCAGTTCTAGAGTTTGATTAAAAAGTACATGACACCGTAACTTTAAGTGTGTCCGAGCGCTTGTATTTATTTCGTATTTAATAATATTCACGTGGTCTTATGACTAACCCCCCTTATCCGAGGTAGAACCTAAGCTGACAGACCATTAAACACTTGTTCATCCTCGGAACCCCCGAATCCACAGCCTCCGCCGTGGAAGACAGGGATAGGCGGGTTAGACGGAACTCATGACCCTCGCGTTATCAGCACGATGCTCTACCGACTGAGCTAAATTGCAAAATCTCTATTGCGTTTGTTTCTATCATATAAAACTTTTGCACTGATTGTTTTCATTTGTCAAGCGCTTGGGCACTTTTAATCTTTATGTATTTTGGGTATAATTTCTTGTTATAGATAGGATAGTAAAAGTCTACTTTTTTTTATTTTCCCCTACTAAGTGCAGTTTACATGTTATGCAGAGGAGAGGGTTATTTACATTCTTAATTTGATGTGACATTGATTGCTCCCAGAGGGTTAGGCCGTGAAATTTAATGAGGGGGGATCTCCCAAAATTCTTGAGTGAGAGCAAGTGTTTTGTTATTGTTTTCATGCTTACTTTTTGTGGTAAGGATTGACAAATCTGGAGTTTGTTATTGATGGTATGCATGCTGGTTCGGATGTGATGAATAGTGTGTGTTTAAAGTGTAGCTGTTAAAGGTAAGTGCTAGAAACACTTTGTTACTACTATTTGATATTCCCAACCGTTTGAATATTCAACCTACTTGCTGGTTTGGGGTTTTTGGATAAGGATTTTTATTTTATTTTCCTTTATTTTCTCCAAATAATTTGGCTTTGCCTTTTAAGGAATTTGTTTTATTGATAAGCATATTTGGTATTTAACATAATGGCTTCGGTAAAGGGAGACTGTGTTGTTTTAGTTAAATGTTTGAATCCTAATACTACAGTGGAAAAATTACAGGAACTTTTGTCCCAAGTAGGTGAAGTAGAGTACATAGAGTTTGGGAGGGACTCCTTAACTGGAGAGAGTACCGGGAATGCTCACTGCGCTTTTGAAAGCAGCAGCGGAGCTGCAAAGGCTATTGAAGAATTGGATAAGAATATCTTAGATGGGGAAACCATCAGAGTGATGGAAATTCCCAAGTCAAACTTAGTGTTCTCGGTGAAGTTAGACAGTAGGCCTACAAATAGTGATGATAATCAGCCCATATACAAATCCCAAACAATCCTCCAAAATCCCCTCAAACTATCAATGTTTTCGGGTGACCCCAAACCTAAGGGGGTGATATAACTTTTGAAATGTGGAAGCATGAGATCGAATGTCTGGCTACAGATGATAGTTGCAGTCCCATTACACTAGCGCGGCTAGCAAGGCGCTCGCTGCGAGGGGAGGCAGGGCAGCTAGTCCTGAATTTAAATGTAGATGCAACTGTTGAAGAGATAGTTAATAAATTAGAGGGATTCTATGGAACTGTAGAGTCTGGGGCAGTGTTGCTCCAGCAATTGTACTCGGCTCGGCAAGGAAACGAGGAGTCAATAACTGCATACAGTGCCCGCCTGCAGTTGGCTATTGATAAAGTAGAACATAGAAAGGGGATCTCACCTAATGCCACAGATGAAACTCTGCGAGTGGTATTTTGGAAGGGTTTGGCAAATGAGTCCCTTAAACAAGCAATTAGGCACAAATATGAGATAGTCAGAACTTTTGATGAGTTAGTGAGGGTAGCTAGGCAAGCTGAACAGGAGCATGAAGATTTTCAAAAATTCCACTCCAACTCCCAGCGCTCACGCCCAAATCGAGTAGGAATAAACGCTACTAACTTAATAGATAACAAGCCGGACTTAATAAAGGAGCTGAAAGAAATTAAAGATAAACTTAAGGAAATGGAAATGCAAGCAGCTAGCAAGGAAAGCATCAATAACTCAAGCAGACCTGTCCGTCCCCGTGTCCCAAGAGGACCTTGTTACAACTGTGGACAACCTGGCCACATTGCCCGAGAATGCCAAGCTCCCCTTCCTCCTCCCCAGGCTTTCTTCTCTTCTACACCTCCCCCATTGCTTCCCCAGCCTTCAGCTCAACCCATTACCCCTCCCCAGAACATGCATGTCCCTTTAAACAGAGGGCGACCTCTGCCAAGGGGCGGGCAGTAGGTCTATCCTCTGTCAGTCAGAAGACAGAATTAACCAGCCTCCCTTCGAATGTATTGTTAGATAAGATGATAGGTAAGGCAAATGAGTCCATAGCGATTGTCAATGGTCAGCAATGTAGTTGCCTAATTGACACTGGGTCTCAGATAACCACTATTTCCCTTTCTTTCTTTAATTCTCACCTTCCAAGAAACTCATTGCATAGCATAGATGACTTAATAAAGGTTGAGGGGGCTAACGGTCTGCCGGTCACCTATTTAGGATTTGTAGAACTTTCTATCCACCTTCCTGGTTCCCTCCCCTCGTTTTCTGAGATTGAAGTGCCCGTTTTAGTAGTCCCCGACACTTCCTATAATAAGAAAGTGCCCTTATGTGTAGGAACTAATGTGATAAGTGCTTGTTTGGATCGAGGTATTGCTTCCTTTGGTACCAGTTTTGTTAATAGTGTTCACGTCAATACAGTATGGCAATCGGTTTATGCCTGCATGCAACTGCAAATCAAGTCTAGTTCAGATGGTAAGATAGGAGTTGTTAGAAATGCGGCTAGAAAGGCAGTCAGTATCCCTGCTAACCATGCAGTAATTATAGATGGTAAAGCACCCCTCCCCCTTTCCGGTAAGTCTTATGACGTGATGTTGGAGCCTCGTGAAATTAATAGGTTACCTGTAGGGTTAGTTGTAGAGTGTAACATTATTACAATAGATGTAGAGAGACAAAGAATGCAGAGAGTACCAGTGCTGGTTAGAAACCAGACTGAGGACACAATATGGCTGTATAGTAATGATATTGTAGGCGAGTTGTATGTATGCAACATTGAGCATCCAGTACAGGTTAGGGCGCAGCACGCTGACAAACGTGAAGATAGTACAAGGGATAGATTGGTTGTGGAAGGGTTAGATTTCTCTGAATCCCCAGCAACAAGTGAAAATGTGGATAAGGTTAGAAACCTATTGAGTAAATATCCATACGCATTTAGTCAATCTGATGTCGATTTAGGGCACAGCAATCTAGTAACACATAGTATCCCTCTCACTGACCAACAACCATTTAGGGAAAGGTACCGCCGCATACCCCCGGCTATGTATGCCGAGGTGCGTGAACATATCCGTTCCATGCATGAGGCAGGAGTAATAAGGGAGTCATTCTCGCCTTATGCTAGCCCTGTAGTGTTAGTCAGAAAGAAAGATGGGTCTCTTAGGTTTTGCATTGACTTTCGTAAACTGAATCAACGTACAGTTTGGGACTCATATGCCTTGCCCAGGATAGACGAGACTTTGCAAATGATGCAAGGTGCTAAATGGTTTAGCTCACTGGATCTAAAGTCTGGATACTGGCAACTAGAAATAGAAGAGAAGGACAGACAGAAAACGGCATTTGTGCTTCCTCCCCCTCTTGGGTTGTGGGAGTGCAACCGAATGCCATTTGGGTTGTGTAATGCACCGAGTACCTTCCAACGTGCTATGGAGAAGTGTCTGGGTGACTTGAATCACTCTATCTGTGTTGTCTACTTGGATGATATTATCATCTATAGTAAAACAATAGAGGAGCACATGTCGAGGCTTGAAGCAGTAATCAAAAGGCTCTCTGAGCATGGATTTAAGCTGAAAGCCTCGAAGTGCAAATTACTACAGACAAGAGTGAAGTACCTTGGACACATTCTCTCTTCAGAGGGGATTGCAACAGACCCAGACAAGACAGAGTCAGTAAGGAACTGGCCTACCCCCAAAAATGTTAAGGAACTTAGATCTTTCTTAGGGTTGGCCAGCTACTATAGGAAATTTATTCCTAATCTATCTAAGGTGGTGAGCCCTCTGCTTGAGCTATTAGGGGGTCCCAGTAAGCGTAAAGGTAAGGCCAGTGTTAAGTCCCCATCCCATCCCCCTATTCCTCCATGGGTATGGACTAGACGTCACGAACAAGCTTTCTTAGAGGTTAAAGATAAATTGACTAGTGCCCCCGTCCTCCAGTATGCTGACTTCACCAAGCCCTTCATCCTGCATACTGATGCTAGTAATTCTGGTCTAGGAGCTGCTCTTTACCAACTTGATGAAGAGGGCAGGGAGAGGGTGATTGCATATGGGAGTCGATCCCTGAATAAAAGTGAGAGAAATTGCCCCGCCCATAAGTTAGAATTCTTAGCATTAAAATGGGCAGTCACTGAAAAGTTCCACGACTTTCTCTATGGCAACAAGACCCATGTTCTAACTGACAACAATCCCCTTACTTATGTGTTAACAACAGCTAAGTTAGATGCCACAGGGCATAGGTGGTTAGCAGCCTTAGCAAACTATGACATCACCCTAACTTACAGGTCAGGCAAAATGAACATTGATGCCGACGCCCTGTCTAGGCGCCCCTCTAATGACCCCCCTACGAGCCCCTGCCCCGGTGAAACATGTTCTAATGATTCATTTCAAGCAGTAGTAGATTATGCGCTTAGTGTAGATGTAGATACGAACCCCTTTATCGAAGTGGTAGGACAGCAATCTGTAACGTTAGCTGACAGCAATAATCATATAGGTAATGCCTCTGATACCATGTTCCCAAGTTCTCCCCCGGATTGGGCTAATGAGCAAGATTCAGACCCCTCCCTTAGGAGAGTGATAGGTTACGTTAGGGAAGGGACCTGCCCCTCTGTTCATGAGAAGAAAAGTGAAAGTAAAGATGTTCAGATTATCCTTAGGGAATGGAATAAACTAGTACTTAAAGGTGGGGTCCTTTACCGTAAGCGGAGAGTGGAAGGGAAAGAATTGCTGCAATTATTGTTGCCCAGAGAGTATCGGTCATTGGCGCTAAAGTCATTACACGATGAGGTAGGACATTTAGGTGTAGAACGTACTATTGAACTTGTCCGAGGTAGGTTTTTCTGGCCATTCATGAATAGAGACGTTAAACATTATGTAAGTACATGTGGCAGATGTGTCAGAAGGAAGGGAGTGATGCATGCCACAAACACAGCACCACTTGTCAATATTAAGACTACTAGACCCCTTGAGCTTGTATGCATGGATTTCCTATCCCTGGAAGAGTCCAAAGGTGGATACAGTAACATCCTAGTTGTTACTGATCACTTCACTAGATATTCAATAGCTATCCCCACCAGAAACCAGACTGCCAATACCACAGCTAAGGCATTATTTGACCATTTCCTTGTGCATTATGGGTTCCCTGAACGTTTGCACTCTGATCAGGGGAGGAATTTTGAATCAGATGTTATCCAACAGTTATGCAAGCTAGTAGGCATTCAAAAATCTAGGACTACCCCATACCATCCCCAAGGGAATGGAAGTTGTGAAAGGATGAATCGGACCCTCCTGGGTATGTTAGGTACATTAACAGATGACAAGAAATCAGACTGGAAATCTCATGTTGCCCCCCTAGTTCATGCATATAATTGCACCAAGCATAGTGTTACTGGTTATTCCCCTTTCTATCTCATGTATGGCAGACACCCCCGTCTACCGATAGATATGTACTTAGGGCTTGATAGGATTGACAATGATGACACCTCGTCCAACCTACCCAACTATGTCACTGATCTTCGTGATAAGCTAGAATATGCATATAGGGTCACGTCTGAAAAGAATGACCGAGTAGACAATAAAAATAAAGGCATGTACGACCGAAAGCTGAAAGAAAACAAACTGCAGGTAGGAGATAGAGTCTTAATTAAGATCAAGGGTGTGAAAGGAAAGAATAAACTAGGCGACATATGGGGTGAGGAACCCCATGTAGTCATTGCACAGCCTAATGAAGACATACCTGTCTTCAAAGTAAGGCCTGAGAATACAAGGAGTAAGACCCGTACCCTTCATCGCAATCTGCTTTTGCCCTGTAATTTCTTACCTAGGGTTGAGTCACCCCAACGGAAAGTAAGAGTAACCAAAAATGCACCTTCTCTAACCAACAACCATAATCAAACCCAAAACGTAGATGCAGGTACGATTGAGTCGGAGGAAGAAGAAAGCATCATGGCCTGGAACCTCCCCTCAGAAACCGAGAACCAAGATAATAATTTGTGTTTTGAATCCGATAATAAGGCAGAACCCCCCAGTTCAGGAGTTGATTTCTGTAGGCCAAATTCCCCAGAACAAATGAGTATTGAGTCTGAATCTAGAATTGAAAGCCCAGTAAATAGTGATGTTGATGATGTAGATGGTGATGATGATAGCCTCCCTCGAGAGAATAACCCCTCCCCCTTGCCCTCTGGTGACGAACAAGAGACTGCCTCTGATAAAGAGGAAGATTGTCCCCCGAGACGATCACAAAGACGTCCTCGTCCACCAGACAGGCTAGCCTACTACCAAAGTCAGATTATCCAATCAGTTATTGAAAATAATTTTCATTGGATGATGTGGTATGTCTTAATGATTATGTTTTGTCTGAAGTTGGTATTTGTTCTGTTCTCCCCAGTTGAGATTATATTGAGTGTGATGATGATGTTAGTGATTCCGATATTGTCATATCTTTCCCCAAAAGGGAACATTTTTCCTCCATTCCCGGATTTGCGGAACGGGTTGCATAAATGACACAAGTAAATCAAAAGATACCCGGTTCATAGCAATGACGAAACTTTGCTGTGATGAACAATATTCCCCATTATCCTCTGCATAACAATATCTAGTGTCCGATTTGTACACATTGTAAATAAGTACATTAAGTGTTTTGATTTATAGTCCACGAATTGGTGGATCAGTCATATAATCCACAAAGTGGTGGACCAGTCATTGTTTTTATATATATTCCACAATTTAGTGGGTCAATCACTGTTTTTATTTGTCTTTCACAATATATGTGGACTAGTCGTTAAATAATTATATACAGGTGTTAAATGTGGTGGGTAACCACCAAGCTGTTTTTTTTTGTAATTTGTTTCACATGTACAAATATAGCACAATATGTGATGTTTTCTGTATGATCTCTTTATTCATTATTTTCATATTGTTCCCTATTAATCATCTTGATTTTGACTCAGTTAATTACATTTAATTCACCTTATTGTTTGGTAACAGACGCACACACACACAAAAAAAAAACATCTGAATTATAATCGATTGTAGAATATGATTTCATAAACAAAAACAAAATAAATAAGATAGCATAATAATTCTTCTTCAGTATCTCTGTTTGAGAGCCCAGATAGTGTTGTAACATATTATTTACTTTAGAGAACTTAAACAAACAAGCAAAAAAAAATGATAACTTTTTGACAAAGTGCCTTCAATATTTTTATACTGAATTGAATCATACAGTACAATGTGATTTGAGTGATATCTATTTCCTTTACTTCAGAGACATTGATGTATTCTGTGAATAATCATGGAGTTAGCAGTTTTGTTTTGTTTTTTTAAATTAGTATTTTAGTAATATCTGCTGTAAATATTAGGTACATGTAGTCTTGTTGAAAGGAAAAATAGATGATAATGTTCTGTGTAGGGACGTCCTGAGGTATGTGCATAGTTTTCTGCTGTACCAAAGGTGTTTTATTTGATTGGCTGGTATGTAGGTGTCAATTAGTAAGGGGTGTCATGTACATGATGTAAATTGTTGTAGTGACAATCAGTGTTAGCTTCTCTTTGTCTAAATTGAGATGCAAGTTTATTATTTTGTTTAATATGGTATTATTGTTTCGGGAATGGCGCGGACGCCATTCTTGTGGCAGGGGGAAGGTGTAACATAGTGAAATCCTTCCAACCCACCTGCCTAGTGTATTGCTTCTGTGTTCTATCCTTTCACTGCTTATCATCTCTCTATACTTTCTATTGTCTAGTCTCCACTCTATTTTCTTCATCTTCTCTTTCACTCTTCTCTCCTTGGTATTTCATCTTGGGTCTATAAATTATTCTTACTTCTGAGAATCTAGACAACAGGGTGGTTGTACCCCTCTAACCCATGTCCTTCATCATACTCCCCAGACCTAATAACATACCCCTACCCCATTCACATTAATGTCGAACCCAGTGACCGTTGTGGTCATTTTGTGTTGGAAGTATGGTCCCATTCATATTGAGAAGTAAAGACGATGACCCAGTGCTATCTGAAAGGGGGATGTGTCTGGAACTGTCTCCCACCATATCAACTGGACCCCATTCATCTGTCAGACCTCATTTACAAGCTAAGCGAGTGAAAAGGGGAAATAATAAGAAATAGAGATACCACAAGTGGTCGAGCGGTCATCAGTGCACCCATTACTTTAATGAACTGTCAGGTTCGAGACCCATAAATTTAACTAATTATCAGGTCCGAGCTGTTGGAATAACATGAAAGTATTTCGTGGAATCAGCAGAATTCAGCTCTGGATGAAAAGTGGGCGGTTCAAGAAATGACCAATGAAAATATCTTTAATAAAATATCTTTGGACTCCCTTCCAATCGAAAGCAGCGATAGATGAACATTAATGTTCTGATTGGCCTTACATGTTAAGGCATGGCAGAATGGCAAACTGGAACCTAGAAAACCAGAGTGCAGTGGTTGGATCTTCAGTTGTCATCCCAGCAGCCACGATTAGAGCAACTCATCCCACTGCCCCTTCATCCCAGGCCCGGGCCTTCAAGTCTTCTTTAGTTTGAGAATCTTCGACTTCGAGCAAGAAGGTACCTTCAACCTTCTTGTCTCTGTTCCTGTCTCTGTTCCTGCCTAAAGATACGAACTGTTCCTGAGCCCCAACGTTTAATCTCTACCCTAGCCATTCTTCGTCCTCTGCATCTCCGCCTTCAATCTACCAACATTCCAACCCTTCAAGTTCTTCACTCTTCGCATCTCTTCGATTTCTCCAAACTTCTATCCGCCGCTTCATCTAAAGATTCAAGACCCCAGCATCAAGAACAAGAGAACACTTTGACCGACAACCGCGATTGCATGTAAGTGGCCACGAAAACTAACTTTCATTTCCCCACTAATCCCATCAAACCCTTTTCCCATTAAGATTTAGGCTTTAAGTGTAATATATATATTTTGATCTTGGTGATCGAGCTAGTGTTTGAAATTTTGGAAATGTGTTGTAATTAATGAGTAATAATGCAGTTCTAGAGTTTGATTAAAAAGTACATGACACCGTAACTTTTAGTGTGTCCGAGCGCTTGTATTTATTTCGTATTTAATATTATTCACGTGGTCTTATGACTAACCCCCTTATCCGAGGGAGAACCTAAGCTGACAGACCATTAAACACTTGTTCATCCTCGGAACCCCCGAATCCACAGCCTCCGCCGTGGAAGACAGGGGAATAGGCGGGTTAGATATATATATATATATATATATATATATATATATATATATAAATATATGTATGTATATATAAAGGAAGAGGGCCCTTTGCAAAATGTGTATTGCAGCGCATCATGTTCTATGTATAGGCCTAAATAATTCAAGCATGGACCCTAAACGTAGCTTCCAAGTATCTCTTTTATTGCTAGCTTTCGGCCAGTGGGGCCTTTATCAGGCCGGCAATGAAATTAACTTTGGTTTCTGTTCATCTGGAGGAGTAGTAAGTCTTGTGTAGTAACTAATATTCCAGTGCCGGGGAGAGTATGTCGACTAGGTGTGCAGGTACTGTTCAGTAAGACTAATTCTCGAAAGTTACAAAAATGCTTAGAATTTCCATTCTTCAGGTAAAATTGTAAAAACATTGACTGTTGAAGAATGTAACGTCATCATGGCAAACTGCAAGCAATCTTTAACAGGTACGATTTCCATCAGTTCATTTCTCCTTGCGCTTCGCGTTCGTAGTAATTATTTAGTTGCATGCATATCTTTTTTCTGGATAACAAACATTGCCCAGAATGTTCAAACTTTAGGAAAAAATACACAAAATATCCCCAAAATGTAGGTCGCGTCATATAAATAAGGATAATGACACTACATGTATATATTATGTTGATTTATAAGAAAAAGATTAGAAGTGACTGTTAGGACTACCCCTTCAAAGAAACAAACAAAAATGATCTTCGAGCGGCCGATCGGAGAACATAATGGCTGAAGCAAAATTCCGGGTCCCCCTATTGGCGAAGGCTGGATCTGCCCCTGTATATGTGATGTTCTAAATCATCGTACGAATACCTATGTTCACATATGTGACTATGGTATCATCCTTATTAGAATGAAAGCTAATTTAATATTTAGTCGTAAATACATCGTAGCAATCGCACGATTGGCTTACGATTTAAAACTATTTCTGCCTTTGCTACAAAATGTCAAATGAAAAAATACTTTTCATTCACATTTTCAGAAGATTAGCAAAACGTGTTTTATTCCAAAATCAAATCGTGCCCCAGAAGTAAGTTGTTCGGAGGCCTTTGCTATGCTTATACTGCGAGCGCGAGCGCCAAACTAATGTGAAACAGGAATTTGGCGCCCCCGGTCAAACATCATTTTAGCCCCCCCCCCCCATGAGATTAAGGTTATTTTGGTGTCCCTTCATTTTACTTCAATTTGGTGCTCCCCGGTCGAACACCAATTTGGACCCCCCGCCCGCATGTGAAACTTAAATTTGGCGCCACAAGTCAGACATCAAATTGGCGCCCGAAAGGTCGAATATGGATCTGGCGCCTCCCTCCCTAGGCATGCTAGTTTGAACATGAATTTGGCGCCCTAGAACAAACATCGAATTGACCGTGACGCCCCAAAGATCGAATATGAGTTTGGCTCTCCTCCCTAGGTTGAACATGTATTTGGCGCCCCAGGACAAACATCAAATTGTCGCCCCTATGTTGAACATCGATTCAGCGCTCCCTCCCCTAGGTTGAACTTCAATTCGATGCCCCATTCGGTTGAACATGAATTCAGCGCCCCCCCCCCTCCCCCACCATGTCGAACATCAATTCGGCGTCCTTGAGTAAAACATCGACTCGGTGCCCTTATGTCGAACATAAATTCGGTGTTCCCTAGGTCGTACATCAATTTGGCGCCCCTACGTTGTACATCAATTCGGCGCCCACATGTCGAACATCAATTTGGCGCCTCCTATGTCAAGCATCAATTTGGCGCCCCTATGTCGAACATAAATTCGCTGCCCCCTAGGTCGTACATCAATGCGTCACCCCCTAGGTTTATTTATTTATTTTGTTTTATTTATTTTATACTGCAGGGTAGGCCTGTGCAGTTCTTAAAACTGCTTTACAAAGGCGCCCTGCAGTTTAAAATACATGTCAAGATAACTATAAAATATATCATCAAAAAAAAATCAACGTCAAAAATGCAAAATACAAACTATTCAACATCAGAAACAATTAACACCATTAAATAAAGAGTGGGAAGTGACAATTTAAACATACAAGTACATAGCATTGTAAATCAATAGAATATTATTTCGCTCTTTATCAATTCGTATGAAAGGCTTTGCATATTTTTTTAAAAACTAACAAGGAGGTACAGGCTTGTAAATTTGAAGAAAGTGCATTAAATAATTTGGGTCCGAAATATGCGAAAGATTTTCTTTTATATTCAATTCTAGCTTTGGAAAGCTGAAGGGGGCATCGCAAAGAAAACCGTGTCCTGTATTTCACGGGCCGTTTACATACTAAAGAATTTGAATAATTTGGAACTAAATTATTCATTATTTTATATACAAGAACACAATACTGACATTTTATACGCTGATCTACTGATTGCCACTTCAGTGTCTGCAACAAAGAAATTTGTGATGTATTATAATCTTTTTTTAAAAGCATCCTGGCATATTTATTTTGAAGTTTTTGTATCTTATCTAAATGTATTTTTTCACTGCTTCCCCAAGATGTACTACAGTAATGAATATATATATATCATCTTTATTCGCCAAATAATAAACATGTAACATATTCATGTGGCACTTCTATATAAAAAAAGAGAGAGAGAGAACAAAATAAAACAAATTGTACACAATAATAAAATATATAGAGAGAAGATAGATTAAACTGAAGCTAAGAAATACATAGGAATTCAATCAACTGACCCACTTCTTCCCTTGTTAACGTGTTACAGATACATTCCTGATCTCTTACTGCTATAAGTTCTTTCAGAACATTCACATCTAGTTCTTTACATGCCCGGACATCACAATCCTTACTCTTATTACTTTCACTGAGAAAATATTGCACCTCATTTAAATTATCACAAAAAGTTGAAAAAGGGTTCCTTTTGGCATATTTCAAGACCATTCTTATGAATCCCGAACCAGTTTTCACAGTTATGTTATTAAACTTTTGAAATCTATATCTGAAAGCATTCTCAAGAGGTTGACAATCAGACAGTAAAGCTACCAGATCACAATGAGTCATATTAATTCTCCAAATTTTTCTCAGAGCTTTCCTCCAACAGGTGCATATGTTCAATACAGCTTTACTTCATAATTGCCACAAGCATGCTCCATAGAAACTACAACAATATTGTTTGAATAATAAACAATGCACTGATGATATAATATGACCAAAATCAGATCTGAGAATATTGAAACTTTTCAAGAATTTAGCAGTAGCTGATGAAACCAAGCTATTCTTGTCAATAGTTGAAATATGGTGACCTAGGTGAACCCCACTATTGACATTTGACACATTAGTATCATTAATAACAACAGAATATTCCTTTGAATTGTTGTCGCCACCAGTTGGAAAGACAAGAAATTGACTTTTAGATCCATTGAAAGTAATATCAAAATCTGTGGCAAAGTTCTCACATATTTTTATCATGGTTTGTAAACCTTTCTTTGTTGGTGACATAAGAGTGATATCATCAGCATATGCCAAGCATCCTGCAAAATAATTACCAATCCTACAACCAATTCCTTCTTCAAGTTTTACAATAAGATCATTCACATACACAGAAAACAGAATTGGAGATAATACTCCTCCTTGTTTTACTCCGTTACTTACAGAAAACTTAGTAGACTTTTGACTTCCCCACTTTACCTGTAGTGCCTGATTTGTGTACATATTAATTAGAAATCTAAGAATCAGAGGAGACATTTTTCTTTTCATTAACAGCCCGAATAATTTACCATAGTTAACCCTATCAAAAGCCTTAGATGCATCAAGCATAGCAACATATACATTACTTTTACAAGAATTATAATATGAAATGGTTTCCAACATTGCAAGTGTACAATGAGTAGTTGATGAATATTTCTTAAACCCAAATTGTAAATCCGACTCGAAGTAGTCAATGCCAGATTTTCCTTCAGCAAAATCATAGAATCAAATATCTTACCCACAAGGTAATTGCCCTATAATTATCAGAACACCCTAGAAGTTTTCTCTTGTCTTTAGGGATTGGAATCATTGTAAGGTAAAATCATAGAAAAGTACAGCTTCTTCATGATATCAAAGGACAGTAAATGCTTAATCCGCCTTATACAACCTATTGCTTGAGATATATTACGAACGATTTTAGTAATATGTTCACACCAAGTCAAGCCCGGATCGAGCATGACACCTAAGTATTTAATCTTTTTTACATTTTCTAATTGTAAGTTCCTGAATTTCACTGGCAAATAAGCACCCCTCAACTTTTTCTTTTGACCAAATACCATGGCTTTTGTTTTTTGCGGGTGTAAATGCATATTATCTAAGTCTAACCATTTACATATTGAATCAAAATCATCTTGCAAATACTTATGTATACTTTCGCCGTGATTAAAAATGGCGGTATCATCAGCATAAAGAGACATTTTAGAATGTACAGGCAATTGCAAATTACAAATGCCAATAAAAATACAAAAAACAATGAACCTATTATAGATCCTTGTGGAACACCTGATTTTATCTTTAAAAATTCACTGCGACAATTGTTCATCATTACAAATTGCCTTCTGTCTGTTAAATACGATTCCATCCAGTTGTATTCATTGCCAGTAATACCATAGTACTAAAGTTTTGCAAGTATAAAATTGTGAGGAATAACATCAAAAGCTTTGCGTAGGTCCAAGAAAATACCTCCAGTAACATGTTTTCGGTCCATTTTATCATACAAAAAGTCTGTAATCTCAGTTAGACAAGTGGCAGTGGAATAAGACGGTCTGAAGCCAGACTGACAATTTGCAAGTAGATCATTTACATTTAAGTACTTATACAATTGATCATGTATTGCTCTCTCTAGTATTTTGGACAGGACTGGAAGCACAGAAATTGGTCTATAGTTGTCAATATCAAAAGATCCTCCCTTATGTACATGAGTAATTCTTGCTGTTTTAAAATTTTCTGGAATAACACTAGTTTGTAAAGTTGCATTAAATAAATGGGTTAAAGGTCCAGCTATACTCTCTGCTGCCAGCTTAAGAAACTTAGGGTGAATGCCATATACTCCGACCGCTTTCGAACAATCAATATGTAATAGCTCTTTCAAAACATACTCCTTTTTTGATTGCACAAAATTTAAATTCACAATCTGGAATAAAAAGAGTTTGTAAATTGTTTAATAAATCTTTCGAGAAATTATTCGAAGGGGCTTGCAACGTTGAGCCGACTTCATTAAAGGCTTTGTTTAGAACGTGAGGTTGAAAATCAATTCGGCGCCCCTATGTCGAACTTCAATATGGCGACCCCTAGGTCGAACATTAATACGGCGCACTTACATGTCCTAGGGAGAACATCAATTCGGTGGCTCCCTCGGATAAACATCAATTCTGCGCCACCCCCATGCCGAACATCAATACGGCGCCCCCTATGTCAAACATCAATTCCGCGCCCCTAAGTAAAACATCAATTCGGTCACCCCCCCCCCCTCGGTTGAATATTAATTCTGCGTCCCCCATGTCGACCATCAATACGGCGCCCCGAGGTTGAAGATCAATTCGGCGCCCATATGTCGAACTTCAATTCGATGCCTTTATGTTTAACATCAGTACGGTGCCCCCTATGTTGAACATTAATACGGCGCACTTACATAATTCGGCGCCCATATGTCGAACTTCAATTCGATGCCTCTAGGTTTAACATCAATACGGCGCCCCCTATGTTGAACATCAATTCGTTGCTCCAAGATCGTACATCAATAATAATTATTGGATTTCATGCATACTTTTGGTGAATTTTACTGCGTACGGCCTATTCTCATCTAATGTTTCTATTACTCGGACATTCGAACAATTGTTTGTACTTCAAAAGTCCACTTGTCGCATTTATCTTGATTTAAACTTTTTTGTCACATTCTTATTTTTTTTGCTACATTGTTTTATATTCGCTTTGTTGCTACTATATTCATCTCATGAATATTAAATGTATTTTACTGATTTTATTTTGTCCTTCAGGACCATGATAAAAAACAGCCTTTGTGCTGATACACGGTTTTATCCTGAATAAATATTTTTAAATAATAATAAGTAATGTGTCTCACCATCGTAGTTTAATTCAATAGTCACGCAACTTTTGTTTTCGCGTCATTCCTTTTCTTGCAGAATTTCGTGAATAAAGTGGCCATGGAAGAAACAACAACGAACGTCACTCGTGGCTGGTTCGATGATACGACTATGCCAGCTTCTACACTATGGCATTTTCACCCATCCCCTAATTCCATTATTATTTTCTGCGTCCAACTTCTGTTATCCGTGATGACCGTCGGCATGAACCTGTTGATTCTGAGGGCGTTTCACATCGATAAACGGTTGCGTACCTACTCCAACCAGTACATCCTAAACATCACCATCTCTGATCTTCTAGTGGGGTTCCTTATGGCCATTCGGTGCTCAATTATCCTATACGACAACACATGGATCTTTGGGGACGCCCTAGGAATCATATTTGTTGGTGTCCAGAATATAGTTCTTGGAGTATCAGTCCTGGGAATTATTGCTATTTGCTTGGACCGTTACGTTGCGACACATCACCCGATTCGCCACTTCCAACGTAAGAAAAAGAGAGTAGCATACATGATTAACACCATTATCTGGATGGTGTCATTGACCTTTTGGTTACCTATTTCGGTGATCTGGGACTTTGTCCAACCACTTCCACCGAAGGATGAAAATCATCCCCTTTCTCCTAATTACAGTAGATACATTTACTCTGCTGTGGTACTTGCAGTTTGTAGAGTGGCAATTCCATTTATCATCATCGCAACCATTTATCTGAAGATTTATATCCGAGTAAAAGGGTCGGCAAGCAAGTATCTGTCAGACAGATTCGAGTTAAAGGCAAAAGAGGAAACAAGGGAAACAAGAGGAAATACTGTTGCGACGATACAATGTTCACCAAGTGCAAAGAACTGCATGGCAAACTATGAGGATCACAAAAGTGCAAACGACAACGCAGATGATACCGCCGTTCTGCGACAAAACAATGTCCACTCGAGTTCAGTTAATCAACTAGAAAGACCAGGCGACGCCACATCAATGCCATCGCGTTCAAAGGGCTTCTCCAGAAGCCGAAAAGATCGCCTTTCCACTCGTGACAATTACAGGATCATGCGGACACTCACTTTCATCACGGCTGCCTTTTTCATTACTTGGCTACCCAACAGTATTAATGTTATCCATGTGGCGTCCGACAATGTGGTTTTTATTGAAATTTCTCGCTGGGTGACTTACCTCAACAGCCTTATTAACCCGATCTCCTATGCTTTGGCTCAGCCTATTTTTCGTGAAAACATTCTAAGGATTCTGAAATTTCGACGGTAACAAATAAGACCAGCCACATCAAAACCAACGATAAGTTCTCAAGAAATGTTCTTTTATTTAGCAAAAATACTGAATTGGTCTTCAAAAAGCCAAATTAGGAAATTAGCATACCTGAAAGGGGTGTGATTTTTCTTGTTCATGCTGTTAAAATTTGAAGTTAGAAAGTTGAATAAAAGACAAGATATAGTGGATTTTTTTGACACTTTAATTTGCGAACTGCGGTGTCCACATCTCACGCTTGAGAGGACCCTGAACGTCAAAACTTGTTTCATCCTTCTTTTTGTATTTGTTTTTTTGAGAGATATTTTTTAGGTTTATTGTTGATCAATTTTGACAAGTTATTTTAAAGCTTAGGATGTATTTTTTGAAGCTTAAAAATATTTTTCGAAATCGTTGATGTTGGTTTTGGGGGTGTCTGTTATCCAATTTTCTTTTCTTATGCTTAAATTAGATGGCGTATGATTGGGGTGGTCTTCTTTAGCTATAAACCCCTATATGTTAGCAAAGACTGTATATTTGGTGACTGGTAGGCCTATCGTGTTTTCGGAAAACCATAATTTTTATCACAAATTTCCTTCGAGGAGATATCCACCATGAAAAGAGTTTGGGATGAAAGAAATAAGAAAATTGAATTATATTAGTGAACATGATAAACGTTTAGTGAATAACATCAATGTGATTGTGACATCCCTAGTGGCCTTATAAAAGGCAACATTAAATCTATAATTTGGCATTTACTTAAAGCGTTTTGAAAAATGTTAATATGCGCATGCAATGTAATGTACATTTATCATCAGAATATTTATGATTATATTTGTTAAGATGCCATTTAGTCTACACCCACTTTGTCTACTTCCGGTTTGGTCTCATCCCACATGTTCTAATCCGAGTTTGCTTTTCGACCAAATCATCTAATAATCATATTTGTATAAAGGTTATGTTAATTAGTATTGGAACTAAGTTCAGGGACTTGCCTTTTTTTACAAGCTCTGCTTTTCTTGGCAAGTCCCTCCGTTCAGATAATTTATCTTCAATATTTGTTATGAAATGTTATAGAACTGCATATATTATTTTGTGTATGTATTATTTCAAACATGTATTTACACTGTTACTTGGATTATATCATTTGTTTGAACGGAAATAAAAGAAATCTAAATCATTCGATAGGAGCAGCTCATGTACCACATGTCTCATTTCCAGTTAAAATATATGGATGGCCGCGATGTGTTTCACATTCACATGGCCTTGGAATTCTGGTAGGTTTGGCAAATTGAAGAAATGTAAGGAAAATTACCAACATTTTGCGCTGAAACCCTTCTTTTCTTTTTTTTTGCTTGTCAAGTTTCTTGGGACCCAAAAGACCTTCATTTTTTTGTAGTGAACTTTTTTTTTGCTTATCAAATTTCCTGCGAGAAAAACGACCTTTACTTTATACTTTACTTCAGTACCACCAGCAAAATAAAAATCGTTCCCAGGTTCGTGCTACTTCAAAGAATGAAGCTGGTGAAGAATTTAGATCTATTGAAAGTGTTAGGGATGTTTTCCTCTTTCATCATGTTTCTAATCCTACAAAATTTCGATTCAATTCTAGACCAAATGTCCTTGATTTGATCTTTACCAGTGAAGAAGGCATGGTTGCCAATCTAGAACATTGTAGCCCTTTAGGACTCAGTGATAATTCTGTCTTGGAATTTGATTTGCTTTATCATGCTGATTGTAATTCAAGTGAAACAAAAAACAGTTTTTGTATGATAAAGGTAACTATAGAGGAACAGTATGAGAGAGAAACTAAGCACCGTACATTGGGAAGACAAACTTTCAGCTATGAATGATGTCGATCAGCAGCAGTCTCATGTTCTGAGTATAACTGATGAAGCTGGGGATGAGTTTATTCCTTCTGTAGTAACATGGGGTAATCATGCATTGGGCAGGGGAATCGATTTCCCAGTGGATTGCGACACCTTGAAATTGATTTAGGAAAAGCACAGAGCCTGGGAAAGATATACGTGGAGAATTGTGGCCCAGTGGATAAGTCTTCTGACTTTGAAACAGAGGGTCGTGGATTCGAATCCCAGCCATGGCGTAATCTTCTTCAGCAAGAAATTTATCCACATTGTGCTGCACTCGACCCAGGTGAGGTGAATGGATACCCGGCAGGATTAATTCCTTGAATGCATGAGCGCTGAAAGGCAGCTCGAGCTAAAGCCGGGGTAATAATAATAACAACGCTCCTTGGAATAGAATATTTCTAGATAGATGGCGCTATATAAATGCCTATTATTATTATTACGTAGCCTATTAGGGACAAAACTGTAGAACAGAAGAAAACTTATCGGCTAACAGAATCAGAAGTAGAGCGAAGGCATGCAGCGACAAGACATTGTAAAAAAAATGATTCAAACATTGCGAAAGAAGTAAAGTATCATCGAAAAATTCTGGCAGAATGAAAAATTCAAGGCAAAAGTAAAAAGTGGAATACCACCACTATACAAGGATGGAACTGGAAGTAGTAAAACGTTGACAGAATCAGATGTAGGGAAATAATATGCACTTAGACATTTACTAAAGATCCTGATGGACCTCTCCCATCTGTTCTGCATCATGATGTTCCTATTTTAGACACAATGATTATTACTGAAGAATGTGTATTAAAGAAATTAGAAAATCCTAATGTATCAAAATCAACAGGTCCAGATGGGTTACATCCCCATGTCTAGCGTGAATTGGCTCCAGGTCTTGCAAAACATTTGAGTATCATTTACTCAAACTCTCTTACATCAGGCGTAGTACCAAATGTGTGGAAAATAGCCAATGTAAGTGCAGTGGTGCAGTGTTCAAAAAGGGTCAAAACTACAACCCAATAAGTCTTACATGTATTTAATGTGAAGTCATTGAGTCTAGGCTAAAGGATGAGATATATGAGGATGTAAGGAGCAACAAACTTCTCAGTGCAACACAATTTGAATTTGTAACCAGTCGACCGCCGATCCATAACGGTGCACAATATGTTCGAGGCGGAGGTGAAATCTACCTAGATTTCATGAAGGCCTTTTATCAGTCCCGCACCAGAGGATTTTAGCCTAAGTAGATGGAGGGATTTGGCATATCTAAGCTCATATGTAAGTGGGTCAAGTCATTTCTTGTTGGTATACAACACCGTGTTTCTTGTAAATGGTGTGTTCTCTGACTGGGCCGATGTAACCAGCGGGATACCGGAAGGGAGCGTCCTCGGACCCTTGCTTTTTGTAATGTACATGATCTGCCAGACCAGGTTTCGTCAAGTAATATTTATTTAGACGACACTGATATATACAAGATCGTCTTCTTTCATAGTCAGACAAGTGGCTATTACAGTTCAGGTGCACGGGCTTACTAGAAGTCATGACAAAAAAAAATTACATTCCGAGGTCAGTCACTAACAAACGTAATAAATTTTTTTTTACGTAAGAGAAAACCGTTGAATGTGATGAATTAGTTAATGCACCCAGTGTCCACAGCATCGAGAACATGCAGAAAAGACTTGATAAGTATTGGAGATGTGAACCAGTATGACGCCGACCTACTAGGACATGATCCGGCCAACCTAAAAAAGGAGAAGGAATTTCGAGCAGAATACAGAGTCTTCAAGACGTTCAGTATCTTCCATAGGTATCCATAGGTATATGTACATCGGCGCTGGCGCGTTGTGGCCAAGTGGATTAGTATTTTTACTTTAAACGGAGGATCGTGGGTTCGAATTTCCTTCAGCAAGGAATTCATCCACATTGTGCTGCACTCAACCCAGGTGAGGAATTTATTCCTTGAAATGCCACCGCGCTGTAAAAGGATGCGGGGCTAAAGCCAGGGTAATAATATCCAAGTCCCCAGTGGATTAGTCTTCGGACTTTGAAACAGAGGGTCGTGGCTTCGAATCCCAGCCATGGCGTAATTTCCTTCGGCAAGAAATTTATCCACATTGTGCTGCACTAGACCCAAGTTAGGTAAATGGGTACCTGTCAGGAATTTATTCCTTGAAATGCCACTGCGCTGTAAAAAGGCTGCGGGGCTAAAGCCCGGGGTGGTATTCTGGAACACTGTCATAACTTTTGTCATAAATTTTGTCATTTCTCTCCGAGATGTGACACCGCTATGATTGTCGCAAATCGGTATTCTGAACATTGTCTTTTCTCTGTCATATCTCTCAAAGCTCCCGCCCATCTTTTCGGAAGCAAACCAATAAAAATCATCGTTAGTTCCCAGTGGGAGCCCTTCTAGCCAATAGGATGGCAGGTAGGGCGTATCCCCCAAACAGTTGCTGGCATCGCGCAACTATGCGTATATTGATGCACTTAATTACAAAGAGACAGGGAGCTTTGAAGGATGTTAGAGGAGAGGTAAAAAAAAAAGAAAACTGAGAAAAAAAAGGAGGAATAAGTAACTAGGGCCTAATTAATTTTTAATCAGCATGAAAAAATAATTTTGAAAATTGTCATGGATGATGAGTGAAACTAATACCACAAAGCTAATCTTAATAATAACATTATTTGCTTGACATTTAGTCTGCAGGGTATCGGGATATTTGGTACTAAAGATATGATAACATTTATGACTGCTAACCCCCTGTCATAACTTTTGTCATATCTTTTGCTTGTATAAAAGGATTACGCGCATTTAAGGACGTTCCACAAAGTAAAATTCATGTCATTTTCACCAAACTTTGCAAATAGATATTTTAGAACCTTTATATTCGAAATTATGCAAAATTTAATATAGGTCCATGTGCTTCATTTTTTTTTGCTATAGAGCTTCAAAGTTCACCCAAATTGATGTTCTTAAGAATTGCGCATTCAAAAGAATTTGGCATTTTAGACCGCCCAAGATTACTACAACGAGTTTAAACCTCTATTACTCAGTCAAAATACATGAAAAAGTTCATCAAATTTCGCAAGAGACTTAATAATTGTATCGTCAGAATGGAAAATCTATTTATAGTGCTATTTGTTTGCAATAACAGTACTGTCAGTTCTTAAAAATGGCGTAAAAATTAACAAAATCCCAATCTAAAAAATGTGAAATTTCCTTAACAAACTAAGAACGTACAATAAATGCTGCACTTTATTCAAAATCCATGTTATTTTCACCAGAATTTGCAGAGTTGTAGAGGTAGGTATACCTAAGAGGCACAAACATTACAAAAATTGGGGTTCATGTGCTTGTTTTTAAACTATCAGCATTTCTATTAGAGCAAATGTGCTTTTTAAAGCACCAAAATTGCGCCGAATGCTTTGTATCTATGTGAAGAAAAATCAAAACCACTCTACCATTTATTCAAACTCGGAGTAATATTCGTGACTCTTGGCAGCACTGCGGAGTAAAGTATTTTGAAATTGCAGAATACTTCTTTTAATGGTCCATGGAATAATTCCATTTTTTAACTTCATGAAATAACGCATCGGATCTGCAGTTGAAGTGCAGAAGATGAGAAAAATCAGCTCTATACCCGCAACTAATTAATCACCTGTTCATCTATTGTGACGTCAGCGCGTAGAGTGTAAACTTTGCGCAGATCATAATGCCCACAAATATAACTGTGATTCGTCCTTAAAGCTGCATATTTTTGTTGCGCGCTAAACAGAAGAGACGAAATTTATGACAATTTTTGTGACAAATGCTTTTATACAAGTAAAAGATATGACAAAAGTTATGACGGGGGGAACCAGTCATAAATTTTGTCATATCTTTTAGTTGTATAAAAGGATTTGTCACAAAAATTGTCAAACTGAATGTCAAGCATGTAATGATATTATTTAGATTAGATTGTGGTATTAGTTTCACCCATCATCCATGATAATTTTCAAAATTATTTTTCAACGTTACGATTAGTTTGGTCCTACATATTAATTCCTCCCTTTTTTCTCTGTTTTCCTTATTTTTCTTATTCTTTTCTAAAATCCTTCACAGCTCCCTGTCTACCGTATTTACACTTGATCGGCTTTCGGTTCAGAACCATAAGCTGACGCAGAATCGGCTTTTGGTTTATCTTGCTTTGCGTTTACACGCTGTTACAGCTCGCGGTTCAGAACCACGAGCCGATGCAAAAACCTGAAATGATACGCACACCAACAATATACGTCATAATAAAGACAACGCTGGATCCGTGCGCTTACAATTACACAATGGCATATAGTAAATGAAATGCGGACCAATTGCCGATCATCAGGACCCGCACGTCAACTGCAAAACAGGCGCGTAGCCAGGGGGGGCGGTTTCCCCCCCAAAAAAAAAAGGGAAAAAAGAGGAGAAACAGAAAAGGGAGGGGAGGGAAGAAATGTAGCTTTGTGATTTTTTTGTTCTTTTTATTCTTTATTTTTTCTCAAAAGACAAACTACTTCACTCTTGCTCTAAACTGCTAAATTTATATATGAACTTTGCTTTCGCCCTGCGCGCGGTTAAATGAGTTCTCCATTGTTTCCCAAACCCTTTCTCTAACCCTGTTTTTTCACCTCAGCTATGTGTTTCTTGCCAGTTAAAGTTCGAACGTTTAGTATAAGAAGTTATCTTTTTTTTTAGTATTTGAATAATACTTGAGTATTTTGAATGACGTATTTAGTCAAGTCGGGAGAAGGGTCACCGGTGCTGAAGTGTACATCTTTTACCAGCTTTGTTTTGCTGTATTTCCTAGAGTTTCAATTGTCAGTCGTTCACAATCTGCATATAGGTGGTATTTTAGGTGGTATAGGTGGTTGTTAAATAGCATCATGTGACCAGACATATTCTCAGCATTTTGCGATGATGTTGAATATGAAACGACCATCGAAAAATAAAACTTATTATACAACTCCCAAGAATATTCTGTAATCTGATTGGTCAAAATCGGATCACATGACATTCAGCGAATTGCACTATTGCATCCAAAATGCACTATCTGGCACTTTTACGTCATACCAAAAGTAATGTCCTGCACTCTGACGTCAGAGTGCAGGATAGTGCGAGGTCTGGATTTATCTAGAATTATCTAGAATTTAGATCAAATAAATAGCATTTGGGGCACTACGGTAACATGGGGAGGGGGGTGGTGTATAAAAGAAACAATGCACGCATTCTTGTGCATAGAGGACCTAATAATAAACTCTGTGCTCGACTCGCCAAATGGACATACCGCACATGGTCCTGCGGACCTCGGTGCGGTAACTCCATTGGCCCCTCTCGCACATCGTTCATTATTTTGACCCTGCATGCACGCGCTTACGTGCATTATTTGTATACTATTTCGTGACGTCAGTGATGGAATAGTGCGCTATTCCATCGTTGACGTCACAGATCATTGACACAGATCATGCAATTTCCTGGGCCCATCGGTCAGCGAGGTGATTCTAACGGGCAAGTCCCGTGAAGGGGCGGCAACCTAACGGCACAAATCCGCGTTCCGCGGAGCGCGTAGCGTTAGGAAAAGTACATGTAGGTCAGTCAGCGCGGCAGCAAGATATTTCGTAAACATGGCATAAAATACCATTGTTATGCCGACGACATACAACTCTACTTGTCTTTTCAACCTTCAATGTCTGCATTGAACTCTGCTATCGCAAAACTTGAAGCATGTCTACAAGACCTTAAGACATGGCTTGTATCTAACTGCCTGAAACTGAATGATGATAAATCAGAATTCTTAATACTTGGATCGAAGTTTATGCTTAGAAAAATTGACTTTCAGTCATGTCATGTCCATCTTGGTAGCTCTTGTATCACTCCGTCTAAAACAGCCCGTAATCTTGGGGTTATATTTGATCAGGAAATGACTTTTCGCAACCATATCACTCAAGTCCAACAAAATGTCAGATATCAACTACGTAATTTGAGTTTCATCAGAAAGTCACTGTCTAAACCTGCAGCCGAGATACTTATCCATGCTTTAATTTCCTCCCGTTTAGATTTTTCAAACTCACTGTTCTCTAACCTCCCACAAAAAGACTTGACAAAACTTCAACGTCTACAAAACTCTGCTGCCCGTCTCCTAACTTACACTAAAAAGTATGACTCCATCTCACCAATTCTCCAGTCCCTACATTGGCTGCCTGTTGGTAAAAGAATCAGCTTCAAAATTCTTTTACTAATACATCATTCAATTTATTCTCTCTTCCCCACATATCTCAGCAGCTCTATCTCAAAATATCAGCCTTCACGTAGTCTTCGCTCATCATCTGATGCCCTATTGCTCCAGACACCCAGAACAAAACACAAATGGGGGGACCATGCATTCTCTGTTACAGGACCAAAGCTATGGAATCAACTGCCTATCAAATTACGTCAAATTTCATCTACAGAAACATTCAAGTCCCAGCTAAAAACTTATTTAATCTCCCATTAACAGTTTAGTATTGTGTTTTTTTCAGGAAAATTGAAATTCCATTTTTGTTTGTTTTCTATTACTGTTGTGTTTTCTGTTTATTTTCCTTGAAGCGCCATGAGCACCGAAAGGTGGACCTGTGCGCTATATAAGTAGCCACCATTATTATTATCTGTATTTTGGTTCAGATCTAAAAAAAAATAAAGATGAATTATATTATCAAATCTGTTCTGAATTATTAAATGTAGGATATAAAACATTTATTGCCTATACAAGGCAGTTTAACAAATAAATAATTGCCATATTTCGCTCGCTACTTTCAATCTGAGATCAACGGGGTAAACATTTGCTATGTTACTCTCTCCGGGCTTTGCACATAAAAATACTGTACAAAAACAGATGGCAACTTTGGCCATTTTTCTGTTTGTTCGCTTGCGCAGTAGGAGCCAATTTTGATTGCTTATTTTCTGGTTGGAACCAATTTGTAAACTGATGCTTAGTAGATATTGTGCGGCGCGGTCGATTATTGTCTGCAATAATATTGCCCTTAAAAAAGAATCATGTTGCCAACCTCGGACGAATGATTCCCGCTTTACTTACTATCAATCATCCCGGAGCTGTATTAAGTTATAATTCTTCCCACTGTCTTGATAAGTGATAAATCTGTTTTTCATTAAAATACATAGATGCTGCTGAAATTGCCAAGTTAGAACACCACGTGGGTTTTTATTTGGCACTCATGTCAATGAAAACATCGGGATTTATTGACATTATGCACTTCAGAAAGCTGAAGTAAATACTTGTCGAAAATGACTATCTTGTCTATTCTGATAATGTATTGTAGCGGCCGCCGCTCTGGCTTATTTCTTCCATTCCGACCTCTACGTCAGGATGGTATTCAGTCTCTGATGGATCACCAGAGAATTTTGTCTATTTCCATTTCGTCTATCTAAATATCTCTCGAGCATGCAGTTTCCAAGAGAATTATTATAATAAAAGAGTGGAAGAAAATGCTAGAGCGGCTCGCTATAGATTATTTGCATTTAAGGGTCGTCTCGTCAAAATATATGACTATGGGGTACAGAGCAAAGAAAGACACAGGGGTTTGTGACTCAGATTTTAGTTTCAATGGCAAAAAGAAAAATGAGGGTGCTCTTTATTATTCAAAATTGAATAAATGTATTATATACATGTACTTTACTTGACTCGCCACTGTTACAGGTAAACAATGTCTAATATTTACAAATAAGCTCTAAGATGTTTTGTTATCAGAGAAATATAAGGGCTAATTATTAAACTTTATTTTGGGCCTCCAAGTATAAGAAATTTCCAAATCTAATCGGCGTCTAGCTTGATAAGAAGAAAATTCTACTTCCAACTTCCCAGTCTCGACATTCGTTTCCACGTCTGTTAATTCCGGCGTTGATATATACGAAGATATTTATTCTTAGACTATTAATACTTCAGGTCGCTCGTCCAAAATAATTATTATGAAAATTTATATCATAACCAGGTATATACTCTAATTAATTTGGACCTCTATTGGGGAATTTTCATATTCATACATACAGGTGTATGGGTCAATATAGGGACTTAATTAAATTCATATCGAGGTTTCCAGCGTGTATAGGCTTGTTTCCTGCGTCTGTTTACCTTTCCAAGTTTTCCAACGTCTTCCCCGTGGCAGGTCTTCTGCAGTCAGATAAGTTACTAAGATTTCCATTGCTGTGCCAGCCCCTTTATGGACAAATTGCGGACGTAGGTGAAAACGGTGCACCGAGCGAGTTTACGCGCAGCGTATAATGTACAAAGAACACGAACTGTGTTTTATCGAAGCCAGTTTATTCACAATTTCTCGTTCACTACTACAAAACATTCAATAAATCGATACATTGTACGTTTCCAAAAGAATATATCTTTTTGCAATGAAATATATACAGAACCATTAATATCAATTCTTAAAAAGATATGAATTCGTCAAAAATCCATCAAAATCTGCCAGCGCTGCAGCATCGGACGTACTGTGCATTCAAAACGCTCATCCGCAATTTAATTTGCATATACGACGGCTGTGCTCTTATGCAAATTATCATGTACTCTATGTCTCATCTTGTGTGCCAAAAATTTCTTCTTATTTCAATAATGTTGAATATTTCTAATTATAATTGTTTGATTCTAGGACATCTACCCCCTGGATATCTACCCCCGGACGTCCCCCGGACATCCACCCCCTTAGGACAAGTACCCCCTAGGACAGGACAAGTACCATCTAGGACATCTACCCCCCGGACATCTACCCCCTGGACATCTACCCCCCGGACATCCACCCCCCGGACATCTACCCCCCGGACATCTACCCCCGTACATCCAGCCCCCGGACATCCACCCCCGGACATCCACCCCGGACATCCACCCCCCGGACATCCACCCCCCGGACATCTACCCCCCGGACATCTACCCCCCGGACATCTACCCTCCGGACATCCACCCCCCGGACATCTAGCCCCGGACATCCCACCCCCTGACATCCACCCCCTAAGACATCTACCCCTTGACATTTTTTTGTCAAATTGCTCGTTCTTTATTATCGCTCACAGACGAGCAAAAATGTATATCTTATCACTTCAAAATCAATTTAAAGATGAGGGGGTAGATGTCCGGGGGTGGGTCCTAGAGGGTACTTGTCCTATGGGGGTGGATGTCCGGGGGTAAATGTCTGGGGGTAGATGTCCTAGAGGGTACTTGTCCTAGGGGGTACTTGTCCTATGGGGGTGGATGTCCGGGGGTAGATATCCGGGGGTGGATGTCCGGGGGGTAGATGTCCGGGGGGTAGATATCCTAGAGGGTACATGTCCTAGGGGTACTTGTCCTATGGGGGTGGATATCCGGGGGTAGATATCCGGGGGGTGGATGTCCGGGGGGCAGATGTCCGGGGGGTAGATGTCCTAGAGGGTACTCTTCCTAGGGGGTACTTGTCCTATGGGGGTGGATGTCCGGGGGGTAGATATCCGGGGGGTGGATGTCCGGGGGGTAGATGTCCGGGGGGTAGATGTCCAGGGGTAGATGTCCGGGGGGTGGATGTCCGGGGGGTTGGATGTCCGGGGGGTGGATGTCCGGGAGTAGATGTCCTAGAGGGTACTTGTCCTAGGGGGTACTTGTCCTATGGGGGTGGATGTCCGGGGGTAGATATCCGGGGGGTAGGATGTCCGGGGGGTGGATGTCCGGGGGTAGATGTCCTAGAGGGTACTTGTCCTAGGGGGTACTTGTCCTATGGGGGTGGATATCCGGTGGTAGATATCCGGGGGGTGGATGTCCGGGGGGTAGATGTCCGGGGGGTAGATGTCCTAGAGGGTACTCTTCCTAGGGGGTACTTGTCCTATGGGGGCGGATGTCCGGGGGGAATATCCGGGGGGTGGATGTCCGGGGGGTGGATGTCCTAGAGGGTACTCTTCCTAGGGGGTACTTGTCCTATGGGGGCGGATGTCCGGGGGGAATATCCGGGGGGTGGATGTCCGGGGGGTGGATGTCCGGGGGTAGATGTCCGGGGGGGGGTAGATGTCCGGGGGGTGGATGTCCGGGGGTAGATGTCCTAGAGGGTACATGTCCTAGGGGGTACTTGTCCTATGGGGGTTGATGTCCGGGGTAGATATCCGGGGTGGATGTCCGGGGGTGGATGTCCGGGGGTAGATGTCCTAGAGGGTACTTGTCCTAGGGGGTACTTGTCCTATGGGGGTGGATATCCGGTGGTAGATATCCGGGGGGTGGATGTCCGGGGGGTAGATGTCCGGGGGGTAGTTGTCCTAGAGGGTACTCTTCCTAGGGGGTACTTGTCCTATGGGGGCAGATGTCCGGGGGGTAGATATCCGGGGGGTGGATGTCCGGGGGGTAGATGTCCAGGGGGTAGATGTCCAGGGGTAGATGTCCTAGAGGGTACTTGTCCTTGGGGGTACTTGTCCTAAGGGGGTGGATGTCCGGGGGTGGAAGTCCGGGGGGTGGATGTCCGGGGGTAGATGTCCAGGGGGTAGATGTCAGGATACGTAATTGATTTAACAAATATTCAATTTGCTAACTAAGTAGATAAAACGAATGAGAAATAGTTGGCATTAACACGTTTTCTCCGGGGTTTTCTCCTTCTTCCACAACCTCCATACATCACAGTGACCTGAAACTGAATTATGTCGACAGTAGTCACATGGCCTTAGCAGATGGCTACCCCGAAGAGCGCCCTCAATACGACCCAATAGATGCCTTCGCGGTCTTCCTGCTCATAACGCCCCCCCCCCCCCCAACACCAAGTGATCTTTGCATTGAGAACTGGGCATTTGGTCGAAAAAGAAGAGATGCCCAATCGCAAGTGATAGCACGGGACAAAAGGCAGAAAGAAACTTCTTCGGAGGGTATGTTAACAATATTCTTCTATTGGATAAATGCCTAGGATTAATGATAGTAATAATAAAGAATAGCAACATACGCACGTTTAGGGTTAGTAAAAAATAACCGACACTTTGGTTGATATGTGTCTGACCGACAAAAATTGTAAATATCAAGCAATTTCTAATTTATGATATTGACCGTCTTTATCTTTCATAATGGTTCGGGCACATATTCACAAATCTATTGGATATTTTATTCCTCTTTCGAGTATACTCATGAACTAAGGTTCAGAAGGCCTCCTGAAAAAATAACCTGGATTTCTACGTTCACTAATCCACCATTTTAATGTAAATAAGTTAACAAAAAACTTTTATATTAGATATAAAGATTCATGTTTAATTTACGTGGTATAAAGAACAAAATAATCATGTTTACCTTTGCTTTGATCACATTCTAGGTTACTTGAGCCAAGGAGCGCTGTATGAAGCAATCTCTGCTAACATCGACACCATCGCAAATGAAGTCAATGTGACGGTCTTGGAGGTGACCAGGGGTGCCGTCGAGGAAGGTGAAGTTCTGTTAGAACTCCAATACGTCCTCCTCATCATCATTGCCATCATCGTAGCCCTGGCCATCATCTTAGCAATCATCACCATTTGTTGGGGAAGGTAATATTACTTTTTGCAACATACTTTTGAAAACCAATTATTTAACAACGTATTAGTGAAGATGAAACGGTAATTTTGGGACTGGTCTACTGCACATTATAGATGTATTATTTAATTGAGTGCTAACGATCATGTGAGGCAAAACGAACATACGGTTGATAAATGCAGCTTGAATTTAAAGTGTATACCAATAACGTCACAATCATTCAGGCCTTAAAGACTATGAAGACATTCACACATTGAAATGTCACCCGTGACATTTTCACAAACTCTTTACTTTGGCATTATAATCAGTGGTGGTCTAGTTTTTTGCTAAGAAGGGGGGGGGGTGGCTTGACCAGTTAGTTTGGCCTAATAGCTATGTGCTGTGACGTACTACTTCCTACCCATCCCCTCCAGTAGATTGCCACCAAGGCCCACAATCCTGCTTGGGCGACCCTTGTCAACAGATAAGGGAAATGGTTTTAGGTGGAACCACTTCGTCGGGGGGAGGGACCCTAAGCTAACCGGCTCAAAGGTTCATAAACAAATTGTTCATTGCCCGTCAAAGAGTAGATGTCAAAAACTGGTGAACCAAAAACAGCAGATTCTGGGCGAACAATATATTTGCAATTAATCGCTGTTAATCTAGGGCGAAGCTGCTAGGGTGCTCCAGTTCACCAGTATTTTTAACAAAGACTTCTTGTCGTCTGTGGTCATTTGCCGGATATTAGACAGTATCTTGCCCTGTTCCTGGATCATCCGTACGGAACTAAGTGAAAATAAGCATTTATTTTCGTACGAAAAACTTCTCGCCAAAATCAGATCTGTCGAGTCGTATACAAGATTTTCATTATCTGTCTACTCTTAAGTTAGTTGGGCGAAAAAATGCCCCACTTTTAAGCAACCCTGGCCACCTGCTGTCCACTTTTAACTGTTTGTTAAAATCTGTCGAAATTGGGTAATAAAAACAAATAGGGTAATGAATTTGCTCAACTGTTTTGAGTGTGTGTATTTTTAGGATTAATGCATGTAGAAGTGTATAATACCCTGCAACTGGTCATTTTTTAATATTCTATATTACATTAATCCCCATCTACTTGATTTCATTATCTTCAGGAATACTGACTCCGCGAAGAAAAATTCAGGAGGAAAACGGAAACCACACACCCTATCTAGCTCACAGTTTTAGCACAGGTCTATAAGAATATCCCACCTTTAACTATGAGAATACTATAACGACTTTTGAAAAGTATAGATGAATTTTTATTCATTATTTTATTTATTTATTATTTGAATTTATTTAAACAGGATAAAAACATGATCAGCACAGCTGTTTTACATCATGGTCTTGATATAAGATTCAATTTAATTGAATAAATTCATCAAAAAGATTAGATATAACAAATACAATTCAACAAAGTAACTAGGGAATTCATGATATAAAACTACAAAAAATAATATAATAATCTAAGAGAATTAAAAGATAAAACAAGTGGAATGCCTCTGGCCGTCTCACCTGCATCACGCGGTTCAATATAGCAGCAGTGCTGACTTTGAATACTACTCTAACTCGCACAAGATGTTCAGTGATACATGGTTACTCTTATGTCCACTTTTTATGAACGAGACCAATAATCTTACAGAGATATGATGGTTATTCAACAAAAAACCTCAACATGGCCAAAGTTCATTGACCTTACATGACCTTTTACCTTGATCATGTGACCTGAAACTCGCACAGGATGTTCAGTGATACTTGATTACTCTTATGTACAAGTTTCATGAATCAGATCCATAAACTTTCAAAGTTTTGATGGTAATTCAACAGATACACCCAATTCGGCCAAAGTTCATTGACCTTTGACCTTGGTCATGTGATCTGAAACGCGCACAGGATGTTCAGTGATATTTGATTACTCATATGTCCAAGTTTAGTGAACTAGACTAATAAACTTTCAAAGTTATGATGGTAATTCAACAGATACCCCCGATTCGGCCAAAGTTCATTGACCCTAAATGACCTTTGACCTTAATCATGTGACCTGAAACTTGCACAAAATATTCAGTGATGCTTGATTACTCTTATGTCCAAGTTTCATGAATCAGATCCATAAACTTTTAAAGTTATGATGGGAATTCAACAGATATCCCCAATTCGGCCAAAGTTCATTGACCCTAAATGACCTTTGACCTTGGTCATGTGACGTGAAACTCATGCAGGATGTTCAGTGATACTTGATTAACCTTATGTGTAAGTTTCATGAACTAGGTCCATATATTTTCTAAGTTATGATGACATTTCAAAAACTTAACCTCAGGTTAAGATTTCGATGTTGATTCCTCCAACATGGTCTAAGTTCATTGACCCTAAATGACCTTTGACCTTGGTCATGTGACATGAAACTTTAATAGGATGTTCAGTAATACTTGATTAACCTTATGGCCAAGTTTAATGAACTAGGTCCATATACTTTCTAAGTTATGATGTCATTTCAAAAACTTAACCTCAGGTTAAGATTTGATGTTGACGCCGCCGCCGCCGCCGCCGTCGGAAAAGCGGCGCCTATAGTCTCACTCTGCTTCGCAGGTGAGACAACAAAGCATATATCAATAATTCACGAAAAAATATATAGAAATGAGACAAAATTAATATTCAGGAGGTAAGGTGACAATAGTTGATAAAAGAATAAAAATGACATTAATAAAAATTCAAATGACTTATCGTATCAAGAAAAGCACGTTCGATTATTCTAAACCATGAAAGTATTACAATGTAGTAGTTCATTTTATTAGTAACATAGTGGCAGTGAATAATTTAGGTCAACACAGGGAGTACTTGAGAAAAGAGATTCTTTTATGATTAATGAACACTTAATCTATTTTATTAGTTTTCGCCCTAGAATTTATGAAGTGGTAATTTATGGGAATAGTGACATGGTTTATGGGGTACTAACCAAACCTAAAAATTGGTTTTAAACCCGTTAAAGAAATAGAAACTTCAATAGTTGACTACTCGGGCTTTTCACCTTTCTTGATTATTTTCATTCACTTGCTTGTTTATTTTACTCTACCATCTGAATCCCCCTTCATCTTTGGATGGAGCAAAATACCTGACCATTGTAAGGTTCTGTAGGTTGAAATCCAGAGAATATAACATGGTAAATGAATTTAGACACTAACAAAATGAAATCTGCTCACACCTAGAGTGCAACTGTAACGTAATTTGCAAACG
Source organism: Lytechinus variegatus (assembly GCF_018143015.1). Lineage (NCBI taxonomy): Eukaryota > Metazoa > Echinodermata > Echinoidea > Temnopleuroida > Toxopneustidae > Lytechinus > Lytechinus variegatus. Next base: position 35,864,086 of record NC_054741.1, read on the forward strand.
GTGTTTTATATGTTATATAGTATATTCAAGATTAAAAAAAAAATCAATCATTATCGTTACAAAAAAGGTAGTGATCTGAGGTGACTTAATACGAGGATGTATTGATGTTTATTAAATCATTTTCAGACGATATATTTTTTTTCGTAAACAGGCAACGATGTTTTGGATCAATATTCTACCATTGATGATCGAACACACTAATGCGTAGGTCATTTTATCCTGAATCAACGTATCGAGTTTATTCATGTCGTGAACAGTTCTAGCTGCTCTTTTAACAAATCGATTCTGACATCCCAAATTTGACGGTTTCTTTGTTATCCATCATTCTCATGAAAAGGGGAATTTAATATACTTCTATTATATACATACATGTAGAAGTGATGTCATGCGTCTGATATGTATTTGCTCGGCTTTTTAATCATGATTGATAATGTCGCTTTTTTTCAAACATCGAAGTTCCATTCTGAGTCTGTCAAAATGATTCTTTTAATATAATATCGCAGAACAAAAATGTTTGATTTTACTCCTGACCGAAATAATGTTAAAAGCATTATGGTTGTTTGCTGAATGTGTAGCGCTCATTTGTGGATGTTTCTTTCTACCATGTCTACATGTAGTATTCATTGCACGGTGTTTTTTAGTGTCTGCAAATGATACGAATGTGTACTTATAGACTGGGGTGGGTGTGTGCGTGAGGGTGTGTATTAAAAACATAGAGGGTTGGGGGCTCAGTTTAGTAAGTTATTTTTTTTTTAGATATAAAAGTCTATTTTTGAGGAATTTCATTCCAGCCTTATTTGCTTCAGTTTTTTTGGTAAATATATATATATATATATGTTGCATATCTTTGCTGATATAAAATGAAGATTTATAATGGTTTTGTTTATTTATCTTGAGAATGTGTAATTCATTTGAATGAAATCCTTAATAAAAACATGTTGAAAAAAAAAGTGAGAAAATATGGTTGTTGGTTGGATTCGAGAGGATAAATAAGTGCTACAAACAAAATAGAGATGGTGGCTTTTTAGATATTTTGAAAATGAGAGTAATTAAATTGTATTATGATAAACTCATGCATTTGTAAAAAAAAAGATCAAAGCTCGTCATAAAAAATAAAGGATCGCTGTTTGTGTATGGAAAGGAAAGGATAAGAAGAAATAAGATAAGCATGAAGAGCGAAAAAGAGAGATAGAAAGGGAGTGGTTGGATAATGTGTAACTTCATGGAAATGACGAAATAGAAGGGAAAGAAACCGAACAGAATGAAATGGAAATGAAAGAAGTCGTAATAGAGAGGTATACTTCATGGACATGGTAAAGGAAAATGAGAGAGATTCAATGAAGATGGTAATGTATGCGTGATACAGAACGAATGATACATGATTGACACGTTTACGAGATTACAGAAGTTATTATGAGGACTGCTGATTGAAGAGGTAGATATTTCATCACGTAATTAAAAAACTGTCACTATCGAAAAGACGTAAAAGCTGTTAAACATATCATATGACTGAGTTAAGCGAACTGTAAGGGCAATTCACACCTTGGGCATGTTAAGATAAAGATTTTGTTCATTGGCATACGGTAAATATAAGGATACGAGAATAGGGATTGAGAGGAAAAAGAGGTGACAGGTATTCAGAGAGAAAGGATGATTTATAAATATATATCAACGAGGCAAAGTGGTAATGCATTGTACTTAGTCCCAACAGAGTTTATTTTGAAGTCCAAATTTTCGACGGAAAACACACGTCTTCATCAAGGGTACAATAAAGCTCACAGTTTTACATTATAAATACATAAATGTATATAAATGTATATACACATATATATATATATACTTGTATATGTACACACACACACATATATATATATATATATATATATATATATATATATATATATATATACCAAAGAGAAACGCGAAAAACCTTATGTGAATTTGTGAGATTTATTGAGAACTTGAGATGTATAAGAACACAATATTGACGCAGCATTTTTAAGCCAAACATTCATTAAAATGCAAGCTCAAATAAAAAGCGATACTTTTTCCATTTTAATTTCACCATAATGCCAATCAATAACTTTGGCATCTCCCCGACTTCGCTAGATTGAGTTTCATCAGTCATTCGATACTTTTATACTCCCAGATTTATTATGTTAGATTTTCGCTCATTCATATTCACTTTTCATCATGAACACGAGATGCGATAATGATACCGATGTGTCAATAGAATATTTGCTTTCGCATCACGGTAGTCGGGACGCGGGTGGGGCAATTGAAAACCAGGTATCGTATTCTGCAAAGTTAATCCCATAATTACATCTGCCCCTGTTCAATAGGGCATTGGGATTTTTTGACCAATAACTATATAACACATCTTTGTTTGAGCACTTGAGCCAGAAGGCGACATGTGCTGGCCTTAAGACTTCATCTATTTCGGTGCATGTATTGCTATAGCTTTCCGGTGATAAGTTTTAAAGAATCATTAGGAAACCTCTCAAAATAACAACATAGTGCTGCATCAAAAGGTAAGCTGTTCTTTGTTAATATATATATATATATATATATATATATATATCTTAAAGTTTCACGTATTGGCTTCTCTAATACTATAGTAACAAAATATGCTGAAGATAAATGGTAATGCTTTCAAAGCCAATATAGTTTTTATTTCCTCGAAAATTCGAGGAAATAAAAACTATATTGGCTTTGAAAGCATTACCATTTATCTTCAGCATATTTTGTTACTATATATATATATATATATATTGTCAAAATTAATATCTCTTAATAAATCTGAAAAATATTGTAAACATTCTTGAGTACAATAGCTATAGAGGATCTATAAATAACACCGGCGATGATATTCTTATTTCCAGGAATGAAAATTTCAATGAAGAGTGATTCAATAATGTTGTTACAAACCGAAATTTCATTCAAAAAAGTATAGTTAAGTGATTTGCGAACGTGAAGAGCAACACCACAACCAACTTTTTTCTATTTTTATTAATGAAATCATAATCCTTTATATGAAATGGGTGGTTTAACCAGGTTTCCAAAAGGCCGATTAGAGAAAGTCTTTTGTTGACTTAGGTAGTAAACCAGTGAAAGCATGTTTGTTACATAAATTTATGGAAATACAAGCACTGTTTCGAAGAAACATAACTTTGTTATTTCGTGACCATTTCCTGCGATTTATCTATCAATTCAAAGAGCGGACGATGACCTTTTTAGACGTGTGATTTTTTTTTTGAAATTTTGATACCCCCCGCCATGACTTTTTTTCTATCCTTTCTTCAAATTGTTTTTACTCATTCATGCGATGAGAAATCTTGTATGTTATACCAGCTAAAATGTGAGATTCAAAGCTTTACATTGGTAGGTCATTTGTCTATTGCATTTGTAATTAAGTTGTGATAAATCATTGCTAAACCTCGGGGTTTTTTTTTTTGGTGGGATGCACTGTATATACACACATATACAGTGCGTATCAAAAAAACGGGACAGTTTTGAAAAGTCTATAAAAAATTTGTTTCAAATTATTATATCTATATTTTGATGTTAATAGATGCTCTAAGATCCTATCTTTGAAATGCCATTTAAAAAAAAATTGTTCATGCTTGAGTGAACACGGGACGTTTTTGTCGGGGGTTCAAAAGGAGGCTTGCGCCAAAATGGCAGAAATGAGAAATTTGATGATTAGACTTTTGGCTAATCGGCAGACTTCCTCTTAATGTTTTCATTATCTTTGCCATAATTTTCGAATTATGCTGTCAAATTTAATTTACAAATGTAATTATTTACCTGAATTATATTGTTTTTCATTTAAACTTCTTTTACCTTTGACTTTTCCTTCATAAGTAAGAAAAGAAGAGACTTTTTGTCAACCCAAGTAAGAAGATTTGCATTATTAATTGAGAGAATTTGTAATTATTCAAATCCTTTTATTATGTGAAACAAATTATGTAATGGTACCTTTAATAATTATTAGGTGAAACAAATTATGCTATGGAACCTATAAAAGACATGAATTCTATTTTCAAGGGTTATTGAATCCTTCACCAAGTTTAATTATGTGCTTGACAGGACAAACAGGAAAGGATTCATGTCTTTCAATAGCATTGGTGTATTGAGTCAATTCTGAAGGAGCAAGATATGGCAGATCGGATAAAATGTATTAAAAAATTGTGAAGCGAGCAAGCAAAAATTTCCACTTTTTTATCAAAATATCCAATCTTGTGATTTTTACATAATATTCAGAAAATGATATCATATTTCACTTTCTATGTTTTCTGTGATTTTCTTTTCCACTTTTTTTTCCTTGGTCATAATTTTATATTAGAGGGGGGAGGGAGCACCCCGAGCCCCATCCTCAGTATACCGATGTTTAATGCATCAGTGAGCACACAATATTCATCAGTGAGCACACAATATTCGAAAATTATGCAAATGAGAAGAAATTTCAAGGCCTTGGCCCCACTCTGTGCAGTATCGAATTGTTATTTTGGTGTGCGTGCCTTTTGGATAGTGTTATTCTGAAGCCATGTGCGAAGTTTCATGAAATAACTATTGGTAGAAGTAACAAAAACCGCCCATGAAAAAAAAACCTTATTTCATATTTGTTGAAATGTTGACTTTGTCTCTCATAGACTTGTGTACATTATGGGTGCATATGTTTAAGAATAAGTAACCCCTTATTCAATATGGTGGAACTTTTTTTCAAGGCTGTCTTTAGCAATGTTATTTGGCAGTAATGTTTATCAACATATCAGCAGAATTCTGTGCAAAAATGAAATCGAATTGTCCATTTATGGATGAGTGAGCACGTATCAAAGTGGGAAAATGGGTAATTAAAAGTCACAGACGCATTTTAAAGGGTAATAAGGTGAGTATTTGGGGGCAAATTCGGTTTCAGATGTGACTTCAATTGCTGGTGTTTTTATCATCCATCATTTCTATCACCACACACTTTCCGAACTTTTAACATTTTTATGGTTGAGCGGACACATTCGAAAACTTAGAATGAATACTCTTTATACTGCATAAATGTGTTCTTTTCAAACAATTTCTCATGATCAGTTTAATTTATGTACAAATCAGTGGTGGATCGAGAATTTTAAAATTGGGGAGGGGCATATAATCGGGGGAGCCGCCAACATTTTCAAATTTTAATATGACCTAACAAGTTGTAAAGGATACTACCAAAAACCCCTATGATGATATGTCACAATACAGGGCGCAGAACGGTTTTCAAAATGTGGTGGAGGGGCTTAACCAAAAGTGAGGGGGGGGGGGGGGCTGTTGCACCCACAAATGTAATAACGCCCACAAATATAATAACGCCCACAAATGTAATAACACTTTACCCACAAATGTAATAACGCCCACAAATGTAATAACACTTTACCCACAAATGTAATAATTTCACCCACAAATGTAATAATGCACTTTACCCACAAATGTAATAATTTTTGATCGCCCACAAATGTAATAATGACTTTACCCACAAATGTAATAAATTTGAAGGGATTTTGGGCGAATTCGTTTTTAACTAAAATCCTATAGTAATGCGTTCATATAGCACAAAGTGCAAAGTCTTTGTTGGAGATAAGTCCTAAGTCTTTTTCCAGACCAGGTTGTTTCAAAAACTATTATAGAAGTCCAAAGTCTTTTTTCCAGACCCGGTTGTTTAAAAAAATTATTATATAAGTACAAAGTCTTTTTTCCAGACCCGGTTGTTTAAAAAATTATGATATAAGTCCAAAGTCTTTTTCCAGACCTGGTTATTTCAAAAATTATAATATAAGTCCAAACTAAGATACGATAATGATTTTCCAGTGGAATAAAAATGAGAATCGAGCGCCGTCTTTTCTCCAGACCCAGTTAATTAAGACCGGTAAAATTAATGTCTTTGTTGTTGTTTCAACTTATATGGCTTATATTTTGAATATATGCGATAAGAGTAAATCGAGAATCAAGCGTAGTCTTTTCTCCAGACCTGGTTACTTAAAACTATTAACTAAAACCCTAATGTCTTCATATAGCACAAAAGTGCAGTCTTTTTTCCAGACCCGGTTAATTCAAAAATTGAAATATAAGTCCAAAGTCTTTTTTCCAGACCCAGTTGTTAAACAAATTATACGATATGTCCAAAGTCTTCTTTCAGACCCGGGTATTTCAAAAATTATAATATAAGTCCAAACTAAGATACGATAATGATATTCCATTGGAATAAAAATGAGAATCGAGCTTAGTCTTTTCTCCAGACCCAGTTAATGAAGACTGGTGGAATTAATGTCTGTAGTTGTTTCAACTTATTTGGTGTATTATTGTGAATATATGCGCTAAGAGTAAATTGAGAATCAAGCATAATTTTGACCTGGTTACTTAAAACTAAAAACTAAACCCTATAGTAATGCGTTCATGTAGCACAAAAATGCAAAGTCTTTTCTTTGGACCCGGTTACTTAAACTAACAAGTAGAATGCCTCTGGCCGTCTCACCTGCATCACGCGATTCAACATAGCAGCAGTGCAGACTTTGAAAACTACTATAACTCGCACAAGATGTTCAGTGATACTTGGTTACTCTTATTTCCACGTTTTATGAACTAGACCAATACACTTTACAGAGATAGGATGGTAATTCAACAAAAACAACCAATGTGGCCAAAGTTCAATGACCCCACATGACCTTTGACCTTGATCATGTGACCTGAAACTTGCACAGGATATTCAGTGATACTTGATTACTCTTATGTCCAAGTTTCAAAAGTCAGATCAATAAACTGTCAAAGTTATGATGGTAATTCAACAGATACCCCCATTATTGCCAAAGTTCATTGACCTTTGACCTTGGTCATGTGACCTAAAATGCGCACAGGATGTTCAGTGATACTTGATTACTCTTATGTCCAAGTTTTATGAACTAGACCAACATACTTTTAAAGTTATGATGGTAATTCAACAAATGCCCCCAATTCGGCCAACGTTCATTGAACCTAAATGACCTTTGACCTTGATCATGTGACCTGAAACTTGCACAGGATGTTCAGTGATACTTGATTACTATTATGTCCAAGTTTCATGAATCAGATCCATAAACTTTTAAAGTTTTGATTGTAATTCAACAGATACCCCCAAATCGGCCAAAGTTCATTGACCATAAATGACCTTTGACCTTGATCATGTGACGTGAAACTCATGCAGGATATTTGGTAATACTTGATTAACCTTATGTCCAAGTTTGATGAACTAGGTCCATATATTTTCTAAGTTATGATGACATTTCAAAAACTTAACCTCAGGTTAAGATTTTGATGTTGATTCCCCCAACATGGTCTAAGTTCATTGACCCTAAATGACCTTTGACCTTCGTCATGTGACATGAAACTCTAATAGGATGTTTAGTAATACTTGATTTACCTTATGGCAAAGTTTCATGAACTAGGTCCATATACTTTCTAAGTTATAATGTCATTTCAAAAACTTAACCTTAGGTTAAGATTTGATGTTGACGCCGCCGCCGCTGCCGCCGTCGCCGCCGCCATCGGAAAAGCGGCGCCTATAGCCTCACTCTGCTATGCAGGTGAGACAAAAAATAAACCCTATATTAATGCATTCATATAGCGCAAAGACATTTCTCCGGGTTATTTAAAACATTCATCAAATCTTTTTAAAAAGACCACACAATCTATTGATGTTGAATAATATGAAAATAAAGTGTAGACCAGTCATTCTCAATTACTTTTTTGGAAGCGCCACATTTCTTGTTGAGAATCGGTAATGCTCCACTATCCATTACGCAATATCAGCGGAGGGGTTCCAGAGGCCCCTGATGGGGGTCGAGGGGGCAGAGCCCCCAGAAGTTTTGGAATATGAGGCCTTTTTAATTGCCCATGCAGAGGTGCTGCAATTAATATCAACAGAAAAAATACAAATGCCAACAAACTATACAATATTAATATTAAAAGAAAAATTACCAGTGACTTGTTCACTGATACCACTAGTTCAGACTGTTCTGCACCAGATCTATTGGCTGAAGCAAGTGGCGTAATGGGTAAAAAAAATCAAGAGGGCTAGATATGGCAGCTGAAGTAAAAATATTGAACTTTTCAATACAAAAATATATATTTTGACATAATATTAAGATAATTCCACTCGTTCCCTTTCTTTCTCTTTCCCTTTCTCCTTTTTTTTTCTTGGCCGTGAAACACATGGGGGCCCCCATCTGTAACCCAGTGGCTAAAGTTACGTTCCCCGATTTTGCAAGGGCTGAAAATTAGGCGTTACACTGCCCTAGCGCCCCAAACTGCCCATCTTTCTCTACAACTCACGTGCAGTATTATTCATTCAGTTCGTCTTTAGCAAGAGTGCATGCAGACAATCACGGCAAGCAATACATCTGAGCATACATATATTTCACTTTTACAACTTCGGATTTTAATCGGCTCCGGAAACAAGGTTTCTGCTTGTTATGTCCCAAATTCATAATCTATTATGATCAGGATGTTCTTTAAATATCACATTATTTGATGTTTAACTCTTAACCAAAACTTATACTCTGGAAATGCAAAATTTATCGCCGTTGAAATAGAAATCCTACAAACGGGGTTTTCATATCACTTCTGTGGCACATTTGTAAGAATAAAACTTTGTAAGAATAAATAAAAAGGAGAACACCATCGATCCTCCATAATAGGGGTTATCGAGTGCTAAATTGGACAAAATTTGAGGAAATCAATTAGCAATTAAGTGTCAAGTAAAGAGTTTTTGCTTTCTCTTTGTATTAAAATGATCACCAAATCCTTATTTCCAGGTTACTGGTAGATACATTTTTATTTCCCCAATTTTTCCTTATTTTTACTTTTTTTATACCAACTCCCAAGCGCCACTCCGCAAGGCTCGGTGCGCCACAAGTGGCGCGCGCGCCACCATTTGAGAATCCCTGGTGTAGACATTCATCCAGACCAGATTATTTCAAAATAAGAAATGATTGAAAAAAAAAGATCCTCCACTCTTGGTAATGTTGAATTCCATGAAAAAATAGCATAGTCTTTCCTCCAAACCCAGTTATTCAAAATTATGAATTACATGTACATTTTCAAAACAGTATAAAGACCCCATAATCTTTGTCAATGCTGGATAACATGGACATATACATGTAGCGTAGTCTTTCAGCCCGACCCAGTTTATTTTTCAAAATTACGCTAATAGTAATAATAAAAAAATCAAAATCTAAGACCAAACAATCCTTCAACCTAAGATATGTTTTAAAAAGAAGTTTAGAGCGTTGTCTTTACTCCAGACCTAATCATTAAAACAAATACGCAAAAAAATCTTCTAACATAAGACCCTATCATATTCTTATTCTTGTGGAATAACGCGAGTTTTAAAACGTACTCTTTTCTCCAGACCCGGCTATTTAAAAAAAAAATGAATTTACAAAACTTCAAATCTAAGACCAATCTTCCAAAGTTACACCCAGTGAAGAAATATATCTTTACCCCACCCCACCAGTTGTTTTAATAATACTAAGACCCCAACAAAACATTGCAATAATGCATGGGTAAAGCAAACATCCTTCCTCCAGACGTTCTTATTTGAAAAAAATGAAATAGTTTTTATGAATATTCTAAAACGAAGACCAAATAATCTGATTACTGTGGAATAACACGAAGACCGATTGTTGAAGATCGACTTTCCTCCAGACACAATTATTTCAAGAATAAAAAATCAATAAAACCCAACCCCCAACAACGAATCTAAGAACCAACAATCCTCCAAATTAAGACCATGCATGTAGAAAAGCACATGTTTAGAGCGTTGTCTTTATTCCAGACCCAGTCATTTAAAAATGATTTAAACAATCTTAAAAACATAAGACTTTGTCATATTCTTATTCTTGTGGAATAAGACGAGTATTATGCTTAGTCATTCTTCAAGACCCGGTTATTTAAAAGATAAACAAATATTGAAAAAAAATCACAGCTAAGACCAATCTTCAAAATCAAACCCAGCATAAATGCTTGGGCTTAGAGTAATGTCTTTACCCCTCACCCAGTTCTCTTAAAAATGCAAATTAAGCGAAACATTAATCTTAAAACTTAGACCCCAACATCTTCCAAATCTGATTTGATTTGATTTATTGTTTCACATTCCACAAAAACATAAATTTTGAAGATAATTACGAAAACATGACAAAAAAAATACACAGTTGTAGTATTTAACAAGGAAATACAATTACGTGAAATATGATGCAAAACTGCATGGGAGATAAGATTTTGGTGTCCAAACGATGGTTTTTATAGGGTCAAATAATACATTTGGACTAGTTAATGGCAAACAGTGGTCAATTATGCCCCAAACTGCCAGATGGCTTCCAAAAATTGGAGTATAAATGAGTTATATCTGGAGGAGAGACTTGTGATGTAAAGTGATTCAGTTTGCTTTTCGCCTCCTAGGCACAGGAGACGCCTAAACAAATAAAAATAACAATAAAATGACTTCTGAACCTTACAAATGGACAAAGTTAATTTAATATCTGCCTGATATATATGATTTTGGTTTTTAAACCATAGTTTGAAGGGTCAAATAATATTTTGGGATCGTTAACAATAATATTGCAGTTGTCCATTTTTTCCTGAAAATCCAAAATGGCTTAAAAAATGGCGTGTAAATGACTCCAATCACTTACTTAAAGAATAATCATTATCCATACAATATCATCATGTGAGGAAGAATTGTGGTATCTACGCTTGAATACATGTGGGAAAAGTAATCTTAAGGATTTAGGAGTAGGTCACAGCAGGCATTTTTGCTCAATTTGGGAACCAAATTGTATATATAATAGAAAACTGAACATTTTTGTGATTGACTTGTCCTTAATATATATTTGAAATTTCCAACCATAGTGCAGAAACAAAATTTATTTCTCACAGGGGAATATTGAGTATGACTATTTTTAAGCGATGAGAATTAAACGCCATACTGGAAGCCATCTTGGATTATGAAGGATAATTGACAACTGCATATCATCATAAGCTAACCCAAAGTATTATTTGACACTTGAAAGTATAGTATAGACACCCAAATATTATCTCTCAGGCGGATATAAAATTAACTATGCTATTTTCTAAAAAACATCAGTCATTTTTAGACTCCATTTTTGAAAGCCTTCTTGGATTTTTGGACAAACTAGACTATTTTGGACGCCATCTAGGATTATTTCAATTCTTTTACTTCATTTCCATTCAAAACATAATACAAAGTAATATCAAGTAATACAATTCAAGTACAATTTTACAGATGGGCATTCTTACTTCGTAAAACAACCCCCCAAAAACCAGTATAATATAGAGCATAAATGGAAATGAGGAGGATCCACTAAAATCAAAGCTTGTAAAAGTGTGGATTCCCCTTGGAAATGAAGAAAGAATAGTCGACTTATTCTTACATGCGTACATGTATGTATTACAGGGAAGAAAAAGCGAACAAAATAAATCATATTGATGCAAAAAAATAATTACTGAACAAACGCGAAGCTTTTTACACAAAGGGGTCTTCGTTGTAAAGGATATGCTACGCAAAACAGAAGAAAAAGAACAGAACGAGAAAGGGGATGACAATGCATAGTAGACAAGACAAAACAAGAGACAGGACAATACAAGACAAGATAACTATTTTTTAAAAAGGAGGAAAGCTAAGAACGGGAAAGGGCTGACCACGAACCAGCTTGATCTGGTGAAATAACAAGAGATGATATACCTGGACAATATCAGATGAAAAAAGGGTAAAACAATAAAAGTGAAAAATGTAAGGATTATAATCAAGATAATGAAGTGTTAGTTCCGTTGCGAAGAATTATAGGAATTTCAGCAGGATAAGTTTGAGTTTACGTTTGAATAAATTTAAGGAGACACTGTCTTTAACATTATTAGCTATTGAGTTCCAGAATTTAGGACCGTTGAATAGGAATGTATTTTTCCCAGTAAAGTTCTCTAAAGTGGAATGTGAAGTTCGTCAGAGTGTCTCGTGGGGTAGTTATGATGAAATTGATTTTTAGGCAAAAAGGCATCAAAAATATGGGGAAGTGCATTATTATCATAACTATACATGAAGTGCCCTAACTGTAGTAAATACAGGTCTTTGACTTTCAACTGTTTACTTTCTAGAAAAAGTGGGTCCGTATGAGAACGGAAACATGTACTATAAACAATACGAAGTGCTTTCTTTTGCAAAAGCAACACTTTATCTAATAAATATTTATGGGTATTACCCCAAATAAGAATCCCTTATTTTAAATAAGGCAATATTAAGGATGAATAGAGCATGATTAATGATGTGGAGGGAGTGCAAAACTTTAGCCTATTAATAATAGCTATATTTCGTGAAATTATTTTGGATATATTTTCAATATAATTTTTGCAAGAAAGTTTACTGTCAACTGTTATTCCAAGAAATTTGGTGTTATAAATACCATTTCGTATGGGGTATTATCGAAAATAATATTCATCGGTAACTTGTCTATGGAATTACTAAATAACATGTATTTTGTTTTGTTAAAGTTCAAAGATAATCGATTGACTCTTATCCATTCAGTAACATTTATAAGTTCAGAATAACATCAACTAAAGTTTGTGGATTCTGATGAGAAAAAAATAAGGTCGAATCATCTGCAAACAAGATAAGGGACAATATTTTGGATGATCTGCAGAAATCATTTATATAAATTGTAAGAGGAAGTGGGCCCAATAAGCTACCCTTGGGGACTCCACAGTTGACATAATTATTTCATGTTTATTTTTTAATCAATATCCAATTACAAACGCACTTTTATAGATCTCTGATATCACTCAACCAATGGAAATCCATTCCGCTAGGAGGTGTGGCAAAGAAGTGAGATTGCGTCAATTTATTGACTTCACATACGCTTGCACAATACGCTTACGCGTCTTTCAGAGATTTCTTTTTAACAAAAAATGACAATACTCTCATCTTTTTTTCGAAGTATATTTCGCATCTCTTCAAGCATCGTTTCAAAGACAATATTAGTCAAGAAAAGTCTTTTTGATTGTACAGGAATAACTTTAAGGTGTTGTTCTCAATGAATATATCATTTTTCTTCATTTTCATGTCAATATTTGGAGTTAATTCATGTAGAAATATTAACGAAATCAACGTCGCGGAGATAAATAGCCCCTACCCTCTTTTAAGTTTATTTTATTTTTCTTCAAAGTAAATTGGGGGCAAGCACATCATCCGCGTTGCAATGTCCAGATACGCGATGGGTATGGCTACACTGCCACCGCTCTGTTGCGTATCATCATAGATACGCAAGATAAAATTTGTACGCAAGATACAATTTTAGATTTTATCTGACATGTCTGAGAGATAAAATGTCATCTCAGAATACCAATTTAATTTTAAGAGATGAAATAAAATATTTTAAAGATAAAATGACCTCAGAATACCGCCCCTGGTCTGCAGGAAAGAGTATGTTTTAAAACCCGTGTTACTCCAAAAGAATATGATAGGGTCTTATGTTAGAAGATTTTTTATCGTTTTTTTTGCAATGATTATGTCTGGAATAAATACAAAGTTCTAAACCTCTTTTTAAAAACAGGTTCCTAGGTTCAAGGATTGCTTGGTCTTAGATTTGGAGTTATTTCTATTTTTACTATTAGCATTATTTTGAAAATCAAATGACTGGGTCTGGCTGAAAGGCTACGCTATATGTCCTTGTTATCCAGCATTAATAAGATTATGGGGTCAAAAACAACGGTTTTCGTTTTTGTTGTTGCATTTTTATTAACGATTTTTGAATAACAGGTTTTGGAAAAAAGGCTAAGCTCGATTTTCTTTATTTAACTGGAATATCATTATGGTATCTTAGTTTGGACTTATATTAGGATTTTTGGAATAACCAGGTCTGGAAAAAAGACTGTGGACTTTTGTGCTATATGAAGGCATTACTATAGGGTTTTAGTTTTTCATTTTATATTACCGGGTCTATGCTTTATTCTCAATTTACTCATAGCGCATATATTCACAATACATTCCGTATAATTTAAAACAACAACAAAGATATTGATTTCAGCAGTTTCAATTAACTGGGTTTGGAGAGAAAACTAAGATCGATTGTCATTTTTATTCCACTGGAACATCTATATCGTATTTTAGTTTGGACTTATATCATATTTGAAATAACCGGGTCTGGAAAAAAGACTTTGGACTTACATTATAATTTTCTCAAAAACCGGGATCTGGAGAAAAGACTTTGGACTTATATTATAATTTTTTTAAACAACCGGCCGGGTCTGGAAAAAAGACTTTGGACTTATATTATTTTTTTTAAACAACCGGGTCTGGAATAAAGACTTTGGATTTATATTACAATTTTTTAAACAACCGGGTCTGGAAAAAGACTTTGGACTTATATCATTATTTTTTTAAGCAACCGGGTCTGGAAAAAAGACTTTGGACTTAAATTATTATTTATGAAACAACCGGGTCAAGAATAAAGACTTTGGACTTATATTATTTTTGAAACAACCAGGTCTGGAATAAAGACTTTAGATTTATATTATAATTTTTAAACAACCGGGTCTGGAAAAAAAGAATTTGGACCTATATTATTTTTCAAACAACCGGGTCTGGAATAAAGACTTTGGATTTATATTATAATTTTTTAAACAACCGGGTCTGGAATAAATTTTTATCGGATAATGTACATACACTTGTACGCTGCACTTCACCAGTACGACAATACACCAGACGGTGGACTGTACTGTTTCCAGAAGAAGAAGAAGATTTTCGATTTATATTATAATTTTTAGACAACCGGGTCTGGAATAAAGACTTTGGGCTTATATTATTATTTTTGTAACAATCGGGTCTGGAATAAAGACTTTGGATTTATGTTATAATTTTTGAAACAACCGGGTCTTGAATAAAGACTTTGGACTTATATTATAATTTCTGAAACAACCGGGTCTGGAGAAAAGACTTTGGACTTATATTATAATTTCTGAAACAACCGGGTCTGGAGAAAAGACTTTGGACTTATATTATCATTTTTGAAACAACCGGGTCTGGAATAAAGACTTTGGGCTCTTACTATTATCTTTTAATTAACAGGGTCTGGAATAAAGACTTTGGACTTATATTATAATTTGTTAATTGACCGGGTCAGGAAAATAGACTGCACTTTTGTGCTATATGAATGCATTGCTATAGGATTTTAGTTTAGAACGGATTTGCAAAAAAATCCCTTCAAATTTATAACATTTGTGGGTAAAGCCATTATTACATTTGTGGGCGATCAAAAATTATTACATTTGTGGGTAAAGTGCATTATTACATTTGTGTTCGTTCTTACATTTGTGGGTGCAACGAACCCCCATGGAGGATTTATGAGGACTGTAAGTATTTTATTCTGGACACATTCCAGGACCTATCCTGAAAAAATCAGCTTGTTGTCAGAAATTTCCATGTTAAACCTAATGCTCTTGGCCTAAAATGTCATTACAATGATTAAGTTTCGTTCATGCTTTAGCGAACACGGAATGTTTTTGTCTGGGGTTAAAAAGGAGTCTTGCGCCAAAATGGCATAAAATATTATGATGGTTGGACTTCTTGCTAATCAGCAGACTTCCTCTTAACCTTTTTATCATCTTTGCCATCATTTTGGAATTATGCGGTCAAAATTCATTTCCAAATGTACTTATTTGCTTGAATTGCTCTGTTGTTCCCTTTTAATGTGTGCTCTCTTAGCTTGAATTTTTCCTTCTTTAAGTATGGGAGAGCTTTTTTTTCTTCAAATCCTTTGAATGTGTGCTTCAAAGATTACGGTTCCTTTGAACAGTGGCATACTGATGGGTGGGGGCTTGGGGTGCCCCCCAAATAAAAAAAAATCATGACCAAGAAAAAAAAGTGGAAAGAAAAAAAAACATAGAAACTAAAATATGATATCATTTGCTGAACATTATGTCAAAATCACAATTTTTTTTTCAATAAAAAGTGGTAATATTTGCTTCATAACTTTTTGATACATTTTACCCAATCTGCCATTATATATCTTGCTCCTTACAAAATTGATCCAATACATAACTGCCGTTGAAAGACATGAATCTTTTCCTGTTTGTCCTGTAAAGCATATAAACTTGGTGAAGGATTCAATAACCCCTTGAAAATAGGATTCATGTCTTTTATATTAACCATAACATAATTTGTTTCATCTAAAACAGGATTTGAATAATTACAAATTCTCCCTATTAATAATGCAAATCTTCTTACTTGGGTTGACAAACTAGTCTTCTTTTCTTACTTATAAAAGAAAACTTAAAGGTAAAAGAAGTTTAAATGAAAAACAAAATAATTCAGGTAAATAATAAATTTGTAAACGGAATTTGACAGTACAATTTGAAAATTATGGCAAAGACAATGAAAAGATTAAGAGGAAGTCTGCTGATCAGCCAAAAGTCTAATCATCAACTTTTTCATTTCTGCCATTTTGGCGCAAGCCTCTTTTTGAGCCCGCGACAAAAACGTCCCATGTTCGATCGAGCATGAACAAAATTATTTTTGATGGCATTTCAAAGATAACATCTTAGAGCATATATTAACATCGAAATATAGATATAATAATTTGAAACATTTTTTATAGACTTTTCGAAACTGTCCCGGTTTTTTATACGCACTGTAGACGTATAACACTCTTGAGTCTATGTACATTAAAGGAAATATAAGCCCCCCCCCCCAAAAAAAAAAAAAAACGAAATTAAATGACAAAGAGTTTAATTCATTGTCATTTTCTGAATATTATGTCCAAATCTAAATTACAAAATTAGATTTTTATTTTAAGGAAGAGCTGATTTATCGATGTCTCGGCGTTGCTGCTCGCAATTTGATCAATAGTAACCCAAATTCATAGAGGTGGTTTTGTATGCCGTTGAACGAGTGGTTTATGCATATTAATTGAAATGTATGAATTACGAGTAATTTACGGCTTAAATAAAAAAAAACCGATGCTAATGCGCGCTTTTGTCACAGTGTGCTTTCGATATTTGCGGTATCTATTTATCAAGAGGCACTTTATATTCTTTAGGCTTATTATAAACACTCGCGTCGCGGGCGGGTTCGTAATCACTCTGGTTTTGGATTTTTGGCGATTTTTTTTTATATTTCGGTGCGATTTTTTTTCCTAACGGTGTCGTAAATTGGGACAAACATGCTTGGAAAATAAAATGAACTTGAAATTCGAGTTTCGTTTTAAGCCGGCAATTAAGTGCCTTAAATAAAATGTACTCGACTACTGTTTTAACATAACAAACAAGCAAATTTTGACTACTGTTCTAACATAATCGCATTCCACATATTTGACCTGATTTCTGTTGATTTTGTTTACATCCCACATCGTTATCTCTCTCCGCACACTCGATTTGGTACCGGCACTGAACTGAAGTTATTGGTCACAAACACACGGGATTCTAAGATCTACAGTATCCTTAAAAAGATTCTTGTGCAAGTCGTGTTTTTACTTTTTTCCCGTGCTTTTCACTCTCGACACTCTCAGCCTCTTGACATCTAACTTGAATTTCACTGAATCTCTTATGTCTTTGTTTTTTTTTGTCGGTGAAAATCATCCAATGCATGAGCGCGCCAGCGAGGGCTTCAATGACATATTTAATATTCATTATTGAGGCCGAAGTTGATAATACTGTTGCTGGAACACGAAACGATCTGGAAGAATTCACTGTTTCATTAGGTGAAATGATTTCTACATGTAAATTAGGCCAGTGCATGCCAAATTAAACCTTAGAGCCATATAGGCGGTGGAAGCGGGGGAGGGGGGGGGGACTCCCCCTAAAAAAAGAGAGAGGGGGAAAAAAGAAAGGAAGGGAGAGAGGGAGGAAAAGGACAAGAAATAAAGAAAGAAGCAAGGATAGAAAGGAGAAAAGGAATGGAGAAAGAAGAAAAAAGAGGAAATGCTACTCTCGATTTTGCTTTGGAGGATTTCTCCTGAAGTCTGTGGCAGACTTTATAAAGTATCGTGAGGGGCTACAATGTCATAATATCATTACTTATCTGCGTCTCCCTTTATTTGTGAATTGTTATACACCAACGTAAAAATGGGGGAGGAAAAATGTGCTAAAGAAGAAGAGCAAGAAGGAAGGAGGAGGAGAAGAAGTAGAAGAAAAAAGATGAAGAATAGGGAGAAGGAGAAGAAAAAGAAGAATAAGACGACACAATAATGGGAATAAAAAAAGAAGACTGATAAGAAAGAGAAGTAGGAGGGGAGTAAAGTGCACTCTGGTTATAAAGAAGTCATGGGGACCAATAAAATCGTCCCTTTTTATATATATATATATACAGTGAACCTGTCTATAGTGACCACCCAAGGGAAACACAAAATGTGGCCTTTATAGACAGGTTTTATACACACAATCTGCCTCCATGGGAATCGGTTTCAGTGGTCACTATAGGCATGCAGGTGGCCACTATAGACAGGTGGCCACTAACACAGGTTTGACTGTATATATATATATATATATATATATATATATATATATATATATATATATATATATATATATATATATATATATATATATATAACCCTCATTATTATTGTTGTTTTTATCATTTTCAGCATAAACCTCAAAAAAAGTTTGGAAATCTGCGTTTGGCCATTAATTTCTCCCAACTCCCAATTTTACACAATGTATATTTTACATCGTTTAAGTAGAGGAGAGGTGCTGTGGCTCAGTGAATAAGTCTCCGGACTTTGAACCACAAGGTCCGGAATTCAACTCCAATCGCAGCACTAGCGTCCTTTGGCAAGGCGTTTATCTACATTTGCCACTCTCGACCCAGGTGTAGTAAATGGGTACCCGGTAGGAAGGAGTTCCTTCAGTGCTTGATGCGCCCGGTATAAAGGGTAGCCGTGCTAAAGCCGGGGTAATAGTATGCAGCGCTTAGAAACATTTGTATTAAGCGCTATTTAAAATAATTGCATATTATTATGTTATTATTATTAAAAGATCATTCAATTATCTTTAAAATGATACAATGTTTGTTATGATCATGCCATCACGAAAAGAGCAGTATTCAAAAGTGTTGGATGAGGTCTGAATTGAAAAGCTGCAAAACGAGCAAAATCAGTTTGGAAATTTGAGTTTGGCCATTAATTTCTCCCTACTCCCAATTTTACATAATGATATTTGATATCATTCAAAAGATCATTTAATTCTCTTTAAAATGATACCATGCTGTTATAATCATGCCATCATAAAAATAGCAGGATTCAAAAGTGTTAGATGAGATCTGAATAGAAAAGATCCAAATGAGCAGAAAAAAGAGTCATGAAGAACATGATTTCTTTGTTTGTGTCAATGGAGATGAAAATCCATTCATAACAAGCCCTTGCTTCAGTAGTGATGGGTCTGTGAAATAACATGGTTTGAGTTGTTGTTTGAAATACCTATGCATGTCTGTTTGTTTGTTCTGTGTTTGCGTGTGCAGATGTGTGTTTGATTCCATGTTAATGTTGATGTCAAAGTACACAAAAACAAAAGAAACCACTGAGAAACCCATTCATCATCATCACTTTCAATATTGTGTAATTTTGCAACTTTTGAATTTTGACCTTGCCCCACTTTTCAAGGCTCTGCACCTCCATGTGAACCATAATCACATCATGTAGTGTATCAGTTTAAAGAAAATTAAATAGTCTATTCATTGATATTAATTACACATTGATATTTCCAAAAACCGATGAGGAATTATCGATCAAAATCAAAAGAAACCACTGGGAAAGTCACTCATCACCACGGGAAAAAGAAACCACTGACTTTCAATATTGTGTCATTTTGCAACTTTTGAATTTTTACCTTGCCCCCACATTTCAAGGTACTGCACCCCTGTGTGAATCATAATCATATCATGTAGGGTATCATTTTAAAGATAATTAAATGCCCTATCTATTAATATCAATATCACATCGATATGTGCTAAAAGCAAGGAGGGATAATCAATCAAAGCCAGATTTCCAAACTTTTTTTGAAGAGTTTATATATAAATATATACAGTGTGTCCAACAAAAAACGAAACCGAGATTTATCGATGATTTATCATAAGTTAATCACAAATAAAATGGACAAATAACCTACCATTTTAAAGCGTCGAATCTCCTCTTTCATCTAACACTACTTAGATTATTTCTCATTCACGCATAAGTGAGCAAAAACAATTTGAAAAAGGGATACCAAAAAGTCACTTGGCGGGCCGTATCTCGGTTTTGAAAAGAAAACATTTTAAAAAGGTTCAATATCTGCTCTTTAATTTGATACCTCAATTACAGAAAATGGTCAAGAAATAACAAAGTTCTGGTAATTTGAAATAAGGCTTGAATTTCAATGATTTCTTCAAATGAAGAGGTTTTACAGGCTAGCGTTCAAACTCACTCGACACTCCGTTTTGTTGACGCGTTGCATTAAGTTCTATGTTACCGTGCGATAGCTTCTGTTGGAAACCGGTGAAAACACGTTTATTAAAGGAAATCATGGAAGTACTAGCATTGTTTGGAGGGATCATTACTTTTTTACTTCTTTACCTTTTTCTGTGGTTAAGGTATCAAATTAAAGAGCAGATATTGAATTTTTTTAGTCATGTGATTTTCTTTTTGAAATTCAGATACCCCCTCCAAATGAGTTTTTGGCATCCTTTCTTCGAATTGTTTTTGCTCACTCATGCGTGAATGAGGAATAATCTAAGTAATATCAGATGAAAGAGGAGATTCTAAACTTTAAATTGGTAGGTCATTTGTCTATTTTAATTATGATTAAGTTATGATAAATCATCGCTAAATCTCGGTTTCGTTTTTTTCTGGGACGCACTGTATAGTAGTCGCGTACATTTTATTTAAGGCACTTAATTGCCGACTTAAAAACGAACCTCGAATTTCAAGTTCATTTTATTTTCCCAGCATGTTTGTCCCTTTGAAGACACCGTTAGAAAAGAAATCGCACCGAATAGAAAAAAAATCGCCCAATATCCAAAAGCAGAGTCATTACGAACCCGCCCGCGACGCGAGTGCTTATGATTAGCCATCTGTGTCACCATGGCCGGGAGAGGGAAGGAGCGAAATCAAGGATTTTGCTCCCCGGGGACCGACCTAATTTTGGCGCCCCTGTGAACTTTTCGGCAAATGGCACCCCCGCCAGACAAACATACTTGCCTTTTTTGTAAGCACGTATGTTTGCCTGGCAGGGGAGGGGGAGACGCCATTTAAACTTATCTCATTATCACGTGAAAAAAAATTACCACGAAGTGAGTGGTGAAAATATTTTGATATTCTGACAAGTTGGACATTCGAGTAAGCATTTTTGGTAATCATTAACAAGATGAGTATCTAACAAAACATTTACTGCGAGCGCAAAACGCGATCTGAAAAATTTTTATATTTCAACCAAAAGTTGGTAATTTTAAGCAGTTACCTATCAACATGATCAATGAACAGGATCGTCACCTTACCAAACAAGAGCGAGCGAGATGAAAATTGGTGATATTCTGACCGGAAATTTTGACTTTTTAAGCAATTTGGTAATCATGAACAGAATGGGCATCTAAAGGCCACCGCACACGTTACGACTCGTCTGCGACCTGATTTTGGAATAAAACGTAGTAGAGTTTGATGCTAATATTGAGACATACTTACTGTGTTATGTTCTAAATCATCGTACGAATACTTATGTTCCAATCTATGACTATGGTATCATCCTTATTAGAATAAAAGCCAATTTAATGTCTAGTCGTAATAACGTCACTGCAATTGTACGATTATCTACGATTTGAAACTATTTTGACCCTTGCTCCAAAATATTTAAATAAAATATTGCTATATTAGTATTCTTTGAAACAATTCGAACCTCAAATGAACAGATACTTTCATTCACATTTTCAAAGAAATGAGTAACATACGATGTATTCCCGAATCGAATCTTGGCCCAGAGGTAAGGTGTGCAGTGGCCTTAACTATGCATTTGATACCCATGTAAAACATGAATTTTGCGCCCCCGGTCAAACAATAATTAGGCACCACACGAGATTAAGGTCATTTCGGTGCCCCTTCATTTCAGGTCAATATGGCACCCCTTGTTTTAGGTCAATTTTGCGCCCCCGGTCAGCCATCAGTTTGACGCCCCCCGCCCGTATGTGAAACTTGATTTTGGTGCCCCAGGACAAACATCAAATTTCCGCCCCTATGTTGAACATCAATTCGGCTTCCCATCCCTAGAAAGAACATGAATTCGACCCCCCCCCATCTTAAATTTTGTTACATGCGGCCATGTGTCTAACCATCGTATTATAATTTGATAGTCGTTCAACTTGTGTTTTCGCGCTATTCCTTTACTTGCAGAATTTCGTGAGTAAAGTGGCTATGGAAGAAACAACAACGAAAGTCCCTCGTGGCCGGTTCGATGATACGACTATGCCAGCTTCTACACTATGGCATTTTCACCCATCCCCTAATTCCATTATCATTTTCTGCGTCCAACTTCTGTTGTCCGTGATGACCGTCGGCATGAACCTGTTGATTCTGAGGGCGTTTCACATCGATAAACGGTTGCGTACTTACTCCAACCTGTACATCCTTAACATCACCATATCTGATCTTTTAGTGGGGTTCGTTATGGCCATTCGGTGCACAATTATCCTGTACGACACATGGATCTTTGGGGATGCCCTCGGAATCATATTTATTGGTGTCCAGAATATAGTTCTTGGAGTATCAGTCCTGGGAATCATTGCTATTTGCTTGGACCGTTACGTTGCGACATATCACCCAATTCGCCACTTCCAACGTAAGAAAAAGAGAGTAGCATACATGGTCAACGCCATTATCTGGATGGTGTCATTGGGCTTTTGGTTACCGATTTCGGTGATCTGGGACTTTGTCCAACCACCTACACCGAAGGATGAAAATGACCCATTTGCTCCTAATTACGGTAATTACATTTACTCTACTGTGGCGCTTGCAGTTTGTAGATTGGCAATACCATTCATAATCATCGCAACCCTTTATCTCAAGATTTATATCCGAGTAAAAGGATCGGGAAGCAAATATCTTTCAGACAAATTTGAGTTAAAGACAAAAGAGGAAACTAGGGAAACGAAAGGAAATGCCGTGGCGACGATACAATGTCCACTAACTATAAATGCAAAGAACTGCGTGGCAAATCATGAGGATAACAAAAGTGCAAACGACAAAGCAGTCGACGATACCAAAGATGTATGCAGCCGGAAAGCTTCTTCAAGAAGGCAATCTTTTACGTTAAATGATATCGCCGTTCTGCGACAAAACAATGTCCACTCGAGTTCAGTTAATCAACTAGAAAAACCAGGCGACGCCATATCAATGCCATCACGTTCAAAGGGCTTCTCCAGAAGCCGAAAAGATCGCCTTTCCACTCGTGACAACCACAAGATCATGCGGACACTCACCTTCATCACGGCTGCCTTTTTCATTACTTGGCTACCCAATAGTATTAATGTTATCTATATCTATGTGGCGTCCAACAATCCGGTCTTTGCTGAAATTTCCCGCTGGGTGACTTACCTCAACAGCCTTATTAACCCGATCTCCTATGCTTTGGCTCAGCCTATTTTTCGTGAAAACATTCTAAGGATTCTGAAATTTCGACGATAACAAATAAGACCAGCCACATCAAAACCAACAATAAGTTGTCATGAAATGTTATCTTATATAGCAAAAATACAAAATTTGTCTTCAAAAAGCAACATTAAGAACTTAGATTACCTAAAAGGGGTGTAATTTTTTTTTTCATGCTGTTTAAATAGTAGTTGTTAAGGTAAATAAAATACAAGATATAGTGGATTTCTTTGACACTCTAATTTTAGAACTGCACTATCCACATCTCACGTTTTAGAGTACCCGAACGTCAAGTCTTGTTTTCTCCTTTTTTATTTCCTTTTTAAGAGACTTTCTTTTTAAAAATTTTACTGTTGATCATTTTTGACAAGTTATTTAAAGCTGAGGTTATAATTTTTCAAGCTTAAAAATATATTTTTAATCGTTGGTTTTCGGGTGTCTGGTATCCAATTTCCTTTGATTTTAGCAACCACTGTATTTCTGGTGAATGGCAGGCCTATCGTATTTTCGATAATTTTTCCCTAGAATTTCCTTCGAAGGGACATCCACCATGATAAAAGTTTTGGATATTAATGAACATGATAAACGTTTGGTAAATAACTTCATTGTGATTTCGATTTGTATGTTGTTACATCCCCGGTGGCCTTATAGAAGGCCACATGAAATCTATAAATTGGTATTTACTTACAGCGTTTTGAAAAATGTTAATATACGCATACAATGTAATGTATCATGAAAATAATCATGATTATATTTGGAAAGATGCCATTTGGTCTACATCCACTTTGTCTACTTTCGGTTTGGTCTCATCCCACATTGTCTAATCCGAGTTTGCTTTTCAACCAAATCATGTGGTAATCATTCGATAGGAGCAGCCCATTTTCTTTATCTCATTTCCTGTTATGATATTTGGATGGCCGCGACGTTTTTAATAATTTACATGGCCCTGGGAAGCGGGGATTCTGGGGAGGGATATATCTAAGCTCATATGTGAGTGGGTCAAGTCACATCTTGTTGGTCTACAACACCGTGTTTCTTGTAAATGCTGTGTTCTCTGACTGGGCCGATGTAACCAGCGGAATGCCACAAGGGGGGGGGGGGGTCCTCGGACCCCTGCTTTATGTAATGTAAATCAATGATCTGCCAGACCAGATTTCGTCAAGTAATATTTATTTAGACGACACTGATATATACAAGCATGTAAAATAACAATGATGTTGACTTATTACAAGCAGACTTAGATCGTCTTCTTTCATGGTCCGACAAGTGGCTATTAAAGTTCCACCCGGATAAATGTTGTGTACTTGCAACTGGAAAAAAAGAGTGATGAATCTAATGAATGTACACTGACACATGATAATGCCACACATAATTTGATGCAAGTAAAGATTTATGAGTGAAAGTTGACACAAAGCTTAGTTTTGGCCAGCACTGTCAGTCAAAGATAAATAAAGCCAATAGGCTAATGTATCTATTAATAAGAAGAACACTTTTTATCTTCACAAGAAGATCTTTTTACTCCTGTACAAAGCATTGATCAGACCTCATTTGGAGTATACTCCCGGGGGGGGGGGCACTTCCATTGACGAGTGGATACCATGCGCGACCAAGGGGTCTTGAAAAGCACCCTAAACACGTATTTTCCATATTCTGATAATGCACCCCTTAACAAGTATTGACTTCTGAAACCCTACCCTTAAGAAGTATTGAAAACAAAACTATACTCTGGGCAAGTATTCCTTGAAATGAACCCCTAAACAAGTACAGCGATATTTTGTTGTTATATCATGGGTCCGTCGGTCGTCGGTTTTACCTTTACACGACATTTGGTTTAATTAGTAAGGTCACATCTTCAAGACCAAGCGCAAATCGGATTCTAAACACGTAGTGTTGGGGCAAAATGGACATCCTTTATAAAACATTTGAACCTTGTTTTATCGTCCCCGCAAGTTTGACCCTAAACACGTATAGCTTTCCTAGCGAAATAGATACCCTTTTTTCAGTATCTTTGTGTTTTTGACACCCTTATCGAGTTACGTACGTAACGTGCCCTATCGTGAAAACGACATCCCTTTTACGTGTTTTTTTTTTTGGTCGTGCATGGTATCCACTCGTCAATGTAAGTCCCCCCCCCCCCCGGGGTATACTCATGTAGTGTGGAGTCCATAACAAATATACAAAGAAGGGCCACTAAAGTGGTACCTGAGATAAAGAAACTTCCATACGAACAAAGATTGATTCACCTAAGACTTCTTACAGTACATATCGCCGTGCGAGAGGAGATATGATTGAAACATACAAGTTATTTCACAGGTATGACCAGGAGGTAGTCCCAGATTTGGTTGAGGTGCATGGGCCAACCATGGGGGGCACTCAGTTTATAACGCAAGGGGACCCCCACCTTACACTCAAATTTCCGTTCCAAGGCATAGCATTTTTTGTCTTGAGAAAAAGAACAAAGAAAGCCGCTCCAAAGCATAGCATTTTTTCTTATCGAGAAAAAAGAAATCCGCTCCAAAGCTTCGCATATTTTTCGTTATGCCGTTCCGGTCGCATTGATCCGCTACAATGAGCTGCAATTTTGGTGAAAAGCGGCCGCAGAGCACTGTCCGACCATCGCCTCTGCGCGACCGCACCCCGGCGGCCGTGCCGCCGGGCTAGCTACATCATACACGCATACCCGTTCCATAGGGATGCATCGGCACTCACTCGCTGGCGATCCGTTCCAAGGACCCCCGTTTTCATAAACATTTGTTGTTCCGAAGCCCGTTCCGAGGAATCTCCTTTTTACAATAAGCCCGCTCCAAGGCCCCGGTTTTTTTTTTTTTTTTTTGGGGGGGGGCAACTAGAGGTCAAAACAAAGGAATTGTACATTCCGAGGTCAGTCAATAACAAACGTGATAATTTTACATAAGAACGAGAAAACGATGGAATAGTCTAAGTAATGAATTAGTTAATGCACCCAGTGTCCACATCTTCGAGAAAAGGCTGGATAAATATTGGAGATATGAACCAGTTTGAGGCTGACCTACCAGGACATGATTCGGCCAACCTAAAGAGGAGAAGGAATTGGAGTTGAATACTTTGTTCATTATCATCCATGGGTATCCATAGGTATATGAACATCGGCGCTGGCGCGTTGCGGCCCAGTGGATTAGTCTTCTGACTTAAAAAGGGTCGTGGGTTCGAATCCCAGCCATGGCTTAATTTTCTTCAGCACGGAATTCATCCACATTGTGCTGCACTCAA